>NC_071990.2:20690833-21300666 GCF_028885655.2 Pongo abelii
TTTTGTGGGATGGTTCCTATATAAATTTCTGTATATGTTCTTTAGAAATTGGTCTGTTTAAGCTTTCTATCTCTAATTGGGGCAATTTTGGTAATCTGTATTTCTGTATGAAATTACCCATATCATCTTGGTTTTAAATATACAGTCATGCATTGCATTTTCAGTCAGTGATGGACTGCATATATGATGGTGGTTTCATAAGATTATAATGGAGCTGAAAAATTGTTATCACCTGGTTGTATCACAGCAATTGTAATGTTGTCACACAATGCATTACTGAAGTGTTTCCGGTGATGCTGGTGTAAACAAACCTACTGTGCTGCCAGTTGTGTAAAAGTATAGCACATACAATCGTGTACATACATAGTACTTGATGATGATAACAAATGACTGTTTTACTGGTTTATGCACTTAATATGCTAAACTTTTATTGTTATTTTAGAGTGAACTGTTTCTACTGATAAAAAAATAAGTTAACTGTGAAACAGCCTCAGGCAGGTCCTTCAGGAGGGATTCCAGAGGAAGTCATTCTTATCACAGGAAATCACAGCTCCAAGTGTATTATTGCCCCTGAAGGTCTTCTAGTGGAGCAAGATGTGGAGGTGGAAGACAGGGATAGTGATGATCCTGACCCTGTTCAGACCTAGGCTAATGTGTGTGTTTGTGTCTTCATTCTTAAGAAAAATGTTTGAAAGGTAAATTAAACGGTTTTTAAATAAAAAAGGTTATGGAATAAAGATAAAGTAAAATATTTTTGTACACCTGAACAATTTGTGTTTTAAGGTAATCGTTATTATGAGTCAAAACGTTAAAAAGAAAAAGTTTATGAAGTAAAAAAGTTATAGTAAGCTAAGGTTAGTTTATTATTGAAAATATATAATTTTTAATAATTTTAGTGTAGTCTAAATGTACAGTGTTTATTGTACATTTTAGTGTTATGTCCTAGGCCTTCACATTCACTCACCACTCACTCACTGACTCACGCAGAGCAACTTTCAGTCCTGCAAACTCCATTCATGGTAAGTGCCCTAGACAGGTGTACCATTTTTAAAAAGTCGGCTGGGCACGATGGCTCACGCCTGTAATCCCAACACTTTGGGAGGCCGATGCACACGGGTCATGAGGTCAGGAGATTGAGACCATCCTGGCTAACATGGTGAAACCCCATCTCTACTAAAAATACAAAAAGTTAGCCAGGCGTGGTGGCAGGCGCCTGTGGTCCCAGCTACTCAGGAGGCTGAGACAGGAGAATGGCGTGTACCCGGGAGGTGGAGCTTGCAGTGAGCCAAGATTGTGCCACTGCACTCCAGCCTGGGTGACAGAGCGAGACTCTGTCTTAAATAAATAAATACATACATAAAATAAAATAAGAAAGTCTTTTATGCTGTATTTTTGTATGTTTGGATATACAATACTTACTACTGTGTTACAGTTATCCACAGCATCTAGTGTAGTAACATGCTATATGGGTTTGTAGCCTAGGAGCAATAGTCTGCAACATATAATGGCCTAGGTATATAGTAGGTTATACCATCTAGGTTTGTGTAAGTACACTTGAGGAATGATGAAATTGCCTAATGACGTATTTCTTGGGAAGTATCTCCATCATTAAGTGACACATGACTGTATTTGCATAGAAGTCTGCAAAAGTGACCTCTTATGACTTTAAAATAATGTCTTCTGTTTTTATTATTATTTATGCCTTGTTTTTTATTTGGTGTGTGTGTGTGTGTGTGTGTGTGTGTGTGTGTGTGTGTGTGTGTGTGTGTGTGTGGTGTGTGTGTGTGTGTGTGTGTGTGTGTGTGTGTGTGTGTGTGTGTGTGTGATGGAGTCTTGCTCTGTTGCCCAAGCTGGAGTGCAGTGGCGCGATTTTGGCTCACTGCAACCTCTGCCTCCCAGGTTCAAGCGATTCTCCTGCCTCAGCCTCCCTAGTAGCTGGGATTACAGGCAGCTACCACCAGGCCTGGTTAATTTTTGTATTATTAGTAAAGATGGGGTTTCACCTGTTGGCCCAGCTGGTCTTGAACTCCTGGCCTCAGGTGATCCACCTGCCTCAGCCTCCCAAAATGTTGGGATTACAGGCGTGAGCCATCATGCCTGGCTAAATTTGTTTTGTTTTGTTTGTTTACTTTGCTTTTTTCATTTTTCAACGAAGGCTTTATTTTTTTTTGAGATGGAGTTTTACTCTTGTCACCCAGGCTGGAGTGCAATGGGGCGATTTTGCCTCACTGCTGCCTCCACCTCCCAGGTTCAAGCGATTCTCCTGCCTCAGCCTCCCTAGTAGTTGGGATTACAGTCATGCCCCACACCGGGGTAATTTTTGTATTTTTAGTAGAGACAGAGTTTCTCCATGTTGGCCAGCCTGATCTCAAACTCCTGACCTCAGGTGATCCGCCCACTTCGGCCTCCCAAAGTGCTGGGATTACAGGTGTGAGCCCCTGTGCATGGCCAGAGCTAAGTCTCTAATTTATCTTTTATTCTTGCATTTTTACTGCTAAGTTTTAGTAATATGAATTTTTCTCTCTTTACTGTTTTAAATCCTAGAGATGCTGATGCATAGTGTGCTCAATATCACTAGTTTTTAGAAATCTTCTAATTTAGGTTTTTATTTCTCCTTTCACCCAAAAGCTGCTTAAATTTTTTTATTTTTAATTTTATTGCAATGTGATCAGAGTTATTTTTAATTTTTCTGCTTTAAAGATCCTCTTGATGTACTTTATTTGTGATTTATCATTTTGTGAATGTTCAATGGGTGCTTGAAAAGAAGGCGTATTCTCTGTTATTAGGTAGTAACACTGAATCTAGATTAAGATCTGTGGTTTTTTTTTTTTTTTTTTTGACTCTATTTAAGTCTTCTTTTTACTATCATTGCTTGAGTCTTGTATGGAGAATGTATAGGTCTGTTATTGTGAGTGCATTTCTTCTTGCAGCCTCAGCTTGGTTTTATGTTATTTGGTGCATAGGTATCTATAGATGTTCTAATTTTATTGTCAGTTGTGTCTCTAAAGTGTTCCTCTTGGGCTGGGCATGGAAAAAAACAAAAGTGCTTTTCTTTTCATATTTATTCAATTTTGGCTTGAATTATTCTTTGTATGTTACTCCTTTGTCTCTTTTTAATTTTAGTCATTCTGAATTATTTAGCTTTAGGCATGTTTCTGGTATGTGGAATAGAATTGGGTCTTGCTTTGTGAACCACATTTAAAATTTTTTTCTTTTAATAGGTGAGTTAAGCTTCTTTACAGTCAGTAAGGCTTCACTTAATGTCCTGGATAGATTCTTGGAAACACAGTTTTAAGTGAAATGAATTACTATATGTTGTAGGAACTTAACTCTTGCTCATATCAATTAACCTATGGTAAAATTGTTTCTTTATACTACAGTTGTTTCGCTTAAACTTGTGGTTTCCAAGAACCTATTGATGGCACTAAGTGAGGACTTACTGTTTGATGTGACTACATTGTTTGGTCTCTGCTCTGTTGTGATGTTTTAAAATTATATATATTATTTTTTATTTACTATGTTTCTCTGTGACATGTGTTTTTTTCTTTAAATAAATAAAGTGTTATTTAGGAAGTTGCATATTTTGAGTGGTTAACTTTTTATTTATAACTTCTAAATGCCTATAGTTTCATTGCCTATGTTTTTGTTTTTGTTTTTGAGACAGGGTCTTCCTCATACCCAGTCTGGAGTGCGGTGTCATGAGGCATGGTTGTAGTTCATTGTAACCTGAAACTCCTGGGCTCAAGGGATCTTCCCACTTCACCCTCCCTAGAATCTATGACTACGGGAGTGTGTCACCACACATGGCTAGATTTATTTATTGATTGATTGATTGTAAAGACTGGGTCTCACTATGTTGCCAAGGCTGGCCTCAAACTCCTGGCCTCAAGCAACCCTCCTCCTGCCCTGGCCTCCCAAAGTGTTGGGATTATAGGCATGAGCCACTGTATCCAGTTTCCATTGCCTGTTTAAGCATTTACCATCTACTTTGTCAGTGTTCAATAGTATCCTTTTATTCCTGACTTTTGCCAACCAAAGAATCTGTTTTACTTTCTCATTTTCTCACCCTACACATTTTTCTGCATTATTTCTATTTATTATAACATTTGTACATTGACCTACTTTTTTCCTACTTTTGTGCATTGCTACAATGCATAGCATTTGTACATTCATCTTTGGCTTTTGACAATTAATATTCCCCCCTGTATTTTAGTTTTGGATCTACAGTTATGTAGGGATGAGCTCATTATCCGTCCTTTTGCTGAAATTTCCCCAGACCGCTCTTGGTTGCGTGAAGCTCATCCTGTTTTATTTAGATTCTTCAAGAAGGAGGATTATGGATTCTTGTGTGTTAAAAACTTTTTATATAGCCTTGAAACTTGAAGGATACCTTGGTTGTTTTTAAAATTCATTATTTGTACTTTTATTGAATTTCTAAAAAATGCTTTTCAATTGTTGCTTTATGTTTTGTTTTAGACAACTCTGATGCCAGTTGAATTTATTTAACTTCGTTCACTATTTTATCTTTTATGCCTAGTGGCCTTGGACACTTTTTCTTTGTTTTTGAAGCCTAAGAGTTTACTAGAATGTGTCTTGGAGTTGACTGTTCCAGGTAAATTCTCCCAGGTACTGGTTGACCCTTTTAATATGCGGATTCAAGTTTTCTTGAATTATAATCTTAAATATTGTTTCTATTTATCGTTATTTCTTTTTAAAAATTTTTTGCTGGGACTCTAGTTTTATCAATGTTATTTTTTCTTTTTTGCTTTCTGATTCCATCACTTTCTCTTTGACTTTTAATTTTCTTAATTTTTTTTTTTTTTCTGAGACAAGCTCTTGCTGTGTTGCACAGATTGAAGTGTAGTGGCGTAATCTTGGTTTACTGCAGCCTCCACCTCCCAGGTCAAGTGTTTCTTGTGCCTCAGCCTCCTGAATAGCTAGGATTACAGGTGCCCACCACCATGCCTGGCTAATTTTTGTGTTTTTAGTAGAGATGGGGTTTTGCCATGTTGGCCAGGCTGGTCTCGAACTCCTGGCCTCAAGTGATCTGCATGCTTCAGCCTCCCAAAGTCCTGGGATTCCAGGCGTGAGCCACCATACCCGGCCTAATTTTGTTGAGTTTTAAACTAATTTTTATTTAGAATTTTATATAGGTGTTTTTAAACATATGACATTATATTTGAAATTTCTTACAAATATTTAGTAAAGGAAGGAAAACTAAAGAAGAATTTCCTGACAATAAAGCACTGTTAGCAATGTTTGATTCCTTACATTCGGTGCTCAAACCATTACTATTCTAGGACTGGTCCTTTTTAAGGATGGTTGAAACTAGGACAGATTGTCACTTGTCTGGAATTGTTCTTTCTATAAGCAAGACTTTATTAATACTGAATGTTATCTCCCTCTGTCTCTGTATGTGATTCTCTTGAAAGTGCTTCATTCTGACTGAAGGAAAACTTTTGCTTTCTGCATGGAGCTTTATATAGAAACCTGGCACGACAGTGCACTTTCGGGTCATGCCTTGAGTCTTAAGAAATATTAAAAAGTGTAATCTAACAATGATGCTTCTGTTCAGCAAGGCAAGGGATTTATAACAGGGCAAAACTTAAACCTGTTTCTTGTTTGCTAGCCCATAAGGAGGCAGCTTGTTTTTATCATCAAAGTTCCCTGACATCAGGATGTGACTTTGAGAAGAGGAAAGTAACACTTATTGGCATCAAAGATACTAAAGTATTTAATGCCTTAAATGAATAATCAGTATATGTGAACAATGAAAATACAGATGAGGAAGGATACCCAGTTTCAGTTTCATCTGTTGTATCGTGTTGGTTGGAGATATTTAGCTTAAGCCTCTTCCGTGTTGGTCCACTTTGCCCTAGTTGTTTCACTGTTGCGAATGCATTTACAATTATTTTAAAAGATGGCCTCATTCTGTAGGTGAATCCCCGTAAAGAACATTGTAGAAGGTTATTATAACAACTCCTAAGCATAAGCTGGAGTCTAAAATGTTTCTAGGCAGCAACAGTCATATGTATGCTTGACCTTTGGGAAATCTGGTTCTTTCCTGTTGCTTGTTTTTATCCTGGCACTGTCACCCACTTGTGCCCAGGCTTGTTTCAACCACTGTTTGCCTGAGCCTACATTTTGTGTTTTTTTCCGTTTTAGCATGTTTTACAAATTTATTGAATTACACTTTGTACCAGGCATTGTGTTAGGGGGCAGGTATAAAAGCAGAGTTCTCATCTGTTATTTGATAGGAAAGACAGTGTGACCGTTACCAGTTTACTTATTCTCAGCCTGCAGCCCAGCCTTGTTTGCCTTGCCTTGGGTGACATAACTGGACTCTGTAATAGCTGTTCTTTGTCAGCTGCTATAATGTTAGTAGACGGTCTTGGTGGGGAATTGCAAAGTGATGGCAGCAGGAAAGCACTTGTCTTCTGGGTTCCAGTTTTCCTCCATTTTTAATTCACTCCAGAAGCGAGAGATGGATGCATGGAAGGCCTGGTGGAGATCATAGGATAGTATCGATACTGCCTCCTTTCCCATGACATTACAGACTGTCTTAGTTTGCTCAGGCTGCTCTTAACAAAATACCATAGAGCAGGTGGGATATAAACGACAGAAATTTATTTCTCACAATACTGGAGGCTGGGAATTCCAAGAATAAGACACCAGCAGATTTGATGTCTAGTGAGAACTCACTTCATGGTTCATAGATGGCAAGTTATAGCTGAGTCCTCACAGAGCGGAAGGGGCAAGGCAGCTAGCTTTATGGGGTCTCATTTATAAGGGCACTATCTCATTCATGAGGGTCCCACCCTCATGACCTAATCACCTCTCAGGAGCTCCATGTCCTAATATCACATTGGTGATTATATTTCAGCATATGAATTTTGGGGGGACACAAGCATTCAGACAGTAACACAGGCCATCTCCCTCAAGAAACCCTGGTTCCAGCTGTAATAGTCTGTACTTATCTGATCTGCCGTTCCTTCTCTGCCTAGATGACATTTATTAAAATATCTTTTATTATCTAACGGCACTTCCCTCTTGCAGTCTTCCCTAAACATCAGCCTGTATTAGTCTGTTCTCACACTGCTATAAAGACATACCTGAGACTGGGTAATTTATGGCGAAAACGAGGTTTAATTGACCCACGGTTCCACAGCTTGTATAGGAAGCATGGCTGGAGAGGCCTTAGGAAACTTACAATCATGGCAGAAGGTGAAGAGGAAGCAGGCACAATCTTCACATGGCAGAGCAAGAGGAGGTAGGAGGTGCTACACACTTTTAAACAATGAGATCTCGTGAGAACTCTATCAGGAGAACAGCAAGGGGGATGTCTGCCCCCATGATTCGATCACCTCCCGCCAGGCCCCTCTTCCAACAATGGGAATTACAATTTGACATGAGATTTTGGTGGGAACACAGAGTCAAATCATATCACAGCCCAAGTTAGATTTCCCAACTTGAATTCCTTTAAAGCATCTGAGATTTACTATAGCTGTGCTATTCTATTAGACTGCACTATAATTTTTACTTGGCTTGTGTTTTTCCTCCTGAAAACTGTGAGCTCTTTTTAATTTCAATATCACTAGTGCTGAGTAACATAACCTCTCAGATGCTTACTGAATTGATTTAAATCTTCTATTTACTTTTTCCTTCCACTTAAAATAGTAACTCTTTTTCTTTTGCTTTCTTTCTTTTTTTTCTTTTTTCTTTTTTTTTTTTTTTTTTAAGAGACAGGGTCTTGCTATGTTGCCTAGGCAGGAGGGCAGTGACTTTCACAGGTGCAAGCATAGCACACTGTAGCCTTGAACTCCTGGGCTCAAGAAGTCCTCCAGCCTCAGCCTCCTGAGTAGCTGGAACTACAGGTGCACACACTGTGCCTGTCTTATCTTTTATTGAGTAATGTGTTAGGTACTTTTATATACTTTGTCTAGTTTAATCCCGCTGGAGCTTAGGAAAGAAGTTTATAGGAGTTAAGTATCTTGCCCCCATGTTTATATAGCTGGGAAGTTACATAGTTCATTTTAAAACCTGGGTCATTCCTGCTCCTATTTATCTTCTCAAATACTCAGAAGATGTTAAAAAGTAACCAGGTTTTTAGAATATAGGTATTTCGTGTCTTATTTTTGTTGTGTTAATATAGATCCATTAGAGTACCAGAGTAATTCAGCATTTGGTTTAAAAGTCCTGGCTTTACTTATACTGAGAGATTCGTTAGCAGAAAATTGCTTACTGATAGTGTCTTATCCTCTTCAAAATCAGAATTAACAAAATGATTCTTTTATTTCTCTCACAGTGATTTTTTAAAATATATTTTATTTTTTAGAGCAGGTTTAGATTCACAGCAAAATAGAGAGGAAGGTACAGAGATGTCCCATATATCCCCTGCTCCCACATATCTGCAGCCTCTCCCATGATCAGTATCCCCCATCAGAATGGTACATTTGTTACAATTGATGAACCTGCGTTGACACATCATTATCACCCAGAGAATGTAGTTTACATTAAAGTTGACTTTTGGTATGGTATTTTCTATGGATTTTGACAAATGAATAATGACATGTATCCACCATCATTGTATCATACAGAGTAATTTCACTGCCCTTAAAATCTTTGCCCTGCTTATTCATCCCAAACTCTTAGCAACCACTGATGTTTTGATTGTCTCCACTGTTTTATATTTCCCCAGATGTCAGATAGTGGGAGTCATATAATTTGTAGCTTTTTTGGATGGGTTCCTTTCACTTAGTAATATGCACTTAAGTTTCCTCTATATCTTTTCGTATCTTGATAGCCCATTTTTTAGTGCTGAATAATATTTCATTGTCAGGATGTACCACAGTTTATCTATTCACTTACTGAAGGACATCTTGGTTGTTTCTAAGTTTTGGCAATTATGAATAAAGCTGCTTTAGGCCAGGTGTGGTGGCTCATGCCTGTAATCCCCACACTTTGGGAGGCCAGGGTGGGTGGGTCACTTGAGGTCAGGAGTTTGAGACCAGCCTGGCCAACATGGCAAAACCCTGTCTCTACTAAAAATGCAAAAATTAGCTGGGCGTGGTGGCATGTGCCTGTATTCCCAGCTACTTAGGAGGCTGAGGCATGAGAATCACTTGAGTCCAGGAGGCGGAGGTTGCAGTGAGCCGAGATTGTGTCACTGCACTCCAGCCTTGGTGACAGAGTGAGTCTCTGTCTCAAACAAAGAAAAAATGAATAAAGCTGCTATAAACATTGTGTGCAGTTTTTATATGGAGATAAGTTTTCAACTCTTCTGGGAGGGCAAAAGAAGGTATTTGCTAGATCTTTTGGTAAGATATGTTTAGTTTCAGAGTATGTTCAGATTCTGTCAAACTGTCTTCCAAGTGACTGTATCATTTTGCATTTGTACCCACAATGAATGAGAGTTCCTGTTGCTCTGCATCCTTGCCAACATTTGGTGTTAGCAGTGTTCTGGATTTGGCCATTGTAAGAGGTGTGTAGTGGTATCTCATTGCTTTAATTTGCATTTTCCTGATGACATATGATGTGGAGCATATTTTTATATGCTTATTTACCGTTTGCATGTCTTCTTTGGAGAGGTGTCTGTCAAGGGCTTTACCCCATTTTTTAATCAGATTGTTTTCTTATTGTTGAGTTTTAATATTTCTTCATATATTTTGGATTATAGATCTTTGTCAGACATATCTTTTGCAAGTATCTTCTTTATTGCTTTTTATTTTCTTGACAATATCTTTTGCAGAGCAAAATTTTATAATTTTAATGAAATCCAGTTTATTGATTCTTGTGTTCGTGGAGTGTGCCTTTTGTGTAATATCTAAAAAGTCATTGTCAAACCTAAGGGCATCTAGATTTTCTCCTATGTTATTTGCCTGGAGTTCTGTAGTTTTATGTTTTACATTGAGGTCTGAGCCATTTTGATCTAATTTTTGTCAAGAATGTAAGGTCTGTGTTTAGATTTGTTTTTTTAGCATGTGGATGTCCAGTTGTTCCACCACCACTTTTTGAAAAGACAGTCTTTGTACCATCATATTGCTTTCGCTCCTTGGTCAAAGATCCGTTGATTGTATTTTTGTGGGTCTATTTCTGGGCTCTTTGTTCTGTTCCATTGATCTGTTTGTCTGTTCTTTCATCAGTAGTACATTGTCTTGATTATTGTTCCTTTGCAGAAAGCCTTAAAGTTGAGTAGTGTCATCCTTCTGAATTTATTCTTCTCTTTCAATATTATGGTGGCTATTCTAGGTCTTTTGCCTTGCCATATAAGCTTTCTAATCACTTTGTTGATATCTACAAAATAACTTGCTGGGATTTTGATAGGGATTGCATTCAATCTATAGATCAACTTGGAAAGAACTGACATTTTTACAATATTGAGGCTTCCTATCCTAAATATGGAATATCTCTTCATTTATTTAGTTCTTTGATTTCATTCATTAGAGTTTTTTAAGTTTTTTTTTTAAGTTTTATTTTATTTTTGCTAGAACCATCGGCACACACCATCACACCCTGCTAGTTCTTAAAACGTTTTTATAGAGATGAGGTCTCCCTATGTTGCTCAGTCTGCTCTTGAACTTCTGAGTTCAAGTGATCCTCTCACCTTAGCCTCCCAAAGTTCTAGGATTACAGGCATGAGCCATCAAGCCTGGCTCTTGTAGTTTATTTTCTATAGATCATGTACCTATTTTGTTAGGGTTATTCCTTCATTTTGGGAGGTGCTAATGTAAGTGGTATTGTTGTAAATTTCAAATTCCTCTTGTTCATTGCTGGTATTTGGAAAAGCAGTTGACTTTTGTGTATTAATTATGTATCCTGAAACCTTGCTAAAATAGCTTATTTGTTTTAAGAAGGTTTTTTTGCCAATACTCTTGAGTGTTTTATGCAGACATTTATTTCATCTGCGAACAAAGACAGTTTTGTTTCTTCCTTCCCAATCAATATACCTATTATTTCTTTTTCTTGTCTTGTATAAACTAGGACAGGGGTCCCCAACCCCTGGGCCATGAACTGATACTGGTCTGTGGCCTGCTAGGAACCAGGCCGCACAGCAGGAGGTGAGCGGTGGGTGAGTGAGTGAAGCTTCATCTGTGTTTACAGCCGCTCCTCCTTGCTTGCATTACCACCTGAGCTCCGCCTCCTGTCAGATCAGGGGCAGCATTATTCTCACAGGAGCACGAACCCTATTGGGAACTGTGCATGCGAGGGATCCAAGTTGCCTGATGATCTGTCACTATCTCCTATCACCCCCAGATGGGACCTTGTAGTTGCAAGAAAACAAGCTCAGGGCTCGCACTGATTTTATATTATGGTGAGTTGTGTAATTATTTCATTATATATTACAATGTAATAATAGAAATAAAGTACACAATAAATGTAATGTGCTTGAATCATCCTGAAACCATCTCCCACCCCATCTGTGGAAAAATTATCTTCCCCGAAACTGGTCCCTGGTGCCAAAAATGTTGGGGGCCACTGAACTAGGACATCCAGTATGATATTGAAAAGGAGTGGTGAGGGAACATTTTTGCCTTTGTTCCTGATTTTAGTGGGAAAGCTTCGAGTCTCTCACAGTTAAGTATGATGTTAGCTATAGGTTTTTGTAGTTTTTTACCTAGTTGAGGAAGTTACTCTATATCTAGTTCACTGAGATGTTTTATCATGAATGGGTTTTGGATTTTGTCAAGTGTGTCTATCAATAGATGCAGAAAAATCTATTGAAAAGATTATGTGATTTTTCTTCTTTAGCCTGTTGATGTGATGAATTACATTAGTTGATGTTCAAATGTTGAACCAGCCGTGCAATCAGAGGTAAATCCCACTTAGTCATGGTGTTTTATTCTTTTTATACATTGTTATATTTGATTTTCTAATTTTTTGGATGATTTTATATCTATGTTCATGATAAATATTGTTCAATAGTTTTCTTGTGTTGTCTTTGTGTGGTTTTGGTATTAGGATAACGCTGACCTCAGAATGAGTTAGGAAGTATTTCCTCTTGATTCTAATTTCTGAAAAAGTTATGGAAAATTGGTATAATTAAAAAAAAATACGGTAACATTCACCAGTGAACCAATCTGGGCCTGGTGCTTTCTGTTTTAGAATGTTGCTAATTATGGATTCAATTTATTTAATAGATATAGGCCTATTCACATTGTCTTTTTCTTCTTACGTGAGTTTTGTAGATTGTTTTTCAAGACTTGGTTCATTTCATCTGGGTTATGAAATTTGTGATTTGTTAGGTCAATTAGGGATAAGAAATTAAAAAAATTATTTTACTTTTATTCTTTTATCAATCTTTTTACTTTTCTTTGTTTTTCATATTTTATTTTATTTTGTTTTTTGAGGTGGGATCTTACTTTGTCACTCAGGCTGGAGTGCATGGTCTGATCACAGCTCACTGCAGCCTCGACCTCCTGGGCGCGGGTGATCCTCCTGAGTAACTGGGACTGTAGGCACTCACCACCACATGCAGCTAATTTTTGTATTTTTGGTAGAGAGGGGATTTTGCCATGTTGCCCAGGCTGGTCTTGAGCTCCTCGGCTCAAGTGATCTGTCTGCCTCTGCCTGCCATAGTGCTAGGATTACAGGCATGAGCCACCTTGCCCTGCGTCTTTCTCTAGATCCAAATTTCTGACCTACATCATTTTTATCCTATGTAAAGGATTTTTTTTTTTAAAAATTTCTTGCAAGGTAGATCTACTGGCAATAAAATCTCTCAATTTTTGTTTGTTTGAGAAAGTATTTTTCCTTCACTTTTGAAGAATGATTTTGCTGGTTACAGAATTCTATGTTGTTGTTTTTTCTTTTTTTCTATCAACACTTTATTTTACCTTACCACTCGCTTGTATGGTTTCTAGCAGAAGTCAAATGTAATTCTTATCTTTGCTTCTGTCTAGCTAAGGGTTATTCCCCCCTCACCCCCCACGTCTGGCTTCTTTCAGGATTTTTTCTTTATCTTTGACTTTCTGTAGTTTGAATATGTCATGCATAGGTATAGTTTTTTTAGTTTTTATCCTGCTTGGCATTCACAGTCTCCTGAATCTTTTGATTGGTATGTGGCATAAAGTTAGGGAAATTTTCAGTGATTACTGTTCTGTATATTTCTGCTGTTCCTTTATTTTCTACTTCCCCTTCTAGTATTCCTATCACATGTATGTTACACCTTTTGTAATCATCTCATTATTCTTGGACATTCTGTTCAGAGGTTTTTTTTGTTTTTTTTGCTTTTAGTCTTTTTTCTCTGTGCTTTTCAGTTTTGTATATTTCTATTGTGATATCTTCAAGCTCAGAGAGAGTCTTTGCTCAGCCATGACTAGTCTACTAGTAAGCTTGTCTAAGTCATTCTTCATTTCCGTTAGTGTTTTTGATTTCTCTTATATGTTTTTCGTTCTGTTTTAGAATTTCTTTTTGTCTGCTTACATTGCCCTTCTGTTCTTACATGCTGTCCATTTTTTCCATTGGCACCCATAGCATGTTCATCACTGTTGTTTTAAATTCCCAGTCTGATAATTCCAACATTCTGCCATATCCGAGTCTGGTTTTGATGCTTGCTGTCTCTTCAAATTGTCTTTGATGCTTTTAGTACACCTTGCACTTTTTTCTTGCTGTCCAGTCATGAAGTACTGAGAAACAGGAACTGGTGTAAATAGGCCTTCAGTGATGTGGTAATAAGGTGTGGGGGAAGGGGGAGTGTTCTGTAATCCACTGATTAGGTCTCAGTCCTTTAGTAAGCTTGTGCTTACTGTGACCCTCACAAGTGCTTCTTAGTCCTCTCCCCTTCAGGAGGGACTGGAAGACTAGACTTGGCTGGAGCTGGGCATTTGTTTTCACCCAGGTCATTTAGGCTCTGGTGACACCCCAGCAGGTTAGGCTGTAGTTAACTAGTTTTTCCTGAGAGCAGACTTTAAGAACAGAGTACTCTGGTGAGTTTCTTTTACCTTTCTCCTACTGGAAGCATGAGGGGATTTTTTCTCCAGTATTCACTGTGAGAACCAGGTCAAGCTCCTGGAGGTAAAAATTCACACAAGTATGGGGCCCCAGTGACTGAGTCATCCTGCAGTTTTTAACTTTACTCTAAAAGTTGTCCACACTGAGCCTCCAGCAATATATATATTACAGTTTAGATTTTCCTACCCTAACACTCGTTCCCGTGGAGGTTTGTGGTTTTCTGCTCAGGCAAATTGTGATTTTTGGTATCTGCCAGTTGGTGTCTCCAATATTAGGCGCAGTGATTTGCCTGGTGACCTCAATTCTCCTACGTGTCTAAGAAGAGTTGATTTGTTAGTTTGTTTAGTTTTTTCACTTGTTGGTAGGATGGAATAGCAACTTCCAAGCTTCTCAGATGCTGAACTGGAAACCTGAAGTCCCCACAATCATTTTTAGGGGCAAAACTGTAATGTTCATTTCATGAGTATTATATATAATTTCCACCTAGAGGTAAATAGTGTTTTTGTTATTACTGGTTGTTACTTGTTAAAGGTATATGTTGTGATTTTCAAAGAAATTTCATGTATCTGTGCTTTAATTTTCTTTATGGAAAAATGGACCAAAAAAATAGAGAGGTATTTAATTGCAATGAATGGGTGCCATTTACCCGTCCCCGCAAAAAGAACATTTCAGAATCATTCAGAATTGAATGATAAGAAATTCTGTTTTTATTGTATAAGGCTTATGGTGGTCTTAGTGTTACAGAATAGCTAACTTTTTGAAATTTCATTGTTTGTTAATCCATGGATTTTTAAAATCATTTTGCCTCCCAATTATGAAAAATAACTTTCACATTGTAGAACATTTGGAAAATACAATTTAAAAGTCACCTGTATCTCCTTATGTAATGGTTACCATAGTTAACATGCTGGCATATGACTTTCCAATCTTTTTTCTGTATTGGATTCTCTTTTACTTACATGAAATTATATCATACATATTTTTGTATCCTACTTTTTAAAAAACACATATGTATTTAATGAGATAATTTTGTAAATGGCTATGTAATATTTCATTTTATGGATATACTATAAGTTGTGTATATTTTTTGGCTGAGCACTTAGATTTTATCCAATTTTTTATTCCCTAGTATAAATGTATTATAACTGTCAAATAAATGAACATCTTTGGGCGTTAAGTCTTTACCTTCTTTTTTGGTATTGCATTTTAAAAAATGTAGATCTAGTTCGTGAAGGTGGAATTTTGGGTCACAGAATGAGCATTTTATGAACTCCAGACATATTTTTCAACATTGTTCTCTAGAAAAGAGATACCCATTAGCCTTACTACCAGCAGTGTGTGAGAATGAGGGAGACACACCCCTGCCTCTTGTACTTTTAGTATTTCCAATTTTAGTTTTGCTAATTTAATGGAGATTGGGATGATAGCTCATTGTTTTAATATATATTCTTTGATTATAAACAAAATAGAATGTTTTTATTTTTTTGATTATTTACTATTTATATTGTCTTTATTGTAGACTTCATGTTTTTCAGGTATACTTACATGAGTTTCTTGTATATTAAGAATTAGCTATAAGGGAACTGTGGAAGTCAAGCCTGCTTTACCATGTTCATAAAAACTGATAAAAAATGAATATAACTTTCAGATCTTGAGAGCGGATTTTACAGATGTCATGTGAGTTCATTGAGTAATATTCTTATGTACCACTACTGACTACTTGGGACTTTATTACTGTAAATTGGAAAAACAAAAAATTAAGATTCTGATATGCTAATTATTTTGCTCATATATGGTGGTGAATATACTTTTAAAATGAAACATGTATTGCATGCAACAATACTATTTTGGTAGATTTTTAGAAAAGCAGGTGTTATTACAGGTAATAGGCAGGAATGACTTCGAAGGTCTTAGGGACTATGAGTAGGTAAACACTTTATGACCACGACCCCACAAACACCCCACAGGAGATTATGTGGCTGCCATTTGTAAGCTGCCGTTCATTGTCCTGTCTCTTGCCTTTGGCTCTTTCCAGCTTTTCTTCCCAAATCTTTGGACTAGTTCCTGCAGAAAATATGAATTCACAGTGGTGCCCTCTGGGCCTGGGCATCTCTGGGCCGGCAGACCCTGAGCAGCCACTGCTGCTGAGAGCAGGTGTGTGTACAGATGGCATGGTGGGGCCAGCCTGCCTTCTGCTTGGTGATATTGGAGAGGGTGATTGATAATAGAGCTTACACCGAGTAATGGTCTGAAGCAAGGTGAGCATGAGTGCCTGGCTAAGTGAAAGTCATCGCTGGCAGAGTGGATATGTACACTTAATTTAGTCTGTAGTTTTATTAAACTTCCTTATTAGAGGAGGTCTTATTTTCTTATTAACCAGAGGTCTCCATGCTTGCTGTTCCATCTTGTTGCCTCCTCTCTTACCATGTATCCTCTCAGGGAGGTGAGGATAATTGAGAAAGGGCTAAAAACAGCTCTCCCGAGTTAGAGAAGGTTTTCAGTTGTCAGTGCTTACATAATTTAGAGAGGACTCCAAAGCATTGTGAAAGAAGGCTCATTATGCGTCTCAGTCTCCTTTCTTGTCTTTTCTTGTAGTTGTCTCCGCAGTGGGATGTACATATCCCTAGGCAGATTTGGAGTTGGGTGAGAAGAAAATATTAAAAACTTCATCTTTATTTCATTCTTTTTTATTTCCCATTCTTTTTCATTTCTATTTTATATATGTTATGTAATATACACAACCAATTTTTCTACAGTAAAATATGTATATACTTTATAAGCAAATATACATAAATTTGGTGGTATGCACAAAAGTTTTTAATTTTTAAGTTTTCACAGTGTGCAGTTTAAAAATTTTGTAGAACTTTTGTCTTATAGGATTTGTTGTATAGGCATGGCAGCTTTTGCTTACCCTGAATACTAAGACATTTTGACATTTACATAAGATTACTATCTACCAATTGGAGTGTTTTTTTCCCCCCTCTGAGTAAATCAGGCTTAATAGAGTACATATGAAGGGCATAAAGTCAAGGGCAATTCTCACTATTTCTTTGCCAGGATTCTAAACTGAAGTTAAACATGTCAAAATGACTAAAGATTTAGAGATGATTGGTATAGAAGTGTTCTCAGTTTGTTACTTAACCTCCAAGTTAATATGGAGTTTTATAACTGTTTTAGTCAGCTTTCTGTTGGGAGCTCCAAACATCATAAAATCTTGTGAATTCTGCCTACTACTAATCAATAAGTGAAATGATAGTAATTATCTCTGGTTTTCTTCATTTTTATATGCTTTGACAATAATGTTTGAAACCATTCTGGGCTTTGATTTGGCATTCCACAGAATTTTCTTCTGGGTCACAGAGGGGGTTAATTATTTCTAGAACTCTGAAATTTTGTGATTCTTGTGGTTCAAAATCACAAAGACCAAAGTGAAATCATGGTAGAAAGCTTGATGGTAGGGAATATCAGCTATGGAAATTAACAGTAATGATCAGTTTGTACTTTTTTTCTGGGATATATTATCTTTTGAGGCTTCATTTAATATTTTTCTTTATCAGCCCAGAACATAAAAAAAAAACCCTAACCTACTGGAAAAATTTGGTAAGCCAGTGTTTTTGAGTGGTCACAATGTAGAGAAAATGAGCATTGTCATGTAGTAAAGTTAAAAGACAGTTGTGGCCTGGCACAGTGGCTCACACTTGTAATCCCAGCACTTTGGGAGGCTGAGGTGGGTGGATCACGAGGTCAGGAGATCGAGACCATCCTGGCTAACATGGTGAAACCCAATCTCTACTAAAAAAAAAAATAGAAAAAATTAGCAGGGCGTGGTGGCGGGTGCCGGTAGTCCCAGCTACTCGGGAACCTGAGGCAGGAGAATGGCGTGAACCCAGGAGGCAGAGCTTGCAGTGAGCCGAGATTGCGCCACTGAGCCGAGATTGCGCCACTGCACTCCAGCCTGGGTGACAAAGCGAGACTCCGTCTCAAAAAAAAAAAAAAACAAAAAACAAAAAACACAGTTGGGGCTTGCACATGAGTAAGGGACAGTATCTCAGCTCCGTCTGTGGTGGGTGGTCCTTCACAGTCTAAGAAGGCCTCTCACTTTTTTTCTTCCATCGTTGTTTCCTTTTCAAATATTTAAAGTGTAGAAATATTTATTGCCTTTTCTGCTTAGTCAGAAATACTAACCATTATTCAAACTTGTAACCATTTCTGATAATTTGCCCAGTTGAAATAAGATAATTCTTTTATTCAATTCCAGAACTCTGAAATCCTTCTGAGACCAAACTTACAGAACTGTCAGTTGTCTGGACTTTTTGTGTGCATTTTATCAAAAGGAAGAAGAACAGTTACTTTCTCCTTTCCCCCAAAACAGGGCAAATGACAGAATTATTTCCGGATAGATATGTTTCTTTTAGGGACAAATGTCTTATATTTAGTTCTTTTTAGTTAATATACTTTATATTAGCCAGTGCCTAGCACTGCACACAGCAGCAGGCTTGCTTTCTCGCCTATGGCTTTCTGATAGTTGAGACCACAGAAATACTTTTGCCTTTCCTTGTCATGTCTTATCCACTTAATGAGAATGACTGAAGTAATACTAAAAGCTTTCATAAGACCTGGTTAAACTTGACCTTGAGATTGCTTAACTCAGAAAAGTTCTTAGTTTAATTAACAAGTAACTGATAGGAGTCAAGCTTGGCATGGATCTTCTTGAGAACTTGCCAGCTACTTTTTTTTTTTTAAGACAAGATCTCTCTGTGTCACCCAAGCTGGAGTGCAGTGACATGATCATGGCTCACTACAACCTCGATCTCCTGGGCTCAGGGATCCTCCCACCTCAGCCTCCAGAGGAGCTGAGACCACTGGCGCACACTAACTCACCCGGCTAACTTTGTGTGTGTGTGTGTGTGTGTGTGTGTGTGTGTGTGTATGTAGATGGTTGGTATAGAAGTGTTCTCAGTTTGTTACTTAACCTCCAAGTTTGTGTGGAGTTTTATAACTATCTTTATAAATAAACAAACAAACAAACAAACATATTTTTTGTAGAGACAGAGTGTCACTGTGTTTCCCAGGCTGGATCTCAAACTCCTGGGCTCAAGCAATCCTCCTGCCTCGGCCTCCTAAAGTGCTGAGATTACAGGCATGAGCCACTGTGCCTGGCCCCTGCCAGCTACTTTTATTAGAGTCACAGTGTTTTACTCTGGATCTAGGGAGACCCCCTTTGGTTCCACCAAAGGAGAAGAATGGGCATCTCTACCTGTGCATCAGGATGTCATTTTTTTGAGTTGCGTAGAGAAGGTTCTACTCCCACAGCTTGCATATTGTCCATGTCTGTATTAATCTTGTTATGAGGCATCAACTCAGCACAGGTAATAGGTAGTTACATTAATGCCAGGCTAAAGGAGTCCCCCCCATTTCTCTCACCAAATAGCCCATGAAAGTAATGAGACATAGCATGACCCCATATATACCATAAACACCAGAATGAAGGCCTTTGTCACTGCTTTCCACCTCAGTGAAAAAGTAGGAAATGTTTTTAAGTCCCTGCTATAGTTTGAATATTTGATTCTCCAAACCTTATGTTGAAATTTGCTTCCTAATGTTGGAGGAGGGGCCAAATGGAGGTGTCTGGGTCATGGTCAATAGCTCCCTACAGTCCTCACAGTAATGAGTGGGTTCTTGCTGTCTTAGTTCTGGAGAGAGCTAGTTCTGGAGAGAGCTAGTTAAAAAGAGCCTGGTACCCCCACATCTGTCTTGCCATGTGATCCCTGCACACACTGGCTCCCCTTCCCCTTCCACCAAGAGTGGAAGCAGCTTGAGGTCCTCACCAGATGCAGATTCTGATGCCATAGGCCTTGTACAGCCTGTAGAACTATGAACCAAACAAACCTCTTTTCTTTATAAACTACCCACCTTCAACTATTCCTTTATAGTGACACAGACTGACTGAGACAGTCCCTATTTAATGCAATGCTGCTGCTTTTCTAGCCAGCAATTCTGAAAGATGTAGATCTAGTATACATACATCTGAAAGATGTAGATCTAGTATACATATTTTAAGACTGTGTTTTTCTGGGGAAAAAGAATCAAGTTGTCTATGGCCTTATGAACTGGATTTTCTCATGCTTCTAAACAAACTTTTGCGCTCATGGGAGTATCCAGAATTGTTTCCTAAAAAATATCTAGGGCTTTTGGCCCATCAGCCACTGATAATTTATTATTTGTTGGATGTCTCCCATATGTAGTCTCTCTTTTTGTTACACTCAGGGGAAGGTCTCACCATCAAAACCATTATTTAGGACTGCTTAGGTTAGAGATCCATCTAGATGCTCTGGATGGATATCATTTTCTCATATCATTTTATCTTTTAGAGAAATACACATCATTTTCTCCAGATATCAAGTTATAACAGGAAGAAGTGATATTTATACATTACTAGAGAGCTTCTGCTTGTCCATGTCTGATAATTCATTTGCACCACTAGTTTCTTCATATTTATTCCTGCTACTTCCATCATTCTTTTGTTTTATTCCTTTTTTTCTCTGGCCAGGCAGATATGCTCTGGATTGTCAGCCGTTCTGCAGAATGTTGAAGGCAGCCATTCTGATTTTTATTGATTTTTTTTTTAATTTTAGTAAAATATACATAATATAAAATTTAACATTTTATGCATTTTTACCATTTAATCATTATTTAAGCATATAGTTCAGTGTCAATAAGTATATTCACATTGTTATGTAACCATTACCATGATTCGTCTGCAGAGTTTTTTCATTATCCAAACTAAAACTATACCCAAGAAACAGTAACTCCCCATTCCTCCTTTCTTCCAATCCCTGGTAACTACGATTCTACTTTCTGTCTTCTCTCTGAATTTGACTGTTCCAGATTCCTTTATATCAGTGGACTTTCTATTTCACTGATATTTAAAAAGTAGATTTGTAAAAGCCATTGACACATTTCTTGAATGCCTGGCTTAAGTTACCAGTTACATTTGCATTTCTTCTCTTAGCTGTTGTCCCAAAGGCATTCCACATTGGCCTGCTAGGCATAGGAGAGCAAAGCATGGGGAGACCCCAGAAATATGAGCCCTCATCCTTTTAATAAAGACTGATTTTAGGAAGTCGTCTAAAAACCAAGTCAACTTTCCCACCATATTTTTATATTGCTCAGTGGCAGTTACCAAATAGAATTTCGTGTTACCTAGGCACTCCTAAGGTTCCAGGGCTCCAGAGCTTTTAGGGTTACACTGTGAACTTTTGAAGAAATTAGGTAGCTAAGAGCACCTGAAAATATTTAGTGAAGGAAATGAAATCCATTCTTTAGAAAAAAATTAGAAGTTAGCCTAACAGTTAACAAAGACGATTTCCTTTGATTGTGTAAAACTAGAATACAGACTTTTTATTTTGAATTTGTTTTTATCTCTGTCCATGGGTTTATGCTTGAATTTGAAACAAACAAGAAAAAAAAAACTGTTTGTATTTTTAATAGCTTTTAAAAAGTATTTTAACAAAAATATTTAAAATTTGACCAGGTATTACTAAAAATTAATTCTTTGTAAGTTGTGTTAAATTGGAAGGTAGTATCATAGACTAAGAATCACAACTTCTAATTATATAGTATTTGAAGCAAAGCTGAGTAAATCTTTCATTAACTTTTTACAAGTAGCCTATGACCCTGTTTGCTGCTCATTTCTTTCCAGCTTTCCCCAGTTAGGACTTAATGCAAACAGTATGTGTTGAAGAATGTTTTGTATGATGTGTTCGGTAGTCATTTTTCATCATGTTCACTTGTAATGAATTTCAGCATTTTCCATGTTTGCTCATGAAGATTAAAAAAAATCCTATGTGTTGCTTTACCACATACTTGACTACTGAGTGATAATCTGACCTTTAGGAGCATTGCTGGTCACTATATAGAATGATATTTCCTTGTTCTAGTTCATTCAAAATGAAAAAAATCATTAGAGAGATGCAAAAGGAAGAAAATTGGCTGTTCTTTTCTAGGGCTGGATGTACTGGAAATTACAAGATGTCGTGCAAAAACTAATGTGAAGATCCTGTAAAACATGACTGAAATAAACTGATTTTTTAAAACAAACTTTATTGAGATGAGCAAACCATTAGTATTTCTAGGTAAAATGGTTTGAAACTAAAAAATGCATAGAGCATCATTGTTGGAAAATAATGGCTTCTTAAAGTTTTGATTTCTGCTTTTGGTGAGATGTTTGAAATGTCAAGAAAATTGTATCTCCTACTAGTTAAGATTTTATCTGTTTTTGAAAGATAATGTGATAATAATGTGATAATTTAGATCAAAAGAGAAGGCCACTTTTTTTGGGAAAATATGCATTGTATAATTTCAGCAAAAACTTAAGAAAAAATCGTTGGTGGACTTGATTTTTTCAGGACTCTGGTTCTTGATTATTTTTGAGGCACAGACCATTTTAATAATCTGATAAAAGCTATATACACCCTGTCCACCAAAAGGAAGCACATTCATAAACATGGCAAAAGTTTTCATACCGTTTCAATTGGATTTCTGGAAGGCCACCCATGGATGCAAAATTAGAAAATCTTTCTGTAGGGACTGTCATGAAATGACATAGGTAACTTTTGTCATTGATAATGGTTAGTTTCTGCCAAACAAGTTTCAGATGAGTGACCTACTTTTCTACAAGACTTAGGCCCCATTCTGCTACACAAAGATGCCTACTAATCATTGCTATCTCCTGGTATGGGTTTCTGATGAGAATGTCCTGGGCTTTGTCTTTTTGACTGAAGTAATTGATTGCCCCTAGATCTGAAGTTTGAGTTACATGTGTCTCATTGTTTATGCACAAGTATTTTAAAGTAACTACAGACATTGTAACAGGAGATAATTTATATGCTTTATATCAGTGAGGCACCTTGTTTTATACTCAAATCCTTTTAATTATTTTCCTACCAATGGTGGGTTTTAGTCAATTTTGTGATGTTCCAATGTATTCACACTGACTTTGTTTTATGGTAAGGTTTCCTGTGTATTGCAGTGTGTCTGTCTGTAACATAGTGGCTAGTCAATGAATTTTGGTTGAATGAACATTCAAAATCCCCACTGAACAAAATTTTAGACAACCTTTTGATTTTAGAATAATCTTCGACTTACAGAAAAGTTGCAAAGATAGAGAATTCCTACATACCTCTTACCCAGTTTCTCACTGTTGTTAAATAACATCCTACATTATTATGCTACATTTCTCACAACCAAGAAATTAACATTGGTACATTCCTATTGACTGAATGCCACATTTTATTCAGATTTTACTAGTTTTCCCCTAACGTCCTTTTTCTGTTTCAGTATTTCATCCAGGGTATTTTGTTGCACTTATCATGTCTTAGCCTTCTCTAGTCTGTGACAGTTTCTCAGATTATCTTTGTTTTTGGTCCTTGGCAGTTTTGGGCTGGTCAGCTGTTTTGTAGAATGCCCCTCAATTTGGGTTTGTTTGATAATTTTCTTATGTTGAGAGTTACGGACTTTTAGGGGAAGGCCACGGTGGTGAAGTGCCATTCTCATCACAGCATATGAGGGATACCTATTAAACAACTTTATTTTTAATATTTCAGTATCACGATGGAGAGATGGGAAGTGTAAGAAGGTAAAATTTAAAGCAGTCAGTCTTGTCATGGTAAAAATTGTGGTAAAGATGAGGTGAGGGAACTGAATCTAAAAGAATCATTTATATTTATCTGGGGGAATTCAGCCCTTGGTGTTCCTGTCAGTGACTCACTTTGGGTGTTTAAGAGTTGGTAGAATTTATTCTATTTAAATGATACAAATCAGACCAATGAAAAGGTCAGTGGTTTATAGATACACATCAAGGCAGAATTTACCATGATAAGTTTTAAAAAGTCTGTTCTATAACCATTTTTTTAAAGTCAGAAAATTCTTAATTGTATTTTTCCCCTTTTCCTCTGTTTCTATATATTTTTCTTGACCTGTGTTCTTTTGCATTCGGATTTATGTTTTTCAAGTCAAGTTAAGGATATTGAGCAATATTTCAAAACATTTGTCACCTGAGTGGTTTATCCGTTAATAAATGGCGAGGTGGTTTTGCAGACAGGTGACACACTTTAATGTATTACAGAGACCAGACTTGTTAGTTATTGATTTGTGATGAATAAATTACTGCCATTCTAATCATAAGAAAATTTCTTTTGGGGATAATTAATCAGATTCATGTGCTTCTTAAGCAGTGTGGCATTATCATCTTTTTTAGTTACAAGAATGAACTTGTCTGCCTCTGCCCTTGGTAAATTTAGGGCAGAGGCAGACAGGTTTCTAGGTTTGTATTTTGATCTTTATTTTTATTAAGCAGATGAGAAGCATACTTGCTTAAAAATTACTTCAAACTGCCTTTCCTGTTGAGTAGGTTTTGAACTACCTGCTTGACAGATGGTGTTAGAAGTAATTACTGAAATCATGTGTTTACCTGCTCATGGACATGTGTTCACCAGATGCACCCTGTTTACCCAGGGCTGCTGATTTCTTAAAGAAATATGCACCTTCTGGATAGAGTTGCATAACTTAGGAGAATAAAAGCTCGTCAAGCCGGAGCTCTCAATCTCTGCATGGCAGAATCAGCTGTAGCGAGAAGGCCATTTACATTTCTTAATGAGTGGTCAATTTAGATCACAGAACCATGTACAGTATTATTTACCTTTCTTCTTTTGATTTACTTAGTAGTTTAATTTTACCTGTCTACTGAGTTATTTAACAGATAGCCTCCCAAATTGTTGACTAAATTGTAGCAGTAGTGACTAATCAATCTTTTAAGATGATAGTGTTTTGGTTTATTATGTTGTTATTTTTGAAAACATGTTTTTCAGAACACATATTAAAAATGTACCCATCCCTCCCCATTTCTAAATTCTGATTGTGGAGGTCCGGCTTTTGGATTAGGCATTTTTTTTTTTAAACAACTCATGAGTAATTCTTATGTTCATTAAGATGGAGAGTAGTTACTTTAATATTTTATTTACTAACCATCAAAACTGAATTTATTTTTTCTACCTTGCTTCTATTTTATTCTGTTTTTTAAAAAGTTAAACTGATGAGCCAGGCATGGTGGCACATGCCTGTAATCCCAGCTACTCAGGAGGCTGAGGTAGGAGAATCACTTGAACCTGGGAGCCGGAGGTTGCGGTGAGCTGAGATTGCACCATTGCACTCCAGCCTGGGCAACAAAGGTGAAACTCCATCTCAAAAATAAATAAATAAATAAATAAAAATAAAAGTTAAACTGAATGATAGTGACTCCCCTAACATGTGTGCCTTAAGTGTTCAATTTTGAAAAGGAGTACATTTAACTCTCTATAAACCTAGAGAAACAAGGAAAGTCATTGTTTCAGGATTTTGACAGGTGCAAAACTGTAAATAATTACAGGCCTGGGCAGAAACTAGAACAGAAGTTGCACAGCAGCTGGCAGGCCTGACCTGTGACAGGTCTGACCTGAGTTAAGTAGCCTAAATTTCATGGCAAGCTCAGATTTGTTTTATGGTATGACATTCACCTTCTGCTACAGAAAGATTCTACTGATTGAGGCTAGATATTTGCCAAAAAGGGAGTAACATACAGAATATTGAGAAAGAAAACTGCCCACTGAGCCACCTCCTGTATGACTTCAGGACCAGGTGGAACTAGTGTAGATGCATTTTAAAATCAGTTTACATTTGGACTGAAATAAATCACTCAACACCAAGTGGTATACAGTGGTTATAGCTGAGGAGGGTGGTCTGGAGTTTTTTGGGTTTTTTTGGTACACTTTTTATGTAATCTGTTTCTAAAACATTTTAATTTTTAGACTTAGGAGCATATCTGACTTTAGTGAAGAGGAAAGCAGTTTTAATTTAATATCTTGGGAATACCTGAATTGTATTTTTCAAGGTCTTTGTAGAGAATAATACAAAATTTCGATGAGATTTTATCACCTTCAGGTTCCATTAAGCAGTTCTCCGCCTTAGGACACCAGATTTGTTCCTGGTCCATAAAGAAGCCGGCTAGCAGCTTCCATCCCCACATGCTGTGTTGCGACCCTGGAAAGCTGCAGTTTAGAAAGGATAGGGTTCTGATGATTTATGGGCTCAATCTCACCTATACATGAAGTTTTTTTTTTTTTTTTTTTTTTTGGTTTGCCCAGTGTCTTGAAAATTTGACAATTTCACATTTTAAAAAATCCGTGTTTCTAGCTTTCTTGGAAAAACCGATGAATGGCAGTGCTGGGCCTGCACTGTACTATTGCTGGAACCAAGTAGTAGCTCTCTGCTTTTAGACTCTGATTTGCTCCAGTCCTTATCATTCCCTGTTGTACTTTCATGTCTATTACCTTCCTGTAGATACATGAGTTAATGACCCCTCGAGTAGAGGATATGTGCCTCAGAAGTGGAGACATGCAGAGAAAAGATAGCTTTCAGGAGGATGCTTGTGGAGCCTTTATACAGTTAGGCTTGATGTGCCCATGTCTTCTGCCCCCTCCCACTCCGTCTAAGGTTTTTCCTTTTTTTCTACATAATACCTCAATTTTCCCCTTCACCGTTAGGGAAATTATACCTACCACAACTTTGAGTTATGTTCCCCCAGCCACCCTTAGTAAATATCCTGTGTACCTGGTGTGTAGGAGTTTTGTGAATGTTTACTAGACCTTTAATGTACTCATTTGTATGTATAGTTTAATCATCTAGTTTTTCTTCTTGTTTTTAGTAGGGATCAGCTTTCTTGAAGGATAAGAGATTGATTAGAAAAGGAATGGAGACATTTTTAAAGGTCTGGGCAGATTGAGAGTTAGGGCAGATCCTGCTGTGATGCCGTGGTGGGAGAGGCTGACAGCAATGGGATCCTTTCTAGTGTGGACAGGAGGAAGCGGAAAGATGCCAGGAGTTACATTTTCTCAGAAAAGGAGAAGAAATGATCCTCTTCTTCCTTCTTTTCTTCCCTACTCCTATGCTATTTGGTGTTTCAACTCTTAGCACTCAGTGAAATGGGAAAGGTTCCCTTGTCCCCCTCGCAGGGCGTGTGATGTGTGTGTGGCTCACTTCTTCAGTGTCCCACTGCTCGAACCTCTAGGGGAGCATACAGACGGGCAGGTCGTGGGGCTCTGACCCCACGGCAGTGTCTAGGGGTGGATGCTTACAGCTCCTGAAGCCCCAGTGGGCATGTGTTACAGGGTGCTTTTTAAGTTTTTCTGTCTATAGGCTTGTGTTAACCAGCTGAATTAGACCCTCTCCCTTGCCACAAGGACAGAGGGTTTTCTGTATCCCGGGTTCTTGCCTTGGTGTACCGGAAGAATCAGATCACACCTGGGCTTGGGGAATGAGTGCAAGGTTTAATTGAGTGGAAGTAGCTTTCAGCAGATGGGGGAGCCAGAAGGGAGATGGTTTTCTTGTGGATTCGGGCCTTCCAACTGCTCAGGCAAAACTCCTTGTCATTCCGCCAGTCGATGGCCGGCTGGCCTGCTGGTGTCTGTCGTGTGCCCCTCTCGACGTCCTCTCGACATCCAGCCACTTGTGTTTTCTTTGCCGATGTGTTCCTCATGATGTCCAGCCACTTGTGTGTCGGCCTGCTAGGGTCTCGGGGTTTTTATAGGCACAAGATGGGGTGTGGCCGGCTGGGGTGGTCTTGGGAAATGTAACATTTGGATGTGAAGGCAGGAGTGCCTGTCCTCACCTAGGTCCGTGGGGATGGAGCCCTAACCAGGGGCCACGCCCTTCTCTACCCAGCACTTCCCTTTACCACTTCTTTATCATTTGAAGGGACCACGCTCTTCCTTTCCCCGCACTCCCGTATCACCAGGGTCTGTGGCAGAAATAGGATTTCCCTTTGCTTCTAATTGGGTATAGAGAGGAGAAGTGAAGAACTGAGTTTCATTTGTGTAAGAATCTCACAACTTACTGTAATATGGTTTCCATTAGAATATGTGTTGCAAATATAGTGAAAGTTAAAAACGAAACCTCCATTGTAAGTTGACTTTTGGCACATAGCTTCCTCATAGCTTGGGTTATTCTTGGGTTTATTAAATAAAGTTAAAGGAAGTGGTGTAGACTGGAGCTTGGCAAACAATGGCCCTCAGGACAAATCTAGCTTGTTGCCTGTTTTTATAAATAAAGTTTTATTGGAACAGAGTTGCTCTAGTTAATTAAGGTACTGTTTGTGACTGCATTCACACTATTAGTGTAGAGTTGAGTAGCTATGATAGAGACTATATGGCTCACAAAATCTAAAACATTTATTATCTGGCACTTTACATAAACAATTTTGCTGACCTTTGGT
Source organism: Pongo abelii (assembly GCF_028885655.2). Taxonomy (NCBI): domain Eukaryota; kingdom Metazoa; phylum Chordata; class Mammalia; order Primates; family Hominidae; genus Pongo; species Pongo abelii. Next base: position 20,719,089 of record NC_071990.2, read on the forward strand.
GTAGATGGTTAATATCCAAAAAAGAAAAAGGAAAAAAAACCCAACTCTTTTATGTGCTCTAATGTATTTGCTGTTGAAAACAAAGGGAATTTGTGATTCATTTAAAAAATATATATGGCTATTTGATGATTTTGAAGATATTTTACAGTTATTGTTCCATTTGAATGAAGTAAAAATGTTACGATGTCTCAGGGTACAATTGAGCTATAATTTTAGTATGTCAATGACTACAGCTTTTTTCTAGGGAAGGTTATAATAGTTAACAGGAAAATATGACATAAATAGTAAAAACATGATATAATAGTAAAAATTAGTAAAAAATTTTTGTTTTGGGCTGTAACTTTTTTTGGAGAGGAGACTAGTTAAGTGTAAAAACACGATGTTATATAATTAGTTTTACACATTATATTTTCAGGAATATTTTTAATACACAAATGTGTGGATATAGTCTATTTTGGTGTGAATTTAAACTTTGAAAACTGCTAAAAGTTTCAGTTACTTGAGAAATAGTGAATTTTTATTTAATGATCAAATGAAACACTAATAAAATTATGTCTTTATTGTTGTTTTCAGTTTTGAGAGCATTTGAAAAGCGCAGGCCTGTGTTGGGGATTTCATTCAACACAATTATTGATCGTTTCCGGTATTAAGCACTGTTTGTGGCTCTGGGATTTCAGTACTGAATAAAACAAAATACTTAATGAGCTTATGTGGGTAGGGAGAGAAACAAACAAACATTCCTTGACTGAATTTTTTTATCGAATTACACCAAGTGCTTTTTTAAGACCTGGGAATCGATAATAGCAATGAAGGAAGCAAATTTTCTGCTGTCATGTAGCTTAAAGAAAGGTAACATGTAAGCCTGATAGCAACTGTTAGGAAGAAAATGAAAGCAAGGCATTGAGAGAGAAGAGGGGTGTAATTTTTTGTAGCATAGTCAAGGAAGACTTCTCTGGTAAAATGATTTGAGCAGGGACCTGAATGAAATAAGGTAATGAGTAATGGGAATATTCGAGAAAAGAACATTCTAGGCAGAGGAAACAGCAATTAAAAAAAACACTAGGGGAGGAATGTGCTTGGTATGTTCAAGAAACAACAAGGAGAGGCAAGTGTGGCTGGAATAGAAAGTGCCAGAGGCAGAATGGTAGGAGATGAGTTTATTTTCTACTTAATGAATAGCTTTGAATATGTATCAGAGGCAAAGCCACATGAGACCAAGCTAAATTCTATATGAGGTGACAGCAGTATAAAACCAGAAAACAAGGATCTATGGAAGAGGTCCCTAGACCAGAAGTGAGGAAATAATAGATAATTTGCTCATTGTTTCTCAAATTAAATCCCACTTCTGTGAATCTCTTTGTGATTTACTCTTTCAAAATGGAATTCTAGATGGTATAGTCCAGTGCCCCGAGGCCTGTGTAAATTGTTGAGTTTATGGTGCGCCAATACCATTATAGGGTGGTCATCTGGTTAATTTGCAACAAAGAATATGAGGTTTGGAATAAATGGGTCAGAAAGCCTGACTAAAATGAGAATAACAATTCACATTCAGTTAAAAATGTGAGTAGCCTGCAATAACTTCTTATTGTACTTGGGTAAAGGGGAGAATAGAAGTAGGATGATAATTAATAGTTGTAAATTTAAAAATCAGCTTTTTTTCCAGGCGTTAATTTTTCCTGGAAGTGTTGTACAAAATGATCAAGTTCCTGTGATTGTAGAAACACTGATCATGGTATTTATAATTGCAAGGCATGCTAGGTAGCTGACCTCAAGTGTAAACTAATTAACGTAGGATTTGTGTAATATTCTTTAGCAAAAGTAGATATTTAAAAATAACTGACTTTTTTTCATTTTACAAATGACAATATTTGTGGTGTTTTATTTGTTTAATATTACTGAGCACAATTTTCACTGTGATTCTTTTCATTTTAAAGCAAGTATCAATAAATGAAATTTTGTTTCTGGTGTAATAAGATTATTACTTAAGCTTGTTCACAAAATATTTTATAAAGAACAGCATCAATCACAACTATTATTTAGCTACTGTTTGTGGAACAGTACAGGCTTTTGACACTCAGCAGTTAGTAATAATTATTTAAATACCATATAAAGACAAGACAAATTAAATGTATACCATTCAGACATTTGGAGATCTCACCAGGAAAGACCCCCATGTATAACCAACTGGGCTTAAGAAGCTCTTTTGCAAAGACTTGGTGGAATTCAGGACATATTTTTACTCAGGAGAACCATATGTAGGGTATTGACTTCACAGGCAAATGCAAAATGTATCAGGAAGCTGTGTACATTTCATGGATTTTAGAGGAGTCTAGTACTAGTTTTTAGCAGATCTAATTTTATAGAAAAGCTTATAGCTTTCCCTTTCCTTGGTGTATATATTTCAGTAGCACAGCCCTTCTCGAATCTGTTTAGGATTACTCTTCTGTTTGCTGCCTGTGTCACTTGCCCTGTGTGGTGGGTCTGGTAGTATGTGTTCATAGTGGGGTTGCTTTATGAGTTAGGTCCACTGGTGAGGCAATTATTGACATTGCAGTCACTCTTCCAAGGGCAGCAGCAGACCGTCTCCATGGGTGCTGTGCTCATGATTTTCAGCCACAGAAAGCCAAGGTGATGATGAGGGCCATCCTTGACCACGCGTTTGGTCCACACTTCACAGGACAGTAGGAGAGATGGGGAAGGCCAGGCACAGCAGACTGGGACAGGCAGGCCCTCTCTATGGAAAGCCCTATGGTGCTACCCATGAAGTTTCCTTGCCTTCATTCTGCTGCTGTATCCAGAGATACCCATGTCTCTCACTAGTCTTGCCTGGTGTGGGGAGGCAAACCTGTTTGGGGCTGGATTTTGGCTGTAGGGTTGTGTGGTGGATGGAAATAGAACAAGGGGAAGAAAAAATCTCTCAGTCTAACTTCTTTTACTTTACTTTAGGCTTCCCTCCAACCCTTTGGTGAATTTGAAAGTAGTGATCAAATGCTCATATGCTGATCCAACTAGCCTAGTTTCCACTCTTACATTTTGAGTAAAATACTACAATCCAGACTTTAATGGCTCTGGACACACCTTTCTCCTCACTACCATTTCAGATTTATAACATTTTACCTTTATTTACTCAAACCAAAGTACTCATTTAAGTTAGTCCTCTAATTTTACAACTAGGGAGATGGAATACCATCAAATATATAACTACACTTAAATATATCTGTGTCTATCTGTATTTGTGTGTATCATTTAAATATCTGTTATACAAGGTCATAAATAATCCAGGAGTACAGCATCTGTTTCACCTGCTGCTCTCTTTATGATGTGAAGTGATGAGTCACATGAGTAATTGTATTACTTGTATAAAGTACTTGGAAGACAGTTTAACTTGCCTAAGTCCTGTGCTGTGTGTCATAAAGATGAAAAGTTTGAGCCATCTGTTGCTTAAAAAAAAAATTACCCTAGTGTACCACCTGGTGTTTAACTAGGCCTTGGGATTTGTTCCAGATATGGTACTGCTTCATTGAACAAATATTGGGGGTGAGGGTGGGTGGGGTTTGGTGATTACTTCTGGGACCTGGGAGGGACCCTTTTCACTGAGTCCTGAACAACGTTATTTAGATCATTGTTATTTCCTGTTGTGGTTTGTCTGTCATTAAAAAAAATTTTGTCTTAATTTTGAAAATTGGATATGAGGAGTTTACACAAAACAACATTATACAAAGATGGAGATAATGTTCTGTGCAGCATGATTTAATTTGGAGCAGTGGATAGCCACCTGCTAGGCCTTTGTTCTTGTGGCAGTCTGGCAAGTGGTCCCAGTGTTTTGGGTCTTTCCTTGGTCACGTGGCTGTTTTGAGATCTGCCTGGGTTAGTTGCAAACCATTAATCCAGTAGCACAGAATGATGAAATATTTGACTACTGGGTGTTTGAAGTAAGAAAACAAATCCTTTTAAAAGTTATTATTCAGCAATCACAGAATGCTTTTATCGTGTTGATATAACATCTGAGTCTTTACATTTTATCTAAGGGTAGCCTATTCTTATCTACAACATAAAAAAGAAATCTAGGTAATATTTGGCATTATGGTAACTAGCTACCATATAGCACCTGTCTGCTTACCCACTGTGGTGGGGTAACCATATAATTCAGTGATTAAACCGGGATACTTTTGTCAGTGACAGAGAGCTAGGATGAAAGGTGTAGATAAGGATATGTAGTCATTTTACTTACAAGGCATAGCCATTTTTTGCCATCTTCCATGATCAAGAATAACTGACTATTCCTCATGCATGTAAGAGTAATTCTTATTTTTAAATTGCATTAATTGTGCTGGTATAGTGCCTCATATAAAGTAGGCACTCAATAAATATTTGTAAATTGAATAAATGTTTATACTTAAAGAAATCTTAAAGCTTCCTGCCAAAATCTTTAAAAATGTACGTTTTAGAAGAGCTTTGAGTTAAACATCCTCTATATTTTCTTGATGTTAAGACCCAGTGTCAGGATTCTCCACAGTGGCATTACCCATGGACCTGTGATCTAAACTCTGAAACCATTTTAATATGTAGTATATTATAAGAGTAGGAAAAGCACTTAATTGCAATTACGTATTGTTCTATCTAAAATAATTGAACTGCGTGCTAGAAGAGTGAGCCCTTTAGTCAAGTGCTTATGACTTATCCTGGTAACTTATTTACTTTACCTTTTTACTTGAAGTTGTTAAACAATTCAGTGGCTACTTAACATTTCCTTAAATTTACTCTGAGAGAAAATAAGGAACCCAAGTCATTTAATTTACTTGCTTGTTAGTACCTTGTCAGAGGCTTTAATAGTACGGAAAGAAATTTGGGATAATTTTTTTCATGAATTTTCAATTTTTGTGTTGATCACTTTAGAAATTTTCTTTCATTTAAAGTTTCCTCTCTCCTTGCAAGGCCTACTTTACTATATATGACATAGAAAAGGGTGCAGGAATTTCTGTCCTTTTCTGTGTGGTGATTCTTGCCTGCCTGGGCAGCTTATGAGACAGATTGGATTTAGCTCAACCCTGGAATGTGTGTTACAGTGTGGTGGGTTTTGGCAAGTCACTTGTGGTTTAGAGGGACTCTATGACGTGGGCTGGGAACTTTGGTCTTTTCTTTTGGTTTGAAATAGGTTTTTTAAAAAAGGTGTTAGACAGTTTCAGGTTCGAGACCTTGTTAATTGGTTTAACATCCCATCTGTCCTAGTCACTCTGATTCTAATATGACAGAATTGAAACAGATGCTATTGAAATCTCCATTTCTTTATTTTATTTTAGTTTTTTGTATGTGTGCATGTGTCTGGTGATATTGTAGTCTTGTTGTTTCTGTATCTTTCTCTTTGACTTTTCTACAATTTCTGGTCTGGTTTCTTTATTTTTCAGCCTTTTTCTTCTTGTTCTTATGTTTTTTCTTTTTGACTTTTTTCACTTGAGTAGACAGAGTTTACCAAGTCTTATTGTTTACGTCTACCCTAATTTATCATAATATTCAGACACTGGTCATGATAGAACTTGCTTCAGTACTTCATGATTTTTATACAGTAGAACTAAATCCATGAGGAAGATATTTATTTACTTGTTAATTATCTTCTCATTGCAATGTAAGCTCCAAGGGCAGGGGTTCTGTTTTTTTTACAACTGTATCCCCAGAGCCTGGAAGTGTGCTGAGTGTCTAACAGCTGTTTAAAAAAAATGAATAGAAATGCTTTAGTTTTCTGAGAGTTTCCCAAATTAGATGTTATTTAGGGAGAGTCTTGAAGTTACTTTGCTCTACAGAACACCCCTGAACCTTGGCTGGTATTTGAACCATCTAATGAAGAACAAAGTACTTTTGAGAGATTCTGTTTGTAATACTGTAAGATTTTTTTTTTTAATAGATTGAGCATCCCTGACCCAAAAATCCAAAATCTGAAATGCTCTAACATTCAAAACATTTTGAGCACCAATGTGATGCTCAAAGGAAATACTCATTGGAGCATTTCCAATTTTGGATTTTCCAATTAGGGATGCAAAAAAAAAATTTGAAGTCTGAACACTTCCACTTCCAGGCATTTCAGATAAGGGATCCTCAACCTGTAGTCTCTTACCTTTCTAGTGCTCATTGTCCCTAGACTTGATTTTACTGCTTTATCAGTTAAGATGCTTGTTGGTTTCATTAATAGAAATCTCAGCTGAAACTCACTTAACAATAAGGACATGGATTATGTTGCACAACAGGAAGTACAAGAAGGCTTCAGAGTGGGTTAATTGAACTCATTGTTGTCATAAGAGACCTAGGTTGGGTCTTTTTATATTTTTCTTTCTTTTGCCTTCTTGGCTTCATCCTTCAAGCTATTATTTTCTGTGATTATTAGGACAGGGGCAGCAATTAGATCAACATTTTCCTTGTTTATATGTAATGGGAAAGAGGCTGGCATTTCTTTCCTTGAAGACCTGAGTAAGAATTTCTTTATGTTTTATTGGGCGAAATTGGTCTCAGATTATTCTCTCCCAAGTATTGGCAAAGGCAATGGAGTTATAGCGATTAGCTTGGAGTAATCATCGAGAGTGAAATGGATATTGGAAACTACTACAACACTTAACAGAAAATCCCATATGAATTAACGCTTATAAATAAATTTCTAAAGACTGTTGATTTCCTGAGCTTCAAGTTAAAACTTCCCCGAGTAATTAGGTTTATAACCAAGAGGATGCAAGGTGAAGTCAACATTATGATAATTACTTCATTAGGGAAATCATGTCATTTAAATAAAAAATGTAACAAGTTCCATCTTCCTAAATTAAGTAAATATTACATGCAACATTGTTTGTAGAAAGTAGGTACAGTCATATGTCCCATGATCCCATGATGTTTCAGCCATTGAGAGCCACATACACATCTAGCTATGTTTAGAAACACAAATACTTAGCTTTGTGTTACAGTTGCCTACAGTGTTTAGTACAGTAACATGCTGTATAGATGTGTAGCCTAGGAGCAATAGGCTACACTATATAGTCTAGGTGTGCAGTAGGCTGTACCATCTAGATTTGTGTACATACACTCTGTGATATTCACACAGTGATGAAATTGCCTAATGACACATTTCTTAAAATGTATCCACATCATTAAGTGATGAATGACTGTATGTAAAAATCAGTTAGAACTGACTTCCCTTTAAGTCTGTTTAAAATGATAACAATTGGTAAGTTTGAATTATTTAAATAAAATGAAATCTGTGGACTAGAAAAGTGGAAGAGATAACTAGGACATAGTGAAGCTTACTTTAAAAAATATAGAGTCAATATGAAAGGTAATGTGCATCTGTTACCTTAATTTACTGAGAAGTTTTTAATTTACTTGAACATGCAGTAATGGATTATTTTTGTTTGGCCAAGTATTTTCAGTAAATTTTACTACGCATTTGGAAGCATTATGATATTACGGAGAAAATACTGAATCAGGAATTGGAATCCAAATTTCTGGTTTTGGTCCTACCTGTTGACATGATTTCTGGTAAAACATTCAACATCTGTAAGCCCTCATTTCTTTGTAAAATGCTTCCTTTTTAATTTTCTAAAAATGTCTATTTCTCTTCATTGATTGTAACCACTGCTTTCCTGGGAATTGAGTGACATATGTTATTCCTCTAGAGGTGTGGCTTTTTAGTAGGATTAAGATTATATGTAATTAAGTTTATTTGAGCAAGAAGGAACAGGTAAAAAGCAAATAAAAGTTGTGAGATAGATATCAGTTCTGTCCTCGGTGTATACAGTGATTGTAGAAAAGAGTATTTCTGTTTTGAAATATACATGTTAATTCATTAGAAAGGAAGTATTTTGTAGGTATAAACACATTACATTTTCCCAATATTTCGAGTATGTCATTAGCCAAATATGAGCTTCTAATGATGTCTGGCATTTGGAATAGTGTCAGACTTCTACATGTGTAAATAAAAGACTGAAGCACAGATTCCTTAATCACCTATAATATAGTAAAAAGAGTTTTGGACTTAGAGTCAGAAGACCGAGTTGGAATCCTGGCTCAGCTAGTTTAGAAAAAACCTTGGTAGCATGGCGGAATGATAATATGGATGCTGGAATCAAACAGAGGCAGGAATGAGTTGGATTTCACCACTTACATTAATACATTTTGATTAAAGAAAGTTTGGATACCTTTGGCTTGTATGTTCCAGAAAACAACCAGAAGTAGCATGAATCATACGTGTGTTATCTCATAGAAGAGGAAGTCTGGAGATTGGTATTTCTATGTTAATTCCATGGCTTAATGATATCTTCTGCAACACAGGAGTATTTAAACTTTTGGTTCTGCCATTCTTAGTTTGTTTGTGGTATCTTCGTTTGAGTGGTGATATTGCTGTAATAGCAATAGTTTGAGATATTACATGCAGTCATGATGACAGCCAGTAAAGAGAGGAATTCCTCCCATTTGTCTCTTTTTAGTAGGTAGAAAACCATTCTCAAAAGCTGTAGTGCACACCATTGATTCAAGTTGTGTCTCAAACTCAGACTAAAAGTTATTCACTAGCAAGGATAATGAAGATGCCATGACTGACTTAGACTTTTTTTTTTTTTAACCCCACCTTTGGATTTGGAGGTGGGGAGGCTCTTTCCTGAGCACAGTCCCTCATAGGGTAAACAACAAACAAAATCGGATCTCTGCCAGGAAGCAAATGGGTTATGTAGGGAGAAGAACCTGAGTTGGCAAACAAAAGTGATGAGCTCATCATCTTGCACAGAGGCCATTCGGAGATGCACAGAAACCAAGAGAGAGTGGTACCAGAATACAACAGTCTGTGCTCGGGGAAGTACACAGGCGTGCTACAGGAGAATGTATGAGAAAACCTGAATCCAAAGTTGCAATGGTCAGGAAAGACTGTTCTGGAAGGAATGACATCTTAGTTGTCACCTAAGGAATAAGTGGAAACCAGGCAGGAATTAGTCATGGAGCAGCACACCCTTCTTCTGTATTTATAAGAGCACAAAACTTAGCCATGATGGTGTTTCAGGACTATTTTAAGAAAAGTTGTAGGATGAATGTTGGTGTCAATACCTAATCAGTGTGCTTGATGTGTTAGGAAAAAAAAGTGAAATGAAAAGAAAAGAAAATTTAAAAAAAGAAAAGAGAAAAATACCTAATCAGAGGTAAGCACCATTGTCTATATGTATAGCAACTAGTGTTCAAAATGATTGTTGTTTTTCAAGAAAAAGTTATATAACTTTTTTTTTTTTTTGAGATGGAGTCTCGCTCTGTCGCCCAGGCTGGAGTGCAATGGCACAATCTCGGCTCACTGCAACCTCCACCTCCTGGGTTCAAGCCATTCTCCTGCCTCAGCCTCCGAAGTAGCTGGGATTACAGGTGCCCGCCACCATGCCCAGCTAAGTTTTTGTATTTTTAGTAGAGGGTTTCACCATGTTGGCCAGGCTGGTCCCGAACTCCTGACCTCGTGATCCGCCTGCCTCAGCCTCCCAAAGTGCTGGGATTACAGGCCTGAGCCATCATGCCTGGCCTATATAACTTTAAAAATGCCGTATATTACAGTATGAAACACTGTCTTTTAATCTTTGTGAGATTCTAAGATTCAAAGGACTTGTGATCATGTAGTTCTTACTTCTGTAAAAAGCAATCGTTACTTACTTGATGCCTGTAATGAGAAGTGTTTATTAGAACAAAAACTAGGATGACTTTAATTATTTCAAGAAGCACAGGTAAGAGACTTTACCCTCTGATGTTAATGCAAAGCATATACCTGGAATCGACATTCTGCCATATCTTTACTTGCATCCTTTAAAGCTGTTTCTTAAGTTTTGATTGAATTAATTAATTTAGAAAACAGCTTACACTAACAAGGGTTTTTTTCTTCTAATGATTCAGGAGTGAGTTTGCATGTTTTGCTCTCCACTGCCATTTTTATATGTTTTGTTTCTCTTTAAATAATACTCGTGTCTTAATTATTTAAATATGATACCACATCCTAAGAGTACATGATGTGAATCGTTCTTGGTTCCTAATACTTACTCTCCACTCTCCAAAGACATAGACATCGTATTAGGAGACTGATATTCTTTTTTCATATTACTTGGATAATTCATTGCCCAGTATATTCGTGGAGAATAATTGCAAGGCAAACCAACAGATATTTCAGGTAACCCAGAAAAAGGATATGGTAAGCACATTTACAAGGAAATACTTGATGAACTAGAATTCTTTAAGATTTTTATAATTGATTTTGACTTTTAAAATTTTTCTTTTTTTTCTTGTTAAAAACAAAACAACATCTAAACTCAAGAAATACAATACTTAACAATTGAAATAGAAAAGTCAGGCATGTTCTTTATTTATAGAGCTTTCTAAATACCTTATCACAAATTACCACAAGATAAATGTGTATAAAAAATTAGAGCCACCTACCTGTTTTGGTTTTTGTAAAAATCAAATGTGAGACATATATTTTATTCATTCTCTTAGTAGGCTACTTAAAAATACATCAGTGATGCTAACTTTGATCATATTTGGACTTTTAAACAACCTATTTTGTCTTTAAAAAAAGAAAACATAAATGCAAGCAAAATGATTTCATATGACACTTTTTAAAAATGAAAAATGGTTTTGTCAAGACAGACTTATACTTAAGAAATAAAGAAAAAGCAGGATATATCGACCAGGATGAAAGATGTTCTTTTTTATCATAATAACATGAAGGGCAAATTACCACCAGCTTATGGGCAAGAAGTAAATAAAAACAAAATACTATAATACAAAAATTTCTCATAATGTTCAGTTGATCCAGAAGATAATAGCCTAAGGCTATTAGCTATGCTAGTCTCTTATTTTTAATATTAAAATCATTTTTATTAAATTTTTTGCATATTGTTTGTCATAATCAATGGTGTCCCAAATTCAATGCTTTTGTTAATATTAACGATACTATTGTCTGTTTTTTTTTTTTTTTTTTTTTTTGAGACAGAATCTCACTCTGTCACCCAGACTGGAGTGCAGTGGTACAATCATAGTTCACTGCAGCCTTGATTTCCCAGGCTCAAGTGATCCTCCCACTTCAGCCTCCCAAGTAGCTGATACTACAGGTGCACCCACCATGCCTGGCTAAATTTTTTATTATTTGTAGAGACTGGGTCTTCCAATGTTGTCCAAGCTGTATTATTGTCTATTCTTGTTCACTAGCATGAGCCACTCCCCTGATATGGGTGACATTTTTTCTTTTTTCATTGAAATGAAAATTGGCAGACTTTTGCTGCTTGTTTATTACCCAATGTTAACTAATGTTTTCCAGTCTAGAATTTTAACTTAACTAATATTTTAAACTTGTATATTAAAATAAAACGCTTGGCATATATAAGAGTTTATAGAGTATAAACTCTACATCTGAAGAATTAGGGATACTTTTGAAGGTGAGGAAATCACTTTGCATCATGCTATGAATTTGTTAAACTGTTTTTATTTTGTGACCAGCAGCCTCCTTTTCTTTAAAAAATAAATTTTATTGTATAAATTTAAGATATGTGATCAGACACATATATAGTAAAAATATTATTATAGTGGAACAAATTATAGTGGAACAAATTAAGATCATCATCTTACAATTACTCATTTTTCCCTGCCTGTGGCAAGAGCAGTTATAATCTACTCATTTAGCAGAAATTCTGAATATAATACAACATTATTAACTATAGTCCTTATGTTATATATTGCATCTTTCAACTTGTTCATCCTGTTGTGTTTGCTACTTTGTATCCTTTGACCTACATCTCCCTATTTTCTCCCACTTCTGCCAGAATCACTGTTTTATCCTTTATGTATTATATTTGCCAACCCTCCCCCCCGCCTTTTTAAAAAAGATTCCAGATTTAAGTGAGATGATGCAATATTTTTCTTTCTGTGTCTGGCTTATTTTACATAGCCTAATGTCCGTCAGGCCCATCCATGACAGGATCTTCTCCTTCTTAAAGACTGAATAATAGTCTGTTGTATGTATTCACTGCATTTACTTTATCCATTTGTCTGTCCATGGACACTTAAGTTGTTGCCATCTCTTGGCTATTGTGAATAATGCTGCAATGAACATGGAAGTGCAGAGATCTTTTATGAAGTGGTGATTTCATCTTTTTGGGGTATATGCCCAGAAGGTAGATTGCTGGGTCATATGGTAGTTCTATTTTTAATTTCTGTGGGCACCTCCATACTGTTTTCCATAGTGGTTTGTACCAATCTACATTCCTTCCAACAGTGCACGAGGGTTCTCTTTCCACCACACTTTCATCAATGCTTGTTATCTTTTGTCTTTTTGATAACAGCTATGTAGGATATTCTGAAAATATACTTAAAATATTCTTATTTTTCCTAGTCAGTATTTCCTGACTTTTCTCCTCTAGGTTGCATGTATTGCTTTAGTAATAAACAAAAAGCATTAATGAAAACTTCATATTGAAAAAATTGGATCTGTGATAGAATTTACCATTTTGTCGTGGGTTTATTTTCTGATATGGATTTATTTTACTATTTCACTTGTAATTTTAGTTTTTCTCAACTTAGGTAAGAAGACGAATGAGAAGGTGAGAGACAGCTAGTGCGTACTCATGGGATATAACATTTGAAGGGAAAAGGATTTGATAGAATTGCAGGCATTTGTTAAAGAGTAATTTGGCACTTGCAGTAAGCTAAGCACTGTTCTGGTTTTGTGCACACTGTGATGAATAAGAGAGTTTCTCAGCCTTGTGGGGATTGGGGAGATAGGAACTAACTAAATATTTTCAAAATAAAAACAGATTTCAGGTTTGATAGGCTTGATGATAAGCATGCAGGCATAAAGTAAAAAGGAGTGATGAGGTCAAATGAGGCCTATTTTATATAATATGGTCAGGGAAACCTTTTGAAAGAGGTGATGTTTGAACAGAGACTTGAATGCTGTGACAGAGCAAAAGTTTGTGAAGAGCTAGGGAATGAGATTTTTTAAAATTATCATGCTGTTGGACAGAAAGTACAGCAAGAGATGACGTGGCTTGGATGAGTGTGGTGCCAATGGAGATGAGAAGGGCTTGGATTTGAATTCTGTTTTGAAGGTAGCCTTTGGAGGTAGATTGTGCAAATGAAAAGAAGAGAGCAATCAGGGGCAACTGCTTGTTTCATTTTGTTTTGGTTTGGTTGGGTCTGGGTTGAGTATTGGGCATATGTTGGTACCATTTATCTGAGATGAGAAAGAACAGAAGAGGAGTTTTTCTGTTTGTTTTGTGTGGGGTGGGATGGGTGCGGGAATGAGAAATCAAGAAGAATTTGTTGGTTTATACTTGATTTGAGGCATTTACTAGATACCTGAGTTGATATGTTATATGTATGAGGCTGGAGTTTGGCATATAAGTTTGGGAATCATCGTACTGTAGATAGTGTATAAATTCATGGGACTGCAGAAGATCACCCAGGGAATGTGGGTAGGCAGAGAAGAGAGAACCAAGGACTAAGAGTGTGCTCAGGAGGTTGAGGAGCACTGATCAGTAGAGGTGGAAGAAGTCAGGGGAAGTGTTTTAGTGAAGCATATTTCCAGAAGGAGGAGTGATCAGCTGTGTAAGTGTTGCTGAGAAATTGAGTTAGATGGAGACTGAAGATTGACTTACTGGATTTGTCAATAGGGAACTGGTGGTTGTTCTCATGAGCAGTTTCAGTGGAGAGGTGGACACACAAGACTGATTTGAGTGGGTTTTAAACAGAATGAGAGCCAAGGAAGTGAGACAGAGTACTTATTGTATTTTAGGGGAGGTTTGCTATAAAGGCAAGCAGAAGTGGAGCTAGAGCTGGGTAGGGGTTGGGAAGTTGTAGAATCAAGGGAGAGTTTTTATTTTGTATTTTTAGTACTAAATACATGCATATATTTATGCTATTGAGTCTGATCCATTATAGAGGAAAAAAGCTTTGTAGAAGGGAAAAGGATAATTTACCGGACCAAAGTATGACAGAAAGGCTAGGATCTAGCACACAAGCAGAAGCATCAGGCTTGCTGGGGAGTGAGGACAGCTGATCTATTGTAACAGGTGGGAAAACTAATATGTTGATACAGAACAGGTAGTTTGATAGATATGATGGTGTAAAGAAACAGCAGTTCCTCCTTCTTCTTTCTGTTTTCTCAGTGAAGTCAGAAGGCAGGTAATTTGCTGCCTTAATGGGGAAGGCCTTATTAGAGCAATATAAAATATTTTATTTTAAAAATACTACTTTAGAAATGTATTCTTCACTTAGCTGTTGCTCTTTGGTTGTTATTGTGATTAGCAATATATGTCTGAATATGTTTTCTTTAAACAGGTAGAGTTGAGTTTCCCTGGGCCACATAGGGCATAAGTCAGGAGCCCTCACCACCTTTTTTGTATATGGGGAATTTCAAATCTAGAAACCTTGTGTTTTTTTGCCTTCTCCCTCTTCTGGTTCTCTAATTTTTCATCAGGCACAGTAGAGAAGGAGAAAGGATGGTTTCATTTAGTTCAGTGTGCTCATTCAGCTGTTCTGCAGCCTCCAGGTCTTGAGAGTTGTTGAGCATAATCCCTTGCACAGTGAACTGTCCCAGGCTTGTGAAATCCTAGTGGCCACTCTAACACAGATGACTGAGTTGAGATGTTCTTTTTGTTCAGGTTTTAAAGTGAAGTGCCACCCTTTAGCAGGTAGAGATTATATACATCATTCTGTTTTCTTTGAGGACTCCAAGTGCCCCTCTTAGCTGTAAGTAGTAGAGACCAACGTTAATTCATCTCTCAATCTTGTATTCCATTTTCCAGTTCATTTCCCTGAACAACATTTTCCTCATTTGTGGAGTAATACTTCCCCACTCGTGGGTTCTTCATCAGACAGCTTATGATGCATGTGAAAATTGTTCTGGAAAAGCCTAAACAGTATAAAAAGAGAAATCCTATTGTCATGGTGATAATTTTGTTATTCTCTAGAAGACATTGACAGTTCCCTAGGATGACGCCTTAAACTCTTCATCTTACAGAGGCATCCATTTCTTGTTTTATTTCTTCTGTTAGGGGCTTAGTGTAGCGACTTGAGTATTGTTTAGGGTTTTGATATATGGGGTTCAAATTTGCATACTACAAACTGGGGGTGAAAGGAAAGAAGCTGAATATATTGCCTGTTTTCAAATAGTTTATTATTCTTCTAACTTTTTAAAACCACAAGCTTCCTTCTTATCACATTTTTACAAATGGATATATGAAAGCTGGTAGAAAAAGCTTGAATTTAAGATGATAAAATGAACTTTGTTCTTATGTTTTTCTTTGCTAATTTTCAAATCTGCTAGAGATTAGCATCTTCTATTAGCAAGGTGTAAAAATTGAATGCAGATTGCAGCTTTTGGGAGAGTGTTCAAAAATTTTTTTACTTTTTTTATAATTAAAAAAACTTCTTACTATTTGGAAAAGAAAAAATGTCTAATGATGTCATCTACTACTGTGGTATTTCTTCTTAATCCTACCTCTGGGGGCAAATATTTCCCATCACAATAATAGATTTTTAGTACTGGAAGAAACCTTAGGGTTCATCTTTTTAAACCATTTTCATGTAACATGTGAGAAAATGAAGACTCAGAGAAGAAGGAGATTTGTCTTTCTGTCAGTTCATGGCAGAGTCCGGGTTCAAGTTGAGGTCTCTGGACTGTCAGTGTGTAGGGTTTTCCTTCCTGAACCATCCTGCCTTTTAAAGTTTACAGTTGTGTTCTCAGAAAGAGAACAGTGAGGTTACCCAGCCACAGTAGAGGACGAGGATGGGCAGATGAGTTCTGTGTACCCTTTGTGCATTTAATTTGCCTCAGTCTTCTCAATGGTTTTAACTCATTACCACAAAATATAGAAAACAAACAGGTTCTTTGAGTTGTGCTCTCTTTGAAAGCTCTTTAATAATAATTCTGAATTATTTGGTCTTTTTAGTGTCATCCTAGTTACTTCTGATAAGGATGGTCAGAGGACCAAATACAGTTTTGTTTCTACTAATACAAGTATACATAGGAATTCTTCCAGCTAACTGTGACATCATATTTATATGCCATGGGTTAAAACCACTTTTCATGTGGGTTCTGAGATACATAGGAGGGTTGAAAAGACTTCAGAGACAGCTACCATGGTTTTATTTCTCTTCTCCTTTTTGAGGGCTGGGAAATCTCAGGTTATTTAATTTTAGAGTATTTTTTATTAAAATATTTTATGTTTAACCTCCATTGTAAAATACAATAAAAAATTTAAAAACCACACAGAAATGTATAGTCTAGCGAATTAAGTAAGATACCCTGTAGCTCTTACCACTAGCTCAAGAAATGAAACATTGCCAGCCACTCTGGAAAACCCTTTTATGTTCCCCATGAAAATCACAGATCTCTCTCTACCTCAACAAGTAACCACTCTCCTGACTTTTATAATGCCCACTTCTTTATGTTTCCTTATGGCTTTTTCCCCTGCTTGTGCTTAGATAATAAAGTTAAATCTTGCTCATTTTACAAAGCCTGGTACGTATTTTAAGTCTTTCTTAATCTACAGGCTCCCCTCCATTTCTTTCTATTCCTTACAGTTTACCTGTTGAAGAACCTGGGCCTTTTGACCTGTAGCCTTTCCATAGTCTGGATTTTGGTGATTGCATATTCAAAGGTGACAAGATCATGGTTCTCTGAGGATTGGCTTCCTCATGGGATTGGCTTGCTTATGGCGTAGGGAAGTTACTGGTCTTCTTGATGTGGTTTTGGGCCCTGTGGTGGCTTTAAGTCATTTGGTGGCACTGTTCTGCTTTTCTGGTTGCAATGCTAATGGATACAGGCCCATATATAGGCATTTTTTGTTTGTCTACCTTTTTCTTTAAAAAAAAATTTATACAAATTTGTGGGGTGCATGAGAAATTTAGTTACATGTGTGTAATGCATAGTAAATAAGTCAGAGTGTTTAGGGTGTCCACCACCCACGTATAGCACATGTTTGTTAACTGTAGCCTTCCTACTCTGCTATCAAATATTGAATTTATTCCTTCTAACTCTGTGTTCGTACCCTTTAACCCACCTTTCTTCATCATTCCTTCTCCCCAGTCACCCTTCCCAGCCTCTGTTATCTGTCTTTCTTTACTCTCTACTTCTTTTTTGTAGCCCAGGCTAGAGTGCAGTGGTGTGATCTTGGCTCACGGCAACCTCCACCTCCTGGGCTCAAGCAATTCTCCTGCCTCAGCCTCCCTACGATTACAGGCATACGCCACCAGGCCTGGCTAATTTTTGTATTTTTAGCAGAGACAGGGTTTCACCATGTTGGCCAGGCTGGTCTCAAACTCCTGACCTCAAGTGATCTGCCCACCTCTGCCTCCCAAAGGGCTAGATTTCAGGCGTGAGCCACCGCACTGGCCTCTATTCTCTACTTCTGTGTGATCACATTTTTTAGCTCCCACATGTAAGTGAGGATATGTGATATTTGTCTTTTTGTGCTTGCCTTATTTCACTTGAGATAATGACCTCCAGTTCCATCCATATTGCTGCAAATGACTATTTCTTTTTTTCTTTTTTTTAATTTATTTTTATTATACTTTAAGTTCTAGGGTACATGTGCACAATGTGCAGGTTTGTTACATATGTATACATGTGCCATGTTGGTGTGCTGCACCCGTTAACTTGTCATTTACATTAGGTATATCTCCTAATGCTATCCCGCCCCCTACCCCCCACCCCACGACAGGCCCCGGTGTGTGATGTTCCCCGCCCTGTGTCCAAGTGTTCTCATTGTTCAACTCCCACTTATGAGTGAGAACATGCGGTGTTTGGTTTTCTGTCCTTGCGATAGTTTGCTAAGAATGATGGTTTGCAGCTTCATCCATGTCCCTACAAAGGACATGAACTCATCCTTTTTATGGCTGCATAGTATTCCATGGTGTATATGTGCCACATTTTCTTAATCCAGTCTATCATTGATGGACATTTGGGTTGGTTCCAAGGCAAATGACATTATTTCATTCTTTTTATGGCCAAATAGTATTCCATTAGGTATATATACCACCTTTTCTTTATCTGTTGATGGACACTTAGGTTGATTATATATCTTTGCTATTGTAATTAGTGCTACAATAAATATGTAAGTGCAGGTAACCCTTTAATATATTGATTTCTTTTCCTTTGGGTAGATACCCAGTAGTGGGATTGCTGGACAAATGGTAATCTTATTTTTAGTTTTTTGAGCAATCTCCATACTATTTTCCATAGTGTCTGTACTAGTTTACATTCCCACCAACAGTGCATAAGCATTCCTTCTTCTCTGCACCCTGACCAACTTCTGTTTCTTTTTTTTTTTTTTTTTTTGAGACAGAGTCTCACTCTGTCACCCAGGCTGGAGTGCAATGGCATGGTATCAGCTCACTGCAACCTCCGCCTCCTGGTTTCAAACAATTCTCCTGCCTCAGCCTCCCGAGTAGCTGGGACTACAGGTGTGTGCCACCACACCTGGCTAATTTTTGCATTTTTATTAGAGATGGGATTTCACTATTTTGGCCAGGCTGGTCTCAAACTCCTGACTTCATGATCCTCCCCCCTTGGCCTCCCAAAGTGCTGGGATTACAGGCGTTGAGCCACCATGCCTGGCCAAATTTTGTTATTTTATGTAGAACTACTTTTATATTGAGAGCCATACTTGTGGCCTCAACTTACTTGCAGGTTACTCTGGAAGCCAACTCCTGTGAAGGCAGGGGACTCAAATGATCATTTTTCCATCTTTAATTATGAAGGCCAGCTTTCATTTGCTGTGAAAAGAACACGGATAATTTGGGACCATAATACGTTCTGAAATAGCTCAGGACGACTATGTTAAAAGTGAGGGTTTTTTTCCCCCTGAACCTTCCCTCAAGTTTTTATTGTCTTCATAATAAAAGATGATGCTTAGAACTAGTTATTTGGCTCTGTCTCTTCTTTTCTCCTCCTGGTTCAAAATGCTTGCATCCCTTAATAGCCAGCATTCTCTTGGATTTGCAATTGGGCTCAAAGCACTGAAGCCTCATCACAGTCTTCTTTTTGGCAGTAGCCTTTTTCCAGAATTCCAGAAAATGGGTTTAGTATGCCCACCATAGCCACTCTGCTTCCTGTCATAATGCTGCTTACCCTGGGCATACATAGAATCCTTGTAGTAGAGGCAGGAGGCAGAGAAATTCTAGACAGACAGGGGCCGGTCCCTGGTGAAACCTCACCATCAAAAACAAAAACAAAAACAAAAAAAAACCAGCCTGAAACCCGCAGCCCAAAGTGAGAACTTCTATTCCTGTTTGCCCACTTTCTTCTGGTTGGTTCTTTCTGATTAATGCCTTTTTACCAATTGAATGTCACCTTTTCCAAAACTACCTATGGCCTGCCCTGCCCCCATCCTGTGCCTATAAAGACCCCAGACTCAGTTGGGAGAGAGAGAGACAGACAGCCAGACAGACAGCCAGCCTGACTTCAGGGTAGAGACAGCTTGACTTTAGGGAAGATGACCTGTGCTTCCCATCCCCTCTCCACCTCCCCTTTCTGCTGAGAGCTGTTTTCATTGCTCAATAAAATTCTCCATCTTCACCATCCTTCAACTATCCATGTGACCTCATTCTTCTTGGATGCTGGACAAGAGCTTGGGACCCCATCGACTGCGGGTACCCAGAAAGGCTGCCACACCAGCCCTTTGCCCTTTCCAGTGGAGGGCAGCTGCCCCATGTGATGAGGCAAGGGGCCAACTGAGCTGTTAACCCACTACTGTCCGTGGATAGTGGAACTAAAGGAGCACTGTATCACCCACTCTGGGGCTTCAGGGTCATGGGCACCCTCACCTGGATGCCACCTCAAGGGCCAGCTGAGCTGCTAAGACTCTCTGCGGATGGCAGAACTAAAGGAGCACTGTATCACCCCGTCTGGGGCTTCGGGGTCATGGACATCCTCACCTGGGTGCGGCTGTGATCCCCTTGAGGCAACATGCCTGGTCTGGCCGTGGGCCCCGCACGGAGCTTGCTCCTGTGTCGGCATCTGGAGCGACTGGCCAGATCGTGCATTTGCTCGCTCATGTGTTCCCTCCACAAGGGGTTGAGTGTGGCAGGCCGAGTAGAGGGGGCGCCCCTGCTGGGAGTCCGGAGAAGGGGCCGAGAAAAATCCTGCATCACTTGCTCTTGCACTTGTCATTTTGTAGGGTTGGTGCTTGCCACACTTGTTACAGAAAGTTTGATGGTTTTTAGGAATGTTTACCATGTTTATAGGAGTGCTATTGGAACAGAAAGAAAAATGAGTTTTTTTAAGTGTCCTAAAATACTGTTAGTCTCTGCCTCTTGCCCCTTTAGTGGACCTTTTTGATTATGCAGAATTACAACTTGCTGAAGCCCAGTTGAGGTAGCTTTGAAGGAAGTTCATTTCTTCTTTTGCCTCTGTTCAGAGGGTGGGGAATTTTGTGACTATGTAAATTTGCTAAGGAGACGCCATTCCAGATTCTTATCTTTCCCAGGACTCAAGTGGCTCTTGCTTTGCCACTTTTTTTGCTGTTGTTTTTGAGACAGGGTCTTATTCTGTCGCTCAGGCTGGAGTGCAGTGGTATGATCTTGGCTCAGTGTAACCTCCGCCTACTGGGTTCAAGTGATTTTCCCACCTCAGCCTCCCGAGTAGCTGGGAGTACAAGCATGCGCCACCACGCCTGGCTAATTTTTTTTTGTATTTTTTGGTACAGATGGTGTTTTACCATGTTGGCCAGGCTGGTCTCGAACTCCTGACCTCAAGTGATATGCCCGCCTTGACCTCCCAAAGTGCTGGGATTACAGGCATGAGCCACCACCTCCAGCCACTTTTGTATTATTTTGAATAACAAAGGGCATTTTTGTTACTCCCTGCAAGGGAGTAGCTTTTACATTAATACCTTTTCTTTTTGAAAAGCGACTTTGATAAAGATGTAAACAAACTTTGTAAAATTTTGTTTGATAACCTTTTATGAGTTTAAAACAAATTTTAATTCTGATTATATGGCCAATTCTAAATTTGAGACCAGGTACAGTGGTTTACACCTGTAATCCCAGCACTTTGGGAGGCCAAGGGGGGCAGATGGCTTGAGCTTAAGAGATCCAGAGCAGTGTAGGCAACATGGTGAAATCCATCTCTACTTAAAAAAGAAAAAAAAAGGCTGGGAGTGGAGGTGCATGCCTGTAGTCCCAGCTACTCGGGAGGCTGAGCCTGGGGGGCGGAGATTGCAGTGAGCCAAGATGGCGACCCTGCATTCCAGCCTGTCTGACACAGCGAGACTCTGCCTCAAACAAACAAACAAACAAACAAATTCATTTGGCTGTGTCTTCCACCTGAAACCAGATTGGGATCTCATAGTACTACAGCTCACATAGCATTCAGGTAGATGGAGCTAGAAATAAGCCCAAGTATGCATTTAACACTAAGCTAGAAAATATAAGTATGTCATAAACCTTGTCCCTTTAAATTTTTAGTAGGAACCAGAATTGTAAATTTCTTCCTTCCCTACCCCAAAATATAGATGCATGTCCTTATTTAATTTTAGTGATTCTTGGTGAATGTGATAATTAGGGTAAAGTGCAATGAGATTTGCAAATTGGATGGTGAATTCAGTAAATGTAACAGCTGATCAGGGCTTCTCTTCCCAGTGTCACTTTATTAGGGTCTTCTGATATACTGATACATTCTTGAGTTTCCTCCCCACCCCCGCCTTTTTCTTTTCTCTCTTTCTGCCCTTGTTGAAAGATAATAACTTCTACAATGTTGCTGTGAGTAGAGTATCAGGATATTGATCTTAGGGGAGGTGAACTAATTATAGATTTGTTTTTTCATTTTACGAGAGGCTATTCTTCATAATAGGAATATAGAATATATGCCATATACTTGAGGTTACTTTTGTTAATCCCTTTAAGAATGGAGTGCTTTACTTTACCTTGCTTAACAAGAAGGAAATAATTGATTCAGATGCTGCATGCTGTGCAAGGTGAGTTTTGAATGCAGTGAGGCGTATATGCAGTGGTCTGACTTCCGTAAGCCTCACTCATCTGACTTTCCTTTGGTTCTTAAAGTTACACTGAAGAGTAGCTGGGCATGGTGGCTCATGCCTGTAATCCTAGCACTGTAGGAGGCTGAGGCAGGCGGATCACCTGAGGTCAAGAGTTCAAGACCAGCCTGACCAACATGGAGAAACCGTGTCTCTGCTAAAAATACAAAATTAGGCGGGCGTGGTGGCACATGCCTGTAATCCCAGCTATGCGGGAGGCTGAGGCAGGAGAATCGCTTGAACCTGGGAGACCGAGGTTGTGGTCAGCCGAGATCATGCCATTGTGCTCCAGCCTGGGCAACAAGAGTGAAACTCCGTCTCAAAAAAAAAAAAAAAAAGAAAAGAAAAAGTTACACTGAGGACTAAACTCTAACCTTTTTTCTCTCTTGCCCAAATTCTTATCTAAGGGATCTAGGGAGTCACACCCTACAAACCATGTAAATTTCATCAGGTGGGTTTTATTTAACGCTATATAATATGCCTTACTTTTCAACCTGACTCTGGCATAATATCACATGACAGATAAGAAAAATCAAAATATTTTACCCTAAAATATTTTTTTCTTCCATATCTTAAAATGGCCCTGTAAAGCCATCTTTTGTGGGGAGAATATTTGCATCTGAGAGTCTGTCACCTTTTAAAGGTCTAGATAGGAGACATTTGCCATTTATTTGTCTCTAAGGGTGGCCGCCTATAAGACCTCATCTGCAGAATAGCCTTGGTCTCCACAACCTCCCAGACAGTTCTATTGATTCCAGGTCTTAGATAATAACTCTTTTGACCAATTGCCCATCAGAAAATCTTGGAATCCACCTATGACCTGTGTGACCCTCCCCCCACCTGCTCTCCAATTATCCTACTTTTCTGCACCAATCCAATATATACCTCACATGTACTGACTGATGTCTTATGTTTCCCTAAAACATATACAATCAAACGGTAACCCAGAGACCTTGGGCAGATGTTCTCAGGACCTCTTGAGACTGTGCCTGGAGCCATGGTCACTCATATTTAGCACATAATAAACTTCTTTAAATATTTTAGAGTTTTACTCTTTTTGTTGACAACACAAAAATACCATTGAACCTTAAATTTCATGTTATAGGGAAGTGTCATCCCAGACTCCCAGGATGGCTAAATACTAGAAAGGAGAACTTTTATTGGTGATGCTGGTTTGTAAGCTGGGAAGAGTAAGTCTCTATCATAGACTGAAGATGCTCTCTCTTTGAAGAGCAAAAGGACAGACTGGGTTTTATGCCTCACCAGTTCTGTATTACACAATGGAGTCATATATATTCAGCAGGTTTGGGGGAAAAGCTACATATTTATGAGGGGAGCTGAGTACACGCACAGTGAGTAAACATATATGTAACATATACCCCATATTCACTTTGTGGTGGGGTTTTAGCATTAAAATGAGATGGAATTTCACTATTTATGTCAAAAGGTGAACAAAAGCACACAAAGACTTTGTGCAGCCCCTATAAGCTAGCTGAAACTGGTTTCTGGTCTCCAGTAGCTTATCAGAAAAGAATGTTTATAAGGCCCATCATCTGTCCAATCAAGTGGCCTGGGTTGTAAATCAGTTCTGACAATTTGCCTGATAGCTCCTATTGTTAAGGAGTTAAACAAGAGGGTGGTTATTCTTGTAGCCATAGGAATTTAGAAAAATGCCATGCCAGCCAGGCCCTGAACCCTTGACCCACAGGTAACTGTTTCCTTAACCTTAGGGTCTGTCTTAATTGATTAAGGGGCATCATTTTGATCTTGCAGGTCACAGGAGGAAAAAAAGCTCTTCCACTACCCTCTTAGGCTCAGTAGCTGGGGTCTGTGAATCAAAATGATAAAGGACAGATTAACAGGAATTTAAAAATACATATAATTACATATGGATATACAGGATTTAACAAATGAATGTGACTTAAGGACACAGTTAGAATTTGGGGCTTATATACCATCTTAACAAAGGGAATGAAATACAGAGAAGAGTCTTGTTAGACAAAGAAGAAAAGGTTTGGGGCTTCTTGAGGGGGTAAGTTGGGGGAAAGGGACTAAAAAGGATACAGTAAATAAGGGTCATTTGTAAGGTTTTTTAAAATGCAAACTAGATTCTTTTCAGGTGCCAAGAGTTGTCTTCAGAGTAGTTCTCTTCCTGATACTGGAGAGGGAGACACCTTTACAAATGGAACTTTTTGTCCTGATTTTAGTAAGATGGGGAAGGACAGGGAGCTTTTTTCTGTGTCTGCTTTTTCTTAAATCTTTTCAGCTCGAAATAGTCCTTATGCTATAGTGGCATATTTTTGGATGGTATATTCTTGTCCCCTTCCATGAGGAAATGGGTTTTGAGGTGACTGATAATACTACACCAGACTTTATAGGGACCGTATTTGGACCTGCAATGAGTTCTGTCCTATTTGAACTCAGAACATTAATTTTCTTTTGCTGTTTTTCACTTAAAAAGATACTAATTTCAAGGTATGCTTTATAGTGTGTGCAATATAGTACTGTAGTATTGCATGTATATGATTTATATGTAGTTGCATGTATTTGGGGTACATGAGAGCTTTTCTCTTCTTTGCTTTTGTTTTCACTGGTAAGTGCCTTCATAAAATGTCTAGTGGCCACTGGTCTGTGAACTTATTTGTATTTATTAATGTACAAATAATGTCCTAACCTTTTATTTAAGTGTTCATGTGTAATTCTGTATAATTTGTATATTTCGATGGAGGGTGGTCTTTCCAACTTCATGTGTATTCTTTGAGGCAAAAATTCCTCTTGGTATCTGACAGGCATCTAAGCTTATGTTGTATGCATGATAGGCACAAAATAAATATTCATTAATGAATTTCAAAAATCATATATAAAAGGAAGTTGTTGATTTTCATCGTTTACTCCAGAAATTTTTATGGATTCATTACATAGCAGTTAGAAATGGTGATGGTAGATTGAGTAGATAAGTTAGAAATTGACATATTGAGAAGTAATAGGTGACACCCACAAAATAAAGAGAAGAGTGAATACATATGGCTTACTGAGATTATTTATTATGGGGCCACACAGCTTGATGGAGCTTGGTAACTCCTAGCTTAGGGCATTATTATATTGAAGCAAAGGGCAGTGATAGATGATTTCCAGTAATGACACTGTCTTTACTTTGACCTTGGACAAGCCATTTAATCTTTCTGGTCCTCAGTTTCCTCTTTTATAAAACGAAATGACAGGGCTAGAAAGCTTTTGATGTCTTTTAAAAATTTGAAATTCTACATGTACTCTGATTATCTGAGGCAGTCACCTTACAAAGTCACTTAGATTCGCTATATTCTCTATAATAAGAAAGGTAAACATGTCATGGAAACATTTTAATTGGAATGATTACTCTTTTTTCTTTTTTTTTCTTTCTTTTTTTATTTTTTTTAACCAAAAATGATTTGGGATGTAGTTCAGTTTTTTGAGATTAAAAGGGCAAATTTGGATGAATAGGTGAAAGGTATATGAATTAAAGTTTTATAATAATAACATGGCATTCATGATTAAACAGGAAGTTTTAAAGTAATGAACTCCCTACATCTGATGAAATGAAGCAGAAGCCACATGATCACTTATCAGGGATATTGTAGAAAATATTGAGTTGGGTAAAATCCATTCAAACAGGCAACCTTCCTATCCAAGAGAAACTCCCCTAATGTTGGGGAACTCTCTGAGGTTACATAAAGCAAGTTAGGCAGGTAGATAGGGAGGTACTCTTTATGACATCTGTGTCCTCTTAGATTAGTCTTAATCTTGGGACGGTGCCTTCTAAGGAGCTTGTCAGGATGCAGCCTTCCCACAGCTGCTGGGGAACTGTTTCCTCTTGCTCTGTTTCGGTGTCAGGCTTTGAGAGTTTCTTCTTTTTTTTCTTAATGTCTTATCCAACAAAGGTAGTTATTTACAATTTGGAGTATTTTCTTTGACAAGTTTTTCTATGCATGTACCTTCTTTATAAAAATTGGAAATAGTTTACATCCTGTTCAATAACTTGCTACTTTCGTGTAACCATATATTGTGGACACATTTCCTTGTCAGCACTTGTAGATCTCTATAAATCTCAGTTTATAAAGTACTTACTGCATGGCAGCACTTTTAAAGTGCTTTTCACATATTAACATTTAACCCTCATGACAACCTCATGAGGTAGGAACTTCTATTACAGGTGAAGACGCTGAAGCAGAGAGAGGTTAAGTAATTCCCCTACGGTTATATAGCTAGTAAATAGCAGAGCCAGTGTTAGAACCCAGGCAGCCTGGCTTAAGTCTGGGTGCTAACCATTTTACTACCCTGCTTCTCAAATGACTGTAAGGTTCCTTTATGTGCCTATGCCATGATTCATGTTAGCTACTCCTCATGGTTGTACTTTTAGTTCTCTTCTGTTTCCTTTTTGCTGCTGCAATGTGCCAGGCATATTCTAAGTCTGGTAACATTCTTGTGGACTAAAATACACAAAAATCCCCATCTTTATGACATTCATGCTCTGGAGGAAAGAGGTGGTTGGAGACAGTCTATTAAAAGGTTAAATAAAATTACATTAGATTCTGGGATTACATTAGATGCCTGTAATCCCAGCACTTTGGGATGCCGAGATGGGCAGATCACTTGAGCTCAGGAGTTTGAGACCAGGCTGGGCAAAACCCTGTGTCTAAAAAACAAAAACAAAAATCAAAAAGTATCTGGGGCATGGTGGCGTGTGCCTATAGTCCTAGCTACTTGGAAGGCTGAGGCAGGAGGATCACTTGAGCCTGGGAGGTGGAGGTTTCAGTGAGCTGACATGGAGCCACACCCTGAAAAAAAAAAGAAAGAAAGAGAAAAGAAAAGAAAGAAAGAAGCCAGACCCGAAAAGAAAGAAAGAAAGATAGATAGATGGAGCCAGAGTTGGAAAAAAAAGGAAGAAAGGAAGAAACAGAAAGAAAGAAAAGAAAGGAAGAAAGAGAAAGAAAGAAAGAAAGAAAGAGAGAGAGAGAGAAAGAAAGAAAGAAAGAAAAGAAAGAAAGATTACATGGTAGAGGAGCAGGTGAGAAGTACTATGAAAAAGAAATAGGCCAGGTGTGGTGGCTCATGCCTGTAATTGGGAGGCCGAGGCGGGCGGATCACTTGATGTCAGGAGTTCGAGACCAGCCTGGCCAACATGGTAAAACCCCGTTTCTACTAAAAATACAAAAATTAGCTGGGCGTGGTGGCACGTGCCTGTAATCCCACCTACTCGGGAGGCTGAGGCAGGATAATTGCTTGAACCCGGGAGGTGGAGGTTGCAGTGAGCTGAGATCACACCACTGCACTCCAGCCGGGGCTAAGAAGC
Source organism: Pongo abelii (assembly GCF_028885655.2). Classification (NCBI taxonomy): domain Eukaryota; kingdom Metazoa; phylum Chordata; class Mammalia; order Primates; family Hominidae; genus Pongo; species Pongo abelii. The sequence continues at coordinate 20,746,446 of NC_071990.2, forward strand.
AAGACTCCGTCTCAAAAAAAAAAAAAAAAAAAAAAGAGAAGGAGAAATAAAGCAGGGAAGCAGCCAGTGGTGTTGCTGTGGGGTATAAGAGTTTTAAGCAGATGAGAGGGTGATGTGAACAAAGTTGAGGCAGATGAAGGAAAGTGAGCCATGTGGACATCTGGGCCAAGAATGTACCAGTGGAGAAACGGCAAGTGCCACGGCTTAATGCCAAGTGCATGCATGACTTTTTTTCAGGAACACTCAGAAGGCCTCTGTGGCTGGAACGGAGTGAATGAGGAAAGAGCAGGAGAAGATAAGGGAAGGAACACAGAAGGGAGGGCTGCCCAGGTAGTTAGAGCTTCGTAGGCCATTCTTATGAACTGTTAGTCCTTGTGAGATGATGATATACGAAATGATTTTCAGGAGAGGAGTACCATGTTCCGGCTTCTGTTTTAAAATGACCGCTGCTGTGTTGAGACCAAAGTCTAAGGGAATGAAGATGGAAGGCAGCAGGGAAAAAGTGTAAACTGGCTTAGACCATGGTGGTAGCTGTGGGGATGGTGATAAGTGTCTTAAACCTGGACATATTTCTGAGGTATGTTCAAACATGGTATATTTCTGAGTGGGATTTGCTGATGGATTGAGTGTGAGAGAAGTTAATTCTAAGAGTTATGGGAAGAACTGGAAGGATGGACTTGCTGTTGACTGAGATTAACTTGCACAAATGACTTGATGCTGAATTTTTAAATCGAAGAACAAACTTATGGCCTTTAGTCCTTTAGATACAGCTTTTAAGTTACTAGCCTGAGAAGCTAGGTAGTGTATATGCTTCATTATTTTGAAGGATTGGAGTTTCAGTTGTAGAGAAGTGGAAATATGTGTCATAGGGACAAGCTGTCTATCTACGTAAATAGGCGTTGACAGTAATTTTCAGGGAATGAAAGGTTCAGTTTGGCAGGTTCAGGAATTTGATTTTTTAGGTTTACCTAGAGTTAAATGGGCCCAGGCACAGAACTCATAAGTAACCAGTCTCATCCATTCAGTTTGTCATGGAGCCCCATCAGACCATAGCCAACAGCAGCCAGCCTCCCAGGATGACAAGATCTCTCCCCTTACCTTGCTCCCAGGACATCTGGTGAAAGATTTCCAGGGAGGATGACCTGTAGCAGCCAGCCTGGTAGGACTCAGAAGCATCTTCTTCTCTCTCTTTTTTTAAATCTTATTTTTTAATTAAAAAAATTTTTTTTGAGATGGAGTCTTGCTCTGCTCCCCAGGCTGGAGTGTAGTGGCACAGTCCAAGCTCACTGCAACCTCGAACTTCTGGGCTCAAACTCTCCTTGCACCTTAGCCTCCTGAGTAGCTGGGACTACAGGTGTGTGTACCATCTTGCCTGGCTATGAGAACCATCTCCTTTTCCTTTTCTTTTCTTTTCTTTTTTTCTTTTCTTTCTTTCTTTCTTTCTTTCTTTTTTTTTTTTTGTTGAGACAGGGTCTCACTCTGTCGCCCAGGCTGGAGTGCAGTGGCACCATTTCTCTCAGTGCAACCTCTGCCTCCGGGGTTCAAGCGATTCTCCTGCCTCAGCCTTCTGAGTAGCTGGGATTGCAGCTGTGCACCATGACACCCGGCTAATTTTTTTTTTTTTTTTTTGGTATTTTTAGTAGAGATTGGGTTTCATCGTGTTGGCCAGGCTGGTCTCAAATTCCTGACCTCAAGTGATCTGCTCGCCTCTGCCTCCCAAAGTGCTAGGATTACAGGTGTGAGCTACTGTGCCTGGCTGACAAGCATCTTCTTATAAGTTTGAGGAATCATTCCCATTGTCTGCACTTGGTTCACTTTGGAGCCATAAGGCTAGTTAAGCCCCTCTGATGCTTGTTTTATTTTTACTGTACTTCTCATTCATTACTCATTGTGCAAGCACCACAGTCACCATTTTCTAATTTCTGCAGGTACCACCTTTGACATTTTTCCATCGTTTACTTTTCTGCCCATCATTTTTCCCCTGTAGTTTCTTTTTTAAACTTTTTGTATGTGTCTCATTGAATTTCTCTTTCTATAATGAACCAACTTTTTAAAGACCCTTAACCTCGTCACAGAAGTCTGTATCTGTATCCTCCTTTCTTCCCCTTAAAATAAAGCTACAAAACATTTAAACTAATCTTTCACAGACCCTTGTTGCCCTTGTAAAGCAGATGGAAACACAGTAACAGGTCTCACTGTAGGTTGGGGAGGACTCTTAGTCTCAGCTGCCCAGCCGCCCCAGTGCCCCTGACCTTATCCCTCAGGGACCTCGGTGGGAGTCAGGGTAATGAAGTCATGCTTTCAGGGAAAACCACTTCTCCTGCATAACATTGGTATCCTTGGGTCTCTTGATAAAGGTGCATGATGACTGTCCCACAGCTACTTGCAGCTGTCCTTGCCACCTCCGCATCTCTGTTCTTCCATTCTTCCCTTTTACATGAAAACTTGGCTTCTAAAGCATATTTCTTTCTTCTCGCTCTAAACTGTGAACTTTAGATCAGTGACTCTCTTTGTATCTTTATTTTTCCTTGTGTCTGGCATGTGATACATGAACAAATTGTAGAATGAAAACATGAAATGCTTGTGAACAAAAGTTCTCTGAAAAAGGGATTTAGAGGAAACAGACTTTATTCCAGTGCACCATGACACCCGGCTATTTGCAGCCTTTAGTGTAAAACAAAGGTGCATTCTAGAGAATGAAGAGGAGGCTTGAGTTGTATAACAAAATTTCCCACCCAGGTTTCCAATCAGGTCCATTTGTGCAAATGAAGGATTGAAACTTGCTTAGTTTTGATTGGCCAACACAGCTGAGTTCTGATTGTTGAATGCAATAGGGTTTCTGAAATGTGATATTCATGGAACCCGGAGATCTTGGGTGCTCCTGCCAGCTCCAGCACTAACTATGGAAACTGTTGGACTTTAGGCCTCAGTCATTGCATCTTCTTAAATCTTAATCTTCTCATCTGTGAAATAAGGGAATGATATTTTGTCATCTTTAAGTATTTTTTATTATGCTATGAATTTTAAGATTTTGTACAGGCCGGGCGTGGTGGCTCATGCCTGTAATCCCAGCACTTTGGGAGGCTGAGGTGGGTGGATCCCTTGAGGTCAGGAGTTTGAGACCAGGCTGGCCAACATGGTGAAATCCCGTCTCTACTAAAAACACAAAAATTTCCCAGGTATGGTGGTGCACGCCCATAGTGCCAACTACTCAGGAGGCTGAGGCAGGAGAATCAATTGAACCTGGGAGATAGAGGTTGTAGGGAGCTGAGATTATGCCACTGCACTCCAACCTGGGCATCAGAGCGAGACTGTCTCAAAAAAAAAAAAAAAAAGAAAGAAAAAGATTTTGTACAAATTGTTTCTTCCATTTGATTTTTGGAAGACAAGAGGGAAAAGCTTCTTTATGTTTTCTATATTATTCAAGTTAATGCTCTAGAAAAGAGTACATCTCTATTTAGAAATATGTTTCAAGGAAAAATGACCCATTATATTAAATTTATATTCAGTTTTTATATTAGCATTTCAAGGCTATCTGAAATGAAGACATGGAAATTAATACTATTTTAAATTTTCTTAAGGTATTATTCTTATCACCATTCATATTTTGCAGGATAAAAGCTTTTAAAAATATGTCTGTAGCTTTTATTAACCTGAACAAAGCTAACCAGACAAAAAGAACAAGCTGTAAGAAGGGACTGTTGAGAAAAAAAATACTGTGTGAATTTGCATTAAAACTTAGCTACTTTATTTGGTGACTTGTAAAGTATGGCATTGATATTCCATGACGGCTATGATTTTGGCTTAGATTATAGTTCTGGTCTGCCTTAGAATTTTAAAGCCAAATTAAAAAAAAATAACGAAATAATTTTTTCTCCAAAGCCAATGTAATTCCACGTCATTGCCAAGGCTGGTCTCAGACGCCTTCCTGGGCTCAAGCTATACACCTGCCTAGGCCTCCCAAAGAGCTGGGATTAAAGGGGCAAGTTGCTGCACCTCTTCTCTTTTTTTTTTTTTTTTTTTGAGATGGAGTCTCACTCTGTCGCCTGAGCTGGAGTGCAGTGGTGCGATCTTGGTTCACTGCAACTTCCATCTCCCTGGTTCAAGCAATTCCCTGCCTCAGCCTCTCGAGTGGCTGGGATTACAGGTGCATGCCACCATGCCCGGCTAATTTTTTTGTATTTTTAGTAGAGTTGGGTTTCACCATGTTGGCCAGACTGGTCTCGAACTCCTGACCTTAGGCAACCCACCCGCCTTGGCCTCCCAAAGTGCTGGGATTTCAGGTGTGCGCCACTGCGCCCAACCTTCTCTTTTTTTAAAAACTAATTTCAACTTTTATTTTAGATTCAGTGGGTACATGTGCAGGTTTGTTACATGGGTGTATTAGTTCATTCTCACGCTACAAATAAAGACATACCTGAGACTGGGTAATTTATTAAAAAAAGAGGTTTAATTGACTCAGTTCTGCATGGCTGAGAAAGCCTCAGGAAACTTACAATCATGGCAGAAGACACCTCTTTACAGGGGAGCAAGAGGCAGAATGAGAGCTGAGCAAATGGGAAAGCCCCTTATAAACCATCAGATCTCATGAGAACTTACTATCATGAGAATAGCATGAGGGAAACGACCCCTATGATTCAATTGCCTCCCACTGGGCTCCTTCCATGATATGTGGGTATTACGGGAACTACAATTCAAGATGAGATTTGGGTGGGGACACAACCAAACCATATCAATGGTATAGTGTGTGAATTACTTAATCATGCACATCAATTTTTCTTTTAATTTTTTGGTGTTCTTATTCCCTTAAAATAAGCTTTCGCCTATTTCATGTCACGAGAACATTGTCCCTGAGTTGTTATATATTGGCTGTACTGTTTTCAAGTATTCTGCATAACTAATTACGTAGTGGTTATTACCCTGATTAAGTGCTATGTTAAGTGCTAACCACAGTTTTTATTGTCATAGTATCATTGGTTCTTTGTTTTTACCTATTATTTTTGATCCTATAGAAATGTTTGTACACCTCTATAAAACTGTAATGTTTTATATTCAGTTGGATTATCTCACACTTTGACACTGCTGCATCCACTGTCATCAACTATCATTTTGAAATCTACCCTCATTTATTCTCAGCCAGACAACTTGCATTTCAGAGATTTGATGGGCATTGCCAGAATCTCAGATTCAGTGTGTCCTATGTTAATTTATTACCTTCTGTCCCAATACTCAGCTCTGATAACCAGTGGAACAACTATTTCTTTGTTTTTTTTTTTTTCTCTCTCTGTTTTCTTAAGCTGTGGATTAGCAAACTATTAGCAAACTATGGCCTGCTGCCTGTTTTTGTAAATAAAGTTTTATTAATATTAGACGGCCATTCATGTAAGTATTGTCTATGGCTGCTTTTGCACTAAGGTGGCAGAATTTAAGAAGTTGCAACAGAGACCTTATGACCAGCAAAGCTAAAAGTATTTACTTTTGGGCCCTTTATAGAAAAGTTTGCTGACCCCTACTTTAGACTAAAACTTTGGCATTACCTTTGATTCCTCCTTTGGTATTTTTCAAGTATATTTTAGCAAGAGAAATAATCTCCATTTCTGTAATCATCATCATCTTTTTAAAAATCTTCCGGCCGGGCGTGGTGGCTCACGCCTGTAATCCCAGCACTTTGGGAGGTCGAGGTGGGCGGATTACGAGGTCAGGAGATCGAGACCATCCTGGCTAACACGGTGAAACCCCGTCTCTACTAAAAATACAAAAAAAATTAGCCGGGCCTGGTGGCAGGCACTTGTAGTCCCAGCTACTCAGGAGGCTGAGGCAGGAGAATGGCGTGAACCCGGGAGGTGGAGCTTGCAGTGAGCCAAGATAGCGCCACTGCACTCCAGCCTGGGCCACAGAGCGAGACTCCACCCCCCCCCCCAAAAAAAAAACAATTCTTCCACATGCGTTCTGGTTCTCTGATCCTTTTGCCTAGGGTATTAAATTAATTTCCTCACCTCCTGGCTTCTTTTCCCCTTCTATTTAGGGCAAACAGAAGGGGAATGTCAATGTCAAATGTATTGACATTTTACACTATGTCACCAGTGTTATGTTCTCAAAGTTCCACTCTGCCACCAAAACTTAAGAGATTTCCATATCGCCCACAAAATTAGAAACTCTTGAGCCTCTTAAGATCCTTTCTACAGAAAGAATAAGGCCTCTCATTCTCCCATATACAGAAATTATTTCTATTAATATAATGAAATACTTTCCCCCTCCTTGTCTTTGTTCATGCTCTAACAACTGCCCTGAGCTTTCTCTGCCTCCATCTCCATTTTTCCTATTCCTGTCTTGCCAATAAAATCCTCCTAGATTTCTTCATGAAGCTTTTTCCTGTGTTTTCCTTTCTGCATATTCTTTTTGCCTTCGTGGTATGTTAGCTGTCCATCTCTCTGTCACCAAGGACACCTTACTCAATGCTGTGTTTTTTATGTTCTTTTATATTTTAAATATTATAAACCGTAAGCTTGTTGAGTGCAAGGCACTTGTCTTCTTCATTACCGTGTTCTCTTAAACACTCAGCGTAATAATGTCTTAGATATGCTTAATGAGTAATTGAATAGCATTTTAGGAAGCAGGCTTTTTAAATTTGGATTTAATTATTAGTCATCTCAACGTCTCTCTTGGATGTTTGGCAGCGATTCTAGGTGTTATAATGAAAGTTCTTGAAGAAACTTGATGTTAACGTCTTTGTATACATGGCTAATGAAAATGGAAAGATTTTTTTGTTTGATAAGGTATTTCACATTTAATACAAGAAAAGTATTTATATGCAATGATGTGCTTGGTACTGATAAAAATTAAAACCAGGCGGCAGAGCCAGGCAATAATTCTCTTGGATGTGTTACGCAATCTACCAAAGTCAGATTTGTTTTTATTTCGTTAACAAGCTTTTTCAAGATTCCAAGAAGAAAAATTATACCAAAGTGTTCTAAGAAGCTATTGAAATGAAATGCAGGTGCTGTTAAAATAGTATTTTGTACTCTGTCTATTCATTTATTTAATCATTCTCTCTGTACTTCCCAGAAAATTTTGATGTGGCTGTTTATCACAAAGAGCCCAATTTTTTGTTGGCATCTAGTTCTGAATTTGTACTCTTGAAAAAGTTGACAAAGACAAAGAAGTGTGCCACGTTTAGAGACCTTTCACTTTATAGTAGTATAGTTTAATGTCACACCTACAGAAACTGAGCTGCTAATACCCTTACCTTTCTCAGCTGGTTTCAGAAACCTAGAGGTTGCTTGTAGTGGTGGGAGGAGGGACCCAATTTGGTAAATAATACGCAGTGCCCAAAGACTCAGCAATAAAAGTGAACAAAGCATCAAAACACACTCCAAAACCCATACACTTGCAAAAGAATTAAAGACTTGAAAATTTAATTTTAAGATGGGCAAAGGATTTGAGTAGTTTCTAGGAGAGGATATAAGTTCTGCTTTATTCACTACTGTCTTCTAGCACAAAATAAATGTTTGCTATATATATGCATACCCGAATGAATAACGTCACATCAAAACATATTGCTAGCACCCTCTTGAGTAAAGAAATGCTTAAAAAATAGCCATATATGTATACTTTTGAACCAGTATTTCTACTTCTTAGTTGTTTTTTTTTTTTTTTTTTTTGATACACGGTCTTGCTCTGTTGCCCAGGCTAGAGTACAGTGGCGCCATCATCATCAGTGGTGCTCACCACAACCTTGAACTCCTGGGGCTTCAGTGCTCCTCCTGGCTCAGCCTCCAGAGTAGCTGGGACTACAGACATGCCCCACCATGCCTGGCTAATTTGTTTATTTTTAGTAGAGACAAGGTCTCGCGATGTTGCCCAGGCTGGTTTCAAACTCCTGGGCTCAAGTGATCCTCCCGCCTTGGCCTCCCAAAGTGTTGGGATTACAGGGGTGAACCACTGCACCCAGTTACTTAGAATTTATACTAAGGAAATAATTACACGACAGAGTGGGGATTTCACATGTAGGTTTCTGTAATCCAGAAATATTTTCTCAAATATTCAAATATGTTTGTATGTACAAAGCACCAGCTTGTTTTCCCATATATGCTTGCATATGTGAGGGATAGTCTTGTGCCTGGAAGTAAGCATATGCAGTCAACTGTAGCATGTCTCTAGGGAGCAGGACTGAGGAGACAGGGGAATTACTAGCACGTGGGGTATTATACCTTTTATTTACTCTTCTCCGTTTCAATTTTTTCAAAGTGTTATTTTACTTTTATATTGGTCAAAAGACTAGGAAATAGTCTATTAAGTTTTAGGCATATTTTCTTTAACATTTAAAATAAGTAACCTACTTAGAGAGTTAGCTTGCCTATCTGGAAAATGTAGTTTTCAAGAATGATTCATATCCTTGGGAATAAAGTAAAAAATAATGATTTTTTTTTGTTTTATAATGAGACGGTAATGAATGGCATTATCAGATTGGACTGCTGTTGTGTTCTTTAATGCTACGATAAATAGACATATTGTACAGAAGTTTTATTATGTGTTCTTTAACCAGTGGTAAGAAAATCCTGTTTCATGTGAGATAGGCCTATTATTATTTGGAGAACTAATATGCACTAACAACAGTTACCAAGAGTATACCCATGAGCAAAGGAATTCACATTGTTTTCTCTTCAATCTTTTAGAAAAGCTCAAGAGGAGAACAAGAAAATTGTAGTGGCTGGTTGCGTTCCTCAAGCCCAGCCTCGCCAGGACTACCTTAAGGGACTGAGTATCATTGGGGTAAGCCTGTACCTGATGCAAAAAGAGAAAATCTTCTATTGTTAACACCTGTAATAGCCCCACATTTTATTTTCTATTTGTAGGTTATTTATAAGCTATGTTACACTTATGGCTGTCCTAAACATATTTTCCTTATTGTCCCTGAAATTGTCATTTCTGTGTAACTTTTTCACCTTAGCACAAAAACGTGTGTTAGTTTCTCTCAAAGAAAGAGCAACACAATAAAAAGCCATAGTGTGGAATTTACATCCTTTAATAACCCGGTCTTTGGCTGTCTATTACCATCACTTTCCAAGTCATTACAGTTTTTCCACCTCACTCAGCTACTTGCTTTTCACCCCCTAGTACATCAGTGCCTTTTTTCAAATGCCCCTCCTCCCTTATACCTACCACCACAAGTCTCAGCTCCAACAATACAACATTCTGTAAAGCCTTTTCTGCCTACTCTGTGTAGTCCTCCATAATTTTCTCTAGTTTCTCTTTGCTTACTGTGCAGTTACCTGTCATATAATTCTTTGAATAAAGCCCATCTGTCTATTTAAATTGTTAGCCTCATGAGAATAGTTTTTCAATCTTTTTTTAAAACTCTCACCATGTTTCTCTAGCCTTTCCCGTGATACCTGGCACATAGTAGGCACTCAATAAGTGTTTGTTGATTGCCTGAAAAAAATCTTCCCATTGTATTTCTGTTAGCATACTTTTTTTTTGGCGGGGGGGTGGGCAGTCAGCTCTGTGAAGTAAGGAGACTACTGTCTATTCTCTCTCTCTTGTTCTTTGTAGTCAATTACTCTTTACAAAATGCCCTGAAGTAGCTGATATTCAGTCAATATTGGTTGATCAAATGATGGTGCTTCTTCCTTCCCAATATTCTGCTGAAGCTGTAGGTGATAAGCTCAGCAATGTTGTTTGTTTAAAAAGGCTACATTAATTTAAAAAAATGTGTAAAAACATCATAAGCTCATAGAAGAAGTTTACATGATTAATTGGCATCTGCTTTGAACTTTATGATAGATTTTTCCTTATTTGATATACTACTGACAGGTTCTTGTATCATGTTCTCAGTGTAATGAACTTGTTTTCTGCTGTGAAGTCCTTACCCCACTAGCAAATTTAATAATCTTTGAACAAACATTCTCACTTTCTACAAACAGAACCTGAATGTTTGGTAACTTTAGTTTGTTTTCACCATTTGTCTGTTTGCATTTTGATTTCTCTTGGTTTAAGGAATGAAATGAATATGGGACTCCCGAGTTATCTTTTCATGTCAGACCAACTTTCTCTATAAACATAATCCTGCTGTGGTAGGGAAATAGGAAACTAGTTGGAAGTCTTTTTTAGAGATGGAATGTGGTAAAAACTTGGAGTTGATCTTAGATTTCATCTCAAGGAATTAAGTTAGAGAATAGCAGAATTTCTCTAGTATGGCAAAAGGCTCTTCTCTGCATACATTATGGCAACATTTTTTAAAACTCCATTGTGTGCAGGGAAAAGCATATGTTAGGATGTACAGGAGATTCTCCAGATACAGTGTAAGGGAGGACACTCAGTGCCATTAATGTGAGTTCATTTGCCAATGTCACAGCTTTGTGTCGGTCCAGTTTTCAGGGCTGACATAAAGCTGTGACACTGGCAGATAAACATTTTTTTTTCTATTTAATCCTGGACCTTTGTTGTTCTGTGGTTAACATTCATTTTCTTTAAACTTCTATTTTAAGTTCAGGGGTACATGCACAGGTTTGTTATACAGGTTAAACAGCATCTGTTGTACAGGTTATTTTTATCACCTAGGTACTAAGCCTTTTACTCATTAGTTATTTTTCCTCATCCTCTACCTCTTCCCACTCACTACCCTCCAGTAGGCCCCTGTGTGGTGTTACCCCAGTGTGTCCATGTATTCTTATCATGTAGCTCCCACTTAAAAGTGAAAATATATGGTATTTGGTTTTCTGCTCCTGCGTTAGTTTGCTAAGGATAATGGCCTCCAGCTCCATCCATAGTCCTACAAAAGACATGCTCTTGTTTTTTTTTATGGCTGCATAGTATTCCATAGTGTTTATGTACCACATTTTCTTTATCCAATATGTCATTGTAGGTTGATTCCATGTCTTTGCTATTGTGAATAGTGCTGCAGTGAATATTCACATGCATGTGTTTTTATGGTAGAATGATTTATATTACTCTGGGTATATACCCAGTAATTAGATTGCTGGGTCAAATGGTAGTTTTGCTTTTAGCTCTCTGAGGAGTTGCCACACTGCTTTCCATAATGGTTGAACTAATTTACCCTCCCACCAACAGCGTGTAAGTGTTCCCTTTTCTCCACAGTCTTGCCAGCATCTGTTATTTTTTGACATTTTGATAATAGCCATTCTGACTGGCATGAGGTAGTATCTCATTGAGGTTTTGATTTTCATTTCTCTAACAATCAGTGACACTGAGCTTTTTTTCATATGCTTGTTAGCCGCATGTATGTCTTCTTTTGAAAAGTGTCTGTTCATGTCCTTTGCCCACTTTTTAATAGGGCTGTTTGTTTTTTCTCTTGTAAATTTGTTTATGTTCCTTATAGATGCTGGATATTAGACCTTTGTCAGATGTATGGTTTGCAAACATTTTGTACCATTCTGTAGGTTGTCTGTTTACTCTGTTGAGAGTTTCTTTTGCTGTTTTGTTTTGTCATATAGTCCCATTTTGTTACCACTAGTAGTCTTTAGGTTTATCTTATTTTGTTCATTTACAATTGGAGAAATAAGAACACATTTTGAAAAGTGAGTAGAAATAAAATCTATATTTCTATCACCATAATGCATTTATAATTTTGCTTATCTTCTTCAGACTTAACCTTTGCATCTTTTACTTAATTGTAATCTCAAAACTATTTTGTATTCTTATTTCTCGATGTTATTTCATGAGTTTTTTAACCATTTTAAGTGTGGCATTAGTGTTCTATTGAAGGATATAACGTAATTTACCTATTTCTTAATTATTGTATTTAAGAATTTTCTAGTTTTTAGGAAATATACATAATACATTAATGCTCTCACTGGTCTTTTAAATTTTTTAAATTTAAAATTGGTATATTTTGAAAAGTTTCTGAAAGTGGGGTCACACTATCATTAACATTTCAGAGGTGTAATTTAATTATATATTTACCAGCATTAAATATTATTAAAGTATAAGATTATTATTTGCTAATATCATTTTGTAGAGCATTTTTTTCTGTGGCAGGTATATTACATTTTATTTATCATCACTGACTTTTTATATATGAAAATTATGTCCACATAACTGAAAATTTTGAAAACAAATTACAAATTAGGAAACAAAATTATCTAAATTTTATCCTTAGAGAGACCTACTTTTGAATAGAATTGTTCTGTAGAATTGCTATAAAACTAGAAACCTTCTCAAATATAGTGAGTTACAGTGAAATAAAGAAATGAATTATATTTTATACAAAGAGAAAACAATTCTGAAGTCCAAAAAGAATAGCTCTTTAAATTCAGTGACGGGAAACTATTTTTAGCAGGAAGTTTAGAATTATATTGCGTGATTGAGTAAAGAATGCTATTCCTTCACAAAATTTCTATGATGGGAGGATGTTAATAGAGTTGGAAGGAAGAACAACTGTAACTGCATTCTTTGCTTTTACCTTCTGCTAGCCTTTATCTGTGTCACCTTACAGTACAGGAAGAGTGTGTCAATTCTATTGACCAGGCAGTTAAAATAAAAAACTTCCATGAGGTGGGATCATTGGGTGAGCAAGCTGCTTATTGTACATCTGAGTTAAAGGACTTTTATTGTACTTACCCATGTTTGAAAGTGCTCATAGCATATTGAAAATGCTCATAGCATAGGCATTTAAGAAGATATTAATAGATAAAGAGAGAAATTACTACCATCATAACATGCTAGTTTCCATCAATATAAGCCTGTAGGAATGGGGCATTTAGTTTAGTAATCAAAACAAGGCAGTGTGGTGAGAACACGTGGTAAGCAGTTTTTTGACCTCTGGGCCTTTTATTGTCATCTGTCCCACTCTCTCCTGAAATCACCTAGTTGTGATTAATATTATTTGTGTGATGGTGCGTGGAAAGAAAATAACAACATCGAAACCAGAAATAAAGCCTGCCATCCTCTGGGTCCAGATGCACTGGCTTTGGTGGCTGTAACCTCTGCACTTCTCCCATCTTGGAGCAAAAATCTGTGCACAAACCTGTCTAATTTCTTCACAATAGAAGCGGAGAGAGAACAGATTTGAAAACATATATGTCTTGAATAAAAAGTTTTAGCCAAAGCCTTTTTCACAAGATAAGAAACTATCTTAGCATGAAGTGAAGTTTAAGTTTTATATCTAGATGATGTACATTTCTGAGTGACCAGTATAGAATCAATATCTTTTTGTCTGTTTTCAGGATCTTGAAACATTTTACCTTACAGTTAAAAATTCCCTTTCTCTTTTAACAAATATAGTTAATCATCTACCTTAGAGTTTTCATGCAGTGCCATTTTTATTACTCTTATTTGTTTATGTCATTTATGTTAGCTGTAGATAGTTTCATATCTTGTGAATATATCTGTTTGAATGTTTCTGTTTTTCTTTTAGGCTAATTTGTTGGCAGAAAGTTTCTTTTAGATTAGTTAACCAGAACATAGGATGTTCTCTTAACATTTGCAGTAAAAAAAGAGTAGTAGACTTCAGGCATCAGAAAGCCTAGCTTCAAATCCTAGACCTGCCATATCATTATTTATTTGGTTCAGCAAGTACTTACTGAGTGCCTACTGTGTGCTTGGTGTACTGTTCCTTGCACAGTACTATGCAGGCACTGGGAATGCAGCAGTATATAAAATTGTCCCAGATCCCTGTCCTCACTGAGCTTATGTTCTGGTTCTTAGGGAGAGAATTCTGGTTTGAGTCCAGAACTTCTCCAGCTTCCTGGAGAATCTAGTCAGATGGGTCCCTAGACCACAGTGAGATCAATTAGCTGGGAATTTCTCTTTAAGGCTCAGATGGAAATGCCCTTGGTGTCTGCTGGTTGTGAGTTGTGTTAGGGAGAGATGAGTGAAACAATATTTATTTACTGAGTTCTTCTTCCTAAGGTAGTGTTATTTATCAGTTATTACAGTATCCATTATTAACAGGAATAACATTTATTAGGAAGTTAGGCTCTCATTCTATTACTAGAAAGTGTGTTTATGAAATTGTGTGCTTTGTGTAGTTTTTCTGTGTTAATAACATGGACCGCATTTGAAGTTATTCTTGGTGTTAATTCACTGGACTGATCATTGTAACTAATTATAGTTCTAGAAATTCTAAATAAACTGCAAATTAATAGGTTGTAAAATGTTAAAACATGCAATTCACAATGGAATATACAATTTGATATTGAAAATTTGTAAATGACAAGACTTCCTCATGTGCCAGCTGTGAGCCCTGCAGGCAGGTGAACATTTTCTTTGGCGAGCCGAACAGAAATGTGGTTTAACACAGGTGTCCACTTATCTCAGGGACTATTACCAGGTTGATTTGCAGTGGTTAAACGTCTTTTCAGGCAGGCTGCTCTAATCTCGAAAAGTGAAACAGGATTGACTTTTGACTATTTCAAATGCGAGCACTTTAATTTTGAAAATTATGTGTACAGTTAAAGCTGCATTTGAACGGCTAAATTTGCGAATATTTCCATCGTACACCATGTTGCAAAAGGTAAACAGATTCACAAAGTGGAGCAGTGTCGCAGTAACAGTGGGGTCAGTATTGGGGGCAAGGCTTGAGGAACTCTCTCCTTCTCCTGTTTGCCCCTACTTCGAACATTTCTTCTTGCCATGTTCTATTTTTTTACCTTCCGTTGTCTAAAAGGTAGTATTGTGAGAGAATGACATGTAAATTTAAACATCCATTTATGTTTTTCCCTTCCTTGACCTGTTGGTTTCACTTTTTTTGGCATCTTCTAATCTCACCTGTATTCATACATGTTTCACCTATTGAATGATTAAAATGTAGTATATCATAGTGATTAAGAGTATGGATTCAGGAACTAGATTGCATGGGTTCATATCCCTGCAACACTGTTTCTTAGCTGCATGACCTTGTACAAGTTACTTAACCTCTTTGTACCTCAGTTTCTTCCACTGTTAAGTGGTGATAATAATAGAACCTGACTGAGTTTTTTAAGGGTTAAATCAATTAATATGGCCGGGTGCAGTGGCTCACGCCTGTAATCCCAGCACTTTGGGAGGCTGAGGCGGGTGGATCACTTGAGGTCAGGAGTTTGAGACCAGCCTGACGAACATGGTGAAACCCTGTCTCTCCTTAAAAAAAAAAAAAAAACAAAACACAATTAATACATGTAATTGTGCTTAGCACGGAGCCTGGCACATAGTGCTGTGTATTTGCTGTTTTTAAAAAAATTAACTAATGTACTTAGTAGTAGAATGAACATTGAGCACAACTATGTGCCTGGAACTAAACCATTTGCTGGAGATACTGAGCTGAATACAACATATATTCTCCCTAAAGACCATGAAATCTGAAGAGAGGTGCAAATCCTTGTGATTAATCTGCATAGGGAGAAGGGCTGTGGGCACACAGAGGATGCAGCCATGCTTTACATAGGCCTCTGATATTAAGTAGTGGTTTAATGAGTGGAGAAAGGAAAAAGGACTTTCAATCAGAAACAACAATATAAGAGTAGGCACCTGTGTGTAAGATGCCTGGAGGGGAATAGGATCATCAAGGAGTGAGTGGAGTGGGGAATGTTAAGAAGTGTAGTGTGGAGTTGTGCAGATGAGTGA
The DNA here is from genome assembly GCF_028885655.2 of Pongo abelii. Lineage (NCBI taxonomy): Eukaryota > Metazoa > Chordata > Mammalia > Primates > Hominidae > Pongo > Pongo abelii. The sequence continues at coordinate 20,762,007 of NC_071990.2, forward strand.
TGAGTACAATAGTGAGGGTGGAGAGAAGGAAGGGGGTTGCACTCAGTGAACCACAGGACAGGGTAAAACACTGTGTTGGGGCAGCGGGGGAGGATAGCATGAACAGGTGAAGGCAAGAAGCAGTATAATGTACTGGTTGTCTCTTCATGCCCTTTGTTCATTATCTGTCTGTTTTTTTCTTGTATGTTCATGATATCAGTTTTTTCTTATTTGAATCACATTTATTGAGGTGTAGTTAACAGTTAAATTCACTTTTGATGAATTTGGACAGTCACCACATAGTTTCCATTGTGCTAAAAAGTTATCTTGTGCCCTCTCGTATTCAACCATGTCTACTCTTCCCATGCCACCAGTCCTTGGCAACCATTGATGAGATCTCTGTTCCTATAGTTTTGTCTTTTTGAGAATGTAATATAAATGAATATATTATTTGTGTTTTTTTTCTTTTCCTTAGCACAGTGCCTTCATCCATGTTGTTTCATTTATCATCCATGTTGTTTCATTTATCAGCAGTTGTTACTTTTTAGTGCCTAGAATTATTTCACTGTGCGGGTGGACCACAGTTCATCTCTTCACCAGTTGATGGATATGTGTGTTGTTTTCAGCTAAAGGCTATTACGAATAAAGCTTCCATAAACATTCATCCACAGGTCTTTGTGTAGATACATGTTTTTATTTTTCTGGGGTAAATAAATACCTGGGATTGCCAGGTCATATGGTAAGCATCTCTTTTGCCTTTTAAGAAGCTGCCATTGTTTTCCAAAGTGGCTATTCCATTTTGCATTTCTATCACCAGTCCCAGCTGCTTCACATCTTAATCAGTACTTAGTATTGTCAATTTTTAAAAAAATTTGACAATTCTACTAGGTGTGTTAGTGATGTCTCATTGTAGTTTTAATTTGCTTTTCTCTGTTGACTAATGATGTTGAGCATATTTTCATGTGCTTCTTTGCCATCTATATATCTTCGGTAAGGTATTCAAATCTCCTATAGGACTTATGTCCAGGAGATATAATGACTCCAACTAAATAGTAAGAAATCAACCTGTTTTAACATGGAGAAAATATTTGTCAGTCTTTTTTTTCTTTCTTAATTTTTAAAATTTATTTTAAAGAGATATGAGATCTCACTTTGTTGCCCAGGCTGATCTCAAACTCTTGGGCTCAGATCCTCCTGCCTTGGCCTCCCAAAATGCTAAGATTATAGGCGATCATTAAAAAAAAAAATGCCCTCTCATATTCAACCATTGTATCTCATTAATATATATTTTTAAAAATAAATTTTGTTGTACATATTTGTAGTTTGTAACATGATGTTTGGGATACATATATAATGAAGCAGATTTATATATCAGTCATCTCAGATTTACTATTTTTATGTCAAGAGCAGCCAAAATCTGCTTATTTAGCACAATCCCTAACCCATTTCCAGCTCTCCCTCCCTTGCCTCTGGTAACCACTGTTTTTCAATTATTTCTGTGTATTTGAGCTTTTCCTTTTTTTATCCCACACATATCTAAGATCATGCATTATTTTTCTTTCTGTGTTTGTCTTATTTCACTTAGCATAATGTCCTCCATGTCTTTCCATGTTGTGGCAAGTGGCAGGATTTCCTCCTTTTTAAAGGCTGAATAATATTCCATTGTATAGATACACCACAAGGCACTTAGGTTATTTTCAATCTGGGATGTTGTGAATAATGCTGCAATGAATATTGGAGTAGAGATACCTTTATGAGGTAGGGATTTCATCTCCTTTTGGTATATACACAGAAGAGGGGTTGCTGGCTCATATTTGTCATTTTTTATTGTGTTTTAAAATTTTGATATAGTTAGAAACATAGAGTTTTGGAGGGTGGGTGGGTAATTTGTAACGTGGTTTCAACATTTGAAAGCTATGTTCCCCAAGGGAACATGTCTGATAAAGTGTCTAATGTTTTCTCTCTCTCTCTCACCTTTTTTTAAAATACGAAAAGGATTTATCCAACTGTCAATCCATTTGTGTGTTACTGTGATGGACACTTATTGATAGGCTCTGTAGAGCCATGGATTTTATTATTATTTTACATATTTATATATACTGTACATTTACCTTCTCTGCCTAGTACAGTGTCTAGCTTAATATTTTTTGAGTGAGTATTAAATTATAAGATATGGATTTAACTTTAATTTTTTTCATATTGTTCCTAGTTATTCCAGCAGCATTTGTTTAAAAATTTTTCCTTTTTCCTTTTGCTAACTCTATCATATGTTTATGTGTTCCTTCCTCTCCCCTCCCCTTCCTTCCTTTCCCCTCTCCTCTTTTTTCTTTCCTTCTCTTTCTTTTGAGGCAAGGTCTTACTCTGTCCCTGAGGATGGAGTGTGATGGTGCACTCATAGCTCACTGTAGCCTTGACCTTCTGGGCTCAAGCAGTCCTCCCACCTCAGCCTCCCAAGTAGCTGAAACTATAAGCACATGCCACCATGCTGAGCTCATTTTTAAATTTTTTGTAGAGACGGAGTTTTGCCATGTTGCCCAGCCTTGTCTCGACCTCCTTGGCTCAAGGGATCCTCCTGACTCAGCCTCCCAAAATACTGGGATTACAGGCATGAGCCACTGCGCCCAGCCCATGTTTATTTCTTAATTAGTATATTAGTTTTCTTTGCTGCTCTAACAGAGTATCACAAATGTAGTAGTTTATTTTTATTTATTTATCTTTATTTTCTTTTTTTTAATTAAATAGAGACAGGTTCTCACTATGTTGCCAAGGCTGGTTTCAAACTCCTGGACTTATGCAATCATCCCACATTGGTCTCCCAAAGTGATGGGATTACAGGCGTGTGCCTCTACAGTCGGCTAAACGTAGTAGTTTAAAACAACACATATTGTGTTATCTTGCAGTTTTGGAGGTCAGAAGTTGGATGTGGGTTTTACTGGACTAATATAAAGGTATTAGCAGGACAGCATGTTTTTCTGGAGGCTCTAGGGTAGAGGCTATTTCCTTGCCTTTTCCAGCTGCTATAAGTTGCCGTGTTCCTTGGTTTGTGGGCCTTTCCTCCATCTTGAAAGCCAGCAACGCTGTCTCTTCCCCACACTTGTTCTGTCATTGCTTCATTCTGCCCACAGGTGGAAAAGGTTCTCAGGTTCTTTTGACACTCATGTGGTTACATTGGGCCTACCTGGATAATCCATGTTAATCTTATCTCAGGTCCCTAATCTTGATCACATCCAGAAAGTTCTGTTTGCCATGTGAAGTAACATATTCACAGGTTCAAAGATTAGGACTTGGATGTCTTTGGGAGATTATTATTCTGCCTTTTATGTATAACAGAAGTTATGTTTTGGCTTCCCTGGGCTGCATTGGAAGAAGAAGAATTGTCTTAGGCCACACCTAACATACGCTAACACTAACACTAACAATAGCTGATGAGCTAAAAAAAATCGCCAAAAAAAATCTAATAACGTTTTAAGAAAGTTTATGAGTTTGTGTTGGGCCACATTCAAAGCTGTCCTGGGCCACATGGGGCCCAGAGGCCATGGGTTGCACAAGCCTGATGTATAAAATTGTTTATTAATTGGTATTTTACATCTCTAATGTGTATTTGTTTTAGTTATAATATTACTCTGTGTTTAACTTTAGTATCACTTTTTAAATGATCTTTTAATTTGTAACATGTTCTGTTATTTAATAGGAGTATTCTGATGTCCCAAACAATGTTTCTGTGTGTGATTGAGCTTAGCCTGTTGAATTTTGTTTTTATTGCTGAAGGGGGTTTGTGCCTCCTTTACCCCTCACCCCTACAGAAAGTTTAATAGGTATTTTAGTTGCATTTAAGAGGAAGAGAGGTTCCTGGTACCGATCCTCATTTTACTGGCAACCTTCTAGCCGGGCTTCATCTTTCAATTAGTTGTTTTTATCTCCAACTCAGTATTAGTCACTCACTGGTACCATTCAGGTGAAATATGCCTTCAGTGTTATGAGGAGTGTACTGTCACATAACTTCTGTTGAAAGGGCTATTTCTACCTTTGGGGAAGAATCTTTTTGAATGAAGAGATTAAAGTGAAAATATACTGGGAGATGAGTATTAAAGTTAAATCACACATAACATCAAATGCTCTTTTGTGTTACACTGCAAGCTTGCTCACAGGCTTGTGAGTTCAAGAAAAATCTTCTCATAGTGTTGAAACACATTAAGCTAGCTTAGTGACTGCTGTCAGCTTCCCCACATTTAAGGGATTTGGAAATTGAGCCTCCCCCATTACTATGTAAGGTAGGGACTTGGCTTAATAGAGAAGTTAATATTGAACTTTGACTTGTCAGATGCTGATTATTCAGTCAAACTTCGTTATGGTAAAGGGGAAACATCTGAACATATATTTGATGGAAAAGACTTCATATGTATAGTTCTTAATGGAGATGGAAAGAAGGGCATTTCTTTCCTTTTTTATTGTATATATTTAAGATGTACAATGTTGTTATATATACATAGTGAAATGATTACTAGAGTCAAGCAAAATAACTTATCCATCTCCTTCTGTAGTTACTTTTTATGTTTGTGTGTAGTAAGAGCACCTAATATCTACTCTTAGCAGATTTTCAGTATACAATATTAAATATAGCCCTGATGATGTAATTAGATCTCTAGACTTGTCCTACATAACTGCAACTTTGTACCCTTTGATCTACTTCACATTTTTCTCCTCCTCCCCACTCCGGTAATCCCCAGGCTACTCCCTGTTTCTCTGTATTTGACTTGTTTTAAGTAAAGATTTTACACACAATTGAAATCATGCATTTTTTTTTTCCCTGTGACTGGCTTAGTTTACTTAGCATAATGTCCTCCAGGTTCATCAGTGTTGTCACAAATGACTGGATATCCTTTTAAAAATGTTGAATAATATTCCATTACTTAAATATACCACAATTATTTTATTCATTCATCCATCGATGGATACTTAGGTTTTTTTCACATCTTGGTTATTGTGTATAATGCTGCATTGAACTTGAGAGCACGGATATCTCTACAGAGTGCTGATTTCATTTCCTTTGGATATATAAAGATTGCTGGATCATATGGTAGTTCTGTTTTTAAGTCTTTGAGGAATCTTCATACTGTTTTCCATAACGGTTGTACCAGTTTACTTTCCTACCAACAGTGTGTAAGGGTTCTCTCTTCTCTACTTCCTCTCTGACACTCGTTATTTATTGTCTCTTTGGCATGGCCATCCTCAGTGAGGTGATAGCTCATTATGGTTTTGATTTGTCTTTCCCTAATCATTATGATGTTGACCACCTTTTTATATATGTTTTCATTGGCCATTTGTATGTTTCCTTTGGAAAAATGTCTATTCAGGTCCTTTGCCCATTTTTAAATAAGGTTATTTAATTATTTTGCCATTGAGTTGTATGAATTCCTTGTATATTTTGGATGTGAACCCGTTATCAGGTATATGGTTTGCAGATATTTTCTCCCAATCCGTAGGCTTCCTTTTCATTCAGTGGATTGCTTCCCTTGCTGTGCAGAAGCATTTTAGCTTGATGTAGTCCCATTTGTTTATTTTTGCTTTTTGTTGCCTGAGCTTTTGGTGTAATATCCAAAAAATCAGTGCCAAGGCCAATGTCAAGGATCTTTTTCCCTATGTTTAAGGAGAGAGAGTTTCCTCCCAGGAATTTTACAGTGTCAGGTCTTACATTTAGACCTATAATCTGGAGCTGATTTTTATGTATGGTGTAGTATACAGATTCGATGCAGTTTCTATCAAAATTCCAATGACATTGTTTGCAAATATAGAAAAACAGTTCTAAAATTTGTATGAAATCACAGGAGACTCTGAATAGCCAAAACAGTCTTGAAAAAGAAAAAGTTGGAGACATAACACTTTCTGATTTAAAATTACAGTCTAAAGCTATTGTGGCTAGCAGTGGTTTGTGCCTGTAATTGCAGCAACTGAAGAGGCTGAAGTGAGAGGATCTCTTGAGGCCGAGAATTTGAGATAAGCCTGGGCAACATACTGAAACCTTGTCTCTAAAATAATAATAACGATAATAATAACAATAACAAAAATTAGCCTGGCATGATGGCATACTCCTGTAGTTCCAGCTACTTGGGAGGCTGAGGCAGGAGGGTTGCTTGAGCCGAGGAGTTCCAGGCTGTGGAGAGTTCCAGGCTGTGGCGAGTTGTTGTGATTGTGCCACTGCACTCCAGCTTCAGCTTGGGAAAGAGAGCAAGACTCTGTTTCTAAAAAAAAAAAAAAAGCTCTAGTAATCAAAACAGTATGGTACTGGCATAAAAACAGACACATAGACGAATGGGGACAGAACAGAGAGCCTAGAGATAAAGCCAAGCGTACCAAGGATATGCACTCAACTAAAGTTTTTTCAACAAGCCCACCAAGAAGACACAATGGGGAAAGGATAATCTCTTTATGGTGTTGGGAAAACTGGGGAGCCACATGCAAAAGAATGAAACTGGACCTGGATGTCACTTTTTCCTTTTACAGATCAGTGGAGTTTTCAGGTAGTTTTAAAGTTTTGGTTGTGATATTTTTTAATTGGAATTAAAATGACATTGTCTTTTTATTTATTTATATGCAATCAAAATTAAGACAGCTAATAAGAAAGTACTTTGCATGTATGTTTATATATAATATTATATATAATATAATTTATATAATATATAATATATAATTATATATATAATTATATATAATCATATATAATATAATTATATATAATATATAATTATATATATATAATATTAATTATATGTATAATATATACATATAAACATACATGCAAAGTACTTTCTTATTAGCTGTCTTAATTTTGATTGTATATAAATAAATAAAAAGACAATGTTATTTTAATTCCAATTAAAAAATATCACAACCAAAACTTTAAAACATATATAAAATATATATATAATATAATATATATAAAAAATATATAATATAATATATATAATATATAATATATATTATATATAATATATATTATATTTTATATATATTATATTATATATATTTTTTATATATATTATATTATATATATATTTTATATATAATATATTATATATATATTTTATATATAATATATTATATATAAAAAATATATATAAATATATAATATATATTTTATATATATATAAAATGTATTAACTTCTTTTACTCCTGAAAGGATTTGAGGTATCTTGGGATAAAATCAAGAGATAGTAAAACCCCAGCCAGATTCATGAAGTCTTAATAAGAGTCATACCAACTAATAGAGAAATATGGACAAAGAGCAGTTTTTCACATTTTTAATATAATTAGCCTGAGCAATGTTGTTAATATTATTCTATTAACCCTCCAGTGGCTTTCATTTGCAAATAGAATAAAATTTAAACCACATAGCATGAACTGCAAGATCTCACATACTCTTTCTCCGATCATTATGTGACCTCATCTCTTACTACTGTGTCCCTAATTGCTGGCCTTCTTTTGACCACACAACCCATTTATGTTATTTCAGCCTCTCAGTCCTTGTACTTACTCTTCTGCTGGAGGTTCGCATTGATGCTTCTGTCAGTGGTTCAGGTCCCTGGACTGATGCTACCTATTCAGTAAGTTTAACTGGACCGCTGTAGAAAAATTTTGCTGTCTACCTCCTACCACTAATCCCAGATTTTCTTTTTTTTTTTTTTTTGAGATGGAGTCTGACTCCATCCCCCAGGCTAGAGTGCAGTGGCGCAATCTCGGCTCACCGCAAGCTCCGCCTCCCGGGTTCACGCCATTCTCCTGCCTCAGCCTCCCGAGTGGCTGGGACTACAGGTGCCCGCCACCATGCCCGGCTATTTTTTTGTATTTTTAGTAGAGATGGGGTCTCACTGTGTTAGCCAGGATGGTCTCAATCTTCTGACCTCGTGATCTGCCCGCCTCGGCCTCCCAAAGTGCTGGGATTAGAGGTGTGAGCCACCATGCCCAGCCCCAGATTTTCTTTTTCTTTTCCTTTTTTTTTTTTTTTTTTTTAAATAAAGATGGGTCTCGCCGTGTTGCCCAGGGTGGTTTCAAACTCCTAGGCTCAAACAATCTTCCCGCCTCAGCCTCCCAGAGTGCTGTGATTATAGGCATGAACCACCACATGTGGCCCCAGATTTTAATTTCTTCATAGTGTCTGTCATTGTAGCAAATGAAGATTTTCCATTATTTGCATGTTTCTTTCCCCTAATTAGACTATAAGGTCCATGAAGCAGGGATGTTGTATTTTTTGTTTGTTTGAGTCAAGGTTTCGCCCTGTCACTCTGGCTGGAGTGGAATGATGTGATCACGGCACACTGCAGCCTTGACTTCCTGGGCTCAAGTGATCCTCCCAGCTCAGCCTCCCAAGTAGCTGGGACTACAGGCACATGCCACCACACACAGCTAATTTTTCATTTCTGTAAAGATGGTGTCTCTAGTTTTCCAGGCTGGTCCCAAACTCCTGGGCTCAAGTGATTCTCCCGCCTCGCCCTCCCAAAGTAGGGACATTGTATTTTTCACTGTTATGTCCCCAGTTACTAGAACTTTGTAGTTCATGGTTAGTGTTTAACAAATATTTTTCAAATGAATGTATTTATGCCAATGGTGATTTGTGGGGGAGAGTTTGGAGAAAATAGTTGTTGTCTGAGTCTCTTGAAAGTTCAGGTTCAGTTGAATGGCATTTTATGGTCATTTAATAATAACCCCCATGTGCGTAGGAAAAGGGAGATTCATCAAGTGGACCACCTATCTGCCATTCCTGGACAAGATCTACTGGGAATCACTGGCAAAAGTCTATCTTGATATCCTTGTGCCTCAATTCTCTCAGCCTCAGAAATAACAGTACTATCAGCCAGGTGCGGTGACTCAACGCCTGTAATCCCAGCTCTTTGGGAGGCCGAGGCGGGCAGATCGCCTGAGGTCAGGAGTTTGAGATCAGTCTGGCCAACATGGTGAAACCCTATCTCTGCTAAAAATACAAAAATTAGCCAGGCATAGTGGCAGGCACCTGTAATCCCAGTTACTCAGGAGGCTGAGGCAGGAGAATCGCTTGAACCCGGGAAGTGGAGGTTGCAGTGAGCCGAGATTACACCACTGCACTCCAGCCTGAGCAACAGAGTGAGACTGTCTCAAAAAAAAGAAAAGAAATAACAGTACTGTCTCCTCCTGCCTAGTAGTGTTTGAGGATTAAGTGTGATAATGCACATGAAGTGTCAGTGTAGAGCATGAAACAGAGTAATTGTTCAAGAAATGTTAGCTGTCACTGTGTTATTTCTAGTCATTAACTTATCTAGCTGCTGGTTTTTCAGGAAAAAAGATACTTCAAGTGCATACTAAAACAGAGCCTTCGACTGCAGAGTAGTATCAGCTTGTTCTCTGGCAGCTTCAAATGAGTGGACTTTTTTTTTTTTTGAAAGTCTAGTTGGCAAAATTGTGTTTGAGATGTATGTTCGTTTCCTAAGGCTGCCATAACAAATTACTGTAAACTGAGTGGCTCCCTTAGCCATTCCCTAAAGCTGCACTTTTCAGTGTGGCTGCAATAGCCACATTTGACTATTTAAATATGAATTAAGTTCCTCAGTAACAGTAGCCACATTTGAAGTCTGTAATAACCACATGTGGCTAGTGACTATCATAGTGGATGGCACAGCATATAAACATTTCCATCATTGCAGAAGGTCCTGCTGACAGCACTGCTCTGAGTGATTAGGATACTTTAGAAGAGCATTTTTATTTGCTTTGGGTGCCATTGTGTAGGCTTGTTTCTTCAATACATGTCTAGTTATAAATTTGGAATAGTTGATAATAGCTGAATAAAATATTTTTGTGGCTTTCTTTTTAAAGTTCTGCAGTAGAATGACTCATTAATGTTATTTATGAATTGTTTATACACCAACTCCTTTCTTCATTGTTGAGAACATATGGAGTCAGTAATAGAACATACTGCATGTCTTTTTTTGTGTATATTTATAACTAAGTGCCTCAAAGACACAAGATACCGTTTTATTTATTTTATTTGAATTACATGCTAGAGAATAAGCTCCTGTGTATTCAGGGCCTCAATTTATAGTATTAATTAAGAACAACTTTCCTTTTCTCCCAGAATGAGTTCAATATATTCTTCATTACTGTATGTGAATTTTGAGTTTGTTTTCTTGCTCTCGATTGTTTTTTCTTCTTTCTCTGCCTCCCACCCTTCATTTTTTTTTTCTCCTGACGTTTCCCTCTTCCATGTAACTCCCCCTCCCCTGAGTCTTCTCTCCCTTTCCCCTTGGTCTCCCCTTTTTTCCCTTTTCCCCATTGCTTCCTCCATTGTTTTCATTACTGGAAACCAAAATGGACATAATATTTTCTTTAAATCATTTAATAAACTTCTCTTCTGTTTGTAATCAAGTACTTAAATTTTTTTTTATTTTATTTTACAGTTTTGGCAGATCTTTCTTTTTAAGGTCCTGGGGTTCCCACACACCATCCAGTGATTTAAATTATCATGTGTTGGCAATATCCCACTTCCTGCCATAAAAGCAAATGTAATCAAGTACTATTTTAAATTAGAGGATATATTTTCAGCTATATTTATTCAAGCAAATTCTGTATGACCATCAGGGTCGCCATCTTCATCAGGGCCATCTTCGTTTCTTCTGTGTGCATGCACACACGTACACACACACATACACACAAACACACACACACTCTCAGACTTTTCATTTTGATATAATATCACTCAGAAATTTTGCAAAAATAAAGAGTTCCTATATGCTCTTTACTCAGATTCCCCAAATATTAACCTTTTAACACATTTTCTCATTCTCTTTATGTGTACACATTTTCCCCCTGATCCCGATCCTTGTGAAAGTGAGTTGCAAACATGATGCCCTTTTCTTCTAAATACCCATATATTTCAAAAGCTACAACACACTCTTAAATCACTATAGTACAATTATCAGTATTAATACAATACTATAAACTAGTGTATTAGCTTTATTCAGATATTGCCAATTGTTTCAATACTGTCCTTTATAGGAAATGAAAAGTCTCAGATTCATAGTAGCATTCAGGTCAGGTCTCTTCAGTCTCCTTTAATCTGGAACATATCCTCAGTTTTTCCTTGACTTTCATGGCGTTGACATTAGAACCTTTGACCACTCTCAACTTTTTTTTTTTCTGTTTGGTAATAACAACTTTACTGAGATATAATTCACACACTATGCAATTCACCCATTTAAAGTGTACAATTCAGTGCATTTTAGTTTATTCATAGAATTGTATGACCATTACCATAATCAATTTTAGAACATTTTCATCATTTCAAAAAAAAACCCAGGTACTTCTTAGCACTGCCTTTTGTTCTCCCTCTGCCCATCCAAAGACAATCACTAACTGACATTGTCTCTGTAGATTTTCTTATTTTGGACATTTCCTATTGTGACCTTTTTGTCTGGCTTCTTTCACTTTGCATTTATAGCATGTAACCATACTTCATTCCCTTTTATGGATTAGTAATATGGTCAGGCACCACGTAACAACTTTAATCAACGATGTATATAAGTCAGTGGTCTCTTTAGATTATAATACAGTATTTTTACTGTACCTTTTATATGTTTAGATTCTTACCATTGTGTATCAGCTGCCTGCAGTATTCAGTACAGTAGCAGGCTATACAGGTTTGTAGACTAGGAGCAGTAGACTATACTATATAGCCTAGCTGGGTAGTAGGCTGTACCGTCTGGGTTTGCGTAAGTACACTCTGAAGTTCACACAATGGAGCGTTGGCCTAATAACACGTTTCTCAGAACATATTCTGTCTTAGTAATGTGTTGCTGTATTTCATTATATGCATATGCCACATGTTGTTAATCTGTTCATCAATGGATACTTGCATTCTCATTTTTTGCCTATTATGAATAATGCTATTATGAACATTTGTGTACAAGTTTTTGTATGGACATGTTTTCATTTTTCTTGGAGTTATAACTAGGATTGACATTATTAGATTATATGGTAACTCTGTGTTTAATCATTTGAGGAACAGGCAGCTTGTTTTCCAAAGTGCTGCATCATTTTACTACATTCCCATCAGCAATGTATGAAGGTTCCAATTTCTCCACATTTTCACCAACACTCATTATTATCTGTATTTGTGTGTGTGTGTGTGTGTATTTTAAGAGACAGGGTCTCACTCTGTCACCTACACTGGAGTCCAGTGGTGTGATCATAGGTCACTGTAATTTTGAACTCCTGGGCTCAAGCGGTCTTTCCGCCTTAGCCTCTCAAGTAGTTGGGACTACAGGTGAGCACCACTGTGCCTAGCTAATTTTTAAAAATTTTTTGTAGAGACAGGATCTCGCTGTGTTGCCCAAGCCGGGCTCAAACTCCTGGCCTTAGTGATCTTCCCATATTGGCCTCCCAAAGTGCTGGGATTACAGGTGTGAGCCACTGCACCTGGCTGCCTGTCTTTTTGATGATAGTCATCCTACTGGGTGTGAAGTAGTATCTCATTGTGTTTTTTCAATAATGATAAACTGTACATAAAATACAATTGACCACTGTAACCATTTTTAACTGGCGTGGAGTACATTTACATTGTTGTGTAGTCATCACCACTATCCATCTCTAGAATATTTTCATTTTCTCATACTAAAACTCTATACCCATTAAGCAATAGCTCCCTATTCCTCCATTACGGTTTTGATTTTGCATTTCCCGGTTGGCTAATGATGTTGAGCATCTTTTCATATATTTATTGGCCATAAGTATATTTTCCTTGGAAAAGTGTTTGTTCCGATTATTTTGCCATTTTTAGTTGGGTTGTCTTTTTATTATTGAGTTGTAGAAGTTCTTTATAAATTCTAGATATAAGTTCCTTACCAGATATATGATTTATAAAAGTTTTCTCTCATTTTCTGTGTTGTCATGTTACTTTGTTGATGTTGTCCTTTGAAGTACCAAATGGTTTGAATTTTGATGATATCCAATTTATTTTTTCTTTTGTCATTTTGTTGTTTGTGCTTTGGCATTACATCTAAGAAATCAGTGTCTAATCTAAGATTCATGTAGATTTATGGCTGTGTTTTCTTCTAAGAGTTTTATAGTTTTAGCTTACCCTTAACTTTTTAACAGACTGCTTCCTCTGCATGTTCTGACTTTTCTCTAGAAATATGGCTTCTTATTCAGTCCATGTGCTACAAGAGTGGATGCAGTGCTTTTGAGCTTTTATATTTTTAACTGCATAGGAAAACATTTTTCTTTCTAGTTTCATCATGGAATTATCTTATATTTTATTCATTTTATTGTCTGTCTTCTATCCTTAATTGATATCTTGGTCATTCACCCACATCCGGTAGGAAATTTGACCAACTCTTTCTTATCCTATTCATGTCTTTATTATCTTTGGCAATCTGAGTGTCTGGATATAATGTCTTGGCAATATTGTCACCTCTCACTTCATCATACATCAGTTCCAGCGGTCATCACCTACACCTTGTTTCAGCAACCTATTCCCATTGCCAGATACTGGACCTTACTATTCTTCAGAAATACTAAATGCCTGTGTCTATATTCTAGTTGTAACTTTCTGTCCTTTTTCTTTTCTCTTTCCTTTTTTTCCCCTTCATTTTTTTCTTTCTCCAACCCCCAGCCACTTCATTTCTTCTTTTCTGGCTCTATTTCTTTCCCTGTCTAACCTATTTGCCAAACTTTGTCTCATCTAAAATGTATAGTCAACTTTTCTTGTTCCATTTTCTTTCTAGTCCATTCCACAAATCTCTTAGTGTTGTTTCATCAGTCCTTTCAACCATCCTGGTATAATTTAGATGCTCAATAATTGATGAGTGAATAAATGGTGGTATTAACAAACCTTGGGTCAATCTGTTTGTCTGTTTGGCTCCTACTGTAGAACTGCTGGGACTTGAGAAAAATTATAGCTCTACTTGGAGTTATTGTTATAAATTCATGGTCTCATATTTCAACTGGTGTCCCAATACTGTGTGGTGAATTTTATGTGTTCTTAGTCATCACTGTCTCTTGTTTTCTGTAATAGGTATTTGAAAACATTCATTCTGTTATTGTTTTATGATATGCTTTCTAACTCTTAGCAGATGAACTTCCTGCTTACTTTACTGAGAAAAATTGAGGGCAACAGGTGGGAATATGCTTAGATTCTCCCTGACCTCTACAAGAGTACTAGCATCTTTTCCCATGCTTTACCCCTAACCTCTTCTTTCAGGAGATGAAGAGTTGGCCCTTTTCTCACTCTGACTTGTTCTCTATTCTTGTTTTAGATTTTGCTCGGTCTACTTCCTGAAGATCATTGCTCCATCACTTGTTTTTCAGTCTACAACTCCTTTTCCTACTGCCTTTCTCTGCTCAAACTGCAAAAAAAGAAATAAATAGTTGCTTGTACTAACCTAAACCAAAATATAATATATTCAGTATTCTCTAGCCATCAAGAGTCTTTCTTCTCCTTCCCTTTCTCCTCAGCTTTTTACTAAGAGTAGTCAAATTAACTCTGTTTTCTTACGTATAATTCATTACTACTGAACTCACTGCTTTCCCTAAGTTTGATTCCCGTATTGTTAAATCAAACATATTCATTTTAGTCTGTATACTTACGTCTCTGTAGTATTTGGCACTGTTGGTCACTTCCTTCTCTTTGAAATCTTTGTTCTGCTGGCTTCTTCAGTCACATTCTGTATGGAAGCCACATGGGCTCTTATAATAAAACCAGGGCCTAATGGTTCCATTGTTTCCTGGTAGATGCATCTCCAGTTAGGTAGGTCTGTTGGGGGCTGAAAACCTAACATTGTCTGAGATTTACTTGCCTTTGGCAGTTTCTTAGTAATTATTGTTGCTGCTGCCATCATGTTGGGCTGAGTGGTCAGAGGCAGAATGGAGTTCAGGTCTGCTCTCACAAGCCTTTCTTCATTTTCTGTAAGATACTGAGACCAAAGGAATATTTTTATTACCATTTCCTTCCTTCCTTCCTTCCTTCCTTCCTTCCTTCCTTCCTTCCTTCCTTCCTTCCTTCCTTCCTTCCTTCCTTCCTTCCTTCCTTCCTTCCTTCCTTCCTTCCTTCCTTCCTTCCTTCCTTCCTTCCTTCCTTCCTTCCTTCCTTTCCTTCCTTTCCTTCCTTTCCTTCCTTTCCTTCCTTTCCTTCCTTTCCTTCCTTCCTTTCCTTCCTTCCTTTCCTTCCTTCCTTTCCTTCCTTCCTTTCCTTCCTTTCCTTCCTTTCCTTCCTTCCTTTCCTTCCTTCCTTTCCTTCCTTTCCTTACTGTGTTGCCCAGGCTTGAGTGCAGTGGCGTGATCTCAGCTCACTACAACCTCCACCTCCCATGTTCAAGTTATTATCCTGTCTCAGCCTCCTGAGTAGCTGGGACTAAGGCATGCACCACTACACCTGGCTAATTTTTGTATTTTTAATAGAGATAAGGTTTCACCATGTTGGCCAGGCTGGTCTCGAACTCCTGACCTCAAGTGATCTGCCCCCTCCTAGGCCTCCCAAAATGCTGGAATTACAGGCATGAACCACTGTGGCCAGCCAGCCGTTACATTTTTAATAAAGTTTTTAAAATAGTTTCCTCTTGTCTCAGTTGAGTTCATTGCAGCATTGTATTATAATGAAAGAATAGAAATTCTTTCATCAATAGAGGTATGGATGCGTGCATCACATCATGGTACATCCATACAGAGAGATAGTAAGGTGAATGAAACAGACCTATAGACTGACAATATATAGAAAAAACATCAAGGCACAGGTGTATTTTATACATATATATAACCCCCACCAAAGACCCCGGGACCTCACTGTGTTGCCCCAGCTGGTCTTGGTCTATTTTGTATATCTATTTTATATATTTATTTACACACACACACACACACACCCTCTAACATTTGTAAAAAAAAGGTTAAAACTATAGAACAGACCTATATGTAAATGTTTGATGCCAGAAAATGTCATGGTATCTGCTCATCACACTATTATTAGTGGTTTCATCTGAGGAGTGGAAATACAGGATGAAAGATGTTATGATTTCTTTCAACTAACTTCCATTTTATATTCTATTTTGTTTGACTTTTTGGTGATATTTCTTCTGTAATAAAACAACGGTAATTTAAGGACTTTTAAAGAAGAATCAACTTTGACTTATTCTTTTTTTAGCTTTTTGAATCATAATATTACTTTGCTGTTTTCATTTTCCTTTTAAACTCTAGCCATGCTTACTCATTCTCAGTGGGCTTCTCCAATCATAATCCTGTTTAATCATAACCCCAGGAGTCACCCTTGGTTCTCTAGGAAGCATTCCTGCATCACTTGGTCTGATTTTATTACCTTTCCTCTGTGTTCCCATAGGAAAGCTTCCTTAGTCTCTGCTGTATAGAACAGAAGCTGTATTATTTGACTTTGTATTTCATGGACCTGAGTACAGTACCCAGCACATGGTAGAAATTCATTAAAAGGGTTTTGAGTATTAAAATAATAAAGATAGAATTTGGAACAGATCTCCTTAATACTAGCATGTTCTTTTTGTGTAGCTTGTCATTTTATGCCATTTTTTTTTCTTGAAGCTCTGTGTGAGAAGACATGTGTTAATTAAATTTAAGTTTCTGTCTCAGGATATGTTGAGTATATGTTGATAGGCTATCCTAAAACAACTCCAGGCAGTTTATTTAAATGCAATATGATTTCTTCAGTTATCATTGGAGGACAGGAGGGTGATAATTTCATACTTCATTGTAACACAAAATATTAATATAGGATATTTTTTATAGTATCTCCAAATACATTAAAGGAAACCTGCATTGATGTGCTTAGAAAATGTGTAACATTGACTCAAGCATAAGGATAAACACAAATTTTGCTTCTCCGTCTAAATTACTTGTCTAATCTTTTTTTTTTTTTTTTTTCCTAGGTTCAACAGATAGATCGTGTTGTAGAAGTTGTGGAGGAAACAATTAAAGGTAATCATTGAAAGTGAGATAAATAGATGTATATATTTTCTGAACTACATAATAGAAACACCACTCAGTTAACTCTTGCCAGGCATCTTTATAAAAGTTATTGTTTTAGATATAAAACCATAAAATGTTATCCTTGGCTTCATGAATTTGCCAATCTAATATTGGAGGCAGGCACTTTGCTGTATATTTGTTTGGCTTATAAATGAATCAGGCCAAGAGCAATGGCTTACTCCTGTAACCCCAGCAGTGGGGGCTGGGGCTGAGGCTGAGGCTGAGGCTGAGGCTGGAGGATTCCTGAGGCCAGTAGTTTAAGACCAGCCTGGGCAAGATAGTGAAATCCTGGGATCTCTGGGGGAGAAAGTCAGCTGGATGCTGTGGTGTGCACCTGTAGTCCCAGCTACTTAGGAGGTTGAAGCAGGGGGATCACTTGGGTCCAGGAGTTCAAGTCTGCAGTAAGCTATAATCGTGTAACTGCACTCCAGCCTGAGCAACACAGTGACACCCTGTCTTTAAAAAATGAATGAATCAGGTCGTAGTTTTTGTTTTTTTCTTAATATTATTTTATTTTTGTGTAAAATGAATTTAGTTTGAATTTCAAATTGAAAGAATTTAATCAATTTTAAGATAAAGAAATTGGCTGGGCACAGTGGCTCATACCTGTAATCCCAGCACTTTGGGAGACTGAGGTAGTTGGATTGCTTGAGCCCAGGAGTTCGAGACCAGCTTGGGCAACATGGCGAAACCTCATCTCTACAAAAAATAGAAAAATTAGCTGGGTGTGGTGGGGTGCTCATGTAGACCCATCTACTCAGGAGGCTGAGGTGGGAAGATTGCTTGAGCCTGGGAGGTTGAGGCTGCAGTGAATAGTGATTGCACCATTGCACTCCAGCCCAGTTGACAGAGCAAGACCCTATCTCAAAATAAATAAATAAATAATAAGGAATTTTTTATTTGTACATTTTGTTATCAGATAATTAGGTTGTTTAGTAAGTACTTTTAACAGTAATAATTTTGATCTTATTCAAGGTGTAATTTTTATAGTTACACTAAAAATTACACAAAGAAAGTAGAATTAAGCTTTGGTTATTTTGTTAGCCGACACTCACTGACATGGATTCTTATTGAAGTCACTGTGAAATAAACCATCTTCAACTCTGTGGTATAATTTTAAATTTTTAAAGGCTTTTTCCTGTGTTAGATTAGCACAAATGAAAACCAATAATATGATACTGAAACATTAAGTGAATTGAAAGTCTCACTTAAGTACTGTTTTGTTGTAAATGAGAAATTTATATTTTTTAAAAAACCATTTAATCTCCACCTGCCAAACTGGAAATTTTAATGCAGCACTTTTCCTTCTGGGTGGTGTCTACTACTTTCCACATGCTTCTGTTCATTAATTTTGAATCATTGCTTTATCAGAGATGATCACAGAATCAATTTCTAATGAGATTATGAGAATATGAGAATGAGACTATACCTTAATCTTTTTTTATTATTTTTTAATTTTTAAAAATTATTTATTTTATAAATAGAGATGAGATTTTGCCATGTTGCCCAGGCTGGTCTCGAACTCCTGGGCTCAAACGATCCACAAACCTTGGCCTCCAAAAGTGCTGGAATTACAGGCATGAGCTGCCATGCTTGGCCCTTAATCTTCTTTTGGTGTTCCAAAATAAATTGAAATATCAGGATTAAAAATTTATAGCAATGATAATTTGAATGTTTTTACAAACTACTTCAACTCCATCTTGGAGAATCCAGAAGTACTAGCATTTATTGTGTACTTACAGTGTGACAGCCACTATGTTAAACACTTCACCTGGGTTAAGTCATTTAACCTTCATAATAGTACTGTGAAGTGAAGTGGGCATAAATATTTTCCTAATTTTGCAGAGGACAAAGTTGAAACACAGGTGCATACAGCGAGTAAGTGACAGCATTGGGATTTGAATCCAGGCAGTCTGGCTCCAAAGCCTGTATGTTATACTGTGATTTATACGATACTGTTATTTCTTTGCTCTCTCTCAGTTGAGATTCACTACCTTAAATGTTATTTGATTGAGCGTCTTAAGCAGTGATTTAAGATACTTGAGGGCATTGTTGCCTTGTTCCTCCTTTGTCTTAGGTACCAGGTATATACTGGCCACTCAATAATTTTAAAAAAAAATTAATGATGATGAAGAATATAGGAGAAAATCTAAGTGATCTTGGTGTGGCGTGATTGTTTAGATACAACATCAAAAGTATGATTTATGAAAAAAATAGTTGCCCAGTTGGATGTCATTAAGTTGAAAATTTTTTGCTCTATAAAAGACACTGTCAAGAAGATGGGAAAATAAGCCACAGAGTGGGAGAAAATATTTGCAAAATACACATATGATAAAGGGCTATTATCCAAAATATATGAAGACCTCTTAAAACTCAATAATAAGAAAAGGAACAACCCAGTTAAAAAATGGGCAAAAGACCTGAACAGACAATTTACCAAAGAAGATATGCAAATGTCAAATTAGCATGTAAAAAGATGTTTGACATCATATGTCTGTCATTAGTGAATTACAAATTAAAGTAGCAATGCAATATAGTGGTATGTTAAAACTATATACCTGGTACGATGGTCAAAATCCAAAACATTGACAACACCAAATTCTGGCAAGGATATGGAGCAACAGGAACTCTCATTTATTGCTGGTGGTAATGCAAAATGGTACAGGTACTTTGAAAGACAGTTTGGCAGTTTCTTAAAACTAAACACAGTCTTACATCATCCAGCAGGAGTGCTACTTGATATTTATCCAAATGAGTTGAAAAGTTATGTCTATACAAAAACCTGTACACAGTGTTTATAGTGGCTTTATTCATAATTACTAAAACTTAGAAGCAAAAAAATGGCCCTTTAGTAAGTGAATAGATAAAGAAACCGTGGTACATGCAGACAATGGAATATTATTTGACACTAAAAGAAATGAGCTAAAAAAGCCATGAAAAGACATAGAGGGACTTTAAATGCATACTATGATGTTAAAGACATCAATCTGTAAGGCTGCATACTCTGTAAGTCCAACTAATTGGACATTGTGGAAAAGGTGAAATACTGAAGGAGTAAACGGATCAGTTGGTGCCAGTGATTAGAGAGTAGGGAGGGATGTGTAGGCAGAAAACAGAAGATATTTATGACAGTAATTCTATTCTGTATGATGCTGTAATGGTGGACAGTTGTCATTATACATTTGTTCAGATCCTTAGAATGAACAACACCAAGAGTGAACCCTAATGTAAACTGTGGACTCTTGATGAAAATGATGTGTCAGTGTAGGTTCATTGATTGTAACAAACGTACCACTCTGGTGTAGGATGTTGATAGTTGGAGAGGCTGTGTGTGAAGTGGGGGCAGTGATGTATAGAAACTCTGTATTTCTGCTGAGTTTTTCTTTAAATCTGAAACTACTCTAAAAAATAAAATCTATTTTAGGAAATTAATGGTAGTTAACAGTGTGCTCAGGAGTTTGCCAAATGGCTTGGAGAGATAAAATTTCTATGGGAAATCATACAAGACCTGTTACTCCCAGGCTGAGTTAATCATGGATAGCTTCTTACTGATGAGCGTGGACTTGAGTGGATTTACTGGAGAGATTGTGTTTGCATTTAGCTATGAAAGTGAGTTGAAGATGAAGTTGAAGGGGATATTCATTGGCAGGTTTGATTAGAGGATGGGAAGTTTGATAATTAAGTCTTCATAATGCAACAGGAGAATTTTTTAGGTGGAAGGAATAATTTTGATAGCTTTCCTTAGTTTGCATATCAGGAAGCTGAGCTGTGAAGGAGTTACATGATGTTTTTGAGATCTCTTAGTTAATAGAGAACTGTGCCTGTCAGTCAACTTCTGTTCTTCACTTTCTATTTCTACTGCCAGTACTTCATTCAGACAGCATATGTCACTGAAATAATGTGGTTTTTACAGCAGTTAGCCAGTTGTTGGTTGTCTTTCAGCAAGTTATTTTTCTGAGGCTTAGTTTTCTCAGCTTAAAACGGGCAGGATTAAATGGATAAGACTTTTGAGGTACACAGAACATATTAAGGCATTAGTTCATGTTAATGCTTACCTCTTACTTCCTCCTTAATATAAGAACTGCTGGAATAATCTAACTGATCTTTGCCATCAGTGACTCTCCTTTCAATCTGACTGCATATCCTGCTACCATTAACCTGGGATTATTTTACTTTCCTGTATGTATACTCTCACTGGTGCCTCTTACCCACCAAATTAATTTGGGACTTTCTACCATTTTCACTTCTTTTGTCCATGAATGCTATACATTATACCCTTTGCTCCAGCCAACTGTGCTGCTTGATGTTTCTTATATATTTTTTCACTGTGCTTTACATTTACTTTATGGTCCTCCACAGAAGTGGATATCTTCTGTTTGTCCTTCCAGATCTATTCTCCATCTTGATCTGTGTCCGTGGAGGCTGACCTATATGGATTGAATCAGTAAGATTCTTGCCATCTTATGTCCAGTTGGATTTAGCCAATTGGAGGATGTGACAAGAAAGCAAGCTAAGAGTATCCATTCCCGTCTCTCCCTCCCTCCCTGCCTATTTTGGGTTGGTTGCTTTCCTTACCCTAAGGTCACAGCTCTTGTCTGGTGACCCTCCCTGTTTATCTTTCTCCAGGTTTCTGCAGCTCTTCTCTTCTGTGCCTCTGGGATGGAAACAGCACCCCATTGTTGCTAGCCTCAGAGTACCACATTGTCTGTTGGTTTTCCTAACCCTGCCCAGATTTTAATAAATCGTTCCTTTATGAAAATCTTTTTAGTTATGCAGTGAGCCATCTGCTTTGCTGGTACCCTGATAGATAAGAAGTTAGCTGTGGAGAAGCAAGGCTCTGCCCAGAAGGGCCAGATGGAATACCGCCTGACAAGAGGATTTTGCTATAACCCTCTTGTTTCCACATTTGATCCCTGTTGGGCTCTCTTCATATCTCATCTTTGAAGGGGCTTTAGACATACAGCCTCTGTCACAGCCTGTTTGCATTCTTCTTATTGCTGCTTATGTTACACCAAGTAGTATTTTAAAAACTGTTCTAATAAGGTACATTGATACTAAAAGCATTTAACTCTATTGTAATTAACATAAAACCATAAAAGCTTGTTTTCATTTATCTGTCTTGATTGTATCAAAATGGCAAATTCTTGATAAGTTATTCCGAAATGGATCTTCATCATGTTAATAGCGACAAGAAAACTCCATTCATTTGTGGTTTTGGCTTCAGGATGTATGAAATTATAATGAATTTAGGATTTTTTCTTGTATCACTTTGATAATTTTATAAGGTGTGGAACTGAATGTAAGGAAAGAAATACAGTGTCTAGTGGATCCACATTCATTTCTGTCTTTTAAAAATATTCATACATACCTTAGTCTTGGCTCATATGGTCATTAAAAACTTTTTTTTGTATGAAAACTATGAAAGCAATATAAATCTGCATTTCTTCCAAAAAGAGTATGTGAAATCTTCTAAACAAAATATCATTAAAAATAATCTTATCTTTGTGGAAAGATAGTCTAATTGGATATCTTATGACAAATTATTGCAAATAAATTTTACCTATCAACATTAGAAAAATGTTTGTACCATTAAGTCGTGTTTCTTCACCAGTCAACCTCTGTTGAGATCCCCATTGTAATTAATGTTTGCTGGTATTTCTTTCAGTTAGATTCCAAATGCCTCAAGTGGTGGTAATTTAGGGTTTTCCCAATGTGGTATATAATTTGCAAGTTTCACTGATTTTCTGTTTTTTCCTAAGTTCTCAGCAATTGATGCCATCTTGCACTAGACTGACCTAAATTCCCAGAGTACGTCACCAAGCAGCTTTCTTATTTAAGACATTGCTACTAATCTTCACTCTGTAAGGTTTTGTACTTTGCATGTGGTACTTATTTAGAACATAAACTGTTCATAAGTTGAGACTGGGAAACAGTACTGTATCAAGTGTGGTTTGATCAGTGTGAGTGACTGAATAACCACCTTACAGAGCTCAATGCAGACTTACTTGAGGATGTTTTCCAAACTCAATGAGTAAGTGATTGAGCTTAGACATGTAGCATGGTATGTCTGGGAGGGTATTGGACCACAAAAGCACATCTGCTTTTTCAATAGTTGCATTTCAATAAAATAATTTTTATTGATTTTTAATATGCGTTTTGAAAGAACACTTGCATGCATCCTCTCATTATATTTAATCTCTGATACAGTTAGTATAGTCTGAATGTAGTGGGAAAAAGTCTGTGGATTGCCTTACATATTAGGAATACTTTCCAGTCTCATTGGTGTAAGTAAATACATGATAACTTCTACCTTCTAGTAAGTAAAGGAGCCAGGGATTTATTACTTTATTTAGTTTTTTTCAGTGAGCCTGTTCGTTTTAAGTTTGTGAATATAGTAAAGTTAACTTTACTATTTGATTACAGTTTGGTAACTTGCATTTCCAATTGTAAAGGTAATGGTTACATTCTTAAATGCAGTCAGTTTATCTGTTTTGCTATCCTCTTTTCTTTATATCTCCTTTAGTTTCCCCACGTTAACAATAGGATTCTAGCTTTACTTATTTGTATTCTGTACATGTACATACGTTATTTCTAGGATGAACTCCTTGTTATTCATTCTCTGTCTCTTAGATAGCATTTTTCAAACCATAACATTTTCTTAAAAATAAGAGTAGGCTAATTTCTTTATGGCCCCAA
The DNA here is from genome assembly GCF_028885655.2 of Pongo abelii. Taxonomy (NCBI): domain Eukaryota; kingdom Metazoa; phylum Chordata; class Mammalia; order Primates; family Hominidae; genus Pongo; species Pongo abelii. Next base: position 20,785,686 of record NC_071990.2, read on the forward strand.
ACAAAAACATTCTATGATAAGACTTGTAGCTGATTTTTTACATCACTTCATTCTATACCTTGGTTTAGAATAATAACAGAAAGGACTTTGTAAGAGAAACCAGCATGTGTTGTCTTGTCTGTATTTCTGTAACTTTATAACTGTATTGGCCAAATTATCAGTCCTGTTTTTAGCTACATGCATACAGAGCAGCAGCAGTGTTTATCTACTACAAAATATGTAATAGATGCTCTAGAAAAAGTCTTCTTTAAACATTGTAAATGGTCAAGTTCACCGGGTTTTTTTAAATGAAGATAGTAAGTAACTTTATATTTATCAAGTATTTTTAGCCATTAAGGCTTTTAGAACACAAATGAATGCCTAAATGAATCCCCCAAGTGGATTCTGCTGCTTTTGGTGGCTTCAGAATGGTCTTATATGCTTTTTGTTCATCTTAAATTTAATTATACAGCTTTAGCGTATTTATCGCTTATATTTCCTTTTCTGCTCAAAGATGCATTTTTTTAAAATTATTTGAAGCCACCTTTCATCATTAATGGAGTTTATTTATATGAGGACTTGGGTATTTCTCTAACTTTTGATTTCTTAATTCTGGGGTTTTGGTGGGGTGAGCTGGTGCATAGTGTTGAATAGTTCAAGTTGATAATCATATTGTAGTTTTCACATAATACACTGTTACAGTGGTTTACTAGATTTGATTGCCGTAAGCAAGGAAAGGAAATTACTTTAGGCTTGAACCTCACAGGCTTCCCATGACCCAACCCTTCTGCTAGTAGTTCCACTGACCTGTCCAGTATAGTATCCCCATCTTTCCTTGTTTAACTGTTAACAAGGACTTGCCTACTCTTAAATTACACTTACACATTATCTCTTGTGAATCCTGGTAGTGTTTTGGCAGATTTCGTGAAGGTGAGACTACAAGTATTGTCAAATCTCTAAAAATGTATTATCATTTAGACTTTTGTGAAACTGTTAACATGCGCAAATATATGTTTGAACATCCTTGCTTTTACATGTGTATTTTAATCATTTTTATTTCTGGTACTTAATATTTTCAGATATGGCAATTTCTGATTCCCAGTGTTCTTGTTTCTCAACCATATTAATTTTTCTTAATACATAAATAAATAAATAATATAAAGCATCAATCCCAGAAAGAATTTGTATTATACCTAAATGTTATAGTATGTACTCCAGTAGGAGTTATTTAGTGAAAAAAAAAAAACCACCAAGTAGATCAATTAATCATATTTTGAGGCTTCCATACAAAATATTCACTTAATGTATATATTTTAAGAGTTTTAATATACTTTAAAAGACAAAAATAACATTTTTTCATTTTGTATTCTTCCTTTATTATAACTAACTTTTAAGAGAATTGGCAGTTGCTACACTGCCTTTATACACTGCACACGTATCATGTGCTTTATATACGTGACTGGAGAGATTTTATTCTTCATTAGAGAATGCACTATTTTTGATTAGTAAAATATAGTGTGAATAGATGAGACTGTAAAGTTAGAGAAAAAAATAAATACCAGCAGCTTCATTGCGTTTTTCAAATGTGGGATAAAGTTGTAGGTTAATTGTGGTATTTTCTGTTTTGCTTTGATTATTCTCAGCACAATAGTAAATTGTATTGTATTGGTAATTCTTCTTTAGTACTTTATAGCTGATTTCCCTAAAATTAGAAATATAAAATAGAGACCAGGTCATGTTAGAAATACAGTATCTAAAGCTTTGATAGGACATAGAAATTATCATCTTCAATTTTTTTTTTAAAAACAAAGGTTTTATTGTTAGGAAAATAATTTATTATGTCCCAGTCAAGTGAAAACTGGTACCACAAAGTAAAATGATGGCTCAGATGTAGGTAGAAAAGAAATTTAAATCTGACTTTCTCTTTTTCTTGAAAAATTTTATTTGATAATTGGAATAATGAACTCAATTAGGTGTGATAAACTTTTCTTTAGTGATGTTATGGATCTTTTCTTAGAAAACCTAATATTGATAATAATTGGTACAGGATTATTCCAATAATGTTTAATCAATTTGAACATTTATTTCTAATATTTGGTGATTGGCACATTTTTTCTTTTAGAAGTTCATTCTGTAACACATTATGAAGTATACAGCAGAGATGTAGCAATTACTTTGGAGACTGAGAGACTAAATACCAATTTTGCTTATTAATTTGAGGGAGAGAACTCACTTGGAGACTCTTCAGTTAGGATATCAACCCTGGATATCTGGATATTTTAAAGAAGTTTATTTCAGTGCTACCATTTTATAACAAAGTATGCATTGTATTGAGTAATAAAGAAATAGTAATTAAAATGTCCTTATAAAGGATGCTTTCTAACATTAAATCTTTATTGTAATTCTGAAAATTAAAGTGCACCATTTCTTGAAGCTGTGCTGAAAAGTCAGCTGCTGTGTTGGGTGCTGTTGGGTGCTGCTGTGAGAGGTGAGAGTCCTTGATTGAGACTATGAAGAGCTGTGTGCAAATGCCTGTTTGTACTACTAACAATGCCATCTTTAACAGCCCATACAACCTCATTGGTTCTCAGTTTCCTGAGTTGCAAATTGTATCACATGGAAGGTCACTTCCACTCTGAAATTCTTGAAGTGCATGCGTCTGTAATATCAAATTGAGTTTCAGAGTCTGTCATTAGAATAGTTTTTGGCATTTTAGATGGTGATCTCTAGCAGAAGTTAATAGAATGTGACTAGCCTTTATCTCGCACCCCGATTTCTATATGCCAGGTTTTACTTTTTCTTTCCCTGTGCCTTCCTTCTTACAAAATGAAGCTGAAGACGTTTGTGGCAGAGGTACCATGCATTTTTGTTTCGTGTACCTCTATATTTTCTAGTGAAGAGGGTCTTTAGTAGTGCCGAGTTCTTGGACTCTTTTGCTCTTCCTCCATTCAGTTGTAATGCAGTTCTGGGCAGTGACGGGGAGCATGCTTCCCAGTGTTGCTCAAAAACATTGTGCCTCTTTGAAGGAGCTTTCATTTCTACCCAGGAGCATGTTTATTTTCAGGACTTCGAGAGAGGTAGTTTTAGTCTTGGTAACTTGGTTTGCTGAGGGAAAAAGTGATTTGAGGGGATTTAATGTACGTAACATTACCTAGAGCAGTGATTCTCAAGAATGTTTGCTAGGAGAGGGATGGTGGCTGAGAGGACCCATGACCTGAGAGGGGAGATGGCAGACTGCTTAATCCAGACTACTGGGAAACTGGGAGCTGGGGAGTTGGCCCTGCAGCCACTCACCTAGATTCATTGCCATGGTAAGCCACTGTTCTAGACAGGTAAGGATCATATCACTCAGGCGTCCTGAGGTGGAAAAACAGCCTTGGCTCTCTGACATGGCCCTGAGCACACGTGCTTATACTCACCCAGGACCATGGACGGTTCCAGGTTCATTACCTATGCCTTTTTCCCCTAACTCACACCCGGGAAAGTACATCAAAATGCAAATGAGTGACTTCACAGGGGTGACCCTTTAATCTACTTTAATTTATATATTTAAGATGTCATTCACAAACTTGTTTTCATCTTTTTTTTTTTTTTTTTCAAGACAGAGTCTTGCTCCGTCGCCCAGGCTGGAGTGCAGTGGTGCGATCTTGGCTCACTGCAGCCTCCACCTCCCAGGTTCAAGCGATTCTTGTGCCTCAGCCTCCTAAGTAGCTGGGATTACAGACATGCACCACTATGTTTGGCTAATTTTTGTATTGTTAGTAGAGAAGGAGTTTCACCATGTTGGCTAGGCTGGCCTCGAACTCCTTGCCTCATGTGATCTCCCCCGCCTTGTCCCAAAGTGCTAGGACTACAGGTGTTGATCATCATTATCAATGCAATTATTTGTGACCTATTTCCTAGCCCTCCAGAGCTTTTAAAAGAAATGGGATCTGACTTTAACTTCTAGTGTTTGAAAGTTTTAAAAAGTCCCTTGCCATCTTGCTTTTGAGAAACGTCATTAGCGCTGTATGTTTTGATAGGAGTACAGTTGTTTAATTATGGTAGTAACTGTAATTAACTTCTGTCTAGCTCTTTGTGGCTTACCCTTTTCATATACATTAATTCATTTCTACTCCACAGGAAGCCTGGCATTACTGATTATGCAGCCAAGCAGCAGTGTACTATAATTTAAAACCTAGTCCCCTTGTTCCACATACCCTCCTTTCTGTTCTGTGAAGCTGTTAATATTGAACAGACGGAAATGAGAAAGTGAGGCCCATTTATTATTTTCTTTTCTGATACCTGTTGTTTAAGATCACTGCTCACTTTTTTTCCATGTTCCCTTTAGATCTTCTCTTATATATTTTGTTCCTTCATGTGTCTTGTTTCCTCTTTGATCTTTTTAAACTCTTTTTTTTTCTCTTTTATTTGCTGTTTTATTTTGTGCCAACATAAAACATTCTTTTGTAAGGAGTTAATAAAGATACGCTTAATTTTTTAAAGAAAATTCTGAGTAGACTGTTTGAGTCATACCATGCTATAAAAGGTGCTTAAATTGGAAAATGAGTGAGTGAACGTATTCCCTAACTGTAAGCAACCGATAAAAAAGCCAGCCAAAAAAAAGCAAATGAAAAGATTCTATAGAGAAAATTCTTGTGTATGTGTTGTAAGAATAAGTTTTGAAAGTTTTAATGTAAAACACACTTTGTATATAGAGTTTTTACTGTCAAATGGTTAGGTCAAAAAAATCCTGCGATGTTTTTTAAGGATATGTCTTAAATCTTGTATTCTCAATCCTAGTTATGTATTTAGGCCACATGAGTTTTGCAGCTGTAACCAGAAGTATTTTAATGTTCATAACTTTCAATCTTTAACAGTCCATGCCCAACACTGTCATTTTTAAAAATTAAATTTTAAGACAATGTTTGATTAGTCTTTTGACTAGAACTAAGAATCTCAAGCCCACATAATTTCTACTTCATACATTATTTTTAGGAGCATTTTCATTTTTGAAGGCGTGGTCTTTCACCATGGGGCCCCTTCCTGCCAAGTCTTAATAAATCTTTTAAGTGAAATCCAGTTAAAGTGATAGGCTTTTAACTAGCTTGATTTTAAGAAGTGGAAAATCAGTCAAAAGCAGGAATTCTAGGAAAAGGTACTGTGAAATAGATATAATCATGTATATAATTTGTGTCCTGCTTGCTCTGCCTCCCAGACTTCAGTGTCACCTCTCCCTGAAGCCTTCCCTGATTTTCCCTGGGAGAGTTGACCACTCCCTTGTGGTGTCTCTCTGTACTTAGAAACATCTGTCAGATCATCTCTGACACGTCCTTCCACTTATTTGTTCAACAGTCTGCCTTCCTCGAGACCTTAAGTCCCTTTAAGGCAGAAGTCAAAGTAGTGGCTCAAGATAGAGAAGGTTTTAAATATTAAAAAGTAACATTTCATACATGCTTCGTTTTCTAAGCTCATCTATGGTATTATGGAACTTTTGTTTCAGTTATGCATGTACATTAATACAGTGACTTACAATATAAAATGTACATCCTCTTTGTTTTAACTACATTTTTAAACTTATTTCACTCTTGCCATTTCTATAGAAAGGCAGTGATAACACTTATCTCAACGGGTTGAGGACTAAGAGAGTGAATTTGAAGCAAAGTGAGCTCCAGGGGCCTCCTCTCATTTAGATTGTATTTATGCTGCCTACAGTACAAGATTATTCAGTTCTTGATTGGAAGTGAAATGAAGGTCAGCAAGGTCAGAGAGGCATTTTTTAAGATACATATATGGGAAAATTCCCCAGCCTTTACTGCTTCTCATCTCTTCTGTCACACTTTATGGTGGCTTGAGTTGAATTAGCATGAGGAGACTTGACATTTTCATTTGTGATTGAAAGTCAGTACAACATTGTTTGGATGTTTGTCCCTTCTAAACCTCATTCTGAAATGTGATCCTCGCTGTTGGAAGTGGGGCCTGGTGGGAGGTATTTGGGTCATTGGGGGCGGTTCCCTCATGAATGGCTTGGTGCTGTACTACTGTCCCAGAGGGAATTCTCACATGAGTTGGTTGTTTAAAAGTGTGTGTTATCTCTCCCCTTCGCATCTTTTCTTGTTCCTACTCTCCCCGCGTGACAGGTGGGCACCCCCTTTGCCTTCTGCCATGATTGGAGGCTTCCTGAAGCCTCACTAGAAGCTGAGCAGATGCTGTTACCATGCTTCCGGTACAGCCTGCAGAACCGTGAGCCAATTAAACCTCTTTATACATTACACAGCCTCAGGTATTCCTTTATAGCAGTGCATAAAATGGCCTAATTCAGTGGGACTCTGAGCTTCAAGTTTAAAAGTTAACTGTGGCTTACAAGTTCCTTATGTCTTGTACGTTTTATTGTTCTCATTTTCCAGCAGCTTGAGTGCCATCTTTTGTAAGGTCTGCTTTGCTTTCATCACTGGCTACAGTATCTTCGGGCATACAGGTTTGAGCATGAGAAATCATTATGTTCTGTATTGTTGCTGTGGTTGCTTTACATACAGAAACAGAAGCGCTCATAGCTTTATTGCTGTAAATATCAAAGGCTTGGAGCCATTTAATAAATTTAGAATTCAGGAGAGTCTGTTGTAGCAAGACAGCTAATGATCTGAAGAGTTCTACTAGGGGTCAATACTAACGTTGAGTTATTGACTTGGGACTGCTTTGACTTTTAACTGTTTTGATGTACATTTGATTTGGATTCTGAAAAAATAAATTGACACCACGTAAGGCTACTCCCACTGTCATAAAAGACATATCTGCTTGCAAAAGATATAGTAATTAAAACATAAAATTAAATACTTACTGTAATTTGCCCCAGAAGGTATCTCCATTCGAGTAAAAGGACATTTTGCTTATGCAGATTACTTTGTTATACGTATCCTTTGTTTAATGTAACTTAATTATTAGTTATACCATTGATAATGTCCAAATGGGAGAAAAAAATTGCCTAAGAACATTCCATTCCAATAAATGTTTTCATCTTTCCATGTTCTCTTCCATAATTCTTGTCCATACATAAATTTTACATTGTTAAGATTATAGAGTAGGTACTTATTTGTACAACAGGAGTTTTGATATTAAACAATTCTCAGATTTCTAGGGATTTAAACTGTGTACTGTGATCTTACCTTAGCCTCCTCCCCAGTCCACCAGATAAGGTGTTGGAATCTTCATGCTTTGTTAAACTCTGGAAATGCACCTTGGTAACATCAGTACCTTAGTGGGCTCTCTACTTATACGCTGGTTTATACTTTGAGTTCTGTCTTTTTGGACAGTCTTTTCTCATTTTAATATCTTTTTCTAGGTGTCATTGCTCTCACTAACAAACTCTTCATACTTGCTGAAAAAGGAAATTATTTAATCTCAGTAACAAACAGAGCTTGAGTTGTAAAGATTCTGTGTTTTTTAATTAATTCTACCATTTTGTTTTCCAATCTAGACTTGTGGCCAAGCTGCTGCTTCCATTTAACCCAGTTTCCATGTTTTATATTCTTTTCTTCTTTTAAGATGAAATATTTCAAAGGAGTGTCACACTTTAGTGTGAATACCTACCTTTTTTTCTTCTAAGAAGTACCTGTGTATGAGGAATGATATTGAATGGAGTAGAGACAAACTTTGACTATACTTTTGTTGTTCTTTGTAATTGAGTACTTAAAATGCCTGTTAAGGACACTTTAAGTGGTAACTATGAACATTTTGTAGAAAAACAGATTAAATTGGGCACTTTTGTATAATATTCTTAAATAAAATTCAAATTGATGTGATCAAATTTAAGTGAGAATTGATATGTACAGTACATTTATTTACTTATTTATTTTTTATTTTTATTTTTTTTGAGATGGAGTCTCGCTCTGTCACCCAGGCTGGAGTGCAGTGGCGCGATCTCGGCTCACTGCAAGCTCCGCCTTCTGGGTTCACGCCATTCTCCTGCCTCAGCCTCATGAGTAGCTGGGACTACAGGTGCCTGCCACCACGCCCAGCTAATTTTTTGTATTTTTAGTAGAGATGGGGTTTCACCGTGTTAGCCAGGATGGTCTTGATCTTCTGACCTCATGATCTGCCCTCCTCGGCCTCCCAAAGTGCTGGGATTACAGGCGTGAGCTGCCGCACCTGGCCCATTTATTCATTTTTTAAAAAACTTTTTTGCTTGAATTTTCTGCCAGCCTTCTGCCCTCTGCCCTCATCATCGTGTTGGATTGCTTCACTAGGAATATTTCCAGCAGGCTGACCCAGAGCTAGGGTTCAGACAAGTCTTTTCAGTGTGTACTTAATAAAACCAAATTTGTGCAAGGTGAGACCAGTCATCAAGAGATAAAAAATAAAACCAACAAGCCTTGGCATGAGTCCTCTCTGGTGGTAGTGGAGGTGGGTGGTCACATATTAAGAGAACAGTGAATGGCCTTTAAAATTAGATGGAGTGAATGAAGTATTGAAGAAAAGTCGGGCTTTTTATAGAGCCTTTAGAAAAAAGTAAAGGGAAAAAATAAACAATAGGAGTCCAAGTTGCCAGATCATTGGTATTTCTGTAATATGAATGATATTCTAAAGCTCGTATGTGCAACCCACTTTAGAACGTGAGAACCAAACAGAGAAGATTGGTTTGTGTGTAGGAGCATAATTTAGTTAATAGATATATTTTGTAGCTGGTTATGTTTCTATCACTCAATTAATATATGTCTTTATGTTCGGGGAGTTAGTTCTTTTCTATTTGTGAATGACCTTTATGATTGGCTTCCTGATATGCTGACAGGCCGGGCTTTCTAGTATATGTGGGTGGGATGTTTTCCCTCGGTTCTAACACTGTCCAATGCAGGTAGCACCATGAGATTTAGAAAACATTTTTGTTCTTGAAGATCGATAGACAGCATTGAACATTGATTCAACTAGTGTAGCAATTACTGTACAAATAATATACAGTGCCTTGGTTTCTCTTCTCATAAGCATTTCAGTATTATGCATTCAGAAATGTGCACACAGCAGTGAATTGTATCAAAAGCTAGCTTTTTGGTTCAAATTTTTACAATGTATAATAATTTTAGTTGGTAAAATGGTTTAGTAACATTCTTTAATGGATTAGATCAAATGTAAAAACCAGCATGGAATCAGGTTTTGTGGCTGATTTATAAATAACTGCTGAAAACCTCAGGGCTTAAAATTGAATTTGGTTTTAACAGGGTTGAATTGTGTCTGACACTTGTACGTAACAACTCAGAGAGATGTTTATTAAAGAGGGTTAATAAGCCCACTGAGACATATTTGACCATTATTTAGAGGAGGTGAAATGTGAATTTACATTAAAAATGGAAAAGATAAAAGATCTCAGAAATATAACATTTTTGAGTATGTCTCATTCTAAATATATGCCACTCTTCCTTTCTCATCTTTTTATTAAAGTTGCATATCTCTTTTAGTCACTTTACATATTTATCACCATCTCCTCACTGGCCTCATGTCATTATCAGTTGATCTTGTCACACTGAGCGTCATCTCCCCATCTGTTCCTATTAATATTTCCTCCTTTAATTTCTTATTACATGGGATTGAAATGATATAAAAACTCACTCCCTTTTTCTTTTCTATATTGTTTTGCTTTCTTTCTTTTCTCTTTCACTTCACTCAAGCCAAAAGGCTGATTCACAGTAGTCACAAAATAAACCAGTGCTCAGTGAGCAGCCACTCTTTTTCCATCACAGTGCTAGGCCTCAATGGCTAACGAGAAAGGATCAAATAAAGAAGGAATGTGTGAATGTGTAATTATGGTCTTTGCCTCATGGTCCTTTCATAAGTATAGCATGTTCATTTTCAGGACAAATTTGCTCCAAAAATTTGCCTTTTACCTTTCACATCTCAACTCCTTCAGCATGTTTCCCTGGTCCTGAGCCCTTGTTCTCTCTCCTTTTCTTTCCAAAGACTTGCTTCCTTTAAGACATCTCTTTCAGTTTTATTCTTTATTCTCATAAGTTTTAGTTTGTTTTAGATGGCAGCAGTATTGATAACTGCATGTAAAATAGATAGTAAATAGTATTTATATTTACTATATGGTTTATGGATTTAAGGAATTAATTTGAAACAGCAGTTCTGTTTGAAAGAGGATTCTAAATGAAAGGGTATATAACAAATAAAAGTTTTGTTCTGCTACTCATTTTTAAGCAAATAATTGTTTTATTGTTGAAATTCCCTCCTTTCATCTTTGGCCAGATATAACAAGTGACTGTTACATTATTTCCTACTTTGTCTTTAGTGTGCTATAGTTTTCAATTAAAAAAAACCAGACTATTGTTAGGTCTGCTGCTCTTTAATGAATCATTGGATCGGAAAATAACTCATTATATCATCAGGCAGAGATACTTTCCTTTATTTGCATGTAGATAGTGAAGATGAATAATTTATCAAATGTTATTAGTGTAGGCTGCGTATTACTGGAGTCTCAGCAGGATATAATGAAATTTGTCTCATGCAAGTATGAAAATAGCATGCCTTTGCATAGTCATTGTTGAACTCTTGGCATCTCTTGAAGAACTATTATGTTAGCATGCCAGTCTTGCTCACCTCTTCATTAACTGGGCTTTTGATTGGAGAGTTTAACTTATCTTGAAAGTCTGTGGAATCCAACATGCCAAATGCTTGCTTGACTTTAGCATGTTTCTATATCAGAGCATAAATTTTCAGCACGAATAAAGTACTAAATGTTTCTTATTAAAGTGAGTAGTGCAAAGAGGCTATGACTGATGGTTTTATTACTTTTGGTTGTGAAAAGTTGTGCCAGAGATATTTAAGCAATAAAGCTTTCTGAAATGACAGGCGATGAAACATGTATATAACTACTTAGAATCTTAGAGCTGTACTAATTATGTATTTGAACTTATTTTAATGATTGCTTTTTAAAAGTTGCATTTAATATGCTTCTGTCATGATGGCATGAGGAGGTCAACAAACCTTCTTCTCAAAAGCAATGCTAAAGCTGCACAAGCAGTCAAAAGCAAATCATGTCAGTACTCTGGAAATCAACTAAAAGCATTCAACAAACTGAGAAGTGTTTATTCATGAAAAAACTGAACTGTGGATAAAAACAGTGTAAGTCTGTGGTATTTATGCTGGGGCTGCTCCATTTTCCCTCCTCTACTTGGTGGGCAAGGTTGCAACTAGGGCAAAACAGGCCATGAAAGCCAGCAGCTTCTTTGCTGCTCCCGTGACAGCTCAGTGGATTTGGAGAACTGTCAGGTACAGTGGAGATTTTGATGGCAAGCAGTAGGGAAGGTCTGCGGCTCTACTGGACTGAAGTTACTGACCTGTTTGGTGCAAGCAATGGACAGATGGACTAGCCAGGGTTTTAGCAGGGAATTCTGGGAGCTGAGCTAGCGCTATGAGGCTTGTGAAACTCTCCACATACCTTGAGTTAACCAGAAGTTGTTTCTTCTGCACATGCAGCAGAAACTGGAATGGGCTTTGTAAGAAATATTGAAAGTTTGTCAGGCAGAAAAGAAGAGGCACTGAATGATAACTTGGATTCCAAGGAGCAGTGCAAAATGCTAGAAATGGTATTTATATGAGTAAACATATTTTTCACATTTTCATTATTAAAAAAAAACATAGGCCAGGTACAATGACTCATACTTTTAATTCTAGTACTTTGGGAGGCCAAGATGGGAGTATCACCTAATCCCAGGAGTTTGAGACCAGCTTGGGCAACATGGCAAGACCTCATCTCTATAAAAAAAATTTAAAAACACCTATAGTCTCAGCTCCTCAGGAGGCTGAGATGGAAGGATTGCTTGAGTCCAGGAAGTCGAGGCTGCAGTGAGCTGTGACTGTGCCACTGCACTCCGGCCTGGACGACAGAGTGAGACCCTATCTCATAGAAAACAAAACGGAAAAAAAATATACAATTACGTAAAAAGCAATAATTATAGTACCATATTTTTAGCTTTACATGAGTCTCCCCTTAACCATGAAAGATACATTCCAGGATCCCCAGTGGATGCCTGCAACTATGGAGAGTACCAAACCCTGTATGTACCATGTTTTTTCCCATACATACATCCATAACTATGATAAGGTTTCATTCATAAACTAGGCACAGTAAGAGATTGACAACATTAGTGAGGAAATAGAATAATTATTATAATACACTGTAATAAAAGTTATGTGAATGTGGGGTGTCTCTCTCTTCCTGTCTCACAATATCTTGTTATACTGTCCTGTGGGTAACTGAATCCGTGGAAAGCAAATCCACAGATAAGTGGTGCTACTGTATATAACTATATATGTTAATATGTGTGCCAATAGCACAAAAGAGGAAGAAGGAAAATAAATAGCATCAGGACAGTTGAATATTCATATAAAAAAAGAGCTTAGGCCTTCACTGTAAATAAAAATAAACAAAGTGAATTCTAGACATAAATATAAGAACAGAAACAATAAAACATGTAGAAGAAAACACATGAGAAATCTCTGTGCCCTTAATATAGTTAAAGAGTTCTTAGATGTGACAGCAAAAGCATGAGCCATAAAAGAAAAAACTGGATAAATTGAACTTCATTAAATTGAAAAAACATTTGCTTTTCAAGACACACCATTATGAAAGTGAAAATATAAGCCACAGACTGAGAGAAAATATTTATAAATCATATATCTGATAAAGGTCTTATAACAATATTATGTAAATAATTCTTACAACTCAGTAAGACAAATACTCTAATTAAAATACTGGGAAAATACTGGAGTAGACATTTATATTAGTTGGGACCAATGGGTGTATGTATGGAAAGAGACGTAGTGTAAGGAATTGACACATGCAACCATGGAGGCTGAGAAGTCCCAAGATCTACGTTCAGCAAGCTGGAAACCTCAGAGAGCTGATGTGTATGTAGTTCCAGTCTGAGTTCAAAGGCCTAAGAAACAGGAGAGCCAATGGTGTTAAGTTACAGTCCACAGGCTGGCACACTTGAGACCCAAGAAGAGCCAATATTTCAGTGTGAGTCTGAAGGCCAAAATGGACCTGTGTTCTAGCTCGTACAGTCAGTCAGGAGGAGCTCACTTTTAGCCTTTTTTTTTTAATTGAGACTTTTATTTAATTGGATGAGGCTCATCCATACTGGGAAGGCAATTTGCTTCACCCAGTGTACCAATTCAAATGTTATCTCATCTAGAAACACCCTTACAGAGACATTCAGAATAATATCAAAATATCTGTGTACCCTGTGACGCAGTCAAGTTGACATATAAAATTAATCATCATAACATTCTACTGAATAACAAATACGTTTGGCTGATAATCACATGAGAAGGTACTCAACATCATTCCTCACTATGGAAATGCATATTCAAACCACAATTCAAACCACTACACACCCATTAGAATGGCTGTTATCAAAAGAAGCTGTAGTACTAAGTATTGGCAAGGATATGAAGAAACTCAAAACCTCATACATTGCTGATGGGAATATAAAATGGTATGACTGCTTTCATAAGCAGTTGTTTCTTAAAATGTTAAATATAAATTTACCACATGATCTACCAGTTCTACTCCTAGGAATATATCCAAGGGAAATAGAACATATGTCCATACAAAAACTTGTATGTGAATGTTCACAGAAGCATTTTTATGGTAGCTGTTAACTGGAAGCAATTCAAATGTCAATCAGCTGGTCAATGGATTGACAAAATTCCCTATATTTGCTATGTGAATAGAGATAGACTCTGATAAGCTCAATTTTAGAACATTTACATCACCCCCCAAAATTCTTATTTTGGGGTGATGTTCCATTCAGTTGTTCCATTCAATTTTAGAACATTGACATCATGTGTTCTAAAATTGAGTTATTGTGATTATTATAAAACTTTTTTTCTTTGAGACGGAGTCTCGCTGTGTCATCCAGGTTGTAGTGCAGTGGCGTGATCTTGGCTCACTGCAACCTCTGCTGCCCAGGTTCAAGTGATTCTCTTGTCTCACTCTCTCAAGTAGTTGGGATTACAGGTGCGCACCACCACACCCAGCTAATTTTTGTATTTTTAGTAGAGACGAGGTTTCACCACGTTGGCTGGGCTGGTCTGCCTGCCTTGGTCTCCCAAAGTGCTGGGATTACAGGTGTGAGCAACCGTGCCTGGCCAAAACTTTATAAATGTATTTAAAATCATTGACTCTTATTGTCATAGTGTGTGAATTTTATAGGCTATGGGATATACCTCAGTAAAGTTATAAAAACAATAGGTCTAGGCTGGGTGCGGTGGCTCATGCCTGTAATCCCAGCACTTTGAGAGGCTGAGACAGGAGGACTGCTTGAGCCCAGGAGTTTGAAATCAGCCTAGGCAATATAGTGAGACCCTGTCTCTTAAAAAAACTAAACTGAACTAAAAAAAAAACCAAAAAAAACCGAAATGCAATATGTCCATATAGAAAGAAAAAAATGACAAAGTAAATATGGTAAAATAATAATTGAATCTGAAGGGTATGGGATTTTTTGTATTCTTCCACTTTTTCTACAAGTGTGAAATTATATCAAAGTTCAAAAATTACAAACGTTTTAATGGCTCTTAATAGTGATCTGATTTCCTTTTGTGACATTGTGTAAAAATAAGTTTAAAATGTATGTTTGTTTAAAAAAAATCCAGCCCTAAAGTATAATTTTATCTCAGCTTTTTGTTTATTTACTTCTTTGATTTGTTGTTTGCTTTGAGCAGATACTTGGTTTTGCTTTTTTTTATTACTCATTTTTTCTGCAATGTAATGGCAGGCAGGCCTAGTGCCCAAGCAAACCCTTCCTGCTGCACATGCATATTTGGCATATGCTAGAGAGTATTTGTACCTGTAGAAATGATATTTTGAGGGTATTCTGTTTCTCATTTGTGCAAATATAAGCAAAGCAAGTAGGCCCTGAATACAGCTGTTTTTCTTGTTTTTTTTTTTTTTTTTTTTGGGATGGAGTCTCACTCTGTCACCTAGGCTGGAGTGCAGTGGTGCCATCTAGGCTCACTGCAAACTCCGCCTCCCAGGCTCAAGCTATTCTCCTGCCTCAGCCTCCTGAGTAGCTGGGATTACAGGCGCCCACCACCACACCCGGCTTATTTTTGTATTTTTAGTAGAGATGGAGTTTCACCATGTTGATCAGGCTGGTCTCAAACTCCTGACCTCAGGTGATCCACCCACCTTGGCCTCCCAAAGTGCTGGGATTACAGGTGTGAGCCACTGCACCTGGCCGCTGTTTTTCCTTTTGACGGTATTTCTGAAGTTTAAATGATCATACTTCGCTCCTCTATGTTGTTTCCCCTGCTCCCAAAAAGAAGTTAAATGAACACATTTGTTGGAAGCATTAAGTTACAGTGAAGTGTGTGACTCTTGCTAATGTATATTTATGTGCTTGATTTGAAGGTCACTCTGTGAGACTGCTGGGTCAGAAAAAGGATAATGGAAGGCGGCTTGGGGGAGCACGATTGGATTTGCCAAAGATTAGGAAGAATCCACTGATAGAAATCATTTCCATCAATACCGGGTAAGCATCTCTCAAACTTGCTCATGAAATATTCAATATATTTCATGAATTCAATCTTTTTTTCTTGGAACATGTGACATAGAAAAGTAGCTGAACATTTTCTTGGGACAGAAAAATTACAAAATGTGCTCAAATACAGTTTTTTCTGAAATGTTTCCTGTACGTAAACTACACTTATATTTGCAGCAGGGTTTTATAACTTTAATATTATTCCCATTTTTGGTAATAAACATGGATTTCATTTCCCAGCTATGCCCTTATTTAAAATCTTTGAAAAAAGTAGCACTTTATTTTGTGGAATGATTAAGACACTTGTCATATTCGACTGTTTTTTTCAGTAAAGGTATAGTAAGTGTTGCCCAAGATACTAACCACGCTTTGATTATTCACTATTTGAGATGCATATTTTAAAATGTTATTATTCTGAGCTTTAAACTTAAAAGAAGCATCATGACAGAATATTAAGTACTCTTTTAATTTCCACACCTTGATTTAAAGTCCTTGATTATAACTCTTGGTATACTCATTTATACTTTGTTTCATATGCATTTATTGAATTTTTGCATACTTTAAATTATGAGTCCATCAGAAAAAGAACCATTTTCTGAAAATTTGATGAGATGAAGGGGCTTCTGTTTCTTAAATTACGGGGAGTACCTAATTACCCATACAACCACATCTCATTCTCCACAGATTTAAGCTGTTCTGCCTCTTTTACTTCATCCCTCCTTTCCTTTTATTTGAAACTGTTTTCCTTCTGTTCTGTTCTTTCTTCATGCTCCTTCTCATTGAGAACGAGTGAACAGCTTCCTTGTCCACCATCTGCCTGTTCCTCTGAATCCAATGGCTTTACTTCCTCCAGAACAGTGGCAGTTGTGTTGTCACTAGCCCTCTTTTCTGTAGTCTCACCACTTTCTGGTTTATCCTCTACACTGCTGTCAAAGACTAGAGAAGGTTGACCAAAGTCGTTCGGTTTTTCCCAAAAAGCCCCACGGAGTGGCATTCAGTGACTTGGTGAATTTGTTGTAGACCAGCATCTGGCCTTCAGCGTTGAAGATTCAGAAACCCAAACTTATCAAGCTCAGAAACTAGTAATTAAAGCAGAATTTAACAGTGAGAAGTATAGTTGTCACTTGACTGGAGTACCTCACATATTCATTCTGTCTGTCTAGCCTGAGCCGAATTATAAATGCAAGGCTGTTTGCTTTCCCCTTCCTCAGTTCTTCTTTCCCCTTCATTCAAACATTATAATACTTTCCCGCAACTCCTGATTATCCTATTTAAAATTGCAAACTTTCTAACATTCCTTCTCTTTTTCTCAGTTGCCTTGTTTTCCTCTGTAACTTTAATTGGCATTGAAATATATAAATGGTCATTTATTTGTATTTTAATTGTCTCTCCTCAATGGCATATACGCTCCATGGGCTTAGGGCCTTTTTGATTGTGTTATTTACCACTCTATCCCCAGTGAGTAGAAAATTATACACAGTAGGGATTTAATGCATATTTATTTATTGAATGGATGAATGAATTAATGATTAAGTTATAAAATTTGACAGTTTAGTGGGACTATGCTAAATTATCATCATGGTACAGATTGCCTTGCAAATTGGACAATAATATTTGGAGTTTGGTGGCTAATCATACTTTCTCCTGAAAAATGCAGATTTTTTTTTCTTTTTTTTGAGATGGACTCTCCCTCTGTCGCCTAGGCTGGAGTACATTGGTGTGATCTTGGCTCACTGCAACCTCCGCCTCCGGGTTCAAGTGATTCTCCTGTCTCAGCCTCCCAAGTAACTGGGATTACAGGTGCACACCACCATGCCCGGATAATTTTTTCTACTTTAGTAGAGATGGAGTTTCACCGTGTTGCCCATGCTAGTCTCAAACTCCTGAACTCAGGCAATCCACTTGCCTTGGCCTTCCAAAATGTTGGGATTACAGGTGTGAGCCACTGCACCCAGCTGAAAAATGCCGGTTTTGTGTGTGTGTTTATGCGGGGCTTTTGGCTAGACACATTCCTTTAAAACATTAGTATTTCAGGGTCTGTCAAACTCTGTTAGATTAGGATCCATTAGGTCTCTGCATGGTAACTTTCCAGGTACGTATTTGGCCTACTGAGTGTCTGTTTTTAACTGTTTATTTTTCTAGTCCCTATGTTCTTCTTCATTTTGTCACTCCCTACTTCACACCCCAGTATTCAGTCTTCCTGAACTACTTGAAATTCTCAAAACTCCAGATTCTTCTCTGTCTTGACTGCAGGCCTCCCTGTAGGCTGAAGGGTTTTCCTGGCATGTCTGTCCTTCCCCGTTCACCTCATGGGTGAGCCTCCTGCACTCAGCTATGTGCTCCTTTCTTGGGATGTCTGCTTGTTTCTCCCTCCACAACCAGGCTAAATCTATCCCTCCCTCTAATTTGTGTCCACAACATTCCCTGTGTATCCTGATTATGGCACTTTACACACTGTGTCATTTGTATCTTCCACTACAATGTAAGCTCCTTGGGGGCTGAACGTGTTTCAGTTGTCATTACATTATTATCTTTGAGTTCAGTGTTTAGTACAAAGTGAGTAGAGTTGTCCCTTGGTATCTGCAGGGGATTAGTTCCAGGACCTCCTCAGATACAAAATCTATGCATACTCAAGTACCTCGTATAAAATGGTGTAGTATTGGCCGGGCGTGGTGGCTCACACTGTAATCCCAGCACTTTGGGAGGCCAAGGTGGATGGATCATGAGGGCAGGAGATCGAGACCATCCTGGCCAACAAGGTGAAACCCCAACTCTACTAAAAATACAAAAATTAGCTGGGCGTGGCGGCGCGTGCCTGTAATCCTAGCTACTCGGGAAGCTGAGGCAGGGGAATCGCTTGAACCTGGGAGGCGGAGGTTGCAGTGAGCCGAGATCGTGCCACTAAACTCCAGCCTGGAGACGGAGCTAGACTCCGTCTCAAAAAAAAAAAAAAAAATGTGTAGTATATGCATATAACCCACTTACTTTTTCCCATATACTTTAAATCATCTCTAGATTACTAATAATACCTAATACAATAGAAATGCTACCTAAATAGTTGTTATACTGTATTTTAAAAATTTGGCTTCTTTTAATTATTGCATTATTTTTAAGTGTTTTTTTTTCCTTCCAAATATTTTCTTTCTTTTTTTTTTTTTTTGAGACAGAGTCTCACTCTGTCACCCAGGCTGGAGTGCAGTGGCGTGATCTCGGCTCACTGCAACCTCCGCCTCCTGGGTTCAAGCGATTCTTCTGCCTCAGCCTCCCGAGTAGCTGGGACTACAGGCGTGTGCCACCACACCCACACCTAGCTAATTTTTGTATTTTTAGTAAAGACGGGGTTTCACCATATTGGCCAGGTTGGTCTTGAACTCCTGACCTTGTGATCCACGCACCTTGGCCTCCCAAAGTGCTGGGATTACAGGCATGAGCCACTGCACCTGGCCCCAAATATTTTCAATCCATGATTGGTTCAATCTGTAGATATGGCACACACATGGATACAGAGGGCTGACTGCAATCAATAAATATTTGTTGAGTAAATGTTTTATAAGTTATGAGTTTTTGTTGCTGTATATTAATTGAAAATTAATTTTAAAAATATTTAAAAATTTTTTAATGTTTACAATTTTAAATTTTAAAAATTTGCTTTAGGTAACCGTTTTCAGTAGCCTTTAGGTAAAATTTTTTATGTATGTTATTTGAATTTTCCCTCTTGTAGACTTAATGTTTTCTTCAAATGGGCCTGCACTTTAAAAGATTGAAAGCTCACTGGATTTGGCATCACTCTCATCCTCTTGTATCCCTCACATTAGAGTAGAGTGTTGATCCTCCGTATGTTAGCAAATAATGCTTTTGATATTAAGAAAATTTAACCATATTGTCCCAGAATGAGAAATGGGTTTCTAATTTTCTCAGACTGCCAATCATCTTCCTGAATTGGTTGCAGCCTTATCACTTGCTCTCACATGAAAGCATTCCCATACGTATTTGTCCACACTATCATTCTATAACATATTAGCTTGGATTTCTTTTTTTTTTTTTTTTTTTTTTTTTTGAGATGGAGTCTTGCTCTGTCGCCCGCTGGAGTGCAGTGGCACTATCTTGGCTCACTGCAACTTCCGCCTCCTGGGTTCAATTGATTCTTCTGCCTCAGCCTCCCTAGTAGCTGGGACTACAGGCACACGCCACCACACCCAGCTAATTTTTGTATTTTTAATAGAGACGGGGTTTCACTATATTGGCCAGGCTGGTCTTGAACTCCTGAGCTTGTGATCCATCCACCTCGGCCTCCCAAAGTGCTGGGATTACAGGTGTGAGCCACTGTGCCTAGCCAGATTTCATTTTTTTCATGCTGGTGGAGCTCATTGCTTTTTTTCACTTACTTTTAAATGTTTTAAAATGATTATACTCATAATTATTTTTCAGAAGAAAATGAGCCTTCTCAGTAAAATCCTAACACTTTTCAAAATTTTATTGCTTCCAAATTAAATATGTAGATCTGACTTTCCATAAATTTTTCATTTTTCATTTAGGAAAAGGGTCCCATTTGTAGCAACTTTTATTATATGTATTAGTAAATTACTAAAGTTACTATTAGAACCATTAGACTTTGCAAAGTTGTTGTGCCTTGTTATATTTCTAACTTAAAATATAAAAGTATGGCTAGGTGCGGTGGATCATGCCTGTAATCCCAGCACTTTGGGAGGCCAAGGCAGGTGGATCACCTGAGGTCAGTAGTTTGAAACCAGCCTGGCCAACATGGTGAAACCCTGCCTCTACTAAAAATACAAAAATTAGCCGGATATGGTGGTGCATGCCTGTAATTCCAGCTACTCGGGAGGCTGAGGCAGGAGAATTGCTTGAACCCAGGGAGTGGAGGTTGCAGTGGGCTGAGATCACACCACTGCACTCCAGCCTGAGTGACAGAGTGAGATTTCATCTCTAAATAAATAAAGTAAAACAAAACATAAAAGTACATCAGTTGCTTTAGCCAAGGAAGAAGTTGAAAATTTCAGATTGTATAAATTTTGGATGGGCACAGCAGGATACGGTGTGTGTGGATATTTATGTAGAATTTTTAAAAAAGTCAACCAAATGTTATGGTCAGTATCATAGGGAGTCAACATGTGCATGAATGGAAGAAATAAGCTAAGGTTGAAAAGCTCAGTTTTTGTCAGGTCTCCCATTTGTGTGACTCCTTTATTTTTTCTTTTCTTTTCTTTTCTTTTTTTTTTTTTTTTGAAATGGAGTCTCGCTCTGTCGCCCAGGCTGGAGTGCAGTGGCGCAATCTCAGCTCACTGCAAGCTCCGCCTCCCGGGTTCAAGCGATTCTCCTGCCTCAGCCTCCTGAGTAGGTGGGACTTCAGGCGCCCGCCACCGTGCCTGGCTAATTTTTTGTATTTTTAGTGGAGACGAGGTTTCACCGTATTAACCAGGATGGTCTCGATCTCCTAACCTCGTGATCTGCCTGCCTCGGCCTCCCAATGTGCTGTAATTACAGGTGAGCCACCGCGCCTGGCCTTGACTCCCTTATTCTTTCTAGCAGTGGGAATAGAGTGTGGAGACGGGTAGGAGCTAGTGTAGGGGACAAAAGTAAAAAATTGGAAATTGTGGCATAAAGGACATCTGTGCTTTTTTTTACCTTCTCTGACCCTATGAAAGTCATCCTTTTTGACAGTTCCTTGGCAATTTTTATCTTCCAAAGCCAAGAGTTAGATGCTGCTTAACAGTTCTTATGTAAATTATATCATTTTTAAGATACTCCTATCAGATTATCCTTAGCTTGAAGGTTTGAAATCCTCCCTCAGGCAAAACACATCTTAGAAAATACTGTCTGACCCTGTGATATTTTACTGATACTTTATCTTTTAAAATTTATCTTGTCTTTCTTGTTATTTGCCTTCAGTCAGATATATGGTGGTAACTGAGAAACTTTAAGGGGAATATAATTTTCTTTGAGATTATATTCTTGAATTTATTATCATTTTAAAAAGTATTTTTTCCCCCTGTAACACTCTGGCTTTGGGAAAACTAACTCAGATTTTTACACTTTATGTCTGTAATGTACAGAATTTATCAGTTTCTATTCCAGTCCTGGATACGTAGGCTATCTACAAATATTTGAATGGATATTTCAAACTCATTATTTCATTATAACCTGACAACTCAGCTGTCAGGTTATAATGAAAGCAAGTCCTAGTCCACAGTCTCCAACAAGAATTTATTAAGCGAGCTGGCACAGTCCAGCTGTTCTTGTAACATTGGCGGAGTCCTCGTTGTCTCTCTTTTTGGGTGGTGAAATCAAACCTTGTATGAAAGGTTCACATGAGCCAGATGAAGCAACATAGTGTCTCACTATAGATAATACATCATCAGGCAACCAGAATTCCTTACCTAGCATCTGGAGTGAGAGTGGGTCAGGGACCAAGACAGAATCACATCTTTAATGGTCTAGGCCAGTACTAACCAAAGTGTGTTCTGTGGACCAGTTAACTACAGATTGCTGGTCTGTGATGAGTACACAAATAGAGACTTTTAAGGCAGTTTAACATCACTGCAGTGAGTTATAATTCATTTTCACTGTATTTTACACAGATACTGGTTTATAAGAGGTTGGAAGTAAAAATCCTGCTCTGTCACTATATATAGTTTGAGAAACACTGACTTAGGCTAGTGTGTGTTGCAAGATTCTTTACTCTGTTTTGGAAAATATTTTACCCAATCTACTTATCTTGAGTGTCCCTTCTTTAACTGAGACCCTATTTCGACTGTCTTTTATGCTATTAACTACTTGTGATTAGTAGTTGACCAGTACTTTCAAAAATGGAAACTTATTATTTACTATGCTAATTAGCAAAGCCTCTAGTATTGACTAAAGATAAAAGATAGCTTAAACATACAGAGCAATCTCCTCTGGAAGGTGGCCTTTCTGATTAAATACTAGCTAAGAGTGTGACTGTGCCTAACAGTTGTAGCTTACATCAAGTCACACAATTTATATGATGTTCACTACATTATATTCTTTCAAAAGTAAATTTATAGTTTTCCTAACATGGCTCTCATGAAACTTAAAATCTAGGTATTATAACTGTTATATTTGCACACCCTAAGGTGAGTACAGAGCTGTGGTTATTATTCGTGTTCTTCTGTAAGCTTTATGGGCGGCAGGAACCTTAATCTTTGTCATGAGCCTAGAATGTGACACCAGCCTATTCTGGAGAAGGTAGTAGAATCTGTGATACATTGGAAAGAGCTCTGCACTTGAAGTTTGTAGTCATAGACACTTTATTTTCTAGCTGCATGACTTGAATAAATTAGGTGAGATCTTACAGATGATGTCTTTTCTGGCATGAGTATAGTGCTACCTACTGAATGTATAGCTTAGCACATTAATACATATTTTCTTTCAAATCTTGATGCTTCTGTATCTTCTACTCTACTGTCATTCTCTGAGACCCCTTCTATCCTTGATTTCTTTTTATTCTTTCTATTATTTAGGCAAGAAATTTGCTGGGGCTAGAATGTGAGGTTACGACTTCATGCTATTCAATGTTGGTTCTTCAATTTCCTATTTCACCTGTTCAGTTTTAAGTGAATGTTTGACAAACAAAAAAAATTCATCTTAGTCTCTCCTGCAGCTTTCAGCACAGTGTCTTTCTCACAGTATTCACTCCATAAGTGTTTGTTAAGTATTTCAGTTGACAGCAGTGTTTCTTAAGTGCAGAAAAAATTTTCTGGCTAACCTGGAATATAGTTCTAATTGCTTCTCTTACTATAGATGATTGTTTTGTAGAAAAAAGAATATGATAGTTTGGACTATGAATGAAGTGAAAGTTATATGAAACAATTAAATGTGTGAAATTGAGGCATTTATGGCAATTCTGAACTGCATTTTTACTCTTTTATCCACAAACCAGTTGTCCTGAAATTTGCAGCCTTTTTTATGTCTTCAGTGGAATCCCAAAGTATCTTATTTTCACTAAAATATTATACAAATGAAATTTTAAAGTAATGTTTATTTCTAGTGCATTATAAGACTGTACTTGGGAAAGATCATTCATAGGAACAGTGGATGGCACTATAGGCTCATACCTGCGAAGTAATTATCCTTAAGTTGCAGAACTTTCAAATGCTGGCTTAGTAAATGCTTTTGAAGAGAGCAGCTCAGTCAAAAAGCTTGGACAGTATTAGGAGTTAATGTTATATTTTGTAAACTTTTTAATCATTATTTTAAATAAACTTTGAAATGAATATATATATATAATTTTCTTAGTTACTAGCATAGGGAAATTACTGATTTTAAAAAAACATTTCAAATTCTAGCATGTTGTAGGATTCTATTGCCCTTTCTAAAAAAGTACATCTTGCTTATCCAGTTTCTAACAAAACTATTTAATTTGAAGAAGGGAGAATGAATTTGGATAAAAAGCAAAAATTTAAAGGTACTCCAATTTAGGCAAACCATTAAAGCAATCTTAGTTTAAAGTTAATTGGGTAGAATGGTCACTTTCTTCAGGTTAGTTCATGGAGTGGATATGCATTGATAGAACAACTTAGAGATGCTTTTACAGTTGAGAAAGCTCATTATATTTGTTATCTTTAAAAATCAGCTTATTTATTTCATATGTTTGTTCTTTAAGAAGACCAAAGAGCCCTGCAAATGGACGTTGATTTGGTTTTTTGTTCATTTAATTTTTTGTAGAGACAGGATCTCACTTTGTTTTGTTGCCCAGGTTGGTCCTGAACTCCTGGTTTCAAGCAATCCTCCTGCCTTGGCCTCCCAAAGCTCTGGGATTACAGGTGTGAGCCACCACACCTAGCCGGGACATCAATTTGTTAAATGTAGTTGAACATAAAAAGATGAGTTCATGTGGTATTTGCCCTTGAGAATCCCATAGAACAGAGTTAAACAAGCACAAAACAATAAAGTTATAAGCTCACATTGTATGATGGATTGTTTAGATGAGTTGGAGAGCGCTTCCATGGAAAGTAATATTTAGGCTGTGTCTTAAAATATCTTATAGGTGGATTTAAAGGCAATTTAAGCAGTGGTGGGGTGGGGGGAACCAAAACAAAACCCATAAGCAGTGGTTATTGTATTGTGAAAAACCATGTCTTACACAGAGAATGATGAGTCACTGTGGTGGTGTTTTGAATAAGGGAATGCTCAGAGAAAGGTAGCTTGAGAATGCTTGGGCTCAGAACCTGGTGACACTGAATTTTTCGCAGCCACTTTGCCAACCAGAGACCTCCACAGCCAGTGATGTCCCCTGACCCAGGCCTCACTCAGCCCCTGGCCTATCACTGGAGGCGCCCTGCCCACTTGGTCCACCTGTGCTATAGCATTTGGTGGTTCCCAAGCTCTTGTCCCATATCCAAGAAGAATGAGCTTACACTGACAGTTAGAAGGGTGAGGATGGGCAGACAAGAATTTTCTTGAGTGATGAAACAGCTCTCAGTGGACAGGGGATGCAGGGGGTGGTCCCCCACCCCTGTAGTTGGGTGGTTTCTCTCTCTCTGTGTGTCTGGGTCTGGGGCTTTTTATGGACTCAGAATGGGGAGTGCATGCTGATTGGTTTGTGAGTACACAAAAAAGGTTAAAATGAAGGCACCAGTCAAAGGTGGGCATGGCAGTGTAGAAAACCGATAAGGAAAGGGTAGGTTAAAGTAAAATTGGTGGAGGAGGGGGGATCAATCAGAGGGAAGTGTGCCAAATGAGAAGACAGGTTCTCAATCCAGTCCATGGATTTGACTTGTAGCTTGGCTTTCAGGCTTTGAACTGTCTTTGGTTTGAAAGTGGGGTTTCACTGGGGACCCGGCACTCTCTGCCTAGGCATTTGTCTGCCTCCTGCTGCTATCATTGGCATAAGTTATTCAACCTCTCTATAGGTTTCAGCTTCCTCATTTATAAAGTGATGATGATAATAATAGTGTTGTGAGAATGAAAAGAGGTCACAGGTTTAATCAGCACAATGCCTGGCACATAGTATCTGTTCAATATATAGTATTATTAACTTTATTACTATGATAGCTATAAGAAGGCAAACCTCAGGCTTAAGTAGACTGCTATTTGCTTAGGGCCACAGAGCTAGTAAGCGGCAGAATTGTGACTTGAACCACATCATCTGACCAGTTTTTTCAATAAACCATAATGTCAGTGGCCTCTAGCCTCATTTTCTGCTTCTGGGTCTGTACTGTAGTTGTTTAGTTAATTGAAAGGAAAGCCAGTTAGAGCTAAAGTTTGAGACTCTTCTAGAAGATAGCCTATTAAATCTGAGAAACATGCTGTACGCAGCAGAGTTTTACAGAGAGAATGGGGAATATGGGGCTAATGTAGTGAGTCTGTCAAGTGGAGGTAGGCTGGGAGAATTTCTGCTGTTTATCTATATTGTATTGTCAGATGACTCCTAAGATGCATCCATTTTGTCCAATGGAATGGAATTTGAAATTCCTATTATGGTTATTTTAAAGGAGGGGACTGCTAAATCATGTAGAGATATATGACCATTGTACCTTCCTTTCTTGTCTTTTTTTTTTTTCCCACTTCTACTGGAGCTAAGGTGCATGAAAGTGAGTTGCACTTGGAAGGGCACAGTAGGAGCAGATCATTGGATGTATCCAAAGAGCCACCATCTGTCAGCTTTCCTGTTGCTTTAAGAAAACTTGTTTTCCAGCCCTATCAAGAGAGAAAAAAAAAACCCCTGAAACTTGTGTAGCCCAACTTTAATTAAGTATAATTGAATACACATGTGATTGTGGACGAGCGCCTGTCAGTTTTTTCCAATACAAGAATAATATATATCCCATATTTATTTTTGAAACCACTTTGCTTTTATTTGACTGCATCTCAGCATGGTAGCACCAGTTGTTTTATTTTTTTCTAACCCTGACAAAGCAGAATGTTTTGTTTGGCTTTTTAAAAAGGCAATAGTGCATGTACTTAAGACCTCATTTACTTTATCTGATGAAACAGTCTCTGAGGAGTGTCTATTTTTTGGTAAATCCACTAAGAAAACTGGGTTTAAAACAAGGTCATTTTTAAAAATACTGGTTTCAGTTTTTAAACAATGTATGTACCTTTGTGATTTGTGATGCATATTTTTGTGGTTCTTTTTAGGTTAACCTTAAAGTAAGTATTAATTGTGAGATCATATAGGTTTACAAAGTTCTGTCTCCCTTGTGAAATATATTTTATGTACTGTTCTGTTACTGCTCTTGCAGAAAACATAAACTTTCTGAAATGGAATTTTTAGTCTGTTCTCCTCCCCCACTTTCTCGTATCTCTGTTATTTTTTTCTCCCATACATCTATATAAGTTTATGAGAACAAGATATGCAAGGATAGATTTATTTATTTAGGACCAGGAGCCCCTTGTAACTGGAAGATATCCTCTATCAAGATTGGTGGTCTGTTTTATTCACTGGTTTGTTTTATTCTCTACTCATTCACTCATTTACTCAACAGACATTTGCAGAACATCTCTGTGTATCTGAAAATGTACTAAGTGCAATAAAAGAAACAAGACCTAGTAATGTATCACTGCTCTTGGGAGCCTTACAGTCTAGTGTAGTTTAGTTAACTGGGAAATAATTTTGTTTTAGTCTATGTGGAATATAATAGTAGTTTTATATGTGTAGGACTTAGAGTTGTGTACCTAGAAGTTTACCACAAATATGGAGAATGTATCAGACTTGTTTTAAATGTGATAGCTGAAAATAGGCTCATACAATAATAGTGTACAACATGTGTGTCATGTGAACCAGCAGCACATTCTTTGGTAATTTGACACTATTGAGAATTCTGTCACTAGCATCACATATTGTTCTCACTCTGGAATTCAGGCAACCTGGGATCCTTTGAGTGTAGATTTCTGTGCTTACTCCTAAAATTAACGCCCCTAATTTCACTTCCAAAAAACATTGCAATTGTTAAAGCCCCTTTCTGTCTACTTCAATTTTCTCATTCTTATTTCTACTATTGGGCTTAGTTTTAAAATTTTCCTACCTTAATTCTCAATTATATGCAAAGGAAGAGGCAAAGCAACAAAAATAATGACAAGGTGTCAGTAGCGGCGTTGATGTTGACACATTGCACACATCTTGGAAAAAGAGATGTCAAATGCCCATGAGGATGGAGTATGGTTGAGATTCTGCTACTGCTGAAGGCAAATTTTCCTGTTGTTTGCGTGATGCCTAATAATGGCAACGTGATGGTTGGCATAATGAGAGTCTTCTGTGTAAGTGAGTTGACTTGCACTTAAATATTTTGCAGTTATTTGTCAGTTATTTACCAAATGATTGTTTATCAAATAATTTATCAAATAATTAATTTTCTTAATTTTATTGGAGATTTGTCATCCAAATATTACATTTGGAATATAACTAACATACTTTAATACTCCATTAAGTTTCAGTTTGTATGGTAGATATTCAAGGATGAGTGATGGAAGAAAGAATAATACAGACATTTCAGGGATTGTTGTTTTTTAAATTTAAATTTAATTCTTTCAGAGAGAGAGATATAGATATATATATCCTAATTCAAAATCCAACTGTGACTGAGACTCATGCATAGAATATTTTCTGATGTACTTTACAAATGCTTATTTGAACAGCATCAGTACGGCTTGCCTAATTTCTTAGTTTCTTTTGTTTATCCCAATACTGCTTTGCTTATACATATATATCTTAAAGGTTTCTAAACTTAGAGACCTGTAGATCCTAGACAGCTTTAATTGACTGATCTTTTAATGTCTGTATTTTCTGTTCCCTTATCTTGTAGTTTTTTAAAATCCTTCTTTAAATTATTGTTTTGTTCTCTTATTTTTCCATTTTCTGTATCTGCTTTTTCTTTTGAGCCCACACTTTTGACTTTTATATAAGAATCATGTTTTATTAAAAGCTTCTTTTTTTGGTATAGTAGGTGAGAAAGTAGTTGAATTTAAATATATCTACTGTAAATATATGGATTTGTCTTTTGTAACACTGCCTTGCCAAGTGTTTGGATAGATAGTAGAGTAGCATGACAGTTCACACAGTGAGCAACAGTTTGATTTAAGCTATTTACTTATGGGCTACACTGCTTAAAATCTCTTGCCAGCTAATGAGAATGATCTGAAGCCTTTTTTTTGTAAGGGATGGGAAAAAACCCTTTTAATTAGGGATAGACTTTGTAAAATATTTAATAAGTTTCTTTATTATTTGTAGCCCCATGGCCAAATACTTACTGCCCACACACTTTCTTAATACAAAACTGTTCATAGTTAATTAAAAATCCTTTTGGCAGATTCACATATTCATAGACTGTTAGAGCTAGAAAAGATTTTAGGGATTTAAAATCTTTTCATAGATGATAAAACTGAGGCCCCAAGGACTAATGTCCGAAAGTTTGGTGGCCCACAGATTGCACCCACTTTTAGGAGAATAAGGTTCATGACAAACAGAGGTTACTCTCACAGGTGATACACCTTCATCTTTAGGATTTTAGGGGTTGGTGAAAAGATTAGAAAGCAGATTAGATTTTGTTTGTGGTCTGCAAGACATCATAAAAATGATATTTGATGTTGGCTTGTATTGAAATATATATAGGTCAAAATACCAGAAACTGGTATCACTGTGACCAATACTGTTTGGTGGATCAGAGGAAAACAGTGAGATTATCTGTGAAGTGAATTTGATTACATGGGATAAAGAGGCTATTGAGACTTCTGTTTTGGTGTGAGAGCATCTTTGGAAAAATTCTGGACTTCATATTACCTTGTTTTCCTTTTCTATTCACTCATTATTTACCTTTCCCATCTGCATTTCTGGTTCTACCATTTACCTTCCTTTAATTCCTATAGGTTTGTATGTTTGTATTTCTAGTACCTAATAGTGACTAGCTCATGGGAGCTCTCAATAAAAATGTTTTTATGACTCAGTTTCTAAATGCTAATGGTATGTTTTCATTGTAAAGTCTCTTTTGCTGTTTCATGAGTCTTGAATCTCTATTCCAGCCTTTCTCAGTTCATGTTTTCTGAGAGAATTAAGCCTAAACATATGTGATTGAATGTCCTAAGGCATTCATTATTTAGTGAATTAACCCTTCTCCCAAGCATCTAGAATGATATTAGCTGCATACTATCCTTGAGAGAATTAAAAAGCAGTCACTCAGATTATTTTCTGCAGTGCATAATTCTCTTGGAATAGTGGTTGAGAAAGGCTGATTTATTCACTTCATCAGATATTCCAAATAACCATCTTAAAGCTTAATTTTCTAAGAAATGCTATCATTGATTGACTTCATTTTAATTGTTCTTTTACTTCACATTTTCTTAGTACATAGACTTAATTTTTACTAAGGGCTGTTGCTAAGTTGGTGTTACGCTGAATGGGTTATAGTAAATTTGGTTTATTCTTTAAAAAGAAACATAAACAAAAAGTATATAATAGATTTCTTATGTTGCTATTTTTTCTCTTGAATAGCATATACTACCTGAATGTCAAACTGGCCAGTGCTTGGGTGGACTTCTATGTAAGACTTGTTAGGTCTGTGACGACACAAATCCCAAGGGCAAAGGAAAGAGATTGGAACTAGTAGATTCAGCACGTTTAAAGCTGACTCGGCCAGTATAAGTGATCCTTGAGAGTCAGCCTTCTATTTAGGCATGGCATCTAAGGCTCGTAACTGCCTGGGTTCTTATTTCCAAAGGAGTCAATGTTAGATATATCAGGGCCCAGATTTATGAAAATACAGAAAGAAAACTGTGCCTATTCACAGATGATATGACTGTCTACATAGAAAATCTCAAGGAGTCCATAATAAAACTTCTGGAACTCATAAGTAAATATAGCAAGGATACAACATAAACCCATAAAAATAAAACATCTTTCTGTATACCAGCAATGTGTAATTGGAAAGGGAAATACAGAAATTATTTATGTTATGCAATAGCTCTAAGAAAAATGCTTAGATAAAAATCTAACCAATTATGTATAGGATATGTATATGGAAATTTACAAAACAGAAGAAATCAAAGAAGATCTAAATAAATAAATCATGCAGTGTTCAGGAATTGGAAGATTCAGTATGGTAAATGACAATTCTCAAGTTGATGTATAGATTTAAAGTAATTTGAATACAAATTCCAGTAAGATTTTTCTTGTAGAAGTGGAGAAATGGATGCTAAATTTTATATGGAAAAGCAAGGGAAGTGGAGTTATCTAAAACAGTTTTGAATAAGAATAAGGTTGGAGGAATCACACCATCCTAGTTTAAGACTTACTGTAAAGCAGCAGCAATCAAGAGGTGTGATAGTGGTGAAGGGATAGACACATTAAATCACTGGAAGGAGACTAACAAGTCCAGGAAGGTCAGACCCATGCAAATATGGGCAGTTGATTTTGATAAAGGCGCAAAGTTCATCCAAGGGAGAAAGCAGTGTTTTCATCAAATTGTACTGGAGCAATTGGGTATCCATATGGAAAAAGAACAAAACTTTGACCCAAATGTTAAATGTATACGAAAGTTAACCCAAAAGGGATCCAAGTTCAAAATGTAAAATGTAAAACCTTTTTTCTTATTCAATTCATGAAAATAAAAAATAAAAGGTAAAACTTTAAAAGTTGTAGAATAAAACATAGGAGAAGGTTTCTATATTTATGGTTAGGCAAAGAGTTCTTAGACCTGATACCCAAAAGTATGATCCATAAAAGGACAAAAGATGGACTTAATCAAAATTAACAACTTTTGCTCTGTGAATGAAACTATTAAGATAATAAAAAGCAATCTGCAGGCTGGGAGAACATATTTGCAGGTCACATACACAGCATGGGACTTGTATCCAGAATATATAAAGAACTTTCAAAACTCACTAGGAAAACAACTAGATTAAAATATGGGTGAAAGACTTGAACAGAGACATCACAAAAGAGGATATGCAAATGGAAACTAAGCACATGTAAAGTTTTTTGACATCATTAACATCATGGATCCTATAACTCACCTATTAGACCAAGTAAAATAAAAAATATTGATTGTACCAGGTACTGGAGAGGATGTAGAGCAGTTAGAGCTCTCATACATTGCTGTTGGAGATGCTAAGTGGTACAGCCATTTGGAGAATGGATTAGCAGTTTCTCTAAAAAGTTAAACATATTCTTATCATATGACAAACATCCTACTTTTAGGTATGAGAAATGAAAACCTGAGTTCACCCAAAAATCTGTGTATGAATGTTTATGGCAGCTTCCTTCCTAATTAGACCAAACTGAAAACAACTCCTGTATCCTTCAGGGAATGAATGGAAAAATCATCTGTGTTGCATTCACTTAATTGAATACCACCAAACAAAAAAAGGAATGAATGATTGACATCCCCAACATCTTGGATGGATGTAAAAAGCTTATGCCAAGTGAAATAAGCCAATGACTAAAAGGCTCTATATATGATTGATTGCTTTATTTTATTTTATTTTATTTTATTTTACTTTATTTTATTTTTTCTTGGAGACAGGGTCGAGCTCTATCGCCCAGGCTGGAGTGTAGTGGCTCAACCACGGTTCACTGCAATCTCCGTCTCCTGGGGTCAAGCAATCTTCCCACCTCAGCCCCCTGAGTAGCTGGGACTACAAGCACGTGCCACCATGCCTGGCTATTTTTGTATTTTTTTGTAGAGATGGGGTTTCACTGTGTTGCCCAGGCTGGTCTTGAACTCCTGGGCTCAAGTGATCCTTCCACCTCGGCCTCCCAAAGTGCTTGGATTACAGGTGTAAGCCACCTCACCTGCCCTATATTATTTATTTATATGACATTTTCAAAAAGAAAAAATTATGGTGATGGAGAAGAGATCAAGGATTTTTAGGGGTTAGAGATTGGGAGGTGAGGAGGGCAGAGAGTGTTTGGGTAAGGGGATAGCACAAGGGAGTGTTCTAGGGTAAAAGAACTCTTCTGTATTCTTTTGATGATGGTTGCACATACCAATACATAGGCTAAATTCATAGAACTGTACACCTTCCAGAAAACGAAATTTATATCAGTTTTTAAAAAAATTATTCTGTGAAGAAAATAATATTTATTAAGAAATATTTAGGTAGAGAACCAGAGTAGATTGAAAATTGTGTTAAAAGCATGCACACATATGTTTATTGCAGCACTATTCAAAATAGCAAGGACTTGGAACCAACCCAAATGTCCATCAATGATAGACTGGTTTAAGAAAATGTGACACATATACACCGTGGAATACTATGCAGCCATAAAAAAGGATGAGTTCATATCCTTTGTAGGGACATGGATGAAGCTGGAAACCATCATTCTGAGCAAACTATCACAAGGACAGAAAACCAAACACCGCATGTTCTCACTCATAGGTGGGAATTGAACAGTAAGAACACTTGGACACAGGATGGGGAACATCACACACTGGGGCCTGTAATGGGATGGGGGGAGGGGGGAGGGATAGCATTAGGAGATATATCTAACGTAAATGACGAGTTAATGGGTGCAGCACACCAACATGGCACATGTATACATATGTAACAAACCTGCACATTGTGCACATGTACCCTAGAACTTAAAGTATAATAATACAAAAAAAAAAAGAAAAGAAAATTGTGTTAAAAGGTTTGCATCTCATTTAAATTGGAACAAAGTCATCTGGACTGAGAGGAAAATGGGCCTGGGCCCATATATTTGAAAAGAACTGAGTTTTTTTTTTTTTTTTTGAGACGGAGTTTTGCTCTTGTTTCCCAGGCTGGAGTGCAATGGCGCGCTCTTGGCTCACCGCAACCTCTGGCTCCTGGGTTCTAGCAATTCTGCTGCCTCAGCCTCCTAAGTAGCTGGGATTACAGGCACACACCACCACACCTGGCTGATTTTGTATTTTTAGTAGAGACGGGGTTTCTCCATGTTGGCCAGGATGGTCTCGAACTCCCAACCTCAGGTGTTCCGCCCGCCTTGGCCTCCTGAAGTGTTGGGATTACAGGCGTGAGCCACCGTGCCTGGCCTAGAACTGAGCTTTTGAACTGTTGCTAAGAGTAAATTAGGTATCACTGAACTTACCCTCAGTAACGAATGGAATATGTCACCTGTGGGTAATATGAGACGATTAATAAGACAGTTACCACACCTACTGTATACCACTAAAATAATAAATAAAGAAGAATTTTTAAAAAGACAATTATATAGCAGGATTATGTCATGATTTGACTTATTATATAAAAAATTTAACGTATGATTTTCCATTAGAGGAAATACTCTTTTGTTTTGGCAATTCCTGCCAGTCTCCATTTGTTGATCAGAAGACAGCTTTCAGAAGTATTCTATTGCTACTGGAGGTAGGATTGGGCCAAGGTGGAATCTGGTTAGAACAAAAATGCCACAGAAGAAAATCATTTGGCTTACCAGTAAGCTGATGTGTGCATCCTGCCCTTACCTTCACACACGTGTGTACACCAGCCTTGCAATTTGTCTTGATGCTTTGAGTAGAGAAAGAAATAATTATTGCTTTGGAACTTGTGCCTGTAAAAACTGTACAAATCTAAAAGTACTTGGTCACTTGTACTCATGATGATTTGTTTAAATTTACCCTTTTGCATCTTAGTAGATACTTCGAAATCTTAATCAGGGCCTCATATTTACCATTTAATCATCTTAGCCATATATTTGGAAGAATTGCAAATCCCCCCTTTGCAGGGCTGCCTATGAAAGTCTATACAATGGAAAAGCAACAGCATGGATTCCCTACAATATCTCAGAGCACCCAGCCCTGCTGGAACTGCTGGACCAGCATATACATGCTCAGCAGCCTTTTTTTTTCTTTTCTTTTTTTTAAAGCAAATCCTCATAGCAGCTTTATTTGCAATAGCCAAAAATGGGAAACAACCCACAGTGTGAGATAGGGTTACAATAGAATATTCCCCAGCAACATAAAGAAACTAACTCTGGGTACCTGCAAAAGCATGGATGAAACTCAATTATGCAGAGTAAAAGAACCCAGACAAATTGATGACACACTACATTATTCCAACTAAACTGTAGAAAATGCAAACAAATCTCTAGTTCAGGAAAGCAAATGAGTGAATCCCTGAGGCAAATTGGTCTGGGAGTGGGGAAGGGAGAAATTGCAAAGGTACACAAAGAAGCTTTGTAGGGTGACATATATGCCCATTGTCTCTGTTACGATGATGTTTTCATATATATGTATGAAACACTTCTAAACTCTCATGCCCAGCTCTTAAAATTCTTTTGATACTTACTAGGAATTTTAAACTAATTTGACATCCTTCTTTTTTGGAGGGGGATGGGGGATAGAGTCCTGCTCCATTGCCCATGCTGGAGTGCAGTGACGTGATCATGGCTCACGGCAGCCTCGACCTCCCATGCTCAAATAATGCTCCCACCTCAGCCTCCTGAGTAGCTGGAACAACAGGCGTGTGTCACCTTGCCTGGCTAATTTTTTGTAGAGATGGGTCTTGCTGTGTTGCCCAGGTTGGTCTTGAACTCCTGGGCTCAAGAGATCCTCCTGCCTTGGCCTCCAAAAGTGCTGGAATTATAGGCATGAGCCACCACACCCAACCAACTCTTTCTTTCTTTTTTTGGGGAAACAGGTCTTGCCCTGTCATCCAGGCTGGAGCATGATGGTGCTTTCAATGCTCACTGCAGGCTTAACCTCCCAGGCTCAAGCAGTCCTCCTACCTGAGCCTACCAAGTAGCTGGGACTATGGGCATATGCCATCACACCTGGCTAATTATTTTTATTTTTATTTTTATTTTCGTCAAGACAGGGCCTTATTTTGTTGTCCAGGCTGGTCTCAGACTCCTGAACTCAAGTGATCCTCCTACCTTGGCCTCTCAAAGTGCTGGGATTACAGGCATGAGCCGCCGTGCCTGGCCCGTTATACTTTCATCTTAGGTTTTTCCCTGAAGAAATTTTCTATCCTTATCTACCACCTTAGGCTTGCTAACGAGGCTCTGCAGATGAAACCATAGCAGGCTTTTCCATTTTTTCCCAAAATTTTATTATGAAAAATTTCAAGTGGACAGCAAAGTCGAAAAAATTTTACAGTGCACACCTGTCTACCCACCATGAAGATTCTGTCACTAACATTTTACCATCCTTATTATGTCATATCTTTCTTCATCCATTTCTATTCATCCATCAGTCCAACTTAACTTTTTTCAACATGTTTCAAATGAAATTGCAGACATCAGAACACTTCCTCTAAATACTACATCAGACGTGACATTATAGACATCAGTATTTGTAGGATTTTCTGTAAAATTTTGAAACCATGGAATATATACATCTTAAGAGCACATGGCTGAGTTTCGACAAATGCATATGCCTGTGTAACTCCCATCTCTATTTTTAAAAAAATCTGTGACCAGATAGTATTTACATAATATTCACAATGGAAATATAGTAACCCCCCTGATTTATAAGGATGTGTTGGTAAATAGTCTGCATTTTCTGTGTTGAGATCAAAGCTGTAATCCCCTCCCTGTCTTTCTCCCTATAATGATGGAAATAATAGATTATTTTAGCCCATTGTGTAACATCCTTCTTAAATGTATTAAGAATTTTAAGTGTGCTATTATGCAACAACTTGATAAAATATTTTCTTAAAATATGTGTTTTTAACCACATGCAATATTTGCTGTTAACCTTTAAAAAATATGAATGACTGCCGGGTGTGTTGGTGGCAAACGCCTGTAATCCCAGCACTTTGGGAGGCCGAGGCAGGCGGATCACAAGGTTAAGAGATCGAGACCATCCTGGCCAACATGGTGAAACCCCATCTCTACTAAAAATACAAAAATTAGCTGGGTATGTTGGTGCACGCCTGTAGTCCCAGCTACTCGGGAGGCTGAGGCAGGAGAATCGTGTGAACCCAGGAGGCGGAGGTTCCAGTGAGCCGAGATTGCGCCGCTGCACTCCAGCCTGGCAACAAAGCAAGACTCCATCTCAAAAAACAATAATAATAATAATAATAATAATGTGAATAAGTTATTTTTCTTTAGCAAATAATTTTCTTCATATTATTTTCTAAAATACTGAAAGTATATGCATGTCCTCACCCTATAGTCTCAAAAAGAAAGAAAAACATAATTCCTACTGCAGTATTCTCAACCTTTGTATCTATTGTTTGATTAGGCAAATATATATATTTTGGAGATATATATGTGAAATATATACATACACATATACATGCATTCTTATATGTATACACACACATATATAAGAACATATATATGTTCTTAAACATAAGCATTCTTTCCAGTTGGATGATTGCAAAGAGGTACCACAAAACAGGCCTTACAGTGATTTCAAAATGCTTTGAGTCACAGGCATTTACAGGTAGTTCAGTAGAAAATTTTGATGTTCGTTTCAGAAATGCAAAGCATTTCTCAGAGCACAGAAAGATGATTGTGAAGAAATCTGACCCTGAAGGCCAGTGAGTGGGTGGGGCTTAGACATCTTAAATGTCTTAGATTACTCTGTGTCTGCAGAAAGCTTTTTTAATTGGATTGCAGGAAGGAGAAGGGTACTGCTGAAATTACGAGGAAAGAATATGCATTTTTAAAATGCAGAGGAGACATCCTAACATGTTGTCTTGACAGATGTCAGGATTATTTGGGGACAGTAATGGGCTTGACCTACAAGGAACTGACAGAATGTCTAAACTTAATCTGGAATTATATTAAATAACCTGAAACCACATTTGTTGCCATCTCTCAAATGTATGGGATTGAAATTGTGAAAACTTTTTTACTTAATATTTGCTTATATGTGGGTATGCATTTGTGATAGGGTTCCAGAGAGTTTGCAAACAAGGTAGAGGAACAGTGTTATTAGGACGATTACCAACTCCTTAGGGTGGTATAAGAGTCCCATGGCTTCTTCCAGCCTTTTCTCTCCTTCCCCTGTTACAACTAATACTCATCAATGCCAGCCTGCATGTCTCAACATACTATTCTGTAACATGTAATGCCCTTGTGTATGCCGTTACTTCTGCTAGGCCTGCTATTGTCTGCTTAGCCAACTATAGTCATCTTTCAAAACTTTGTCAAATATTACCTTTTCCATGTCAAGTGTCACCATCCTTCTCAAGGAAGAGTTGTTAATCAGGTTTGTACAATTTTTACCATAATATATTCTCAGAAGATGCAGAGAGGAGAGTAATTGACAACTAAAAAGAAGCCATTGGCGTTGATAGTAAAGTGTTCACTGGTAACCTGATAGCAATTCCGGGAGAGTTGTTTAGGTGAAATGCAGATTGAAGTAGGTGGAAGAGTGGGCAGGAGATGAGGCATAGGGACAAGACAGTATCTTTGAAGAAGTTTGTTGCCAGTGGGAAGAGTAGAGATGGGGCTCTAGTTGGGGAGAATCAGGGGAGCTGATGTTATTCTTGTGGTTTTAGGAATGGCAGAAATAGAAAATAATTTTATATTTAAAAGAAATAGCTACTGGGAAAAGAGAGAGACCAAATAAGAAGTGAGACTATTTGGTAGAGTAAGTGTCCGGAGCATATGGGATTGAGAATGTAGGTGGAAGTGCTTAGGATAATATAACACTTCTACCTTCAAGGCAGGAAGATACTTGACAAGGATGGATGAATTTTCATTATTTTTGGTCCTGTTTAGGGAAAAAGAAAATGAAATGTGATATTTATATCATTGGTCAACAATTTTCCAATATTATATATTTAATTATTTTCTCTTCTACTGACATTTATGGTATTCTGTTAAATCTTTGAATATAACTACACTATAACATTTTACAATGACTATCTACCAATTTGAAAAATAACTTGAATGGTTTAAGAATTACTATTAAGTCATTCAGTAAAAATGACTTAATTGGGTGCATACTATTGTGCCAGCTACGATGGTAGGTGTACGGATACAATGATGAAATACAGAAACAGTTGTGAATTAGTTGTAAAAATTCAGAAAAGAAACAATGATAGTATGAACTCAGGGAGAGAAAATAGAATGAGAGAGGCAAGAATAACTGGGACTAAGAATACAGGTGATCGGTTAGTTCAAGGATTAACAAACTACAGCCTGTGGGCCAGAGCTAGTCAGTTGCTTTTAGAACAGTTTGTGATCTAAAAATGGTTTTTACATTTTTTAAACAGCTGGGGAAAATAAAAAGAAACATAATTTGTGATACATGAAGATTACATAAAATTTAAGTTTCAGTATCCATTACTATTTATGGATATTTTTAATTTTATCAGGAAACAGCCACATTCACTCATTTTAAAATTGTTTTTGACTGGTTTCATGCTGCAGTGCAGAATTGAGCAGCTGCAGCAGACAGTATCTATGATGTTGTGCAGGAAAGAGTCAATAGAGCGGGTCTGGGCTGCCATCTTTAGAAGGATCTGCTTGGGACTGGGGCCGTGGGGCTGAGGTTAACCATTGAGTAGTATCTGGGAGCCTGACTCCTAGAATTTTCCCTAAGCTGATAAAAGCATTTTTCCTGCCTGGAGTACAAACGCCTGCTTTCCTTCTGGTAGGCTACTGTTTTGATAGTTGTGACTAGTCATCATAACTCTGTGACCAGCCCAGATTAAAAGTCCTGTTGTTTGAGCCCAGGTGTTTGAGGTTGCAGTGAGCTTTACTCGTGCCACTTCACTCCAGCCTGGGTGAGAGAGTGAGACCCTGCCTCTAAAAAACAAAGAAAGAAAAATTAAAACCTGGGATTCTGAGTCTCTAATGGGCTGCTCTAGGGAGAAAGATCGTGTATGTGTGTTACTGCATTTCACTGCTGGATGGAGTGTGTTCTGTATGGCTTCTCCTGAGAGGTAAAGCACAGGAAGCCTGTGCATAGATTCCTCCAGATTTTACCTGATGTGTCTTTTTCTGTTACTAATTGCTGTAATAAACTGTAGCCATGAGTGCAGCTGTCTCCTGAGTCTGTGAGTTCTTCTAGTGAATTGCCGAATATGTGTGTTAGTATCTAGAGACCCCTGAAACTGGAGCTTTCATTGTTTGCAATGCTGGTCAGCACACTATAAATTGCAGTTACAACTAACTCCACAGTGTTTTCAGTGGATGTATATCACTTTTTTTATTTTACTTTATTTTTTATTAGCAGGGCATACCCATCATGCCAAAAGAAAAGTGTACTTTGAATATCTCACTTTTAAGGCACAGTGGAGTGAGGATTACTTTGTTATCAAATTAGATGGCAAAGCATTGTGTTTATTATGTGGTAACTCTATAGCTGTGGTAAAAATAATACAATATGCTTTAACATTAGCAGACGAAGCATTCGTCACAATATTCCTAATTCACAGGAAGGCAACAGTCAGAAAAATTAAGACAACTTAAAATGGAAAATCTATTCTCAGCAGAATTTTTTTGTAAGTATAAAAAAACAAAAATGAGACTATAACCACTGTAAGTTTCTGATTGGCACATTTGTTACCCAAGCAAGGAGATCCATTATCAGTAGTGATTTTATTAAATCATGTTTGATTGTAGCCGCTGAAGAAGTATGTGCACTGAAAATAAACTTAAGACTATTTAATGGCGAGAGCAGTTGCTCAAAGAGTTGAGGATATGGGGAGATACAGCAATATTTAATTTAAAAAACAAAGCATATGATTTCAAATGTTTTTTGGGGTCTTATTCTTTTTTAATTTTCAACTTTTAGGTTCAGCAATATATGTAATATGTACAGGTTTTTATATAGGTAAATTGCATGTCACAGGGATTTGCTGTACAGGTAATAAGTGTAGTACCTGTTAGGTAGTTTTTGGATCCTCACGCTTTGCACATCCTCTACCCTCAGGTAGCCCCCAGTGTCTGTTGTTTCTTTCTTTGTATCCACATGTACTCAATGTTTAGCTCCCTCTTATTAGTGAGAACCTGTGGTATTT
Source organism: Pongo abelii (assembly GCF_028885655.2). Classification (NCBI taxonomy): domain Eukaryota; kingdom Metazoa; phylum Chordata; class Mammalia; order Primates; family Hominidae; genus Pongo; species Pongo abelii. The sequence continues at coordinate 20,826,050 of NC_071990.2, forward strand.
GGTTTTCTGTTTCTGCATTAGTTCGCTTAGGATAATGGCCTGCAACTCCATCCATTTTGCTGCAAAGGACATACATGAACTTGTCCTTTTTATGGCTTTGTAATATTCCACATACCACATTTTCTTTGTTCAGCATACTATTGATGGGCATTTGGATTGAGTCCATGTCTTTTCCATTGTAAATAGTGCTGTGCTGAACATACATGTTTCTTTATGGTAAAACAATTTATATTCCTTTTGGTATATATGCAATAATGAGATTTCTGGGCTGAATGGTAGTTCTAAGTTCTTTGAGAAATCGCCAAACTGCTTTCCACAATGAGTGAGCTGATTTAATTCCCACCAGCATGTTTAAGTGTTCTCTTTTCTCCACAATCTCGCCAGTATCTGTTAATTTTAGACTTTTTAGTAATAGCCATTCTGACTGGTCTGAGATGGTATCTCATTGTGGTTGTGAGTCAACAGATTTTTCTAGTACTATTCAATTGTTGTTTATTAGAGGAGGCAATGATGAGTTTGAAGTGAATGAAGAATTAACTTATCTGAATACCTTGTGTGGAACAACTACAAGCGAGGATATTTACAAGGAAATTAATAAAGCATTACTTAGTTCAAGCTGAAGTGGAATCTGCTAAGATGTGTTACAACTGATATGGTAAAAATATGTGTGAAGCAGAACAAATCTTAGATTTACAAATCTGTGAAAATGTAGAGTGTTTAAAGCATATATTCATTGTATTATTCATCACTAGATACTGATGAAAGTATTTGTATCTGTCATGTACTGAACTGATAGTGTCATTGGTGAACTTTATTTCATTTACTCATGAAGACTTAGCCTTTGTCAGTTCTGGGAATTATTGTCAGACACTGAAGCTGATTATTTTATTTTGACTTGCTCTACCACACACAGCAGTTTGGTGGCTTAGTAATGGCAAAGTTTTACTGTTATTTATTTATTTATTTTTGAGGTCAGGGCCAAAATTGATTTTTTTTTTTGAGATGGAGTCTCGCTGTGTTGCCCCAGGCTGGAGTGCAGTGGCACGATCTTGGCTCACTGCAACCTCCGCCTTCTGGGTTCAAGCGATTCACTTGCCTTGGCCTCCCGAGGAGCTGGGACTACAGGCGCATACCAACACGCCCAGCTAATTTTTGTATTTTTGTAGAAATGGGGTTTCGCCATATTGGCCAGGCTGGTCTCGAACTCCTGACCTTGTGATCTGCCCACCTCGGCCTCCCAAAGTGCTGGGAATACAGGCGTGAGCCACTGTAGCCGGCCTGAAATTTTTCTGAATGAAAAGAACTGCCCTTCTCTACTGTTTCTGAACACTAAATGGCTTTGGAAATTAGGTTTTACTGGAGACTTGATAATATTTCCTAATAAAATTAATCCAAAATTAAAAGCAAAATGACACTTATATGTAAAACATATTACGTAAAGTCATTTTGATAGCAACGAATGTTCATGTCATATGTAATATCAAGCTGCTTTCTACACTTCATGTGCTATCAAAAGTTAAATGAAGAAGCAAGCTCTTTATTCCCTTCCAAATTTGCAGCAGTTAAATATTCTGAGCTCAAACTACAGCAACATTTTTTTGGACTTCAATAAAGAGCAAAGTAAATTTCTGTACTTCAAAATCCATTTAAGGGGTGCAGTGAGGAACTCGCACCTAATCTTCATTGGAAGTGATTAATCTGTATTGTAAATGACATGCTGAAAGGTAAATATGAAGAATAGAATACTGTAGATGCCTTCCAAGTGATGAATTTGCTCAATTAAAATCACGTTTGTTGATTGCTATCAGTATTTGCCATTACTTATCTGTGTGAAAGATTTTAAAAAATGAAATAGGTAAAATCTCTTCATATGTCAGTATTAGCAGATTAACATTTGTAATTAATTTTGTTGCTAGGGCATTTTACCTTTGAACCCAAATTAAGTAAAATATTATTCTCCCACAGAGAAGAAATTCTATTCTTCTCCTTAAGAGACTTGTATTACAAAAAATTGCATTTATTATTTTTATTATTTTATTTTGGATGTTGTCAATGAAAAGCTTATGGTAATTGTTTTCACTGTTATTATGTAAGTACCTACATAATAACCTTGACATTGACTTTTGGCCTAGGAAGTCTGGTGATGAAAAATATTTACTATCTGTTTCTTCAAAGAAAAAAATTTGCCATCTTTTTGTTAGTTGATTGGATGTGGAAAGGGGGATGATGGAAACAGGGAGAGATGATGCCCACAGTTCCTGGCTGGAGCATTATAGCAGTGTTCTTGCAGACAGGGAGTTCAGAGGGAAGAGGAATTTTGGTAGTGGAACAAAGATAAGTTAGTTGAATTTTGGATCAGTTTTTGAGATGCCTATGGGAGATTTTCAACAGTTGGTTGAAACCAACTGTTGAAAATTTGGTTCTGGGTTTCAGGAGAGAAGATGGGATTGGATGTATGTATTATTAGTATGAGATAGTAACAGAAAATATGGATGCTATTTTGATGTATCCTGTACATTATACTTATTTCGTTCACAAAATAAGTATATTTTTCTACTGTGTTTTCTATTTTGAAACAAGGCTGATTTTTCACTGGGCTCCTGAAATAGACTCTGGTCACTAAGTAACTGCTGTCTTTGATTTTGTGTTGAGGGAGCTGTTTCAGATTCTCTTCTTGACTACATGGCATAATTTTCTTTTACTACATCAAACTTTAATTTTTAGCTATAACACTTGAAGTAAATCTTTTTTGAAGGCAAAGACCATACATGCATTTTGGCTCTATTAATATTGCTTGCAGAAACCACAGTGTTTTTATCAGAGGGAAAGCAAAAACTTGTTTACAGTGGAAAGCATAACAAAATCTGTGATCTTTTTGCCTGAGGACTCTTTCCAAAACAACTTACTGTAACAGACATCTAAGGTCAGTATTTCCTAATTAAGAATTTTCAGCTACAGCTCCCAACCCCAGTCATCACTCACAGGGCCATTCCTTCCTTAATGCAGTGTGTATTTCAAGTTATTAGCATCCAGGGGCCATGCCTTTCTTCACTTAAAATAGTATGTTGAAGAATTTTGTTCTACTTCATATCACTAATGATTTTTAACTTTTTTGGGTGTCTGTTTCCAAAATCAAATTTAGAAGTACAACAAGCCGATTAGGTATCACTTTTTGTAGCCATCTGAGAGCAGAGGTATCATTTTTTGTAGCCATCTGAGAACAGAGAATTTAATGTATTGATATTTTACTATACTCGGAATGATTTTTGGATCTGGAGTAGTTGGGGATGAAACCCTTTCTTCCTGGCCTCTGAGGAGGCAACATACTTTTCTCCTTTTTTTTTCTGTTCTCATATGCTTTCCCCAGAATGCATCATTCTAGTGAATACTCAGTAAATATTTGTTCCATTGAATTGAATAAAATGAGCAAAATAGAAGGCTAACAATTGAAGAATAAGTAAACGTAGAAAGGAAGAAGTCAATTCACAGATGAGTTGCTCTACTTCTTGAAGAGTATATCAAGTAACAGAAAATCAGAGATTGATTGGTGTATCCTGACTTTTTATTGTATTCTTAGCTGATTTTTGTCTCTTTTAAGATATGTAACTTCCTAAAGATATTTTTACTTTTGAGATCCTATTAATAGAAATTATTCAGAAGCATTTACTATACTTAGTATTCAAATTTTAACAAATACAAAATGGAAAAAGAAGCATCAAGTTGGTTTAAAGATAGATGAAGACATTTCTAAAGGGGCTGAATCACATCTAAACTTTTAGATGGACAGCCCCTCAGACTGATAGTGATCCTTCAATTGTGTCCTATTTTTCTACCCTCTGCTCTTCCACAGTTTTAACTCTTTTAAAACATTATAGAACACTTCAAACACATAGAGAAGATGGTATAATGAACCCTCAAGTACTTACCTAGCTGCAACAATTTTCAACTCATGGGCAATCCAAATTATTTTATCTGTCTTCCACCACCCTTGCCCCTTCTCTTGCCCCAGCACAACTAAATTGTTTTGAAGCAAATTCCATGAGTTGTTGTATCATTTAATTAGTTAATATACCAGTTATGTGTTTGAGACCAGCCTGGGCAACATAGTGAGAGTCTCTCTCTCTCTGACACACACACACACACACACACACACACACACACACACACACACGGTGTCATGTTATGCACCTGTTGCCTGTGGTCTTAGCTACTCGTGAGGCTGAGGTGGGAGGATTGCTTGAGCCCAGGAGTTCCCGGCTGCAGTGAGCTATGATCATTCCACTGCAGTCTAACCTGGCTGACAGAGTGAGACACTCTCTTTTTAAAAAAAAAGATTATGTGTGTATGTATGGGGGGGGGGGGGTGTGTGTGTGTGTGTGTATGTTATATATTGCTAAAAAAAAAAATGTTTGTCATTCTCTCTCCTCTCTCTGGAAAACAAAACAACCCAATACCATTGTCACATCTAAAATAAAATTAATTAGGTTTCCTTAATATCATTAAACACCTAGTCAGTCTCCACGCTTTCACAGTTAGTGCTCTTGTTCATTTGCCTTCTTTCTCTCCTTTTCTCACCCACCCTACCCACAGTCTTTACAATTGGTTGTTTTGAATTAGGACCCAAACAAGATCCCTGCGATGCTTTGGGTCTGTGCCACCACAGCTCTGTTTCTTTGTCCAACTTGGCCATCATACTTGTAAGACTGAAATGACTTTAATACTATTTTTATTTAGATTCATGTAAGGAATATGAGCAGGAGACATAGCAGTTACAACATCTTCATCTCAGGAAACCTAGCAGTTACCCTAATGTACAGCTCTTTTCTCATCTAAATAGAATATTTTGACTGCCATGGACAAGAGCCAAGGTATGTGGATGCTACCTTATCAAGCAAAGACACAGCCTTGATTTTTCACTAATTTTTTACATCATTTTAGTTAAGTAGGCCCAAGGCCTGTGTACCATTTCCTAGATTTCTCCATCTGGGGCAATTCTATACAGCAGATGAAACCAACTTAACATTCTGCATTTATCTTAATTCTGTTGTTACCAAGGAAATAAATGTTGAGACACTGAGGTCATTCCCAGGGAAGTCTGACTCAGCCCTGGCAAATGTTAACCCTTTACTCACCTTGTGTCTTAAGTATCTTTTTATCTGTTGTTTCATTTTTTTCTTTCTTCATTTTTTGCAGTTTATTTAAGGAAACCATTTCATTTGTCCTGTAGTTTTCCACATTCTGGATTTTGCTAATTGCATCCTCATGGTGTTATTTAATGTGTGTCTTTATCCCCAGGTTGTGTTGTAAACTGGAAATCAAATCTAGACACTTGATCAGAATTCAGCATTATGGCAAGCATGCTTCATAGCTGGTGCTGTACACTGCATATTACATCATAACAGGGGGCTCATGTCTACTCCTCTTACTTTTGCTAATCTGTGGGTTATGTGTTGTTAACGTGATCCAGCCTTTATAAGATTTTATCAATTTTTTATCTAGTAGTCAAAAAAAAAAAGGCTGGACTGTTGACTCAGTTAGGGGCAGACAAACATATTCTGTAATGGGTCAGATAATAAATATTTTAGGCTTGCAAGCCACATAAATGCCTATCAAATAATTTTGTTTCTTTTTACATCCCTTTACAAAGCTAAGCCATCCTTAGCTCCCTGGTCATACATAATCAGGGTATAGGCCAGATTTGGCAAGCTGGCTATGGTTTGTCGACCTCTGGCCTGGATCCATTATTTTATTAAGGATTGCAAAATTTTGATATTTTAATTCAATTGCTTCTTCATGTTTTAGTTGGAATTCCTCTGAAAAGAATTTTTTTAAAAATTTGGTTACCCTGCTTTATAGTTTCTATAGAAAAGGTAGGACGAATGCCTAATTCCTTCCATTTTATTTAAGATATTAAAAAATGAATTGGCTCTCCAACATTCAGCAAAGGTAATTCTTAAGTATTTTGGTTTGTTTTTGTTTTAATTTTTAACCATGAATCATTATGCACTTGGGGGATTTTCTTTAGAAAAGCATTTCTAATGTGCTTCAAACCATTGCTCACTGGCTAGTGGAGGCTCCTTCAAGTTGGCTTCTATTAATTTTGGCGTGGTCTCAGTAGTCTTTCTAGAGCATCATTTGAAGAGTCTGACTTACATATACATCCATGAAACCATCACCATAATCATGATAATGAACATTTTTATCACTTCCAAATTTTTCTTGTGCTTTTTTATAACCCATTCTTCTCTGCATCCCCATCTGCAGAGAACTGATCTGCCTTCTGTCAGTATAGATTAGCTTGCAGTTTCTAGAGTTTTATGTAAATAAAACCATCCAGTGTGTTCCCCTATTTTTCTGGTTTCTTTAATACAACCTAACAGCCTAGATTGTTAGATTCATTTATATCATTGTATATATGATAACTGATTTCTTTTTATTGCTGAGTAGCATTTCATGGTAGGGCTATATCAACATTTGTTTATTTGTTTACCTGTTGATAGATACCTGGTTTGATTGTGTTTTCTGATTTACAGATACAATTTTTTTAAACATTTATTTGTGAATCTTTCTGTGGACATATGCTCTCATTTTTCTAGGGTGTGATATGGCTGAATTGGTTGTACCATTTTATATTTACACTAGCAGTTTTTGAGAGGTCCATTTGCTTTACCTTGGCACCAACACCCAATATAGTCTGTCGGTATTAGCCATTGTAGTTACTATACCTCAGTGCAATTTTAATTTGGATTTCTTTAATGACTAATGATGTTGAACATCCTTTCTTTCTCTCTCTCTCTCTCTCTCTCTCTCTCCGTCTGTCTGTCTCTGTCTCTGTCTCTGTCTCTGTCAAGAGAATCTTGCTTTATATGCCAGCTTGGTCTCAAACTGTTGGTCTCATGTGATCTCCCCACTTTGGCCTCCCAAAGTGCTAGATTACACAGCATGGGCCATGGTGCCTGGCCTCAGGTATATTTTTAGGTTGAGTGCCTACTCAAATCTTTTGTCCTTTTTTATTGGTTTGTTTGGCATACTATTTAGTGCTAGGATTTCTTTTATATGCTAGATACAAGTTCTTTATTGGATATATGTTGAAAACATTTTTCTCTCATTAGGTTACCTGTGTTTGCATTTACTTAACATTGTTTTTTGAAAAAGCAACAGTTTTATATTTTGATAAAGTCCAGTTTATGATATTTTCAAGTGTAACTTGTACTTTTTGTGTTTTACATCCAACCTAAGGCCACTAACCCTTTCTCCTGTTTGTCTTTTCTCCCTAGAAATTCTGTAATGTTAGCTCTTATATTTAGGTCTGTTATTTGATTTCAGTTAATTTTTCCATGTTGTATGAAATAAGAGTTGAGGTGCTTTCTTTTACATATGGATATGGAATTGTTCCAGCACCATTTGTTGAAAGATAATCCTTTCCCTTTGTCTTGGAACTTTGTCCATACTCAATTGACTGTATATATGTGGGTCTATTTCTGAACTGTCTGTTCTGTTCCATTGTTCTGTATATCTCCCTTTACACCAGTTTCACACTGAGTTGATAAGTGTTGCTTGAAATCATAATGTAAGTCTTCTAACTTCATTCTTTTTTCAAAAAATTAGTTATAATATTATAAATTATTTACATTTCTATAGATTGTAGAATTACTTTCTCAGTTTTTACAAAAAAATGCCTCTTTTATTATTGTCATTTGGATTACATTGAATTTATGGATCACTTGGGGGAGAATTGGCATCTTTACAATATTGAGTTTTCTCATTCATGAACATGGTATATCTCTATTTCATTTAGGTCTTCCTTAAATTCAACAGTGTTTTGTAGTTTTTGTTAATAGGTCTTGCACATCTTTTGTCAAGTTTACTCTTAAGTATTTCATATTTTGTCATGTTATTATGAATGATATTTTAAGAAATTTTAGTTTCCAAGTGTTTATTACTATTATATAAAAATAAAATTGATTTTTGTATGTTAACGTTATATTCTACCACCTTCCTAAACTTACTCATTATGTGCAGTTGTTTTATAGATTTATTAGAATTTTTTTGATAGTCATGTTGTCTGTGAATAAAGACAGTTTTAGTTCATTCTTTATGACTTTTATGCCTCTAGTGATCTGCTTCTGGGACTATGGGCACTTGCCACCATACCCAGGTAACTTTTGTAATTTTAGTAGAGATGGAGTTTCACCATATTGGCCAGCCTGGTCTCGAACTCCTGGCTTCGGGTGATCCACCTGCGTCTGCCTCCTACAGTGTCAGGATTAAAGGCGTGAGCCAACATGCCTGACCTTTTTCTCTGATTGCTTTTAATGTTGTTATGCAGCTGTCGAACAGCTTTTAGTTTACAGTTCATTTTCCTACACTACTAAGTCAGAAGGCTTTTGCTGACTCTGCTCAATGCCCTGTGTATTAGGAAATCTTTTTCCTCTGACTAGAAAGGAATTGTTTTGCCTGTTTCCCTGGCCCCTGTAGTTTCTGTACATGTACAGTTTGGTCAGTATTCTAGGGAGCCTTTCTGTCATTCTCTAGAGTTCTTTAAAGCTTGCTCATCTTTCATACTCTGCCCTACAAATTTTCACTGACTTAGTGTTAATGATAGCTGAACTCTTTTTACATTGCTAAGGCTGCCATGCTTTCTTGGGGTTCCCCATCTATATGTTGAGATCTGGAAACTGTTTAGGCAGCATGTTGGAGAATCTATGAGCTCATCTTGTCTATTTTCCTCCTCTCAGTTATCATTGTTTTGCACTGCCATTTGTCTAATATCCGAACATGTTTTTCATATGTTTTGTCACGTTTTAAAATTCCTTAATGTAGGAGGGTAAATCCAGTCCTTGTCACTTTATTTTGGCCAGAAGCAAAAGTCTTCTGCCAGTTGCATTTAGCATTTTTGCATTGGTATTCTTGAGAACGGTTGCAGGCTTTTAAAAAATTTTTGTCAGATTTCAGAATTATTATCATGTTTGTTTCCTAAGAAAAGTATCAGGTACTTTCTTTGTTTCTCTGTTTTTAGTAGTTTATATAGTACTTGTATGATCTAGTCTTTAAGGATTGAGTAGAAGTGTTTTAGATTTTCTGTTTCTCCTGTGCTAATTGAACGTCTTAGACTTTTCTGGGTTCAGTTTTGGTAAATTGTATTTTTCTACAAAATTATCCAGTTTAACTGGGTTTTCAAAATCACTTACAGAAGTTTGTATAATCTCCTTTTCTCCTTTTTTTAAAATAAACTTTCTCTTTTTTTATGGTTATCTGTTTTTTGCCCTTTCTAATTTTTCATGTTTTTGTCTTTATGCTTTGCTTCCTGATTAGTTTAACTGACTACACTTAAAAAAAAATTAGTCATCTTTATTGGATTTTGTTCTGATTATGAAAGTAAACATGTTCATTAAAAAAAGGTTTAGAAAATTTGAAAAAAGCACAAATAGTTGGATAAAAATCAGCTAGTCTACCACCCAGAGATAACCACTTTTAACAGTTTGGTAACTTCTGGTATTTTGGTATGCATATAATTGCATGTTAATTTTAACACAACTGAGATCAGTTTTCTGTGCACATTCTTGTATTGATTTCCTAGGGCTGTCATAATAAAATATCACAACCTGGGTGGTTTAAAATAACAGAAATTTATTCTCTGGCAGTTCCAAAGACCAGAAACCCGAAATCAAGGTATAGGCAGTACCATGTTCTCTCCAAAGCTATAGAAGAGAATCCTTTCTTGCTGCTTCTAGCTTCTGCTCATTGCTAGCAATCCTTGGTGATCCTTGGCTTTGGCAGCATGACTCCATTCTCTGTGTCCATACTGATATCCGGACACACGGCCTTAATATGTCCCACCCCCCTCCCTTTTTTTTTTTTAAGGACAACAGTCATTGGATTAGGGTCTCACCCTGTTCTCATCTGACTTCATCTTAACTTAATTATATCTACAGAGACCCTGTTTTCAAATAAAGTCACATTCACAGATTCCTGGCAGATATGAATTCTGCAGGGATACTAGTCAACCCAATACAGCATTCTATTGTTACTTTCTGTTGATGTCAAAGCTTTCTTTGTACTTTTATTTCTATCAGTGAATTTTAGTGTCTACTGCTAGGCAAAATTGGTACTAGAGTGTATCAGCATTGCAGTGTGCTAGCATTTAGTTATACCTACAGTTTACCCATAAACACAGATTTCCATCATGACCTGACAGTGCTTCATCATAGAAAAGCAAATCAGAGGTCATTAAATTTTCTTAGAGCTTATATCCTGGTTAATTTTAGAAAATGGGAATGCTCTTTCTTACAATGTTCTTGAAAATAATTTAATTATATTATATCTCTAAGTGAATAGAATGTTTTCAGACCCAAATTGTGAATCATAAAAAACTGAATAATTAATCTAATTGGATCAGAAAACTAAAAAAAAAAAAAATAGTGGCATGAGTGTTTCTGTTTGGTATGGTATGTAACAAGCCATTACTGGCCCTTTTTCCTGGTACTCATCCTGGTCCTTATATAAACTACAATATATCTAGTCATTTTTCTCATTTGTTGAACAAGTGTTTACCACCTCCAGTTTTATTTTTGTTATCTCAAGAGTCAGTAGCTATTCTCTATAATAATGGTGAATTAAGTATTATTGTGGCTGTGTTTAATTTAACACTTAGATTAGTTTTAGATTTTAACTAATCTAAACAGAGGATTGTGGAAGGCAGGGTTTGGAAAAACACCCAAAATTCTTTGACATTGTGTGTTTATGCACTGTGCTATGTTGCATATGCTATTTTTCTTTAACTCCTGTAATGCTATGAAAGGTAGGCATTAAACCCATGTTAAATACTAGAAAAATGAAAACAAAATCATATTACTAGTTATTGGTATAATTGGGACTAGAGCTCAGGCCTTAATTTCCTGAGATTTTTGCTTGTGGCACTAGTTCTTTTATTAATATACGTACCTGCAGGCTCCAGTGTAAAAAATAGGAAATATGTATGAACATGCTCTATGAAGTTTTTGATATGGCAGCCCATTTTAAAAAATTGAAGTGGAATTTTGCTTAGTTATTTTCTTTTGTTTACATTTGTTTACATTATTGTATTCGTTTGTTTACATTATTAATACACTGTCTCTCCGTAGTAAATTACAGGCCAATAAAAAGTTCTTTATTTGTTAGAAGGTCAGAGAAAGTAGATTTTATGTTTATTTCTAATTAAATAATTTTATTGGGAAAAAAGAAACACTTTGAACATGAAAGCATAAAGACTGTTATTCAGTCAGTTTAGTAGATGATGTGCCATGAACACAATGTGCAGGGTGGCCCTGGCAGACTGTTCACAACCTGCAGGAAGATGTCATGTTTTTACGCTACTCATTTTTTTATGTTATTGCTTTAAATGACATGGAAAATTTTAGGTGTTTAAAAAACTATCTAAAAAGAGTTGACTAATTATTGTTGTTTGAAGCAATAGTGATGTGGTGTCTTCTACCTCTGGCAAGCATACAAACACCATTTGTCTAAATAGCTCTGTGTGATCCAAGATATACTATTATTTACTTAGGGTTTTTATGGTTTACATCAGTAAGGAACTTTTATCATAGGGTATTTGTGAAAAAAGAACTGCTTGATCTCAAGGAATGCTTTATGATAATAATGACAGGCTGTATTAGCATGATTGTAGCCTGAAGCCTCCCATTCCTGAAGAAGGGGCCACTACTATTTCTTGAGCCTTTTCCTTCCCCTCTGACCCCCATCAGTCCTCTTTACCAAGTACTCATTTACATTATAGTTCATAGTGTGGTGTCAGCTGTTCCCAAAGGTGCTCTCCTCAAGCAAGTGAGTCATTTCTAGGATAATAGCTTGTTTCAGAACTTACACAATGTCTTTTTTGGTCTTGGGAGATCAAATGACAAACTATCACAATCAAGGGCTAGATTATGGTTTTTTGATAACATGTCTCAAACTAGGGTTAGCAGTTTCTTCACTTGAGGTATATTTCTGGATTGAATTCTATAAACTGTTCCACAGTAGTAATGTCACGTGGCTCACATTTTTGCTTCTGTTACTCACATACTGTACAGCAATAAACTCAAATTATGATGCATTATCAGATTGTATTATAAATAGCAATCCAGCATCAATAATTATCTCTTTTGAATGTTTTGTCTTGAAGAAAAGTGCTAAGATCCTTCTTAGTAAAATCGAGCTAACATAACTTTTCTATCTCCTATAATTGAAATCAATTACTTCAAAAATAAATATAGTTCTATATTATGACCTAAAAAATATAGTTCTATATTATGACCATTGAAAATAATGAAGTGTGGTTATATAGTTGCCCTGTTGGGACATAACCTTTACAAGGCATCATTCATAATGAAAGAGTAGGTTTTGTTAGGACAGATACATTAATCTTAAGTAAACATTTAAGAATTTATAAAATTATTATAAATATATTATATTTGTGTAACTATATATAGTTATATACTTAATAATTATATATATATACACACTAATATGTATATATTTAAAGTGCCTCTGTTGTCATGGAGTCACAGTGAGATGATGTAATACCCTAGGGAGTAGTAGAGAGGTTCATTGTTCACCCTCTTATGGTGCCTTTTGATTATTGCATTATGTTTAGAATTTAGGTTGTACAGAATGTTTTAAAAAGCTCTGTGTGTTATTAACTGGTATAGGAGTGTATTTCTTTAGTTCGTGGATAATACAAGTGCTTGGTTGATTTACACTTTAAAGTAAAACAATCATTTTGTTGAACTAGAGTTATTTTGTTTCACAAGGTACTCACTTGATCTGGTTGTAAAGAACAACTTTTGGGAGTACCATTTTCACATGGTATTTTTGGTTTTTTTCCCCTTCCACATAGTTAGCATACACAATTGCAAAACTTTGATTTAATGTCTGCTGCTTTATTTTCCCATGCTTTGCAAGCTTAAATGCTTATTTATAGTATTTTTTTTTGACCTGCATTAATGGATAGTTTTGGCCAAGATAACAGTCTTCTGGGATGTCCTAATAATTTTTAGCTGAGTTTTACGCAACCATCTCTCTTACTTTTATAGGCAAAATAATTAGAGTGTATTTTTTGAGAATCTCTGCTAAGGGTGCCTTAAAGTTTCTTCTAACTCCAGGCCTCTATGAATATGATGATTTTCCATTTTTAAAAGATGTGGCAGTATATTCTTATTGGCAGAATGTGTTTTTGCTTGTATTCATTTAGAGCTCTGTCTCCTGTTTTTCTGATGATCAAACGAATTTCTGAACTTTACGTCACACCTTTAGTGACAGAATAAAATTAACCAACTGGATGTTATCATAAGATGACCAAGTATCTAGGCATGAAGTGTTCTGAAAAGCATTTCACACATTTATCTTGTGCTGTATTGAACGCTTTGGTCATTAAACAAATGGGGTGCTTTTCCATACTTCTAAATAAATGTAAAGTGTGAAAATATTTTAAAATGTGTTTGAGTTTCTTTGTATTCTACTTTACAAATGGATTTTTATTATAGAGATCGGACGATAGCAGTAAATACAGTGTCAAAAATTTTTGTTAAATATTTATTTTTATTTATTATTTTTATTAAATATTTAAGAAAATACATTGTGGGCCACACCCTCAGCTGGAAGCTTCACAGAGCAGTGCCAAGCCCTTTCAGTGATGTCTTGGACAGATATGGAGGCTTCGTAGTAACTGCAGCAGCACTACGTAGAAGAGGCTTTCTCTATCTAGAACTCCTATAAGCTTAGGAAACCCCTTTGCATGGCTGAAGTCTCGTGTGTAACCTACCATGGGGACCAGTGGATTCCCTCCAAGAGTTCTTGCTTCTTCTTGGTGCTCCCCAGAATTCTCTAAAGTAAGTGGAGGGTCATGGGCCTCAAAGTATGTAGGCTGCATTGTCACCCACAGTTCCTCCCACACAAGGTGCTTGCAGAAGGGGGTGTAGGCTTCTAACTCTAATCAGAGTCACCTGTGGTTATGTCCCTACATTCAGTCTTGTTGGAGTCAACTTTTCATGCCTGGAAGTCATTCTGCTCTAATGATAATAAACACTTAATGAATACCTACCTATACTGTTTGAGGCCTTTTCTGAGTAATTTACAGACATTAGCTTGTTTCTTCTTCCCACCCACCCTGTGAGGTTAAGGACTTATATTATTCTGAATTTATAGGTGAGGCAAATAACTATTAAGTAATTTATTTGCTTAAGGTCAAAAAGCTAGTAAAATACCAGTTTGGAATTCTTATCCACCAGGCTAACTTGCTCTTGATATGATTTACCCTGTCCATGTGCATAGTGAATGACTTCTCTGTTTCCAGTTCCATGAGGATTTGCCCTAAGAGATTGTTGATGAGGAGCGTTGGCCCCAGTGTCCTACATTCTTAAGTTCAAGTCCTGGTTGGGCTACTCTTTTGCTGTGTGACCTTGGGAAAGCCTTGATTCCTCTTTTATAAGGTAGTACTACTTTCTTTCATATATTCAAAAATGTTTATTGAGGGCCTGCTGTGTACTAGGCACTGTTTGAGGTGTTAGGGATATTGTGCTAGGGATAAAGTTCCTGTCTTCATGGAGTTTCAATTCTAGTGGTGGAGACAGACAGGTAAATGGCAGACTAGATTAAAATGTCAGATAGTGAACAGTGTAATGAGGAACAATAAAGCAGGAGATGTAGAGCTGTTTTGGACAGAGAGCTTTTAGGGGTGGCCTTCGAGATAGTGATGTTTGGTCTGAGATATGCAGGACGTGAGGGAGAGAGCCAGGAGGATGCCTAGAGAAGAGTGTCTCAGCGAAGCAAAAGGCCTTGGGGTGGAAAAGCAAAGAAGCCACTATGAGCAGAGTGGTGGGTGGGAGAGCGGTAGGAAATGAGACTGGGAGGCAATCAGGAACCAGGGCAGACTTTGCATTTTATTTATCATGCAGTGGGAGTTGGCATGAGCAGGGGATTGGCATGACCTGATGGAGTTTTCAGTCTTGTGTGGCTGCTGTAGGGAGGATATCCTGTCGTGGAGTCAGAATGGAAGAAGAGAGAATGGGTTGCTCCTGTGATAGTCTAGGTGAGACATGGCGGAAACAGCATCCTAGGGTAAGCCCCTCCTCTGGAGGCTTGTAATCCAGAACACTCTTCTGCCAGCTGTCCTGGGCCCAATCTGGTCACACTATTTAACCTTACCACTCCCTTCCTTCCCTGGCATCCCAAAGGCTGGTTAGTCTTCTGTATTTCTGTCCTCCATAGCACTTATTGCTCTCTAATATGTGGTATCATTTGCTTATACATTAGGTTTATTTGTTGACTTTCATCACTTACCAGAGCTTAAGCTGCTCAAGGGCAGGGATTTTTCTATTTTGCTCTGTAATGTGTCCCAGATGCTTTGAACAGAGCCTGGCATAGAGTGTGTGCTTGGCAGGTATTTGTTGAATGTGTGGCTTGAGTGCTGATGGAGGAGGTGAGAAGAGATTTAATTTGAAGACAAAGCCAACAGGATTTTCTTCTAGATGTTCTTGCCCGTTTCTGGAAGTTACTCTAGTAGACTGGAGGTAATAAACTTAACTTGGTACCTGACATACAATACAACCTCAATAAACCATTAATATATCATTATAAGGCCAATGTGCAGTAAAGGGCTACATTTTACTCTTTTATGGGAAAATAAATTAATAGAAGAAAGTATAGATTAGAGGTCAGCAAACTCTGGCCCATGGGCCAAAATAGCCCATTGCCTGGTTTTGTAAATAGAGTTTAATTGCAACAGAACCATGCTCGTATGTTTACATATTGTCTATGGCTACTTTTGCTCTACGACAACAGAGTTAGGTAGTTGTAAGAGACCTATGGGTCCTCAAAACCTGAAATATTTACTGTCTGGCTCTTTCCAGGAAAAATGTGCCAGCCCCGATATAGAGAGCATTATACTGAGTATATGGTATCATATATTTTGCAGTATAGATCATAATGCCATTTGACAAGTTGTTATAATGAAGTAATGTTAATGAAAGCAAATATTGAACAACAGGAAAGTAGTTGATTATGAATCAATGTAGACTTATCTTCACCAAATCAGTTTATAAAATATCAAAAGACAGAATTTAAAAGTCCTACAATTAATCACATTGAAGTATCACTGAATATTTTAGGTTATCATTCACTCCCATACTTGATAATCATAACATGCCACAACATAAGTCCAGACCTAGCGATACTTCTCGGATAACAGTTCTTGAATCACAACACCAGGCCAGAGTGGCAAACAGCATCGTTTTCTTTGGCTCAGCAATAGGGTTAGGCTTTGTGTCCTCACCCAAGTCTCATCTTGAATTGTAATTCCTGTAATCCCCATAATCCCCATGTGTCACGGGAGAGTCCAGGTGGAGGTAAATGAATTATGGGGATGGTTTCCCCAATGTTGTTCTCATGATAGTGAGTGAGTTCTCACGAGATCTGATGGTTTTATACGGAGCTCTTTCCCCCTTCACTCAGCACTTCTCCTTCCTGCTGCCTTCTGAAGAAAGTGTCTGCTTTCCCTTCACCTTCCACCATGATTTAAGTTTCCAAGCCTCCCCAGCCATGCTGAATTGTGAGTGAATTAAACCTCTTTACTTTATAAATTACCCAGTCTCTGGCAGTTCTTTATAGCCATGTGAAAATGTACTAATACTCTCAGTGTGTTTACAATTTTTCTGTGAATCTTGGATAAATTAAATACAAACTTCTCAGTCTGGTGTTCACTTGCCTCTCTAGCCAGACTCTGTCTTAATAACTCCTACTCTCTAATAAGCACACATACACATTCTCGTTTTGTCTCTCTCTCTCTGTCTGTCTCACATACACATATACGACAGTTTATGTCCGTCCCTTTCTAAAGAGAGGTGTCGTTTCTTTCCCTACCCTTGGTATCCATTTGTGAAATTCTACTTTCTTACTCAAGGCCTGTCTAAAATGCTGTCTCCTTTATGAAGGCTTTTCTGGTTCCAGTTATGGTTGTTACCTTCCTTGATTTGGCCATTCCTATGGTCCTTGTCATGTTTCTTTACAGTTACCTGTGCATTTGTATTATTCTACCCTATTAGATTCTAACAGATGACATAGTGTTTTGCATAGAATGCGTCTTCAGTAAGTATAGAATGTAATTGAATTGATACAAATGTTTGTGTGTGATGCATTTTAATATTTTCTAATCTAAAAAATAAAAAGTAAAATGCTGATGACAACTCATAATTTAGAAAACTGCCTTTCCTGTTTTGAAAAAAAAAAGTGCAGCTCACTGCCAGTGCTCATTTAATTTTACATAAACGTGCTCTGTGAGGCTGAAGCAAATCTGACTGATTTTCAGTGTGAAAATAAAACATAAAAAATGTTCCTGGAGTTATTTCTAAACAGAACTAACATCAGAACTGTCTGAATTATCAGAATCGTCTATTTCAGAAAAATTGGATTCATCAAATAACTCTTCAGTGAACAATTATTTGAGAACAATGTTACCGTCATGCATAGGAATGCTGTGTTTTCTAGGATTTGACATTTTCAGCGATTGAGAATTACTACATTTTGTAAGTGGAAATACCACTACTAAAAACAGAATGCCATAAATAGAATGATGTCTTTTGCTTCTGAAGTCGAGATACTAGAGTGATGTGAAAATAATAATAAAAGCAGGATACTTCGTGGCAAAGTTATCTAGGGGTAAATGCTCCAGTCACAAGCACCACTGGTGGATATTCTTGGGGCAAATGGGACAAAGGTTAAGGTATTTTTATGGTTGGCCAGAATGGATTGTTATTTATTATGAGTTTTGGGATTCCCTTAGAGTCTACTTTCAAGTGGATTCAAGCATGGATAGAACAACCAAAGGTCTTCTTGCTGTCTTGCTGCTGCTGCTGCTTCTACTCTTACTACTGCTTTAGGCTGACTAGTCTGTAGTGCAGTTAAAAGAATATGAAGCCTCTTGAACCTCTGAAGAGGACCATGTTCTTTTGAGCCACAGGTAATCATATAAGTAGACTGGCTTAACAAGTCTAAAGGCCCTGAATTAGTTATCTATTGCTGTATAACAGTGTCACTGCAAACGTTGCTGCTTAAAACAGCACACATTTAGTATCTCACAGCATCTGTGAGTCAATAGCTCGGGCATAATTTAGGGTCCTCTGCCAGGCTGCAGTCTAGGTGTCTGCAAGAACTAGAGTCTTACCTGAAGGCTTGACTGGGGAAGGAGATTCTTCCAAGCTCACATGGTTGTTGGGAGCATTTAGTTCTTTACAGGCTATTGGATTGTGGGTCTCAGTCTCTTGTTGGCTGTCAATCAGAGGCCACCCTTAGTTTTTTGCCATGTGGCCTGCTCCATAGGGCAGCCTACAACATGGCAGCTTCTTCAAAGCCAGCAAAAGAGTTTTCTAGCTAGATGGATGTTATAATGTTATATAATGTAATGATCCAAGTGACATCTATCACTTTTACCATACTTAACTGGTTAGAGGCAAGTTACAGATCCTACCTACACTTAGGGGGAAGGGATTCCACAAGGGCATAATTCCAGGAGTCAGGATTCTGGAGGCCATATTCCAGTGTGTTGTTAAGAGGCTTATATAAGTACAACATTTTTATTAGAGCTATCTATATAGAAGTGCTATGATTTTCTTATTTCTATTTTTAAAATTCTTGACTGTTAAAATGGCATGTTTGTGATAATAAGGAAAAAGAAGCAAGATATATTAGCTCTTATAGCAGATAAGGTGTAGTTAATTGGTAGTTCAGGTTAAAGTTTTATTTATATTTCTACTTTTTCCTACCATTTCTTCTCATGAGTAGGCTGGAGAGAGCATGTGCCAAATCCCGACTCCTTGGTATTATCTGAAATGATTGATTACTTCTGCCATCTTTAACTCTTTCCCTTACATTCCAGGTAGCTCCTTTTCTGGTCCTTCCTTTTTCATTTTTCTTTGTTCCTTTCTCCTTTTTCTTTGTTCCTTTCCATTCTCCCCTTTTGGATCATTTTCTGTTTTACTCTGCAGTTTAATGACTTTTATATTCCCCATACATATTTTATATGCTCTGTAATTGTGTGTTGAAAGTATGGTTTAAATGACATAATAATTTTGATTTTGCCTTAGTAACCCTGAGGTTTTTACAGTGGGTTCTGTTGAGACTGCAGGGTTCTTAGGGGTTAGAAGTGAGAAGATAGGCAGATAAGCTATAAATCAGTTCTGCTCAGAATGTGGACTGTGCTGGCTTGTGAAAGATTATTATGAGTCAAAGATAAGATATAGACAGAAATAGAAGGTAAGTGTTTAGAAACTTTTGTAGGGTTTGGTGGGGTTTTTTGTACTTTATTTGTTAAGTATTAATAATAACATTATGTCACACACTGTGCTTTTACAACAGCTCTCATGAACTTTAAAAGTATGGTTTAATTCTTCCTGGTAGTGCTTGTGGCACTGAAGCATACCCTGAGTGACAGGATGTATTTACTGTAAATACTTTAAAAAATTGTTGCTAACAATATGAGTGTAATTAATGAATTTTAAATGGTCCCAGTTTATTGATATTAACCCAAGTTGATTATTTGTTGTAACTTAATAAATTATTGCCAGATTCTAAATATGGATATGCTACTTAGAGAGGTCCCCAAGACCCCCATAGTCTTATTAAGGCATTTCTTTGTTGGATTTGTATCTCCTCTCCATTCTATTTCTTATTCTATCATTTTGGGGGGATTACTTTATTACATTACATATTTGGGAGATTAGCTACTTTTTCTTTACTCACAAATATGACCTGAATTTGGTCCCATCAGGGTTTCTGCTACATGTAATTGTATCATGTCCTTTTCAAACAGAACCATGCTTAAATAGATGTAGCAATCTTTAGTCCAAGTACAGCTTTTCTCCTTTGTAGGGGAAACTGGAGTTTGGAGGAACAGTTTAAGCAGAAGCCAGTTTTCCACTCTCATGGGCTCAACCTAGATGTCTTCACAAGAGAATGGTTGGCTTCATTGGGTTCATGTTAATATAGGGAGGAGGGGAGCCCACTTAAAAATACAGTCAGTGTCACAAAAATCTTTTTGTTTTTTTCCTCCCTAAATATAGTATTTCTTTTTGTAATAGTTTTATCCTCTGACTTTTAAAGCATCTTTTTAGTTTTTCTTGCTTGCTTTTCATGTGAAAGTTGCTATTTTCAGGTGTTTTGAATTGTTTTGGAAGTTATAAATGGAATTGTGTACTTCAGAGAAGGTCAAGTTTGGAAGTCATCATGTGTCATGTGCCTATCTCCCTTCTTTATTTTTAAATGGCACACGAGTGTCTGACTCGCACATGGTATTTCTTGCTTTGTAGGCTGGTGCCAGACTCAGTGTCTTTTGTTTTTAATAGATAAACGTCTGGTGGTTTGTGTTTTGCTGTGAGATGCATGTGAGTCATACTAATCACGAACTCTGTCCTTCCTCCAACCTCTGATTATTTTTGGACAATTTACCTATACCTCAACATCTTGAAGCTTATATGTTGAAAATCTCAACTCTATATCTGTTTCTAAGTATTCTGATTAATCACCTGCACTTTTCATTTCCTTATAGATTTATGTATTTATTTTTTTGGTGAGCAAACTACCAGTCTTGTTGGCTTTGTTTTTATACTTGTATATTGTTCACAAAATTAGCAATAGACTTAAGACAATTGGCCATTAATCTTTGTGATTTACTTTCTCCTTGGTCATGGACATTACCAAAAATCTTAATTTCATTAGTATATCTAATTCTGTGAATTACACTCTTCTAGCACAGTGGCTTATAGTTAAAAACAAAGAAAACCAACAATACTATGATCAAAAAGACAACTGATAACTGATATATTTTATATTATGTTTTTATTAAAGAGCTTCTTCAGCATTATCAAAATCATCTTTATTTCCCCAATATGTTATGACAGGTAGTATGTGTAATGGTTAAGAGCATAGATGTTGGAGCCAGACTGTCTGGATTCTACTGCTTAACCAGCTGTATGATGTTTTTGATATTTGGCAAATCACTTTACCTCTCCGTTCCTTGGCTTCATATCTGTAAAATGAGGAATAGTAGTACCTAGCACGTGGGGCAGTTTTCAGGATTAGCTAAATATATGTAAAGTGCTTATAACAGTACCTGGCACTGCCCTATAAATGCTATGTATGTTCTTAGCTGCCATTATTTATCTTTGTGATGGTCTCTATTTGTGTTACAATTTTTTTAACAATAGCAAAGAAACCTTTACTTATGAGATATTAAAAGTATGTACTAAGATTTAAGTTTTTTAGGCTAAAAATTTCTAGTAAAGCTAGTTTCTATAACTCTTAAAGACGAACAATTGAAGCTAAACACTTTTCATTATCAAGGGCTGTTACAAAGTGCTGTTTTAAACATAAAAAAAGGTCTATGGAGTTGCACAGAAGACTAAGTTATGTGGTTCTGCCTTTTTTAGCATTCTGGCCTTCTGTGTTCGTTTAACATTTGCAAAGTTCCAAATTGAAGACATAAAGATAGGTGATTTGTCAATGAGGTAGTATAAAGTCCTGCATGTCTTATATCTAGAACTGAGGTTTTCATTGAATTACCACTTACATTTTCTTAAGACCGTTGATATACTTCTATGTTATTGTTTAAAATAGTTTTTTTTTAATTGGGAACATTTCCTTGAACATTCACTTAGAGTATCAAAAGAAGTTTTTGTTTGTGGTTGGAAAAAATGTCTTTAACCTGCCAACAGAATTTAAAATTGCATAAGAAAATGGGTGTTGATGCTGAGAAATGGTGTGTAGGCAGCAGATCTCTTGTTCTGTCTGAAAACAGTGATGAAATACAAACAACAAATGTGGAATTACAGTTGCTCTATTTTCGTGTGGGAAAGATAACTTCAGACTAGGGAGAACAATTTCTGCTGTTTTAATAAACTTTTATTATATTTAGGCATGGGATTTAGTTGGCAATCATTATAGGGATAAAACAAAGCTAATTTCTATAAATAGTACTGTGATGCCTGTTTCATTATTATTATTATTTTGAGACAGAGTCTCGCTCTGTCACCCAGGCTGGTGTCCAGTGGCACAATCTTGGCTCATTGCAACCTCCACCTCCTGGGATCAAGCAATTCTTGTGCCTCAGCCTCCCAAGTAGCTGGGATTACAGGCATGCACCACCATGACTGGCTAATTTTTGTATTTTTAGTAGATACAGGGTTTTGCCATGTTGGCCAGGCTGATCTCGAACTCCTCACCTCAAGTGATCCACCTGCCTCAGCCTCCCAAAGTGCTGGGATTACAGACATGAGCCACTGTGCTTGGCTCTGTTTCATTATATTTATGTTGAAATTTAACAGATATTTATAGCTTGGGTTTCCTTGATTATCTTTAGGTAATTGGTGAACTCTTAGAATTGTCCATAGAATTATATTTTCCTCTTGAAACTTTTATGATACATTAGCATTAACCAGTCTGTTGTGGTGGTGGTGGTAAACTAAATATTACATAAAGTTGACCTTTTTAACCATTTTTAAGTGGATAGTTAAGTGGCATTAAGTACATTCATGTTGTTATACAAACATCACCACTATCCATCTCCAGAACGTTTCCCTCTTCCCAACCTAAAACTCTGTACTCATTAAACAATAACTCCCCATTCCCTGCAGCCCCACCATTCTACTCTCTGTCTCTATGAACTTGACTACCCTAGGTACCTCATATAAGTAGAATCATATAGAATTTGTCATTTTGTGACTGGCTTTTTTCACCTCGCATAATGTTCTCAAAATTTATCCATTGTGTAACATGTCACATTTCATTTTTTAAGGCTGAATAAGATTCCATTGTACATATATAGTACAGTTTGTTTATGCATATATCTGTTGATTGACATTTGGTTTGCTTCCACATTTTGGCTATTGAGAATAATGTTTGCTGTGATCATTACTACAAAATATCTGTTTAAGTCTCTGGTTTTAGTTCTTTTGTGAATTCACTAGAAATTGAGGGATTGAACCAGAGATGGCTAGATCATATGGTAATTTAATTTTTATTTTGTTTTAGTAGCTGCCACACTGTTTTCCTCAGCAGCTACACACCATTTTACATTCCCACTGTCTGTGGAATTTTGTGTTGTTTATATTTTTCTTGAGAATCGGTCGTTAGATTTCATTAAACCTCAGAGTGAACTACTGTTCTAGTATTTAGTTCCTAACAGATTCATTTTGATTCCTATATACTCAATGCAATAAGTATTACAGATTCGTTATAGTAGGCCTATTTACTTGCTTCCTTATATCACAAAAACTTTCTTGGGTAGATGCAATGCAAAGCATTACCCTTCACCTTAGTCATATAGGTTAAACAAAATAGGTAACTCTGGAATTAGGTAAAATCTTGTGTGCAGGAATCTTGAAAAACTGTATTATTTTTCAAGCTCTCCAAAAGATTGAGTTGACAAAAGAAAAAGTAGCATCAAATGTTTTATTTTAGGTCCTTCTGTACTGCAAGAACAGAAGTAGACCAATGTTAATAATTTTGATTTCTCAGATTCACTGAAGAGATGTGGGTCTACAAACACTTTAGGTACTTTGATAAATTATTCTCAACATGAATATGATACTGAATTCATTTATGCAAATGATTTTTACAGTAGGTTTGCTGTTATTTACTTTTATTATTATTATTTTTTGAGATGGAGTCTCACTTGCAGTGGCACAATTTCAGCTCACTGTAACCTCCGCCTCCCAGGTTCAGGCTATTCTTGTGCCTCAGCCTCCTGAGTAGCTAGGATTATAGGCATGTGCCAGAATAGCTGGCTAATTTTTGTATTTTTGGTAGAGACGGGGTTTCACCGTGTTGCCCAGGCTGGTCTTGAACTCCTGGCCTCAAGTAATCCACCTGCCTTGGCCTCCCAAAGTGCTGGGATTACAGGTGTGAGCCACCGTGCCTGGCCTGTTATTTACTTTAACATGAGTTATTTTCTACCAGTTACATGATCATAGCTGAACCTTTTGTGAACCTAAACTTTAGAATAACTATCAAAACAAAATAAATGATAGTAGACATATGACTCTCTTTTCCTTTTCTTCAAACCAATAAATTAACTAAATTAAAAACAGAAATGCAACAATATGTTTTGCCCTATATCTTTATAGCACTTTACAATGATTGTATGAAGTTGAGAACAGTAACATGAGATACTATTCAAGATGATTCACCGTACTGTGTTTCCTCAGGTAAAGAATTTGTATGATGTGTTTCAGAAAGATATTTTTTAATAAATAAATTTTAGAATTACATATTTTGGGACCAAATTTAAAAATATAATACAAACTAGTGGTAACATCTAACATCTAAAGTAATAAGACCATAGTAAATAAAGTTATCTCCCCCAATAGCATGGGTAATGTTCTACCACTGCACCCTGCAGGTCCTCCTTCCCTTTTCTCTACCCCTTCTCCCCTCCCCTGTGCCCCTGCACCTCTCCTTCCCTTCTTCTCTCCTCTCCTATTAAGAATTACTGCTATTCACAAGACAGGGGCATATCTCAGTGTTGTCTTTGGCCAGGAAAAATAGTTGAGAACTATAGGTGTGGAAGTATTAAACCGCATTTCAGAAAATGTGGGTTTTGCTTCTTCAAACTAATTAGCTGAATCACTTGATCTTCATTTCTTACATGTAAAATGAAAAGATTGAACTAGGCAAATGTATGTTTTTAGATTTTTTTTTCCAACTTTGATTTTTTTTTTCTTATGATTCTTGAGTCTTAGCAAAACCCAGAATTTGGAAGCCTAACAGATTCTCTGCATAATCTATTTTATATAGTCTCTATATTATGTCCACCCTATAATATTAGGTTGATGTACAAGTAATTGTGGTTTCATACCATAAATTTTAAATCATTATAACTAGGCTCAAACACACCTTTATTAATCAAAATAGGAACCATTACAATCAATACATTTTTGCCAACGAGAAGTGTGTTTATTCCCATAGCATAAAAATCTGTGCTTCAGGATTTGATGAATTCTTGGAAAACATTTTCTGCATCCTGCTGGTGGTGGAAGCAATTTCACTGCAAACAGTTGTCAAGATACTTAAAGAAGTGGCAGTTGGTTGGCAAGAGGTCAGGTGAATATGGCGGAGGAGGCAAAACTTCACAGCCCAATTCATTCAACTTTTGAAGCGTTGGTTGTGCGACGTGCGGACGAGTGTTGTCGTGGAAAAGAATTGGGCCCTTTCTACTGACCAGTGCCAGCTGCAGGCCTTGCAGTTTTCAGTGCATCTCATTGATTTGCTGAGCAGACTTCTCAGATGTAGTGGTTTCACCAGGATTCAGAAAGCTGTAGTGGATCAGACCAGCAGCAGACCACCAGACAGTGACCATGACCTTTTTTTGGTGCAAGTTTGGCTTTGGGAAGTGCTTTGCAGCTTCTCCTCAGTCCAACCACTGAGCTGCTCATCATCAGTTGTTGTATACAATCCACTTTTTATCGCACGTCACAATCTGATCAAGAGATGGTTTGTTGTTGTTGCATAGAATAAGAGAAGATGACATTTCAAATGATTTTTTTGATTTCCGGTCAGCTCATGAGGCACCCACTTATCGAGCTTTTTCACCTTTCCAATTTGCTTCAAATGCTGAACGAACGTAGAATGGTCGACGTTGAGTTCTTCGGCATCTTCTCATGTAGTTGTAAAAGGATCAGCTTCAATGATTGCTCTCAATCTGTCATTGTCAACTTCTGATTGCCGGCCACTACGCTTCTCATCTTCAAGGCTCTCCTCTCCTTTGCAAAACTTATTGAACCACCACTGCACTGTCTGTTCATTAGCAGTTCCTGGGCCAAATGTGTTGTTGATGTTCTGAGTTGTCTCCGCTGCTTTAAGACCCATTTTGAACTCAAATAAGAAGATTGCTCACATTTACTTTATGTCTAACATCATTTCCATAGTCTAAGATAAACATAAACAGCAAGTAATAAGTCATTAGCCAAAAAATATAAAGTGAGAAATGCCCATTAAAATGATTTATAACATAACCACATTTATGTAAGAACGTATTCCAATATCAACTGGCAAATTCCAACAATGCAAAAATTGCAATTACTTTTGCACTTTTCTAATTTTAAGGCAGGGACTATCTATTTATCTTGTAAATCTCAAATGATCCAATGAAAAGCATTTTGCAAAGTTGACACCTAGAAAGATTGCAAATACAAAGCAATTTGTTAGCCTGGTTAACATAGTGAGACCCTGTCTCTAATAAAAAAAAAAACAACATGAAAATAAATTAGCCAGGTTTGGTGGTGCAAGCCTGTATTCCCAGATTCTTGGGAGACTGAGGCAGGAGGTTAGCTTGAGCCCAAGAGTTCAAGGGTGCACTGAGCTGTGATCACGCCACTGCATTCCAGCCTGGGTGACAGACTGAGACCCTGTCTCTAAAAAAAGGAAATTGTTCAGATTAAGGAGGATATAAAATTATTTTGGCAAACACCATTTATTTGGTTCTTTGAAGTTCTTATTGCTTTTAATAGGTACAGTTTTTATTTAGATGTATACATTTCAATGGCATATCATAAATAACTTAATGATAATGACATATAATGACATAAGTTGAAGGTAAGAAGTATACCTTAATCCAGTGGCTTTACCACATTTTCCTGTGATTTTCTTGGCTATATCTCCTCTGACTTTTAGTCTAAGGATTAAATGGTCCTGAGTGCAATTTTTTCTCAATCTCTAAAAGAAAAGGTCACTATTTTAAAAGCAAAGCAGTATTTTCCCCAGAATCCCCAGCACATTTCATTGATACGAATTTTATCTCAGGCACATTCCTGAATGAATCCCAGTTTCCATGAGAATGCTACATTCTGATTGGCTTAGGTCTGAGTTCCTGATGTATTTATTGGAATACATTTATTGAAGCATTTATTGGAGAATGAAAAGGTATTTCCCTTTGATTAGCCATGCTCTATTCTAGAACTGGTTCTAGCGTTAGTTTTTTGTGAGTTTTACTGACTGCGTGAGAGAAGAGTTGATTCCAGAACAAAATCAGTATTCTTTTGGAAAGAGAGTGGGGTTAAGTCCTGAGTAGCAACATGCACTGTAGTTCACACGTTTTGCTCCCTAACATTCATACACATCCTTCTTCCTATACGTGTTCTTAACTAAAATTTGCTCTTAAACAAACCATCCTCACCACTTCCCTGAAGAGGGATACTCAAAGTCTCATTCAATTCCAAGACCAGGATCTTAGATGATACATGGACTATATATCTGGGTGGTATATACTCCTCTCTGTAGGATCTAGTGTAGCTCTTTATGGTCTTGCAACCTGTAACTAAAAAGTAACTCACCTATGTCAATTCATAATACTGGAGGAAGAACAGGATGATGCAATGAAAAGTCTCATCTTAAAAGGAAAATAATAGAAAACAGCACATATTGGTCATTCTTTCATAATCCAGGAATGGTAAACACCCCCTGTAGTTGGTAGGAAGTTAATTTCTTAGCACATTTGATAGCAAGTGATTTTTAGCTCTGAGAATCTCTCTCCTTTCCTTGTTTTTTAATGCCACATCTGGGGTTGCTTTTAGGAAGGATCATTCATTTCCAGCAGCTCTCTCTCAGTTAATGCAAGGTTGGGTAGGAGAGATCTCAGGTTGCCTTGGAACAGTGGTTCTCGGCATGGTCTGGAGACCAGAAGCAATAGCATCATTTGAATGGCAAATTTTTGGGTGTCACCACAGACTTCATGAAATGAGAACAGGAAATCCAGCGATCTGTGCTTTGATAAGAACTCCCAGAGCATCTGATGTGTTCTCTAAGAATCGTTGACATAGACATTCAGCAGGTTTTTGTGGTTTCTTTGGAAAATCAGCTCCCTTAAGTGGACTAAGTGGAATATCTGTTTGTTATGGTCAGTTCCATTTGCAGTAACAATAGCCAGAAACCTTGCCTGGTCATCCTTTCTGCACCTGGGAATTTCTCTATTATAGTGAGAAGCCTCTACCTAACTCCAGGACCTTAACTGAAAGGCCAATACTGTGTTTTGGCCTCAGCTTGTCCCTTGCCTTTAGGCTACATCTCAGCTGCATTTTCACAATGAACTGTTTTGTCTTTGTTAGGCAAGAGGATGCTTAGCTGTGCTTGGGAAAGGACAACTGTGGGGGTGGGAGTTAGATGTCCTCTGGGTTCCAATCTCATCTCCTATGGAATTTCTAACATACCAGCTTCTGTTTTCACGTACCTAAGCTTGGCTTCTGGGATTTGGCCTTTTGTTTGGTTGGTTTATTTTTGTTTTAACCCTATTGGAGTCCACATTACCAGACTTTTAGCATTTGGGGGTTATAAAGGCAAAAAGGGCCTCTCGTATCAATGCTGTATTTTCTCCCTTCTCTTCTTTCAGACTAAGCTTATCTTTATCTAGACTAGAAGAAATAGGCAACACATTTCATCATTGTTAATTTTTCTACCATTTAAGGTTCTTTTAGTTGAAGCAACTATAATATAATGTTTAGAGTAGTCATGAAATTTAAGGCATTAGCTTATTGTTTGAGAGTTCTGATGTTACCTTCTCCCACATCGGAGTTAGAAATTGGCATTATGGATGAGGACAGGAAGCAAAATAGAAAAGGCAAGCCCATTCTCTCTTGTCTAGCCTTTCTATCTCCCTCTATCACCCCATACTGCCATAGCTTCACAGGAAATAGCTAGCAAAGCACAAATCCATGCAGTAGTGCTAAGCAATGTGCTATTGACACACTGTGTAGTGTGGATGAAAAAAGCCAGACAAAAAGAGTACATACTCTATGATTCCATTTATATAAAATTATTGAAAACCAATTTATCCTGCATACTAATTTATAGTGAAAGAAAGAACAATACTTTCCTGGGCACTTGGGTAGAGAGTTTAGAGGGAGAGGTGACAAAGAGACACAAGGAAACCTTTAGGGACAATGGATATGTTCATTATCATGATTGCGGCGATGTTTCACAGATGTATTCATATGTCAACACTTACCAAATTGTACTTTTTAAATATGTACAGTTTATTTTGTGTCAATTTTACCTCAATAAAGCTGATTATTAAAATAATTATTTATTAAAGTAATACATACTAAGCAATAAACAAGGTACCTCCTTCCCCACAAAAGGAGCCTTTTGAGTCTTTGTAGAAGTAGGAAGACGTAGGTGCAGACATGAAATCTGGCAGTTAATTAGCCTGTGTACCGGAACTCCTTTGCTTTGTTTTGTCTTGTCTTGTCTTGTCTTGTCTTGTCTTGTCTTGTCTTTGTCTTGTCTCTGTCTTGTCTCTGTCTTGTCTCTGTCTTGTCTCTGTCTTGTCTTGTCTTGTCTTGTCTCGTCTTGTCTCGTCTTGTCTCGTCTTGTCTCGTCTTGTCTTACCTTGTCTTTGTCTTGTCTTGTCTTGTCTTGGTCTTGTCTTGGTCTTGTCTTGGTCTTGTCTTGTTCTTTTCTTTTTTTTGAGGTAGAGTTTCATTCTTGTCAGCCAGGCTAGAGTGCAGTGGCATGATCTCAGTTTGCTGCAACCTCTGCCTCCTGAATTCGGTGATTCTCCTGCCTCATCTTCTGCAGTAGCTGGGATT
The DNA here is from genome assembly GCF_028885655.2 of Pongo abelii. Lineage (NCBI taxonomy): Eukaryota > Metazoa > Chordata > Mammalia > Primates > Hominidae > Pongo > Pongo abelii. The sequence goes on from NC_071990.2 coordinate 20,855,647, forward strand.
ACAGGCATGCGCCACCAGGCCCAGCTAATTTTTTTGTATTTTTACTAGAGCCAGGGTTTTGCTGTGTTGGCCCAGCTGATCTTGAACTGCTGACCTCAAGGGATCCACCTGCCTCGGCCTCCCAAAGTCCTGGGATTATAGGCATGAGTCACTGCGCCTGGCCTGGAACCCCTTTTCAACTTCAGTTTTCTTATCTGAAAAATGGAGCTTCTACTACTGGCACCAAGAATCTGCTGGTTGTGCTTATCAAAATGAGATGTATATGAGGGAGCCCTGCTTTGTGTACTTTACATGAGCAACTACCCTTTCTCTTCTCCTTCCTTCTCCTGGTTGTTGTAAAAGGGACCCATGGGTTTCTGCTCCCTCAAGCCTCCTTTTTACTCCCTCCTATGTAGATGAAAAAGGAAAGCAGGAGTGTACCTCCTATGAATAGCCCACACCTGTACTTTTTGATAGTGAATCGGTAGAGTAACTGTTTCATTCACTTGGACATGACCTCAAGATTTAGCAGTGGGAAAAGAAAAGCATCGAAGTAAATCAAACTGATGATTATGTTACAAAGGCTATCTGATTTGCTGAGTTCCAGCCATCATATTACCAAAAATATAATGTTTGCATATTATACAAACATTTTCATTTTTTAAAAAGCAGCACCATCACTAAGCTAGTTATATATAAAAATTCAGCGTAAGTTGCAGTTATTCTGTAGCAAATTCAGTGGCATTACGGTTGAAAAGAATAGAATCTGGGAAGCCAGGACTTTCTTATGATTCACTTTTTTCTCTGTCATAGGTTGGCTTTTTAGGGTTATACTCCATGAATATCACCACCTCTTGGGATGGAAGTTCTCAGCTGGCACATTGCTTGCTCATCTCTGAAATACTGTTCTTTAATGTTCTTATTTAAGTTCTTAAATTGACGTATTTCCTCTGTTGAGATGCATTTTTTCCCTTTTCCATCCGAATGTTTCTGAAAACAGCACAATTCTTTATAAAGGAATATACATTCCTTTAAATACATCTTGTATTTAATGGGGGTAGTTTTTATCACTCCTTTCTCCTGTTCCAATAAAGAAAAGAGCTCTCACTGAATTGATAGGGATTCTTTCCATCAGTCAAGGAAAAGAGGTGTAATGTGTATGTAGGAGAAGAGGCACTAAACCACTGTGCAGCTGAGATCCGAGTGGGAAAGCTTTCTTCTCATGGATATTTGGGTAGTCGCCTTGATAGCCAGTGGACTGTGTGCTAAGGGCCTACCAGTTCCCTCATTTTCTCTCTCTAGTAAATGCTACTTTGTCCTGGCCCTGTGTTAGGTAATAATCTCTAAGTCAAAGATGGGCAGTTGAATTTTACTGAAATTATTACAGTGTTGATTAAAATTGTTAGCTCTTGAATTTGGAGAATTTGTTGAAGTTAAAATGGTGGGTAATTACATAAATGCTTAGGCACTACTTTTTCATTTCGCTTTAAAACACATCATCTCTCTTCCTTATGTGATTGCTAACACCATTATTTGACCCAAACAATTTAAGTTTTTTCCCACACAGGTTAGAAATTTAAGTTTTATCTGAATTTAGCTTTCTAGTTTCAATGCCTGTGAAATATAAGATTTTTTTTTCTTTTCCCAGGATGTTTTGACCCATGTTAGAACAATACCTTTTATCCCAGGCGCCAAAATATGGTACCTGTTACATGTTATAGAATTAGCCTCAACCACTGTTTCCTGTGAGATTTCACCTCAGCAGACGTCAGCCTCCGTAACCACTGAGAGAACAAAAACAATAGCTTTTTTCACTAATACTCCTTTGCTTTTAGAGTATATTTTATGGTCCATTATTCAGGTTTTTTGGTTGGTATATTTTGCCTGTGGCTTAGTCAGATCTTCAGATTAACCCTTAGGTAAGTCTTTGCTAGAGACCACTTTCTCATATGTTGACCTTTAGAATATTTGAAAGTACAGATTTAGTTTTGCTTAGTTTAACAGCAGATGATTGTTAACTATTAATCTGCAGAAATAAATATTTCTAATACTAGCATAAATTTGGCTTCACTTCAGCATATAATAATAATAATAATACTTTTTATAAATATATATATGCCTTGTTTTCATTCCTGCAAATTCTAATTCAGTAAATCTGATAAGGGGGCCAGGTATGTGTACCTAAAAAGAAAAAAAGCAAAAACAAAAACAACCTACAACCCCAAAACCAAACAAACCAGACATAGAGAACAGTTAGGGGTGGAGCTGGGAAGAAATTGTGTGTGTGTGTGTGTGTGTGTGTGTGTGTGTGTGTGTATACTTGTATGTATATGATTTATATATATGTATATATCTACTTGATTATATTACATAATTTTAAAACAGTATTTGTTACTGCTTTTTAAACTTTACGGTATATTAGGAATATATCTTACATGGCAGAATTGTATTCTTAAAGGATAAATTATTTGTCTATTTATATGTATAATTTATACATATATTATGTAAATAAAATCTCATACTATGGTAGGAAGTGTATAGTTGTGTTCATAGTTCCTGTTTCGTTTTCAGCTTGGACATTCGTAAGTTAGCTCAAATCTGTAGCACAGTGTCACTTTGTATGGGTCTCAGCTTGGATGGCCAACCAGGTGTCTACGTCACAAACATTATTTGACAATTACGGCTGTCTCCACTGCTGTCTTTGGAAGGTATAGATAATATCTTAGCCTTAATTTTTGTCTGCTGTCATTGCTTTATAAAACTAAAAATAACAATGAAGGTGGAACAAAAGAAAATTTTTGGAAAAGTATGTACTTTATGGTTGACAGAATTTCATTATCTTTTACCATGCTATTTTAGTGAACACATTTAGAAAACAGTTGTTGCTATTAAGGGTTTGGGACTTTGTCTCCCAGGGAGTAAGCTGCTAGCTACAAATAGAACACATTGAAAACCCAACTGGAGAGGCCCAGGTGCAGTGGCTCACGTCTGTAATCCCAGCACTTTGGGAGGCCGAGGTGGGTGGATCACCTGAGGTCAGGAGATCGAGACCATCCTGGCTAACATGGTGAAACCCGTCTCTATTAAAAATACAAAAAAATTAGCCAGGCATGGTGGCAGGCGCCTGTAGTCCCAGCTACTCGGGAGGCTGAGGCAGGAGAATGGTGTGAACCTGGGAGGTGGAGCTTGCAGTGAGCCCAGATCACACCACTGCACACCAGCCTTGGAGACAGAGTGAGACTCCGTCTCAAAAAAAAAAAAAAAAAAAAAAAAATCTAACTGGAATGATCACTGCTACTTATTAATTATGTTTATTCTACATATTGTATGTCAATTGACATATTAGCTGATTCAAACCAATATTCAGTTAAAAGAGGCCATTTTCTTGCTTTTTTTCCCCCTGTACATCTTTAATTCTAAAGATCATTATAGAAATGTAAGGAAAACTTAGGAAGATGTTAAAGAATCACCTACAGCCACAGTTTCTGTAGAACTCGATGGATTTTTTTGCTGGCCTGTGATAAAATGAGAAATATAAGGAAAATATAATGAGATTTTTATGAAGCTACGTTTGTGAGCCTTCATTATGACATTCCCCCTGTTTTGTTGTTTAAAATATGCTATTTTTTGTAAAATAGTAATGATAGTACAAGATAGTTTAACTTTTTTTGTCCTATCTTGGCAAAATAACAAATTGGTAGCCTATTGGATGTCCAGTTATGTGTGTGTGCATTTTAAGTGTGTTGCTCTGTGACATCCCAGCATTGGAAACTACTGATAGAAACTGGAAAAACAGTTAATATTGAAAATGGATGGTCTTTGATAGACTATCAGGTCCTTTACTTCTCCTGTTGCATAGTCTGCTTGGAATGGTGTGCAGATTGTAGTGTGTTTATACCCTGTGTAGGGTCCCTTGTCTTACAGCTCTTGTCTCCAAGCTTTACTTTCCTGTTCCCAGCTTCCTGACCTCTAAGACAAGATTGTTGATCCTTTGTCTGGCATTATTGCTCTGTACCTTCTCCATTCCTGACTTCCATTTCCCTGCTTCATTGTATTTTACTGGATACCTTTCTGCCTAGCACTCCTCCTAGCTGTGTAGCTAAGTATTGGCTTGTCAACTGGTCTGTCCATTATGAAATCACCAAGAGATTTGTGTATTTATTGTTATTCTAATAGTATACAAGTCACTGTGTTAAATGCTATAGCAGATAGTAAATAAGGAAGATAATACCTGTTCCTTAAGAATATTGAGATAAGCATACAACTAATTGTGTATTCTTACACAGAATAAGTCAGTGTTTCTTAAGAGAAGTACAGAGTACAATTGGTGATAAAGGAAATTCAGATGCGATTGGAAGGATCTTTGACTTGGCTGTCTGTATAACTTTGAGCAAGTTTCTTAATCTTTTTGAGCCTCAGTTCCCTCTACAGAAGAATAATAATGCTTATATCAAGATTGCTGTGAGGGTAAATGAAACAACTAATGTAAAATGCATAACTGAGTTTCTGGCAAGCATTTGGCCGCTATCTTTTACTATCACTGGTCACTTCTCCTCCCAAACTGTTTTAAAGATTGTGATGATTTTTTACAGGGATTGAGAGGTGGTAAGTATAATTCTTTCAAGTAAAGTGAATGACAAACAAAGGTACAGAGTTAAAATATGCTGGAACAACATTTTGGAGCAAAGGATATAGCTGATGGGAATAGAGGAAGAGAAAATACAGCTGCAATTGTGTTTCAGTTTAGTACACATATTTTAATGCAGGGGAAATTAACTCCGAAAGTTCACAACTGAAGATAGAGATAGGAGAGACGATTGAGTCAGTCACCCAAGTGGAGGGATTCATTTTAGGCAAAAGGAATTTTGGGCACAGGAAGCTTAAAGAATGTAGGGTTTTGGAAGTATATTCAGCTAATTTTTCAAGTATGTCATTTTTCCATTGCTTGTTGAGAATTTTGATCTTGACAAACGGGTATTATATTATCATTTGAAGATCTTATCAGATTCTGTTGGTATGAGTATCTCCTGTATTCGTTTGAAAGATCAGAAAGTAATTGTCCTGGAAAAACAGTTAAACCGAGGTGAGGGCTCACAATAGGCCATATTTAACAATCAAGTCTGGCACAGCCTACATTGTGTGAACTTTTGGTTTCTTGGGTTTTTGTTTTCTCTTCACTTGATGGTGTTTCAGTTTGGAAGAATGTGGCTAGACCACAGTATGGCTTTTCCAAGATTTAGTTCTTGTTAAGGGCTTATTATTTTGTAACATTTGTTTTTTGTTTTTGTAGAGACAAGGTCTCACTATGTTGCTCAGGCTGGTCTTGAATTCCTGAGCTCAAGCAACCCTCCTGCCTCAGCCTCCCAAAGTGCTAGGATTACAGGCGTGAGCCACCATGCCTGGCCATTTTGTAACATTTCAAGCTTTGAGAAAGATCATACTCTATCAATTTATGAAAAACAAATCGTGATTAAATTATGTGAGTGGAATGGAAAGTGGAGGCTGTGAGTATTAATGCTTGAGTCCAAATGGTTTTTGCGTATTCAGGTTATCTTTGACCTGAAGCAGAGAAAACCAGAAGACTGTGTCATATTAGTCACCTTTCTTCCCCCATGAAAAAAAGATACCAGTACGAGTGACTTTTTAAGAGTGTAACTCTGATTTTTAAATTATTTCAGAACTTGTAATATCTAAAGATGCTCTTTACAAAAAAAGAATAGGTATGTTAAAACTTTTAGTTTTCACTTGCTTTATGTGGTTTGGATATTAAGTTGACCATTATGTGTTTTTATGCACTTTGAAGTATTTTAATTTGTGAAAATTCACTGTTATTTCATTTGTTTAGTCTATGTAATTTAAAAATATTGTACCACAGGTGTTTCTTAAGACTTCAGGGTTGAACTGGGTGTGATGGCTCACGCCTGTCATCCCAATCCTTTGGGAGGCTGAGACAGGAGGATAACTTGAGCTCAGGACCAGCCTGGGTAACATAGTGAGACCCTGTCTTTACAAAAAAAACCTTTGTTAAAAAAATAAAAATAATAAAAAATGAAACTCTCCTGGGTTATACTGCCAAATTAAATACTTAAGCTCTCTCTCCTTTTGAGGGTTTTAGTCATTCTTGGTCTCTGGCCATGTAACAACCTGTGCAAAGATTAGTAGGTATTGTGTGCTAGCTTTATCCTTCCATCAGGACAGTCTAGGCCTATTTGGATTTTGCATCTTCCTTGTAGTTCAACAGCCATCTCATTTTGGTTTTGGCTTCCTGCAGTCAACCTTCAAAGATCTTTTGTTTTCTGACAGTTGAAGAAACTGGCTCAGTGTTCTTTCTCCTAGACAATTATTTAATTGTTTACAGATAACTGAAACTATCTCCTAAAAGTTTCTATTGTGAATTTCTTTATTTTATGGGAAGCTTCTTGTGTTGAAATGATTGGTTAACATAATTCTTGGTGATTAGAAAAACTGTTTTTCAACCAAATAGCATCAAAATGCTTATTCTTTCTTTTCTGATTTTACACTGCATGGCTTTTTTCTGTGTATTATAACAAATCTCTTCTTTTTAAAGCTAAGACAATAGCAAATTTGATGCTTGAGTTGGTACTATTAGAGCAAGTTTAAAGAAACGTACTCTTGTACCCTATAAATAATACACCTACTATGTACCCACAAAAATTAAAAATAAACATACAAGCAGACAAAAAAAGTGCTCTTAAGAAATTTTTACTTTCTTAAGATAATATACAGTATTATTTTGATAACTGTGGATACGATGAACCCATCTTATACAATAAAGAGTTTAGAACTTCAAAACTGTCATGTTGGCTGGGCGTGGTGGCTCACGCCTGTAATCCCAGCACTTTGGGAGGCCGAGGCGGGTGGATCACCTGAGGCCGGGAGTTCGAGACCAGCCTGACCAACATGGAGAAACCCTGTCTCTACTAAAAATACAAAATCAGCCAGGCGTGGTGGCGGGTACCTGTAGTCCCAGCTACTCAGGGGCCTGAGGCAGGAGATCGCTTGAACCCGGGAGGCAGAGGTTGTGGTGAGCCGAGATCACGACATTGCACTTCAGTCTGGGCAACAGGAATGAAACTCCGTCTCAAAAACAAACAAACAAAAAATCAAAAAATTATCATGTCAACAACTGTAATTAACCCTAAGGGAACAGTTTAACACAGAGTTTTTTGAATTCTGCATGTAATATTCTTAGTTGCTTATTTTGAGTATATAAATGTTTCAGAATATCACTTTGTTTATTTAAACTTTTTGGTACAGTTTCATGAGTCGTTTTCCATGGGGAGTACATTTCTATCTTTATTAAGTGAAACAGTAGGAAAATGTGATTTGGTTTCCACAGTTGACTTTTAAGCCAATCTATCAGCAACACATCTGTTCCATAAAGTTGAGTACACCTGGGACATGATAATGCATAATTATTTCCTCACAGAATTGTTTAATAGTCACATTAAACTACCAGTAGCCAACACTTACTAATTGCTTACTAGATACAGACACCATTCTGAGTATTTTACATGTATCAATTCATTTATGTTATAAATTTTAAAATATGTTTCTTTTCTCTTTTTCTTCCCCTGCCCTTTCCCCCTGCTAGTGTTCCTTAAGACAGTTACTTTTCATAAACAGCCCAAGTCAGAAATATTAGCACAGGTTGAATATCCCTTATCTGAAATGCTTGGAACCAGAAGCGTTTTGAATTTTTTTTTTTTTCTTCAGATTTTGGAATATTTGCAGATAGATAGATAGATATCCTGGGGATGAGACCCAACTCCAAACACAAAATTCATTTGTGTTTCATGTACACCTTATACACATAGCTTGAAGGTAATTTACATGATATTTTAAAAATAATTTTGTGCATGAAGCAAAATTTTGACTGCATTTTGATTGCAACCCATCACATGAGGTCAGATGTGGAATTTTCTTCTTGTAGTGTCATGTCGTTGCTCAGAAAGTTTCAGATTTGGGAGGATTTCAGATTTTCGAATTAGGAATGGTCAACCAATAGCTTCCATTAAGATTGTTCACTTAATTTATGGAGCTTTCCATTGGTAATAGGACAAATAAGGGAAAGGGATCACAAGAAATGAGGTAGTATTAGGAGAGATGACAGGTTCCCTGGAAGGGTACTGATTTAACTTGGGTGAGTGCCAGTCATACGTGGGAATCACAGCTTCATGACAGGGCCTGCTGCATGGACTGGGCCATGGAGACACTCGAGGAAAAAAAACAGAGAGAACCCTGGTCTTCCAGTGTACCATAAACAGCTTTGAGAACCTGAGCTATGGAATTTAAAATGATGTGTCAAGTCCGATGAAGTGACACGTTTTCACAGAGAACCAGCAGGAGGATGAAAAACAGAACTTGTAAACAAGGTTGAAAGTGACAGGTTTAGGACACTGGATGGACAAGAAGCCTGGCCTTAGATTTCCAAAGAATAAAGGAGAGAAACACATATTTTAATTAAATAGCTTCATATTTAGCTTCAAGAAGATGAGTACTGGCTATATATTTGAATATATATGCTGTATTAGTTTAAATCTCATGTCAGATGATTTGCAGGTCTTTTTATTTGCATGTTTATGCAGCTAAGATGTTTGGCGCTCAGTTCTTGTGGGAGGGGGCAGCTTGGTATGGAAAGAACTTGGAGTTTGAAATCTCATGTCCTGGATTTGAATCTCAGCTGTTACATGGCCTTGAGCAAGCTACTTATCTGATTTTTTGAGGTGGATTCTTGTCTGTAAGATCAAGATAGGGAAACCCAACTCTGAAAGGGTTAAATGAGATAAGGCATATAAAATATCAGTAACAGGCTCACTGGCTCACGCCTGTAATCCCAGCACTTTGGGAGGCCGAGAGGGGAGGGTTGCTTGAGCCCAGGAGTTTGAGACCAACCTGGGCAACATAGTGAGACCCCGTTTCTATTAAAAAAAAAAAGAACAGAAAAACGAAAAAAAAAAAAAAAAAGAAAATATCAATAACAGTGTCTGATGCTCAGTAAGGGCTAAACAAAATTGAGTTACTCTACCAAGGAAACGACAATAGAATGGTTTTCCCCTTCCTATTGTTATAGAAAGGGCAGAAAATGTAAAGAGAAGACATAGAACCACTGGGAGACTAGAACCTCTATTTGTAAGAAAGACCACAATTTGTGTTTATTTTAAAAATGTAAATTACTTAGGAGGAAAAGAGTGTTAGCAGTTCAAGATTATGTGGTCGGTTAAATAGTTAAACACATTTTAAAATGTATGTTACTTTACTTAAGGATCCCATGCGAAAATTCTCAGAAATTAAGCATTGCATATTTGACTGCTGAGTACAGTGATTCATATGTATCTTAAAGTCATATATTCATAAAATTACACATGGATCAGATTCAATTGTTAAAAGTACAATTTTTCTCAATATGAAATTTTAAAGCATTTGTGTACTATGGTCTTTTTAAAGCCTTGCCACTCATTATAGCAATCGAATCACTGAAGAGATGTTCCTTTTTGTTTGGTTCAATGTTATTGAGCCTTATCTTTTTGATATAGGACTATTTTTTATTTTGTAACTGTGTCTTTTATTTTGTAATAAATTTGTTTAAGGTATATTTTAATATTATTAGAGTAGAACCAATATTTTAGTTTTAAAAAGTCAATTCTATATCATATCTAAATACTATTGGGAAATATGCCTATTTTTTAATTTTTTAAAGCTAATATTGCCATTCTACTTTTTTTACTTTGATTAATGTAGTCTCAGAGAATTATTCATTGAACATGCTTTAATATTTTTTCCTGATTTCTAGGAGTGAAAAAAGATTATCTAAAAATTTCTAAGGGTGTATTTTCTTATGAGAATGCTATATTATCTACTTATTTATTCTTATTAGTTAAAAGTTAAATGAGTATGTGTCATCATTTCTGAATAATATAGTATGTATAAGGAATACCAGAACTTTGTAGTTATGATGGCCAAAGTAATGTCAGTAGTTTATGAAAAAGTAATGTAAGTCTTGAATTTCTTATGATTAGTCGTTGTAAGCATTTTTAAACTTTCTGCCTCATAGATTTGTGCACTTTTAGATAATATGTGATTTGTATAGCCATTCTTGAGTAGTTGAAACTTAAAAGAATTGCAAATTTTTGTGCCTGGTGGAGATAAAATAACTCTGAGACATGATAGATACTTGGTTTTTGAATCTCTTGTATAAACCAAGCAAATGTTTCTGAAAGAGCACTTTTGTGTGTGTTTGAGGTACCCCCATGTTAAGTATATGCTATCTTTAGAAATTTGAGTCTTATTTATTGTTATCATTTGAACAGGTGTCTCAATGCTTGTACCTACTGCAAAACTAAACACGCCAGAGGAAATTTGGCCAGTTATCCAATTGATGAACTAGTAGATAGAGCCAAACAATCTTTTCAAGGTAAGAGTTTCTAGAATTACATGTGAAATTAGTCTTCTTAATAAATTATGTTAGCCTTCTAAGTAATACTTCAGTTTAGAGACCAACTTCTTTAGTTTTCTGAAGAGTTTTACAAATATATGAGCTTAACTAATAAAAGATGTGACCAGATTTAATCACTCAGTTTATTTTTACATTAATTACTCTTCTTTTACTACGCTTCCATTTTCTTATCACTCTAAGGTAAATGATGTATTTTGAACTTTATCACCCATCTCTAGACTCCATGGAAAAGACAAAATTAAGATAAAATGAAATCCATGAGCCTCTGATGTCAATTAAGATTTTTGTGGACAAGTGAAATACTCAGATTTTTCATCTCTTTCTTTGACATTTTTTGACCATTTAGAAAATAGAACTAATTAGGGTTTGTAGACATCTTTGAAGAAGATAAGTTTTCATATCAGCCAATAAAGGAGGCCACCCTTTTTAACCACATGACTGTCAGACTAGTAAAGAGTGGTACTGGGGGACAGACCTAATGAGAATGATTTATGTGGGGTGGCCAGCTACTTCTGAGTCATCACTTGCCGGGAAATGTGATTATCTAGGTCTCTCTCAGCATATATAGTAAGACTTATCTTTAACATGAGTCACAGTTGTGTGGACATATAACTGCTCAAACCATAAACTTCCTCTTTTGTCTTTGTTTATAGTATGTGCCTGTAACAGTGGTGTGTTTTTATTCCCAACATGAGATAATCTATTGTCTCATAATCTTGCAGGTTAATAGTTATTGGCAATGTACTTTTCTTTTTGGCAAGTAACTTGGAGTGCTAGTTTCAGTATTTCATACTCTGCGTCTCAGAAAGTATGAGTTCCAAATTCATTTTTTTGTTTAGTCTATAGAAAACTTTTAGAAACATGAATTTGGAATGTTTCTTTTAATAGAGAAAAATATCTCCTTGTTTGATTTATTGATGCCTCCCAACAGTTTTTCTCTACTTGTATATTCTTAGCTCAGTCCCCTCCTCCTTTCACATTCAACTAGCATTGAGAGGGAAATAAAGGAAATTTACTGACTCTTGCCAGCATTCTCCTTTTACAGCCAGATTATTGTCTAATCTAAGAAAAAGCCTGGGTGGTTGTCTTTACTACAGCATAACCAGTACTTCCAAGGATTTTTAAAAAGGGGCAAAAATTTTCCCAGAAACTACATCTATGTGAAAAAATCTTTGCTGGTATTCTTAATTAGTGTTTGTTTTTTTGTATATCTGTGAGATATTGGCGATATTAGACATAGATGAACTATCTACCAAACACTGCAACTTAGAAGGCATGCAAATTAGTACTTTTTTAACGTCATCCATTTCTAAGTGCAACTGCATATAATTTTTTAAAAAATCTATTTCATTTTACTTGAAAACTTATTTGAAAAATGTAAAGCTGTAAAATCACCATGTAGAAAGTGAAAATCTCTTCACTCTCTTGCATCTGTTTTCACCTGTAACTTATGCTAACATTTGGATATGATTGCTTCATGGCTTTATATGGACACATTTGTGAATTATATGTGACTTGAGAAAAAAAGAAGACAGAACAGAAATATTACTGGTGGGTGGTGTCCAGGTTCTTTGCGTTTTAAACAAAGAATTGGACAAAATGCACAAAGCAAGGAAAGAATTAAGCAACAAAAGCAGAGATTTATTGAGAATGAAAATACACTCCACAGTGTGGGAGTGGGTCTGAGGAGTGGCTCCAGGGCCCGGATACAGAATCTTCTGGGATCCAAATACCGCCTAGAGGTTTCCCATTGGCCACTTGGTGTTCACCCCATGTAAATGAAATGGTGGTCCGTGGTCAGTCTGATTGGTTGTGGAGAGCAACTAATCAGAGGCTGAAGTGCAGTTACAAAGGTCACACTCCTATGCAAACATCTGATTGGTTGTGGAAAGCTGAAGTGAAGTTACAAAGTTGCATGCTTATACAAACGTCTTACTGGTTGCAGAAAGCAACCAATCAGAGATACTTTCAATTTCCCATCTGCCCTGCAGAAAAGATGGGGGTTTGCAAAGGGAGTAACCTCTGGTCCTTTTTGTTACTTAGGCTGGAAAGTTTTTTTTTTTTCTGATTTAGTTCTAGGAAGTCAGGATGAATTGGCCTTAGCTTCCCTGCCTCCAGACCCTGTTCTCCTGCCTCAGAAACATAGTTTGTATAAACTGATTATGACTTTTTCTAACAATATCCACCTTAGCTCTGTAATTTATCTTTAGAAATGCCCTCTGAGCAACCAATTTACAGTGTATTGCTTCTGTAGATCTTTAGTAAGTTAACATTGTCATATCCAAGTGGGTTGGACTAGTTAAGGCGAGTGATTCAAATAATATATCAGAGGTTAGCAGTAATGTAGTAGCTGTTTTTAGAGAACGTATTAGAAGATTACTCTTATCAACATCAGTAAGATAAGTATCTTTTTATTCCCAACCATGGAATGTTTGCAACATCAGGTTTTTCTGTTGCCTTATTATCTGTATATTAGAATTGAAGCTAAATGCTAGTTTTTGGACTGGTGAGCTAACTTGTGAGATAATCTAGTGTGTTCAGGAAATGTGGTTTTTTTTTCTTTTTTCTTTTTGGTGACAGGGACTCACACTGTATCACCCAGGCTGGAGTGCCGTGGTACAGTCAGAGCTTACTGCAGCTTCAAACTGTTGGGCTCAAGCGATCCTCCTGCCTCAGCCTCCCCAGTAGTGGTGACTATAGCCGTGCACTACCAAGTCTGGCTAATTTTTAAATTTTTTAGAGAGACAGGGTCTCCCTGTGTTTGCCAGGCTGGTCTCGAACTCCTGGCCTCAAGCCATCTTGGCCTCCCAAAGTTCTGGGATTACAGGTGTGAGCCACTGCACCCAGCCAGGAAAAGTTTAAGTCCTCAAGTATTTGGTGCTTTTTGCTATAAGCAGTTTAGATTTGAAATACTACTCTGTTGCTTACCAGCCACATGATGTGAACACAGTATCCCACCTCTCCAAGCTTATGGCTTTCTCATCACTATTAACATTTAATATTTTTATTTTATGAATTTGAGATAACATGTATAAAGTAATTGGCTGTGTCAATATTATGAAGAAGAGGCTGGGCGCCGTGGCTCACGCCTGTAATCCCAGCACTTTGGGAGGCCAAGGTGGGTAGATCACAAGGTCAGGAGATCGAGACCATCCTGACTAACACAGTGAAACCCTGTCTCTACTAAAAATACAAAAAATTAGCCGGGCGTGGTGGCGGGCGTCTGTAGTCCCAGCTACTCGGGAGGCTGAGGCGGGAGAATGGCGTGAACCCGGGAGGCGGTGAGCTGAGATTGTGAGCTGAGATTGTGCCGCTGAACTCGAGCCTGGGCGACAGAGCAAGACTCCATCTCAAAAAAAAAAATATATATATATATATATTATGAAGAAGAAATATTACTTAAACTAAAATCCAAAGCCAGGAAGAGAAGTCTAATTTTGGGTAATAATATTGTAACATCCATAGCAAAAACATTAATGACTAAAATCAAATGACAGATTTTTCTTTTGAGTCCAAATTATGTTTTATGAAAAATTACTCTGTAGATAGATGTTTAGTATGACAGTTACCTTTCATTTTCTAAATTTGAGAAGTGCAAATTTATGCTAAGGATGGCCTTATAATCCCTTCAAAAATAGGAATTATCAATCTATAAGCTAATATTTTTAAGACATTTTAGTAGCACTGTCTTTTTTCTGCAAAAGACATTGAGATTTTAATGCTGTTATAGAAATCCTAAGTTTGAGCTTTAAAATTGCAAATAATAATTATGAAAGTAAACATAATAGAAGAAATGACTCATTTTCTTATTACTATGACTTTTGCACATTTAGTTATTTAATAATTCAGGTAATAGGAATATTCTTTGGACCAGAAACTCTTAAGTTCTGCATTCTACCATGATTAGATTGCCTGTCTTATAGTGAATAACAAACATGGTTTTATGAAAAGTTACTCTATAATGAAAAACCTAAATATGCCACCAATAAATTGTAGTACTAGGTTTAAAGCCACTCTGTGGATGGGAGTTAAATTTCCCATCCTTAAAGTGGCATTTTCTTTCTTTTAATTTTTTTAATGGTTCCTGTATGTCAGAACTACAAAATGATTTTTTAAAACTCTATATCAACTGTGGAATGAGGATTAGAACCCAGGTTTCCAGTCATATGATAGAATATACAATAGGATCAAAATTTTATTCCAAATAGCATATTTATCAGACATTTTATTTTATTTTTTGTTTTTTTGAGGTGAGATCTCACTGGAGTGCAGGGGCAAGATCTTGGCTCACTGCAGCCTCCTCCTCCTGGTCTCAAGCAATCCTCCCACCTCAGCCTCCTGAGTAGCTGGGACTACAGGTGTGCACTACCACACCTGGCTAATTTTTCTGTTTTTGATAGAGACAGGGTTTTGCCATGTTGCCCAGGCTGGTCTCGAACTCCTGGCCTCAAGTGATCTGCCCACCTTTGCCTCCCAAAGTGCAGGGATTACAGGTGTGATTATGAGACATTTTATATTCATAAAAATTTATTTCTTGTTAGTCTAATGAATGAGGAGACTAAAGGCTAACCCAAAGGCAAGAAAGCATTCATTCTGAAATAATCATGAAGTCATTCTGAATATAAAATGGCTTCCCACAATACTAAAAATATGCTGACTATGCATTCAGCTGCCAAAAAATGAGAGAGCTCATTAACTTTTGAATGGACAGCATTAAAGTAAATATTTCTATGTTTAAATAGAAATGTAATTTCTTTTGTATATAAATTACATCTTACTGGTTTTCTGGCGTTTTTTTTTTCTCTCTCTCAACCTCCATAATTGACTATTTTTGCCTTCTCAGTGTGTGTTTTATTTTTGAGGAGACTTCTGCATGTGAGTTTAAGATTTACCAGGTAACTTCTGGGTATCATTTCGTTGTTCTCACAGACTGTTATGAAACCTTCCTTCTCACTTCCTCCCTTCTGATGAGATTCAGGTTTTAAAAATTCCTGGGATTAACAGTGTTTGGGGGCTGAGTTTGCTGGGTTTGACACGGTTGCATTTTAGATATCTAGAAAAACATGTCAAGTGGTGACCAGGACTTTGTTGGGGCCAGAATGAACTTACAAGCTAGTGTTTTCTAGGATATTTGTATTGATTTTTCTCTAGCAGCTAATCAATCAGTTTCAGTTGTATAAGTGATGGAGCAAACCTTTTTAAGCGTGCAGGGTGAGTGGTGTGGAAACAACACCTTTCACCGCGCTGTCTCTGGAATCAAAATGTAGACATGATGGATGAGCTGTTTTTATAGCTATCGTGTGCTTTTCTAGATCTCATTTGTGTGTTACTACTTTTTGGCTCCCTCATAAATCTGAAAAGCCCCTGCAAGATAAGTGGCATAAACTGGTTATGGAAAGGTAAAATAAATTAGGATGAAATATTCAGAACAGGAAGAAAATTTCTTGATGCCTAGTGATTTCAATTAATTTCGATATTAATGTTGGAATTTTAAAAAATGGATTCTGTATTTCAAGACTTGCAAAGATACTATCTAGTATGTATAAGATTAATTATGAAATGCAGCTGTAGTACATTGCTTCCAACTTTTTTAGATAGGAAAGAATATGAGCAATATTTGATTTTCTATTGTATAAGCTTAAAATTGTTCAGTCGTACACTTTATATCAAGTCCCATATGACTGTAATGATGATTAGTATACACTGATTTCGACCCAAGATTAAAAGGGGGCCATAATTGCATTCTGTTGATTTATATGGCAGTTAAATTAAATGTCTCTTTAATTCCTTTATCTTTTCATATGTGCTGTATTCAGTTGAGAAATGCATGTTATGTGTAGGATTGATGATGCAATTTACATGTTTGTTATAACAATTGTCAACTTCCGAAAAGGATTTTAGGCAGCTTACATTAAATGATTGTATGTAAAAGACCATGGAAATAAGAGCCATGTAAAATGCTGTATTGTGTTTTGAAAGAGGGAAGATGATTTTACAACTGTTGAGTCCTGGCTCTTCAGAAGAATAGTGAAATAGAGTGATTTATATAATCTGATAGGAGTATGTAAAAGAAAGTATATACTTTACCAAGAGAAGTCTACATGTTTCTAGGCACTAAAGACTCAGAATTATTTTCATGCATTCTTTCCTAAGAGACACTGAATGATACAGTAGAAATGTTTTTGACTAATGATAGATAGAAATTGAAGATATATTCTCTACCTGGCTTTTTCTTCTGTTGATTCTTGCAAAACCTAAAAATATAATACTAAAATGTAACCTTTAAAAGACATTTTTTGGGAGAACTAAATAAATGTAGTGTACATAATACACATAACTGAGATCGTGAACACAGTGCCTAAATAGCTATTTATCAGATATTCAGTTTGAATAAACTAAGATTAATCGCTGTGACTTCGGGGACTGTTAGTTTAGACTATCAGCGGCAGAAACAAGAGTATAATTTATGTGGCCTTTGCCTATTCAGGTCTCTGAGTTTCTGTCAGTGGTGTTTAAACTTTTCTTAGCAACAAAGGGAACCCTTTTTACTAAGGAAACTTGAAAAAGTAGAGGCAGACCACCGTGGTTGAAGTAGAAGTGGGACCGTGTTTAATGAGGCCTTTCCTCAGAACTTTGAGGATTCAGCCAGAATCTGCTGGTTTAGATTAGTGTTTCTAATTATTTAAGGTATTCCTGAACACTGCAATCCAGGAGTGGTGAAGGTTTCCTTCAAGGACAAATAGTAAATATTTTAGGCTTTGTGGGCCATAAGGCCTCTGCTGCAACTATTTAGTTCTGCCCTTGTAGCATGAAAGCAGCCACAGAAAATATGCAAATAAATGGATATGGCTGTGCTTCATTAAGACTGTATGATTGACCAGTCGTGGTGGCTCACGCCTGTAATCCCAGCACTTTGAGAGGGTCTCGGCAGGCAGATCACTTGAGTTCAGGAGTTCAAGACCAGGCTGCCACACAGGATGAAACCCCTTCTGTACTAAAAATACAAAAATTAGCTAGGCGTGGTGGTGCACGCCTGTAACCCCAGCTACTTGGGAGGCTGAGGCAGAAGAGTCATTTGAACCCGTAAGGTGAGGTTGCAGTGAGCCAAGATCGTGCCACTGCACTCCAGCCTGGGCAACAGAGGGGACTTCGTCTCAAAAACAAACAAACAAACAAACCCTATATGATAGGGGTTATTTATGAAGGGGTTCCATGGTCAATTTTGGGGGAAATTAATTTAAACAAATTAATCAAGATTCTTCATGGCAGAACTTATGGTTCTGTGTCTAATATGTTAATATATTGTCAATCCATAAAAGAAGGATTTAACCTTTTATGTTAATATAGATGTAGAATAGATTAATGTTCTCAATCTGGCTGTTTAACTCACTTGGCAGTCTTATAGATGTAGAATAGATTAATGTTCTCAATCTGGCTGTTTAACTCACTTGGCAGTCTTATAAAACCAAAACCAAATGTGTCTGCATCATAACCCTAACAATTGCATCACAATTTCCATGGATGAGGGCTTTGCGTTTTCTAAAATACAGGTGACTCCAGTGATAGTCAGGGGTGAGAACTACAATTAAGAACCACTATTCTAGAAAATTTTTTGGTTGAAGCTATAAAATGAGCTGACCCTGTCAATTCTGTAGTGAGAAGGATTCTGAGGAGAAACCCTGGTTGATTAGTAAATAACGGCCATATAGGGAAGGTGGAGGGGCAACACTATCGTTGTTAATTTGCTATTACCGCCCTAGATAGTGAATGGATGGTTTCAAAGTCCAAAGGTACTTATTTAAGTTAAAAGGCTCAGCTGTTTTTGTTATCAACCAAGGCATCACAAAAGGGTGGCTGACATTTATGGAGTACTTACTGTGCATAGGTCGGAATTACGATGAAAACCACATGGTCCCTGTCTTTAAGGATCTCCTCCTAGTTTAGGAGAGAGAGTAGCAAGTTGGACTAATGAAAATTGAAGTATGCAGAAACAGACACCAAATTTGGGATAAAAGAAGTCATTCTTACAAATCAACCAGATTTCCTCCTCAGAATCCCTCTCACAAAGTTCTCGTTAGCCACTGCCATTGATTATGCTGAGTATTCAGGATGAGATCTACTTGCCGTTCTGAATCCCGAGGCTTCTGTGTTGCCGAAGTCTCTGAAAGAAAGAAACCAAATGGTGACTCTTTAACTAAGGTAACTATTGCAACTATGTAGCTGTTATTTTTCCATTCATTCAACAAATATTTATTGAGCATTCATTAGCAGCAGTTCTTATTTCTGCTAATAGGCACATGCTTTAGAAAAGGTATGATAATGGTACATAATTACAATCAATAGTTGATTACTTCTGCCAGTAAGGAGGACAGAAGGAGAGGTTTGCTGATAATGGGGCAAACAGCTTATCCTTGCCATGGGAAACAAGGATGTGATCCCAAGGTTGTTACATTTGTTCATAATTCTGAGTTTTCATAGTTCAGAGTATGCATAGTCCAACGTACAGAAAATCTGCTGCTTCTGGAAATACCTTGTTAAATCTATCCTTATGAAAATCATAGTGCAGTCATCCCTCACTGCTATTGGTGAATTTTATTTATGTTTTGCTCTTTTGTGCTCTATAAAACAATTTACAAACGTGCAGTTAAGTATAAAAGTTATTTAAAATAATGAGACTCTGGGAAAACAGATAAGAATTAGAAAGTCCAAAACTTGGTAGAAAATTGGAACACAGGAAAGTTGGCCATAATCACACACATGGTTTTTAAAATCAAGCAACACTTTTGACTCTTAGCTTCTTGAACACTTATTGTCTTTAAAGAAAAGTAATACCAGCTTGGCATTAGGTTTGAAAGAGTTTTCACATAGGGAGTGTTGAGGGATAGAGTAGGTCCCAGCAGCGTCCCTTTAACACTCACTCACATACTATGTTTCTGAAAGTTATATATTTTGGCATTTCTTGTTAGAACTTGCATGCCTGTAATCACCAGCACTTTGGGAGGCTGAGGCGGGTGGATCACCTGGGGTCAGGAGTTCTAAACCAGCCTCACCAACATGGCGAAAACCCATCTCTACTAAAAATACAAAAAATAGCCGGGCATTGTGGTGCACACCTGTAATCTCAGCTACTTGGGAAGCTGAGGCAGGAGAATCGCTTGAACCCAGGAGGCGGAGGTTGCAGGGAGCCAAGATAGCACCATTGCACTCCAGCCTGGGCGACAGAGCGAGACTCCGGCTCAAAAAAAAAAAAAAAAAAAAAAAGAACTTGCAGACATGTCTTGAAAAGCATAACACCCTGAAGGGATTTATTGGGTGCTAAGACAATACAAAGTATACTACTCACTGATAATCTGGTCTACTTCCAGATTCCACAGCCATTGGGGGCTGTAAAGGACTCCTGTTATAGAGGCTAATAATACCTTAGGGGTTTGTACACCATAGGTCATTTTGTGAGGTGGTATAGCTAGGTCCAGGAAAAAAACATTAGAATTTGTATTTATTTGTGTTTTCTCATTCTTTAAATTTTTCTTTTCTTTGTGTATGTTTCATATTGTATATATTAGTACAGTATTACATGAATATAATTAATAAGTATACATCCATGGGAATACTTTTAAAAAAATTTTTAGCTGATTCAGAAAGTGATATGTGGAGACCACTGATTTAAAGGAACAAACAGCCTGCCCATTTTCCACTATAAACATAATTCTTTCAGTGAGACGTTTGGTTTGAACAGGGCAACAGACTTCTGTGTTCTCTGTCAAGATCCTGAGGTGCCCATATTCTGCTTTGATTGAGCGCAAATCCACCTGCTTTTGAGATCAAATAAGCAAATAATGAAGTTTATGCCCGTTGGAGGAAAACTGATGTATTTAATGAAGACTCTTGCCTGCATCTGGTGAGAGCCATGCATCTCTGCTCAGAGGTGGAAAGAAATGCTGCTTACTCAGGAGCACGTGTTTCCCATTTCTTCATCTGTATTTTAGGACATGGGAAGACTGAACCAAGAGGGGATTGGGGTCAGGCGTATGTGGCAGTGTGAATATGGGTTTAGTAGGTGCACAATAAATGTTGAATGAGTGGTTAATCTAGAATTGATTATGCCTGATGAAATTCCATGTATGACTTGGAACTCATAATGAAAAAGTAGTATGGAAAAACCATATTTTTTAAGTGGGCAAGAGATATTGCTTAGTTTCAACTGCTCTTCCAGCACAGTTGAATGCTGTGTCTTATGACATGGGCTTGATTTTATAACACCAGATATGTAGAGGTGGTGGCTTTCCAAGATTTACAACAGAGAAACAACTTACTTTGGGAAATCATCTGATAGTTAATGGGTATCTAACATTTTACCAAAAGGGTATGTCCACCTAGTTCCACACTTACAGTTATAAGTAATATATATTTGCTTTGATACCTTTACTAAATGAAATTCTGCAAATGATTCTTGTGACCAGGAATAAGAGTTAACCAAGTGTTTGCTTTTACCATTTGAACTGAGGCTGATGTGTCTCTGGGATGATGTTGGAGAACTTTAAAGGCTGCAAGTTGGTTTTGGAAGGTTGTTTAATGGAATTTTAATAGCCTTGGAAAGATGTGAAAGTGATACTGCTACCTGGTGGTTTGTAAACCCGACCTTTGTGAGATGTTTTCTGGGCAAAAGTACTACATTGTGATGCCAGCAGCCTTTATTGATTCCGCAGAGTCTGCAGTTTTCTAACACTGGCTGTCAGTTCATTCCAGTTGAAAAATTATTAAATTTCTTCTCCTGCTTGTGTGGATATTAAACTGCAGTAAACATACTTGCACAATATCAAGTAGGGCGAGCAAAATTTTCTGCCTGGAAAAAAAAAATGTTTGTTAGTGGGACCTTGGCTGTTCTACAGAGGTTATAAATTTCTGTATTTCTTTTTATTTGCTGTTCTCAGTCATGCTTTTTATTTCTCTTTGTGAGTTCCAACACATTTCTTGTTATTTGTAATATAAGAAAGAGAAGTTTGATTTAGATTGCTGACTTTTAAAAATATGTCCTCTTAGTCAATCATTTCTGGTAGTGTGAACAAGAGGGAAAACTGGGTGGTAAGAGTTTTTAACCTGTGACAATATAATTGGGTAAGAATGAGAAAGAATTGATGAGACAATGAATGAATAAGGAAAGAATGGTTCTGTGATCATACACTCCACATAGATCTTTCTGATTTGTTGAATTTTAGTTAAGGAAGAGGAATGATGATGAGATAGTAATCATTTATAAAAGTAGATTTTAAACACCTCTATCTTTGAGAATAACCTCTGTGGATCTGGCAGTTATTGAGGTCATTGGCAATTATTGAGATATATGTTTGAAATGCAAATATCTGGCCACATTCCCAATTCAGTAGCCTAGCCGTAGGCCCAGGAATTTGCATTTTTCAAAACAATCATTCCAAATGTTTGGGAGGCAGATGATACAAAGATCACTTCTAGAAATGTTTGTCTAGAGAACTTTCTTGATTACGTATACCAAAACATTTGATCAAAGTATTAAAGAGGATTGGGGAAGAAATGTACCATTTATGTGAGCTAATAAAAATCTGGGCCAGTTTTCCCTCTGTAATAGATATAGGCCCCAGCTCCATTCCTCCCACACCAGACCTTTCTTCAGATTCTTTTTGGGGAATTTCTTTTTTGAGATGAAGTCTCGCTCTGTCGCCCAGGCTGGAGTGCAGTGGCGTGATCTCGGCTCACTGCAACCTCTTCCTCCCGGGTTCAAGTGATTCTCCTGCCTCAGCCTCTCGAGTAACTGGGATTGCAGGCGCATGCCACCACACCGGCTAATTTGTATACTTTTAGTGGAGATGAGGTTTTACCCTGTTGGCCAGGCTGGTCTCGAATTCCTGACCTCAAGTGATCTGCCCACCTCGGCCTCCCAAAGTGCAGGGATTACAGGCGTGAGCTACCGTGCCCGGCCTCTTCTGGGGAATTTTAAAATACAGATTTCCAGGCTCTACCTCAAAAGATTCTGATACTGAGCTGGGCTTACAAGCCTGGGAATGTTTATTTTTAAAGCTCTATAAGTTTGGGAATCACTAGCCTAGATTTTTTCTGGGATTTAGCTCTTTTTATTCTGTATTGACTTTTTTTTTCCTGTTTACATATCAATATTTTGGTACAGTTTGAGTTGAGCCTTTCAAAGCAAAATACCACACTGTGTATAATTAGAACAACAAAGGGACCTTGAACTTCCTTATCCATGTCTTAATAAAACTGATACGCCTGTATTGTGAAAATAATTCTTCATTTTTTATCAACACGAATGAAGTAATTAGCTTGTTTTTATAGCTATATAGTAATGTACAAATTTGTGTAGTTTTGGAAGACAACTTTATTTCCTTGAGACAAGGTACATCTTTGCTTAATTTCTCTTTATTTGAGAAAAAGTGCTAAATCTCAATTGTAGTAGAAATCTACAGTTCTTCCAGTATGTAAAGTGCTTCATTTTGATACATTTACAGGATGGAGTGTTATAAAATTGCATGTAATAATGTTTACAAAGTTGATAATAACCCAGAAAATGTCTTATAATGTTGATTTTTAAAAAATGCTGTAATATCATATGTACTATATGATCACAATTACTTTTAAAAGGAAGTAAAAATAAAAAAGAATTAAAAACAGAAAAAAAGGAGAAATTATGCCAAAATGTTACTTTTCTTGGGGACAAAGACTGTATTAAACATTTTTGCTAGTTTAATATTTTCTATATTTTTCATAAGTGCATATCACTATAGTTAGACTACATAAACAAAATAAAATTTATTTTTAAAGAATTGCGTATTATCCATTTTTTAGTATAGGAAATTAAATCACATATGTATCTTTTTTTAATGAGTCATTTTTTGTTACTTGACTAAGATGTAGAAATAGAAATCTGACTGTTTGAAACATTTGAGAAACTAAAATTTATAGATTAACTTTGAAGCTCATGGATTCTCTTTGATCATGTGGTAGCCTACTATTGTGAAAATTTTCTTTTAACAAATAAATGGTGTTCACTGCACTCCAGCCTGGGTGACAAAGTGAGATCCTGAGTCAGAAAAAATAAAAAAAATAAAAAAAATAAAAAAAAAAAGAAAAGAAAAAGAAAAAAATGGTGTTATGAAGATCTGCTTCAGGAGAAATCTGGAAGCCACCTGGCTTTCCCTCTTCCGTTTCCTGCCTGACTCTATGGTCTTAACTACAAATCTATGAATAAGTAAAAGAACTGCAGAATAGGAGGAAGGCTTTGCAGTTCCCTTGCCCTTCATTTCCAGCTAAGGAACATGAAGCCTACAGAGAGGTGACTCCCCAAGCTGCAGTCACCCAATGCCAGTTCTGTCACCACTACACTGTGGCTTCTTCAGCTCTAATAGCTCTAACAGTGATAGCATTGGTAACATCTTTTTAGAAAGACAATTCAAAGAATATGGGAGGAAAAAAGTGATGGTGAGTATGAGAGTTTACAGAAAGAAGTTTTGGACTAGAAGATTAAGCAGTGGCTTCTTAGAAGAGGAAGAACTTGACTAGGGCCAGAAGTGTTCTGCCTTTGAAGAGGAATACAGTTCAACTTTTCATCAAGGCCCATGAGATCCCATGTGATCTGGCTGCACTTTCCATTCCAAATTCATCCTGTTGCACTTTCTCTAACTTGCTAGCATCCAACTGTTGTTTCTTAGTTCCTTGAATATAGCAATTTCGTTTTCCTTGAGTGGTTTTTCCTGTGGTCTTTGCATGGCTGTCTTTTTCACATTAAAGTGTCCACTTAAATATCACCTCCTCATAAGGCCCTTCTTTGACCACCTTTTTGAAGGGAACATTTTTTCTCTTGTTCTCTATCATATCACTATGTTTATTTGTTTCAAAGCACTTATCGTAATTCTTTTTTTCTTTTCTTTTGAGATGGAGTCTCGCTTTGTTGCCCAGGCTGGAGTGCAGTGGCGTGATCTCAGCTCACTGCAACCTCCGCCTCCCGGGTTCAAGTTATTCTCCTGCCTCAGCCTACTGAGTAGCTGGGATTACAGGTGCCTGCCACCATGCCTGGCTAATTTTTCTATTTTTAGTAGTGACGGGGTTTCACCATGTTGGCCAGGCTGGTCTGAAACTCCTGACCTTGGGTGATCCGCCTGCCTCAGCCTCCCAAAGTGCTGAGCCACTTGGCTCAGCCAAAGCATTTATCATGATTTGTGCTTTGTATTCATTTATCTGTTCATTCATTTATTTATTGTCTGTTCTGAGAAGTGAGAATACCTTTGTTATTCATCATTGCATTCCTAGAGCTTAGCATAGCATAGGGCGTAGAGTAGGCCCATAATAAATACTTGCTGGGCTGGGTGCGGTGGCTCACGCCTGTAATTCCAGCACTATGGGAGGCCAAGTTGGGGCAGATCACGAGGTCAAGAGATTGAGACCTTCGTGGCCAACATGGTGAAACCCCTTCTCTACTAAAAATACAAAAATTAGCTGGGCGTGGTGGCAGGCACCTGTAGTCCCAGCTACTCGGGAGGCTGAGGCAGGAGAATTGCTTGAACCCGGGAGGCAGAGGTTGCGGGGAGACAAGATTGCACCACTGCACTCCAGCCTGGCAACAGAGTGAGGCTCCATCTAAAAAAAAAAAAATACTTGCTGAATGAATACATGAATAAAAATAATTTATAAATTAATGGAATCTTATGGAATTTAGATCTGTTTAGAAACATTCTGCATAGTGTGGTCTATTTTTTTTTTTTTTAGAGAAAAGCATAAATGTAAATTATGTAAATGGTTCTCTACATCCTCATCTTATTAGGAGGGTAAGAACTTTCCCTAAATACCTTTGCCAGTAGTGAAGTGACGGGCTTCAGTGGTGGGGGTAGGAGTAATAGCCATGTTTCCTGAGTCAGGACTGATAGAGGATTTGCACATGGGCCTGTGCACCTGGTATGTCAAATAATCGGACCTCAGAAATAACAGTGGATCCCAAAGTCCCAAACCAGAAGGGTAGCCCAGAATGTCATTAAAACAAAGAGATCTGATTCAGAGATCAAGGCCAGAATATGAAACCATAAATGTAAGCATACGTAAACCTAAGCTTGTGAAGATTAAATGGGAGAAGGTCCCATCTGATTAACTGAATGGGTTCTGTTATCTGCCACTTGGAGTGCTGGACTTGACTCAGGGCTTAGAGGCCATGTGTGCCATGGGCAAAGCCCACTTTTGGCATAAAAATTATTTAAATATTTAATTTTAGTTGATTTTATGTGTTGCATTATTGCTTACATATTTCATAAATATATTTTAAAATAATCTAAGATTTAACAAATCTGGAAAAGCAACAATTCCTGTTTTCTTCTCTCTCTATAAAAAGTGGATAAACTTGAAAAATCCTTGGTAGACTATTACTTGGTAGCTCCCAGGATTCATGTTCTATGTAGACAGAACTTTTCCATGACAGCTGGCTTGCGCATGTGTCTTGCTTTGGCTAGCAGTACATTAGAAAGTGTGATGCAGGCAGAGGTTTGATAAGTACTTATGTGCTGGGGCTTGTTCTTGTGGGATGTTGCTGGAGCCCTGAGCTGCCATTGTAAGGAGATCTGTCTACCTTATTGGCAATATCATGTGGACAGAGAGATGCTTAGGCAGCCCACAGAAATTTTAGCTTCCCAGCTGTGCCTTCAGACATGTGAATGGAGAAGTCATATTGAATGTTCCAGCCACCACACTGATCAAATGACCTGCCCACCTGAGCCTATCCCAGATTGCAGAAGAATTATTTTAAGCCAGTTATTTTTTGTATGATGTGTTATGCAGCAAGACATATTTTGTTACTTTTTGACATGTATTTTAATAGTAAAATAATACCGTTACATTTAACTCATAAGATTAGTTAGATAAATTGAGGTATGTTTTCCATGAAACTCAATATGTAGTAATATTAGGATTATAGTTTTAACAATTACTGGCATATCACCAGGAACTGTTAAGCACAGAGAAAGCTAAAAATCACACAGCCAGCGGCCAAGTGGCTTACAGTTTACAGCCTAGCATGTAAGTCAGTATATCACGGAGTAATAAGAGCAGTGATTCAGTTAAGCTTGTGATACTATGACATTTTGATTAAAACCAGAATAGGTTCAATTGTTTCCATAGTTTCTACCTCTGTGACCTTAAGAAAGTTACTTACTCTTACCCAACCTCAGTTTTCCCATTGTAAAAATAAGGATAAAGCATACTTACTAAATACCTGAAAATTAAAATAATATAATACTGAGTCTGCAAGACTTGGAAAATGCTTAATAAATGAATTCTTATTATTACTGTTCTCAATGATATAACAAGAGAGCAAGGAGAAAGGAGGAACAGGAGAAAATAAGTCACCACCTAAGAAATGACTGTTGACATTCTTTCTGCCTTGTCTTCTTCCTAACGTGTGTGTGTGTGTGTGTGTGTGTGTGTGTGTGTGTGTGTGCGTGTGTGCGCGTGCGCGTGCATGCGCATATACCCATATACTCTTACATAGCTATGCCTGGGCTTCATTTAAGAAGAAACACTGAGGCCAGGCGAGGTGGCTCATGCCTGTAATCCCAGCACTTTGGGAGGCTGAGGCGGGTGGATCACCTGAGGCCAGGAGTTCAAGACCAGCCTGACCAACATGGAGAAACTCCGCCTCTACTAAAAATACAAAAATTAGCTGGGCGTGGTGGTGGGTGCCTATGATCCCAGCTACTCGGGAGGCTGAAGCAGGAGAATCGCTTGAACCCGGGAGGCAGAGGTTGCAGTGAGCTGACATCGCGCCATTGTACTCCAGCCTGGGCAACAAGAGCAAAACTCCGTTTCAAAAAAAAAAAGAAGAAGAAGAAACACTGGACTATATGCATGTTTATAAAGTGCATACAGATCCCCTGGGAATTTTGTTAACATGCAAATTTTATTTTGGTAGGTCTTGTATGGGGCCTGAGAGTCTGCATTTTTAAGCTCCCAGGTAATGCTGATACTGCTGGTGCATGGGTCCCACTGAGTAGAAATGGCCTGTAGGACGACATGATGCTTGTGACCCTTTGTATTTTGGTCTCAGTTCTCTTCAGCTATCATCTCTCCTCATTCTGCACCACATAATTGGTTCTCCAATCACCACATAATTTTTTCTTCATACATCATCAATAGTGCTTACTAGATTTAGACAAAGTGATTTGTTTAGATGTTTATATCCTCTACCTCCTCTTCAGTAAAGACCCCTTGGGTCTTACTTATCTTGCTATCAGTATTAATGTTCAATAAATGTGTTTTGAATGAATGTATGCATGCATGCCTCTATGATTCTCAGAACTGTAAAATGGAAACTTCATCTTTTGCCTTACTAATTGGAAGCAGCGAACGTTCTCAGAATGAGCATTGTAAATGTCTGGATCCTGGATTTTGAAGGAATACCCAACTAGCACCCATAATTGGTAATGAGAAAAATGGATTGTTCACAGATGTGAGGTAATTTAAGGAGGATAATATGGATTGGGCACAGTTAAGACTATATTTTTATGAATATTAATGTATACCCATACTGTAATATGTAAGCAAATAATGCCACACTAGGTAATATTTGAAATGAAGGGAATCATTTATATATGAAATGTTGAAGAAAACAGGAATTAAAAAGAAAATACATTTCCTTTGAAAAATTTGATTGTTTTTACATTTATATTTGTTCGCTCTGGTTACATCTGTGCTTTTTCAGACTTGAAATAACTTATATGCAGTGGTCTGACCTTCATTTATAGTCGTACTGACTTGGAGATGTAATTCACTTATGTAATTTGTTTTAGTAAAAAAGGGGAGAGGTTAGGAGAAACTTGGCACTGTGTTAACTGGAGAATAAATTGAATAAAGATTTTAAAATAATTTCACTTACCGTATTAGCCCAGCATTTGAATGTTTTCAGCAATAATGTATCTGTAACTAAATTAATTAATAAGTAATGCAGTCACATGAAAAATATCCCTTTACTCCATGAATTTTGAAAATCTGTAATGTTTTTACTTAAATCAACTGACATTTTGCATTTTATTGTGTTTCTAGACTTAAACTGGTGACATTTAAAATAGCTTACTTTGAGTTAATACAAGCAAATTATTGAGTTTCTAACACATTGGCCAAGGTTAGTGTGCCTGTTAATCCTAATTGTTATTACTATTATTTGTTTATTTAACAAACATTTGTCAAGTGCCTATTAAGTGGAGAGTTTCTGATAGTGAAATGATGTTTACATTTTACATTTTCTATTATGAATTCTGGAACATTAGAAGAAGCAATTTGTGATTTCTAACTGTGACTGATAGCAAGTTATGAAACAAATATATTTTTCTCTTCATAAAATATAAAATTGCTAAAAAATAAAGTGCTACTTAATGATGGCTGGCTTGTTCAGAATAAATAAAGAGAAAACTAAATGGAAACTTGGACCAGTGTATTTTAGGTAAAATGGTATTTCTCAAATTGAATATCAGCTATTGACATTTTATGATATAGTCAACCACTCTATTGCTAAGTATTCTTAAATATCGACTTCAGAAATCAAAATTATCATTCCTAAATAAGTAAAAATTTATTGTACATGCTGCATGATATTTATTATATCCTACCATCAATAAACATAAAATAGCACATGGCTGATTTTATCTCTTATTTTATTTTTATTCTTTTCTTATTTATAATGATTGTTTTCTGTGAGCACAGGTGTGATTATAAATACAATTCAGGCATTTTGCTGTTTTATGGTCCTTATATAAATAAAATTTTCTAAAGTGTGTATCAAATAATTTTCCTTGCACTTTTACATCTAGCTTTTCATTTCATCTTTATATTCACCTCGTGAATTATTGCTGCTGGTGCTTGTTATCTCTGTTTTGCTGAAGCACAGAGAGGTTACGCTTAGAGTCTGAGGAAGAGTCTTAAAATTGAGATTTCCTGATTGATTGGCCTCTGCACTTTGCACTATAGCATGCCGTTCCTCAGGGAAAATGCTGGGCTCAAATACTTGGTATTGCAAATGCATTTGTTGCTATAGGTGCAGTTTAGTTTATTATGATAACTGGGGTCATTTCATCAGTTGGGATCATTTTGAGAGAAGCCCTTAGTGGAATTGCAATCATAGTGCTCTTGAATGGTGGCCCTGACAATATTTCCCCAGACCTCAGTTTCGTTGTCCATAGCTGTTGCAAAAAGATTAAATACCTGTTAAATACAACAGAACGCTGAAAATCAGAGCCAAGCAAAACTTCTAGGCTCTAGGAACCTTAATATACTAAGAGAAAAGTGTTTTAATATTTGTATTAGTAAACAAGACTACATTTAAGTGCATTCACTAAGTAGTTCTGTAAGGTACATTTAAAACTAACTCTGCTGAAATTGTTAAAAAAAATTTGTTCTTATCAGATTTTAAGATCGAAAATATTTAAAATAAAAGAAAAATCTGCATTTCATGTTTTAGAAATGTGCATAAAATGGATATAGTAATGATAATGATACAGAAAGGTTAGTTCTGCCACATATACTTCTATTAATTTGAGACTTGGGATCCATGAAGATACTTTAGGTCTCCAGCGAACCCATCACAGTAACTTGATTGCCTAAAATCTACGTGCCCCTCATGCCACAGGCTTGCATTAAATGAACTGTGAATTTTAATTTGAAACCTATTTGCAAACCAATTCCTATAAAAATGGATTTATAGCTGGAAACCGAGTACTTCAGAAGTGCTGAGTAAAGGTAGTTGTGTGCCTGATTTTAATTTTAGGCAATTGTATTTGTGATCTGCTCTTGTTTTGCTTTACTTTTTGAGAACCAGTGCCCCAAAGAAAGAAAAAATAAACCTACTTTTGTTTCTAGTTTATTCGCAAACCAGGTCAGACACCCTTGATTAGCTCTCAGTTGGAGGATAATTTGAACCTTGACAGATTGAACCCAAACAGCAGGGTTTCTCTAGTCTGGCCAACAGATAGAAAAAATAAAGTAAAAGCTAAATGCCAGTTCACAAGCTGTACAACAGGACTGAATAAATGTGCAACTGTTAATGAATAGCTATTTCAAATATTTACAAAAGGCCCAAGAAAAAAGAAAAGATTAGCATCTTAGGCAGCTGTTCTAAGGGAAACCTATTAAAAATAAACATGATAAATGATGCTCAAGAGCTAATATATCTGTCAAATATCAAATACACTCAGAAAAAAAACCATTTCAGACACAAAAACTATTAAGACCCATTTGGGCATAACAGCCATCTTGCTTTGTGGTTTACACCAGAAATTTATTCTTATTCTTTTTAAAATTTATCTTTTCTAACTCCTCAAATATTCACACAGATATTATTTTACAGATTTTAAGGCCATGGGTTAGTGGATAGAATCATTAGAGTTGTGTCCATTGTGATTAAATTGGTTAGAAATTTAAAAATTCACCCATGTGTCTTTGGATGAAGATATACCATAACTTGTTATTTTACGGGATTCCTGATTACATAATAGTTTGACTGTGACAGTAACACCATTTTAGCATCAGGACAATTTTGCTAGGAAATGCTACATAAAAATGGAAATTATTACTGAAGCAGTGAGGGATTGGTTCCCAGTGCAGATTACAGGTACAGTTACTATTGCCTAAACATGCTTGGACATGTTTCTACAAACCCATCCTTGTCTTTTTATATAAAATATTCCTTTTGCACTAAGCTAAAATTAAAGCAAGCTGTACGTGACATTTATTGGTGACTTACACAGTAGACCCTTGACATTCAAGACCAACCATTCTGTTTTTAACTATTTCTTCATACCGTGAAAGTCTGTGGAGAGAAGCAATTTGAATTTCCTGAGGCTTGAATTTGTGTTTGAATAGCTTTTACTCTTAGGCTCAAATGGAAGATCAAGTCATTTATTTGGTGAGGGAGCTTAGCCAGCATCTCGGCATTTATATCTCAGTGTAATATAGAGTAAGTCTCTTACAATTTTTTAGTTGTAAATTACTAAATCTTTGTTTCTGTGTGGAAGATGTCACCGAAAAGAGAGCTAATTATTAATGGCATGACCTTTGTGAATCTGGAGATTTATAGACAATAAGGATCTACTGTGTTAATATTTGAACAGTTGTCCAATAACTTAGTTATTTTGATTTGTGGTCATTTTCTAACATGTAAAAAGTGTGATTCACACCAGCATGGGTCATTTTGTGAATGGTTCAGAAAACACGATTTATGTTTGAAGTGTATCGTGTTCAGTTTAGATGACTGAACTGCTTTATAGTTGCAGCCCAGACATCACTAATCTAACAGATCTCAGAAGACTGTCAGATTAGGTATGTTGTATTACTAGAGT
This sequence comes from Pongo abelii, assembly GCF_028885655.2. Classification (NCBI taxonomy): domain Eukaryota; kingdom Metazoa; phylum Chordata; class Mammalia; order Primates; family Hominidae; genus Pongo; species Pongo abelii. Next base: position 20,887,456 of record NC_071990.2, read on the forward strand.
CACAGTATGTTTTCAGGCCAATTTCAGAACCAGTGTAGGAGTTTGGTCGTTCTTAGCCCCTTCTGACAGGATAAGTGTTGTTACAGAGACCATGGTGAAGGCTGACATAGAATCATGGGACTTCATGGTCTGGTCCTAACCTGTTGCTCTGATTTTACATTTCATTCCTCTCCAAGGATGCACTTATTTCAGCAGTATCTTTGTTGAATAATTTCCCCTATCCCTAACCCAAACTAGAACTATCAGAAGCTTCATAATTACCTGTCACCTGGAATCGCCTTTAATCACCATTAATTCATTGTTGCTCACTAATATAGAGGTTAGGAAATGGGAGGGAAATGGCCAAAGTACGTAATCCATATATAGTACATCTATGTGGTTGTATAGAGGTGGCATGAATAGGTATTAAGGGAATGAGGAAGAAAGCTAGGCAAATTTGTCCTTTCTTTTGAGCTACATGTTACTTCTGTATAATAAACAAATCTTATATTGCGGTTTAATTAGTTCAGAGACACACACAGGCATACACTCATACATGAGGAGAATTATAATTTGTGCATATAAAAAGGGAAGTGTCAACACTGTTGATATTTTTAATGGTGACTTTCCTATTTCTGCCGTGTAGAAAAGGTACTAAATATCACCCCCATTCTAAAAGTAGTTTTGGTGAAATCTGAAAGGGTCTGCTCCTTTTTTAGTTGATCCAGACTCCATTGATAACACTAAATTTTCATGCTGTTCTGCAGTTATAGACCCTTAAACTTAGACTCTCTTTGTACTTCATCATTGTAATTTACACACTAGGTTAGTACATTCTCTTCAAGACAGTTTGCCTTGTGCTTCCAGCTGCTCCCCAATAGCCATTGTGCTGAATAAGCACTTATTTCAGTATGTCCTTGATACAATTAATGCAGGCATCTGCAGAAGCGGCCGTGGCAGCAGCAGCTGCAGTGCCTTATGGAAGCCAACTTCTGCTTAGCATTGTGATAAAAGAAATAGTTTTGAGCTGGAAGCTAATGTTGGCTTATTTTTAGCATAAAAAGAGTTGCACCTGCCAGGGCTAGCGGAGGACTGAGGTTTGTTGATTACACGTTCTTGTTAGTGCCATTGTTATTGGTAAAATGGGCATGATGTCATCCTTATCAAACTGAATTGGCACCCTGCAGAGTGACAAATAATTTACCCTCTGCGGTTTTATCAGCATGGGCCGTGTGTTAGAAGTGACTAGAGTGCTGAGTTTTCACAGTTGAATGCTATGGAACTGCAGAGGTGTATGAAAATGAAAGGGATTGATACTTGTAATCAGTCCACATAGTAATGGCCAAGGTGTAATGAAACATAAGTGCACATTTAGGGTAATTATGCTGCTACCAGGTGGGGCCCTGGGGCTTTGCATGTATAGAAGCTGCTTGAGGTGGCGGATGTGCAGCGAGGAATACTGCAGCACCATCTGGTAGATTCTCATTTTCTCATTAATTCTTCTGTCCCCTAAGTCTGGGCTACATTGACTTTGAACAGCACTTCATCTGTTCAGTATCTCATCTCATTTTAGTTGGGAGTTGCTCTCAACAGTGGTATTGATATGATGTAATTCACAATCTCGGCCATGTGAGATATATTAAAACAAATCATCTAATTGATTTTCTTTATAAGTAAAGCTAGCTATCCCTAGTAACATTCACATGACTGTCTGATTCTAAACCATTTACCGCTCTTGTAGTTATTTAAAAATAAAATAGAGTATTTGTTAGATTTAAATTAGCCAAATGAACTTTGTTCTTCAAAATAATTTATAAATTATAGTGTAAAGAGTAAATAGTAAACCACATTGCATTTTCCTTGGTCATTTTTTAATGTGTGTTTTATTTCTACAGGCCGATGTAGTTTTTGTCTCAAATATAACAAAAATTTATTTATTAGTGAAGCTTCAGAATAAGAAAGTACAGTGATGGTTGCCCAGCAGTATAAACATACTAAACACCACTGAATGCACACTTAAGAATGGGTAAAATGGCTACAAACAAAAAAATAGTATTTGAGGTTATATATTGTATAAGGAAGTAAAATTCTTAAAACTTGCCAAATTAATTTTATACGAATACTTTCACATAGCATTAAAAATAAGATTTCTAGCATAACATTAGTAGGTCATATATGGTTGATTTCCTTGTCAATATGAATATTAATATCATGAAACATTTTTAAAGATCCATAGTATATATTCATATAACACAAATAGTCACAATGAAGTAGCATCTGATGGCTGATTTTTTAGTGCTGTATAATTTATAACAGGGTGCAGTGTATCAAAATAATTTAGATGATCTAGCATCTGTGATTGTAGGTAACTGACATTAGTGACTTCACGATTTCTTTAATAAGTACAAATATAACATTTATATGGTCTGAGTGCTTGAGCAGCTTTCTATAAATAATACAAATGTCCCCATTAAAATGTTCCACTTAGAGAATCCCCATGCATTTTGTCATTTTATTTCCGTGAATGTTCCAAAAATGGAAAATGAGAGAAAAACCTATTCCCTTCTTCCAAACACTACATGAATGCTCCCTGTGAAGCCCTTGAGGTCAGTGTTTGTCAGTGTAGTGCCACAAAGGTGTGGAGAGCTGTTTTGTCAGTGATGCTGCTGCCATCTGAATGTCCCATCACTCATTTCCAACCTATTGTCCAGATACCGCAGGCTTCATGAGAGGATAGAGTTATAAGCTACTTTAGTACTTTAAAATGCCCAACTAACTTTTTCCCCCATTTACTTTGAATAAGCCTACTATAAAAGGTTAACAAAATGTATCTTATTTTTCCCCCATTATATTTCTAGAAACTCATTAGGGCAGCAACGAGAGTTGGTTGAAAACTCCTTTTAAGTTATACTTGGGAATTTACTTGATTATTACTTAATATATACTATGACCATAGAAAGCATACCAGCAGTACTTTCTTTCTTTCCTGAGGTTCACTTGTTTGTTTTCAAAGCATTAAAATATCAGCATTTTTTCCCCTCATACATTCATTAGACATTTGCTCTGTCATCTATTTCCTTACAGGCTGTGAGTATAGGAAGAGCCAGGGTAGTGAGATTACACCGTTGAATCCTGGCTTGGCCACTAGCCAGGTATGTGACTTTGGGCAAATAATTTAACCTTTCCAAGTGTCAATTGTTTCAACATGTAAATAATAATTCTTTGCCTTGCATAAATTGTGAGAAATCATCATAATGATTGAGCATAAGCACTCAGTAGATGGTCAGGACTGTTATGGTGCACATTTACCAACAAAAGATCCATAGCATAAAAATGATCAAGAACCCGTAAACTCATATTTAAATTATCTTCAAAGAAATCATGACACAGGAAAAATCCAAGAGTTAAGTTGTTATATTTGCTAATACTGCGCATTCCTCAAGGGCAAGGGTGGCCTCGTACCCACACAATTCCAAGGTACTTATTGCACACAAGTAATGCTAAGTGACTGAGTGGCATTAACCAATTAGGAGAAGTACCTGTGGATCCCTTCTCATGATGATATTTTTAAATGTGTAAAATAAAATTCATTAGATTAAAAGAAAGCAAGTTATATTGAAATAGCATTATCAGTACATGAACATTTTCATGATGTATGTGCTTCTTTATCAATAAACTGAATAAGATGCAGCTGTGTCTAATAATTACCATAATTTCAAAGTATTGTATATTTCAAGATACCTGAAATAATTGTAATATGATATGCAAATTTTTATAATTTCTCATGGGTGAAATCACAGCCACTACAAATAGCTATAACTTGTTGCCTACATTCACAGTTGTAGAATGGGTAAATTTTGGCAAGAAATAAATGAAAACGAAGTTATGATTTTTTATTTTTATTTTTTGCACCCAAGTTCGGTCTCTTCTCACTCTCTTAGTCTGTTCAGTACCTTCAGAGTTTCTAGAACCAAGAACCCCTGGTGATATATAGGTAATTCTCAAATAGCTTTCTTAATGAAGATATAAACAACAACAACAATGACAAAAATTAATAAAAGTGCTTAGCAACACCAAGAAAATAATCCAAAAATGATTAGGCCAGAAGGTTTGTGCTGTCTTGGCCCTTGACCAAGACCTCTAGTTGATAGATCCTTCAAGCTTACCTCTCAACTCCCTTCTAGAAGATTAGCCATGTCTTAGAAATTGGTACTAAATAGTTCCTTCTTATTTGATGATGATTTTAAATGCATGTACTATTTTGTCTGAACTAGAATCCAAATTTTCCATGAAATTAACATCATTCCCTGTTGAATCTAGGTGTCATAGCTCTATAACATTCAATTAGTTTACAAACAATATATGCGTCTCCTTACCTGTGAACAAGGAATGCTTAAGAACACAATAGGCTTGGAATTTGCAACTAATTTGGCCCAATCTTGAGTAGATGGCCAAACTAAAATCTTGAAATTATTTTGCCCCAAAATAGAGCAACAGAAAAGACTCAAGCAAGTTCCTTAGAGATTGTAACTGCATAGTTCTAGATATTTTTAATATAGAAGGGAATAGCCACAAAAAATATGTCATGTTTAAAAATATAACCAACAACTTGTATTATTGAACATATTTTAATTTAAAAATGTATATTTTAGAACAGCAATATGAATGAATGAAAACGTGTGTGAAAATAATTCATTACTCTGAATAAGCCTACTTTTCCTAATTATCCCTAAAAAGTTTATTTTTCTATTTCCTGATTATCTCTTTTAAAGGTTAATTTATTCTTATAGCTTTGATTATCAAAATTATATTCAGAACTAAGTAAACAACATCCTAGCAAGGGTCATCAGTGTGTAGAGAAAAATTAATTTGGGCTTTCAAGATAGTACAGGATTATAGAGGAGGTGACCTTAAGTTGGGTTTCAGAGAACACATTGGGTTTAGAAGACGGTAGAGTTATATGGAAAAAGACATTGCCATTCTAGACTGGAGAAATAATATGAGCAAATGCTGAAAGAAATGGGCATGCATGTTTCAGTCAGAGAACACTCTGCAGTCTGAATAGCTGGGTGGATGCAATTCTGGAGGGGCGAAATCGTTGAAGCCTTGTGTCCTATTCTTTTTCCTTTTAATCAAAGAGAACATATTAACAAATCTACATGGTAGGAAGATAATTCAGGTTGTAATACAAAGGACGGTGTGAAAAGGGAAGACATTGGAGACGAAAGATTATTAAGGGCTGTTAAAATGTTCCAGGTGGGAGACTTAAACTTTGGCAGTGGTTATTGGAAAGGATGGGTTAGAACCAAAGGATATTTTAGAATACAGATTTTGAAAAACTCGAGAATTTGGAAAAGAATGCAGTCACAAATGACCAAGGTTTGTAGCCTGAGTGGTTGAAAGGGTTGTGTCAGTAATGGAACTAGAGATCAAAAAAGGAGCAGCATGTCTTATAGGGAAGGGTAATTTTAATCTTGAGCTCAGTGTAGTGTTGTCTTTATTTGTAGAAAAATACAGCTGCCCATTCCAAATTCTTATCTGTGGCTCCGTTTAAAAATTCAAGTTCAAATGAAGTTTTGAGAGTCAAAAATTGGAGTAAAAGCTGAAGAGGGGTCATGAGGGGCAAGAGATGATGAGTAGGACGATGTTTAAGAGGTCATTGATGTGGCAGTTAGGAACTTAAGAGAGCATTTCAATAGATTAGTTCTTCTCAGTCTTCAGTGTGATAAGAATTACCTGGACGATGTTTAAGAGATCATTGATGTGGCAGTTAGGAACTTAAGAGAGCATTTCAATAGATTAGTTCTTCTCAGTCTTTAGTGTGATGAGAATTACCTAGGAAGCTTATCAAAAATGTAGATTTGGGAACTCTTTGTCATAGGTCTCTAAGACTAGGGCAGGACCTGGAAGTATCCATTTATAAACTCTCAGGTGATGCAGATGATAAATAATGATTATGGTAGCTGATATATATTGAGGACTTCTTACATGCCAGACATTGTGATTATATTTATAATCACGATCACAGAAGAACCTTACTGAGTATGTATGTAATTTTCCTATTTTACAAATGAGACACAGAATCACAAAGAAGTTAAATAATTTCCTCAAATTTACATAGCCAGGAAGCGGTAGTTCTGCGGCCCATGATCTTGATCACTCTGTTATTCCCAATAAGTGCTGATAATCAGTATTTAGAGTAGGGGCCATTAGAGATACTTGCAGGAGGGCTATTGTCCCAGCATCACATCCACCAAGGCCCCCACACATTGTATTTATTTCCATGGGTGTTTTAAAAGGCAGTGCTTTGTTTCATGTTACAATTCTTGTAACACTGTTTGACCTTGCTTGATTTTTAATATTCTTTGAGCCTTAAGAAATCTAAGTGACCAGGTTTCTCTTAACTTTCAAGAGGTCCTAGTGAGTGATTGCAAAAAAATTGGATTGCAGTGCATCGAGTTGCTAAGGGGAGGTGAAGGAATCCAAGTAGCTAACATTTGGAGGTTAAGGAGTAGTAGGGCAGGCAGGTCCGGAATTCTGTGTGGAAGGTACTTAAGGGTGGCAGTCCCAGATGGGGGAGCTGTGGGTTTAAAACAAGCAGCCTGATTTTACTTAGAATTATGTTTGTTGTACTGGCTTGAAGGACGTTGGGCCTGGGATATAGAAGTAAATAATTGGGGTTAGAGGTAGAGTCAGGGGGAGATGGCTAAAGCCCCATAAAAGCTACCCTTTGGTGCCCTTAACCATGGAAACAATGGAAATAGTATGGTAGATGATGAAATTGTATGGAGGAAATGGCATTTTTACATTGGGGGCTGTTTATCCATGTTTCTAGATGAAAAGGAACAAGGAAATAGCAAGTTTTTTGTTTTTTGTTTTTTTGTTTTTGAGATGGAGTCTCGCTCTGTCGTCCAAGCTGGATGATAGAGTGATGTGATCTCAGCCCATTGCAACTTCTGCCTCCTGGGTTCAGGCGATTCTCCTGCCCAGCCTTCCAAGTAGATGTGATTACAGGTGCCCACCACCACGCCTGGCTAATATTTTTTTTTTGTATTTTTATTTTATTTATTTATTTGTTTGTTTATTTTTTAACTTTTTTTGAGATGGAGTCTCACTCTGTAACCGAGGCTGGAGTGCAGTGGTGTGATCTTGGCTCACAGCTCACTGCAACCTCCGCCTCCAAGTTCAAGCGATTCTCCTGCATTAGCCTCCTGAGGAGCTCGGATTACAGGCATAAGCCACCACACCCAGCTGATTTTCTGTATTTTTAGTGGAGACGGGGTTTCACCATGTTGGCCAGGCTGGTCTCGAACTCCTGGCCTCAAGTGATCCGCCTACCCCATTGGCCTCCCAAAGTGCTGGGATTACAGACATGAGCCACTGTGCCAGGCCATAATATTTTAATATTCCTGAAAAGAGGCATCTTAATAGATGAGAGGGCGACTTCAGAAGAGATGGGAAAGGAAGGTAATGTTAGACAAACAAAAGATTAGGGACATTTCCTACTCTGATACAAGAAGGAGCAAAGAGAGGTTGTGTCAAAAAACTTGAGATATTTTGAACTGATGGGAGGAGGGTTAAAGAGTTTCAGAATAAATAATGTGTAGCCCTTTTGATAAGTAGGTGGCAAGACATGCTTCCAAGTAAGCACTGAGCATTTGAAGAGATGGTTGTATATGACTTGATCATTCTGTATCTTTGTAGATCTTTGAATTGATAAAAGAAAAAAAAAATAGAAGTGCTTCCGAGTCTTATAAAATGTTTCAGTATTTACAGTTATAATATTTCATGTTCACCATTGTCTCTGAGATGTGGGGAGGGGGGGTTGGAAGATTGATTCCAGGAGAGGGCAGCAGCGCTGTAAGCATTTAATTTGGGTATATCCTTTCTCTGTTCACTTGGCTTTTAAAAATTAAGTAATAATGTGTTCTCTGTCTCTATTACCTTCACTAATGAAAAAAAATAGGGTCTGTAAAGCTATTTAATAATCTTACAATTTATTAATTTATTAGTTTCACATTACTAAACATGGCAATTGTAGAAAATACAAAGCTACTGAAAATTATCCTCATATATAATAGATCTATTTGAAACATTTTGGTATGATTTAGGCCCAATTTTTTCTTGACTCTGTGTGTGATTTGTATAATAAGAAATTGAAAAAAGGCTTACCAGCTTAAATAGCTTTAAAAATATAAACTGTGGGAACATAGGACTAATTGGGCTTGTTGAAAGAATTTTTAACAGATAAACATTAATTTTTATTAAGCACAGACCGAATTGAAAAAGGCTAAACTTACATGTTAAAATAATTTGGCAATCTAACTGCAGATTCAAAATTTCTGAAAATGTAAATAAATTAAAATGTAGGCAGTGTTTTACCATCTGTAATGAATTAGCATTCCATTTTTACCAGCTGCTGCTGGGGTTTTTGAAGCTGACTCAGGATCTGAACACCCTGGTGGGTTTCTGCTGATAAATATAAGAACCTGTAGTTTAAAACTGGCAGAGATGGACTGGGGATTAGAAAAGTCACTGCAACTTTAAGCAGCAGATTCTTTCACTTGGGGCAGGATGTAAGGGTGTACTTTCTCTAAAGATGCTGTCAGCACAAATGCAGAGGATAGGTTACTACTGCTTGCTGCTAACATGACAGGACATTCAGGGTGCCACTGCTGTTCAGTGTGGAGTCAGCCTTGGAGGAAAAAATCCCCAAAACCTTCTTTAGCAATTGTCTCTTATGTAGTGGACATATTTTAGGCAAAATGACAGCATTTGTGCATTGATGGGATTAATCCTTCATTCTAAGGATTAAATTCGTTAATATTTTTTCTTTGTGTACTTTTTTATTCCTAAAACTTTTATTTTGAGCATGCAGGAGACAGGGATTTCTTGGAAAGAATATGAATTTTGAAGTCAGGCAGACCTAGATATGAATGCAAATTCTATTGCTTCTTAGCGACTTGTAACAGGCAGGCATAGAATTCAGTGTGTAATCATTAAACATTTTGTTTTCTTTCCTCACATTGGTGAGGATAGTTTTCTTTTGAGTATTTACTTTAGTGCCTTTAATTAATGAAAAACAACTAGTTAAAAGGTTGGCTAATTCCTTTATGATATACACACACGTACACACAGAGCTACCTATCTCCTCTCTTACCTTTTTATTGTCAGTCTTTTTATTACAAATTAGACTTCCACATATTATAAATTTAAATGCTAACTAGAACCAGCTAAAAAGTCAATACACTTGTTCAAGCAACACTTTCATTTAACACATAGTATGTGCTGTGTATTGGAAGGTCTGGTGGTGATGGTTCCAATTCTGGCCTTCTGAAGCTTACATTCTAAATGGAGGATGCTGTAGACTGCTGTGAATACAGTAGAATCAATAAGCATTTACACTGTGATCAGTCCTGTGATGGGAAAGACTTTTGTGGTTAGGGAAGCATTCCTGCAGGCAGTGTTGTAAAATGTAGAGCACTTTACAAAAAATATGTTCAGAATAGCAATTACGACTGAGAGATATGAAAACGCCTCAGCTGTTAAATAAGCATGGTGATTCTGACCTGGACAGATTTGTGAATGTCATCTACAAGTCTTTGCCATCTAATATCTGATGAGATTTAAGGAATTTTTAGTCTAATATCTTGAAAGTATCCTTGGAGTTTTCAGATCCTCGCTTTGTCCAAACTTGCTATCCTGTTCCTGTTTTCACAGAAACTTCAGGTGTCCTCACAGGCTGACTAGGACCAAGGTATAGGTATAGGACCAAGGTGTAGGACCAAGGTCTGACCATTATGTGGGCCAGTCTGAGGTCACTGCCCTGGGGCTGAGACCTGTGTCACTGATTTACTAGTGACTCACCGTGTATTACCGCAGCTGGCCCTTGACTCTGCTTCCTCAGCTGTAGTTCAGTATGAACTCAGAAAACTTGTTTGTGACCCGAAATTAGTTCTGTGTTCATTTCTTACTCTTACTCATCCACACGTGACTCATGACTTAGTCCTTGTTTTAAACTTGTGCATTAGGGTAGCTCTGAATTATGTCTTCCTTCTCCTAGAAGCAGAACCTCTTATCCTGTTTGGACTTGGCCCTTGACTGCTTAAAATGTCTGTAGTTGGCTTTGTATGGTTATAATCCTGGCTCCTTAGGCTGGGAATTTTGGCCATTTGTGGTCTCTATTTCTAGCCTTAGCCCTAACCACCCCACTTCCTGCTGCTCCTGTCAAATGCACTTACTTATACTTTTCCGTATGTGTCTCAAGCTTTCCTACAAAGATGATGGGTCTTTGCTGACCCTATTTCTTTCCTTCAGGATGAGCTCAAAATTACCACATCAGTTTTGAAACTTGCTCTAATTTCTCCTGCCAGGAAGAATTTCTTCCTTCTTGGCAATATTGTGGTATTTAATGGTATTTTACTGTTTTGCACTTTGTGTTATGCTTATTTGCATTATGTCTTGTCACCCCTACTAGACTGTAAGATGATTTTATCTGTATACCATTAAGTGTCTCATACATACAGATTCTCAGTAAAATTTTGCTAGTGGAATGGAGTGGAGACCCAGACTTTAGATAGTAACTGGGAACAACAAGATCGAATTTCTTATCTGTTCTTATCTAATAAGCAAGCTCCTGTCTCGCCTCGCCCATAGGCTTTGCTTACCTATCACAGAACCTACTCTGCCCTTTTTCCTGCATGCGGTATTATTGTCCTGAACTCCTTCAAGTGTTAAGTAAATCAGTAAATCTTTAAAGCTAACCTTAGCGGCCAGGTGCAGTGGCTCACACCTGTAATCCCAACACTTTGAGGGGCGAAGGGGGGGCAGATCACTTGAGGTCAGGAGTTCAAGACCAGCCTGGCCAACATGGTGAAACCCCGTGTCTACCAAAAATATAAAAAATTAGCCGGGTGTGGTGATGCACGCCTGTAATCCCAGCTATTTAGGAGGCTGAGGCGCTTGAACTCGGGGGGTGGGCGGAGGTTGCAGTGAGCCGAGATCATGCCACTGCACTCCAGCCTGGGTGACAGAGCAAGACTCTGTCTCATAAATAAATAAATAGCTAACCATAGCAACTCTATCAGATTTTAAAGAAATATCCCCCTTCGGCAGGGCATGGTGGCTCACGCCTGTAATCCCAGCGCTTTGCGAGGCCAACGTGGGCGGATCACCTGAGGTCAGGAGTTCAAGACCAGCCTGGCCAACATGGTGAAACCCTCTCTATACTAAAATACAAAAATTAGTCAGGCATGGTGGCGGGCGCCTGTAATCCCAGCTACTCGGGAGGCTGAGGCAGGAGAATCACTTGAACCTGGGAGGCAGAGGTTGCAGTGAGCTGAGATTGCACCATTGCACTCTAGCCTGGGTGACAGAGCAAGATTCTATCTCATAAAAAAAAAAGAATAAATAAATAAATAAAAGAAATTTTCCCCATTGGTGATTGTACCAAGAGGATATAGAAATACCTGCCTAGTCCCTAGGCATAGGACTGATGTACAGGTGGACTCTTTGCATTTCTGTAGAGGACCCACAAAACCTCTAGTACCAGTGACAAAGTCAGGCTGACCCAAAGGGGCAAAGCCACTTTGGTAGAGTGACAGTCTCTAGTTAGTTTTGAAGTCTTTGTCTTCCCTGGTCAGGAGGAGTAGAGTACACCTGCTGGTTTCAGCACTGCTCTCAGATGGTTAAAAAACCACTCTCAATAAATAATACCTCCCGCCTGTTATGTAATAGTCACTTCAACAGTTTTTATGCTGTTTAACTTTTCAATACAACCTTTTTGGATTATCATTATTTCCACTTTTATAGATGAAGAACTAGATATTGAAAGATTCATTCAGGAAGCAAATATGTATATCCTGGGGTCAGGCTGACTTGTTTCTGCCTGCTAGTCTGGAATTTAAACCTTGTTCTCCTTTGACACTTGATATTGGCAATTTCTTTCCTGTCCTTGCTGGATTTCCTGCATTTCTCACTTGTGCTGTCCTCTGACTTTTCTGACCTCTTTGGTTCTAAAAATTATCCCTGATTCCCACACTTCTGGTTCCTATTCTGTGTGGTGACCCCTGCTGTTTGCTGCCCACACCTCGGAGTGATGCTGAGTGAGGGAATCCAACCTCCCAAACAGGAAGCTTACCAAGTTTTTGAAAGCAGGGCCTTTTCTTGCAGTCAATTAAAGGTTCACTCTGACTGTCCATTTTTAAACTATGGTATGAATTTTGTCTGTCATTTTCTTGCCCTTGTCTTCCTGTGAGAAGACTGTGTTTTATTTATCAAGATAGTAGTTTAAATTCTCTTAGAGGTTGGGGCTTTAATAATTGAGTGATTTAAAAAAATATTTTTATAAATAAATTCTGTGTCTTCCATATCACACCTAGAGAAGCAGTGAGGGACATATTTTACTCTTTAGAATTTTATAAGTAATTTCCTCATGCATCAATATGAAGAAATTAGCTACAGGCTTCGGAATGCTTAGAGTGGGAATGCGAGATAATGGTAAGTAAGCTCTACATAGCTGGTGTTACTTTTTTTTACTCCATCAAATAAACTACATTTTTTTTTCTTTTTTTGAGATGGAATCTCTCTCTGTTTCCAGGCTGGAGTGCAGTGGCACAGTCTCAGCTCACTGAAACCTCTACCTCCCGGGTTCAAGTGATTCCCCAGCCTCAGCCTCCTGAGTAGCTGGGACTACAGGCACACACCACCATGCCCAGCTAGTTTTTGTATTTTTTAGTAGAGACAGGGTTTCACCATGTTGGCCAGGAGTGTCTTGATCTTCTGACCTCATGATCTGCCCACCTCGGCCTCCCAAAGTGCTAAGATTACAGGCTTGAGCCACCGTGCCTGGCCAAGAAACTACATTCTTAAAGTTATTATAATATTTAAATATATAAGCAAAATGCCACAATATATCATAATACTGTTCTTTTTTGTGATTTATAAATTTCTCTATGACCTGTATCTTATACTGTATACGCAAAGCCTCCTGAATTCATATATAATGTGGGTCTGAGAACATATTTGACAGTTGATTATCTAAAAGTCAGATAATTGACATGTTATAAAGGGGTGGGGAGGGTTGCTAAATAAGTTTCCATAAGGCTAAGAAAAGATTATAAAATTTCTTATTATTGGTTCATGCACAGTTAAGCAACTCAGCAGGTGAAAGAAAACTTACAGATGGCTTCAATGTGTTGGGTTTTTGTTTTGTTTTTGGCAAGGGATCATCAGCTCTGAAGATTAGGGAAGTCATCCAGGCATCTTCCTTTCCCACAAACCCATAACTCTGTTACCTGGAGCTTAATACATACATGATCTAATACAGTATCCTTCCATGTGACTAAGCTTTTCTCCCATTACTATTCATTAAACAGACTAATGACATCTCTAAGTGTGATCCCCAAACCAACAGCATTGGCATCTTGGTTCTCAAACATTAAGGAACATCACAGTCACTTGGCTGACTTATTAAAAACAAAGATTGCTGGACCCCATCCTCTGAGTCTGTGATTCAGTAGGTCTGGAGTAGAGCTTGAGAATTTGCATTTCTGTCAGATTCCAAGATAATATGATGTTGCTGGTCTGGGATTACACTCCAAGAAACACTGAAAACAGACTTTGCTTTCACCTTTGATTTATGAATCCCTCTTTGCCATATATAATCATAGCATATATTTTGTATACGTGATATATAAATTGATAAACTTTCATTTTTCATTCTGAATTCTGTATGCTTGTTATTGAGAACTGATTTTCATCTCACTCTTCTGTGAATGGACTCTCTGTTTTCTAACTTGATCTCTTTTACATGGGCAAGCTATTGATTTGGCTATATTTAACTAGGCATTTGATTGACCTTTCCTATTAATTATTAATCTTGTAGCTTTTTAGTTGACTCTTTGGGCTTTCTAGGTAAGCAACCGTATTATTTCTATTTTTCCTCTTTGAGCTATTCCTAAAATGGCTGTCTGTGAAATGTCTTTGATATTTGTTAACATGTTGCTTTTCTTTCTCTTCTTTTTTTTATTATGGTTGTGCATCTCAAGTCTATACTCTTTAATTTGTTTTTATGCAGTCTCAAATCTCCTGTTTGTATCTCCAAAGTAGTTAATAATTTTTATTCATATACTTTAAAATGCACTCTTTTTGGAAATTGTGCTCTGCTACAATCAAGATACACAACAGTTACACCATGTACCAACATTTTCTCCTTTTCCCTTTCTAGTCAGACTCTCTTATTGCTGCAAGTACTGGCAACCACAAATTTGTTTTCTTTTCCTTTGGTTTTGCCCTTTCCTGATGTCATATAAATGGAATCATGCGGTATGTAGCCTGATGGGATTCAGAACACATCTCCCCAAAATATGGCACATTGCATATTGAATATTTTAAGCTGAAGGAATTTGAGAAATGGCAGGTACAGGAAAGACTCTCTGACCTTCCTCTGAAGAAGGTCATAAGACATGTCATGTGAGAGGTGCCCTCCCTGCACCTGGAGGGAGAAGGGACATTCCTGTCTCCAAAGGCAGAGGAACACTGATGATTCCAAATGAACCCCACAGGCCTTGCTAAGTTTACCCTGGTTTGCTCACTCCCTTTAGCTCATACACTTTGTCCTGTCACATTTTTTCACAACCTCCCACTCTTTATCAAACCTAGCATAAAAACACCCAGGTTAACTGTTTCTTTCCATCTGCGTTTCCTTATGAAGACTCCCATATCATATAACACTTCTATTAAACAGATGTGTTTACTTTTCTCTTTTAAATCTTTTGTTAGTCTAATTTACAGGGCCCAGCCAGAGAACCTGGGAGGGTAAGCGAAAAGAATATTTTTTCTTCCCCTACAAGCTCTTTCAGTCTGGCTTCTTTCATTTAGCAATATTTTTGGTTTCATCCATATTGTTTCATGTTCATTCCTTTTTATTGCTGTGTGCTATTCCATTGTATGAATGTACCACAGTGTTTTTAATCTGTTAATCACTTGAAGCATCCTAGGTTGCTTGCAGTTTGGGGCAATTATGAATAAAGCCACTATAAACATTCACATACGGATTCTTATGAGAACATGTCCAGTGTCATTTCTGATTTTCCTACTAGGTTTTTCATTTTCATGTAGTCTTTACTTATTGTGATGTGTTCTTTTCTTATAATGGCTTCCTCTAATTCCTAGAGTCAGTGTCCTTTTGTGTGTTGTTAAGAACAAGGTTCAAAACTGAAAAATTCTTTTATTTTTTTATTTACATTTCATACTGACAAGAATTAGTCTTTCTTCAGCACTTTGATTTTTTTTCTCTTTTGCTGCTGAAACTTTTGTATGCTCTGAGATAATTTTTCTTTGCTCATCCATAAGAGAGAAACCTACAGGCACTTTTGAGGTATAGATAAAATTAGGTACTTTAAGTACTGCTATGAGTTCTGACAGATTGGTACAGGGGCCCACCTATAATTCTTCCAAGTGGACCTTCCCAGATCTGTATCAAGGGAAGTAACAAAACTCAACTCTCAGTAGGTGGCTGGATAGGAAATGGAGCAGTGGGGAATTCGAGCTCCATGCTGGTCACCTTCTCTCGTACGTTGTCTTCCCAGTTGTTGCATTTTAGTTGACAAGTGTAACTAGTTCCAGGCAGATGCCCCTTCCCCACATATGGTAGGCAAAACATAAAAATGGTTCCCAAGATTCTTACCCTCTGCTGTACCTACCTTGTGTTGTTCCCTCCCCCCGAATGTGGGTGGAACCTGTGGATATAATGGGCTGTTCCTCCAGTATTATATAGCCATTCATGGCTGTTGAACATTTAAATATGTCTAGAATGACTGTGCAACCGAATGTTTCATTTATTTAATTAATTTGAAACTAAATAGCCCCATGTGGCTAGTGGCAGCTGTAGTTAATAATGTGCTCGCTGAAGTATTTGGGGTGAAGTGTCTTGATGTATTCATCTTTCTTTGAAATGCACAAGAAAGTACAATGGATAGTTGTATAGTAAAGCAAATATAGTACAATATTTATCATAGAATCTAGGTGGTAGGTATATGGAGTTCACTGTAAAATTATTTCAACTTTTTCTGTATATTTAAAATGTTTTATAATAACATGACAGGAGGAAACCTTTTGATGGACTTTAGTGAAAAAAGTAATTATACCCAGTAAAGAAAAATCTAGGACCAGATGGCATCACTGGTGAATTCTAGCAAACATTTAAAGAATTAACACCAGGCCTTCTGAAATTCATCTAAAAAAATAGAAGAGGAGAGAACACTTTCTAACTCATTCTCTGAGGTCAGCATACCAAGCTAGATAAAGATATCAGAAGAAAAGAAAATTATAGACTGATAGCCCTTATGAATATAGATGCAAAAATAGTAACACATCAAATTCAACAGCATATTAAAAGGATTTTACACCCATCATCAAGTGGGATTTATCCAAGGAATACAAAGGTGCTTCCACATAACAAAAATCAATCAATATAATATACCACATTAATGTAACAAAAGCAAAAACAGAGTGATCTCAATGAATGAAGAAAAGGTATTTGCCAAAATCCAACACTTCATCTCAGGAGTGATGAAGTTGATGAAAAAAAAAAAAAAACACTAAAAAAAACCCTATAAGTAGAAGAGAACATTCTCAATGATGTTAAAGGACATTTCTGAAAAACTCACGATTAGCATCATGCTCATTGGTGAAAGACTGAATAAAAGCTTTCCCCCTAAGATCAGGAGCAAGACAAGGTGCCTGCTTTCACCATTGCTATTCAGTGTTGTACTCGAATTCCCAAGCAGAGCAGTGAAACAGGAAAAAGAACTAAAATGCTTTCAAATTGGAAAAGAAGTAAAACAATCTCTCTTCACAGAAAATATGATCCTAAATATAGGAGATCCCAAAGAATCTACAAGAAAACTACTAGAACTAAGAAATGAATGTAGCAAAGTTGTAGATTATAAGATCACCATGCAAAAATCAGTTGTGTTTCTCTTCATCAGCAATGAACAATCATAATCAATCTGAAAGAGAAATTAAGAAAGTGATTCCATTTACAATAGCATCTGAAAGAATAAAATACCTGGGAATAAATTTAACCAAGGGGGTGAAAAATTTGTACATTAAAAAATATGAAACAAGTTGTGTGCTGTAGCACATGCATGTAGTCCCAGCTACTCAGGAGGCTGAAGCAGGAGAATCACTTGAGCCGGAAAGTTTGAGACCACCCTGAGCAACATAGCAAGGCCCTATCTCTTAAAAAAAGAAAAAAAAGTGATAAATTATGAAACACTACTGAAAGAAATGAAAGAAGACCTAAATAAAGGTAAAGACATTCATGTTCAGGGATAGGAATACTTAATATTGTTAAGATGTCAGTACTACCCAAAGTAATCTACAGATTCAACACAATCCCTAGCAAAATTCCAACAGCACCCACCTTTTTTTGCAGTTTTAGAAAAGCTATTCCTCAAATTCACGTGCAATTGCAAGGGCCCTGAGTAACCAAAGCAATCTTTAAATGGGACAAAATTAGAGGACTCACACTCCCCAATTTCAAAACCTACTACAGAGTTACGGTAATCAAAACACCATGCTACTTGCATAGGAATAGACATATAGATCAATGGAATGGGACTGAATCCAGAAGTAAACCCATACAACTGTAGCCAATTGATTTTTGACCAGGGAACCACATTTATTCATTGGGGAAAGATAGTTCACCAAATGATGCTAGATTTCTGCATACAAAAGAACAAAGTTAGACCCCTACCTTACACCATATACAAAAATCAACTCAAAATTGAAAAACAACCTAAATATAAGAGTTAAAATAATAAGACTCTTAGAAGAAAACACAGGGTTAAATCTTTATGACCTTGGATTTAACAGTGGATTCTTAGATATGTCACCAAAAGCACAAGCAACAAAAGAAAAAATAGATAAATTTGACTTCATCAGACTTTAAACTGTCATGTATCAAAGGATATTATCAAGAAACTGAAAAGACAATCTACAGACTGGGAGACAATATTTACAAATTATAAATTTGATATAGGTTTAATTTCTAGAATACGTAAGGAACTAAAACTCAGCCTGATGCAGTGACTCACACCTGTAATCCTAGCACTTTGGGAGGCCGAGGTGCATCGGATCACTTGAGGTCAGAAGTTGGAGACCAGCTTGGCCAATATGGTGAAACCCCATCTCTATTAAAAATACAAAAATTACCCAGAAATCGCTTGAACCAGGAGGGAGAGGTTGCAGTGAGCCAAGATCATGCCACTGCATTCCAACCTGAGCAACAGAGCAAGATGCCATCCCCATCCCCCACAAAAAAGAACTACAACTCAACAAGCAGACAACCCAGTTGGAAAATGGACAAAGGATTTGAATAGATATTTTTCAAAAGAGGATAAGCACATGAAAAGATGCTGAAAACACTCGTAGTCTTTAGTGTGATGCAAATCAAAACCGTTCAGACTTGCTAGGATGGCTTTAATTAAAAACAAAATAGAAACTAAGTGTTGGTGAGGATGTGGAGAAATTGGTCCTTATACATTGCTGTGAATAGTAGCAATGTAAAATGGTGCAGCTACTGTGGAAAACAATTTGACTGTTTCTTAAAAAGTTAAACATAGAATTAATATATGACCCAGCAATTTCTCTCCTAGGTATATGTTCCAAAGAATTAAAAACAGGGACTCAACCTGATACACATACGCAAATGTTCATTGCAGCGATATTTGCAATAGCCCAAAGGTGGAAACAACCCAGGTGACCATTAACACATGAATGGATAAACAAAATATTGGATGTATGCAGAATTTAATATTATTCAACCATAAAATGGAATGCTGTTCAGATATATGCTACAGCATGATGAACCCTGAAAGCATTATGCTAAATGAAATAAGCCAGACACAAAAGGACAAATATTTCACATATTTCATTTATGTGAAATATCTAGGGTGGGCAAATTCATGGAGACAGGAAGTAGATTAGAGGTTACCAGGAACAGGGTGAAGGGAGGAATGGGGAGTTATTGCTTAATGGATACAGAGTTTCTGTTTCAGGTGATGAAAAAGCTTTGGAAATGGTGGTGATAGTTACACAACATTGTGAATGTAATAAATGTCCCAGAAATGTAAAACAAAAATTAAAGAGCTCTGTTAAAATGAATATTCAAGACATGGACTGGGAGAAAATATTCACATTTATTTGGTAAAGGGTTGATATCCAGCATATAAATATTTTTTACAGCTCAATAATGAAGACAAACAACTGAATTTTAAACTGGGCAAAAGATTTGAACAGATACTTCAAAAAAGAAGATATGAATGACCAAAATGTACATTAAAAGTGTTCAACAACATGAGTCACAAGGGAAATGCAAATGTGAATTACAGTAAGATATTCGTATACATTAAGTACAACCACCAGAATTTAAAAGATTAACAGCACTAAATGTTGGCAAGGATATTGAACAACTGGAATTCTCATACATTGCTGCTGGGAATGGGGGTTTCCACCCACTTTGGAAAAATGTCTGGCAGTTTCTTATTGAAGTCAACATGCACTTATCTTGTAATCCAGCACTTCTACTCATTTACTAAGAGAAATTTGTCAAAATTAGTCACAAAAAAGCTTGTATAAGCATGTTTATAGCTATTTTAGTCATAACCACCAAAAATTAGAAACAGCCCATGTGTTTATCTGTAGAAGAATGGACAAAATGGAATTTATCCAAAAAATGAACTATTATTTAGTGACTGAAAGGAACGAACTACCAATTTAAGCAATAACAGGAATTTAACAATATTATGCTGAGTAAAAGAAGCATTACACACAAAAAAGTGCAAGATATGATTTCATTCACATGAATCTCTGGAAATAATCTGTGGTAGAAAAAAAACTGAATACTTGTAGGCACGAGGATAGGGAGAGATTGTCTGATGAGGTGCGTAGGATTATTTTCTAGAGGAAAGTATTTTATATCTTTAGAGTAGTTTGGGCTACACAGTAGATGATTGTCAGAACTCACTCACTTAAGATCTTTCCCTTTTTTCTTTTTTTGTAGTTGTTGTTTTAAGAGACAGGGTCTGTTTCTGTCACACAGGCCAGAGTAGAGTGGTATGATCATAGCTCACTGCAGCCTTGAACTCCTGAGCTTAAGTGATCCTCCTGCCTCAGCCTCCCAAATAGCTAGCACTATAGTTGTGGACCACCATGCCTGGTTAATCTTTAAAAAAAAATTTTTTTTTTGGTGGAACATAATTTCTTTCTTTTTTTTTAAATTATACTTTAAGTTCTAGGGTACATGTGTACAACGTGCAGGTTTGTTACATATGTATACGTGTGCCATGTTGGTTTGCTGCACCCGTTAACTTGTCATTTACATTAGGTATTTCTCCTAATGCTATCCCTCCCCCATCTCCCCACCCCATGACAGGCCCTGGTGTGTGATGTTCCCTCCCCTGTGTCCAAGTGTTCTCATTGTTCAATTCCCACCTATGAGTGAGAACACGCAATGTTTGGTTTTCTGTACTTGCGATAGTTTGCTCAGAATGATGGTTTCCAGCTTCATCCATGTCACTACAAAGGTCATGAACTCATCCTTTTTTATGGCTGCATAGTATTCCATGGTGTATATGTGCCACATCTTCTTAATCCAGTCTATCATTGATGGACATTTGGGTTGGTTCCAAGTCTTTGCTATTGTGAATAGTGCCTCAATAAACATACGTGTGCATGTGTCTTTATAGTAGCATGATTTATAATCCTTTGGCTATATACCCAGTAATGGGATCGCTGGGTCAAATGGTATTTCTAGTTCTAGATCCTTGAGGAATTGCCACACTGACTTCCACAATGTTTGAACCAATTTACACTCCCACCAACAGTGTAAAAGTGTTCCTATTTCTCCACATCCTGTCCAGCACCTGTTGTTTCCTGACTTTTTAATGTTCACCATTCTAACTGGTGTGAGATGGTATCTCATTGTGGTTTTGATTTGCATTTCTCTGATGACCAGTGATGATGAGCATTTTTTCATGTGTCTTTTGGCTGCATAAATGTCTTCTTTTGAGACGTGTCTGTTCATATCCTTTGCCCAGTTTTTGATGGGGCTGTTTGATTTTTTCTTGTAAATTTGTTTAAGTTCTTTGTAGATTCTGGATATTAGCCCTTTGTCAGATGGGTAGATTGCAAAAATTTTCTCCCATTCTGTAGGTTGCCTGTTCACTCTGATGGTAGTTTCTTTTGCTGTGCAGAAGCTCTTTAGTTTAATTAGATCCCATTTGTCAATTTTGGCTTTTGTTGCCATTGCTTATGCTGTTTTAGTCATGAAGTCCTTGCCCATGCCTATGTCCTGAATGGTATTGCCTAGGTTTTCTTCTAGGGTTTTTATGGTTTTCAGTCTAACATTTAAGTCTTTAATCCATCTTGAATTAATTTTTGTATAAGGTGTAAGGAAGGGATCCAGTTTCAGCTTTCTACATATGGCCAGCACAATTTATTAAATAGGGAATCCTTTCCCCATTTCTTATTTTTGTCAGGTTTGTCAAAGATCAGATGGTTGTAGATGTATAGTGTTATTTCTGAGTGCTCTGTTCTGTTCCATTGGTCTATATCTCTGTTTTGGTACCAGTAACATGTTGTTTTGGTTACTGTAGCCTTGTAGTATAGTTTGAAGTCAGGTAGTGTGATGCCTCCAGCTTTGTTCTTTTTTGCTTAGGTTTGTCTTGGCAATGCAGGCTTTTTTTCGGTTCCATATGAACTTTAAAGTAGTTTTTTCCAATTCTGTGAAGAAAGTCATTGGCAGCTTGATGGGTAAAAAAAATTTTTTTTGGAAATGAGGTCTTGCTATGTTGACCAGGCTGGTCTCACACCCCTGGGCTCTAGTGATCCTCCTGCCTCGGCCCCCCAAAGTGCTGAGATCACATGCATGAGCTACTGTGCCCGGGCTACATTTCCCTTTATGTAGATTTTCCATCAAATAAAAACTTCTAGTTAATGATATGAAAGAAAAAAATAATCCTGAGCTTTGAAGATGATAGTCATGCAGTGACAAAACACCTGTATGTTTATGGGACTGTTAGCACTTGCCTTGGGCAGTTACTGCCTGATGTTTTACAATGTACACACCATGTGTGTTAATAACTAGTGCTGTAAGCTACATCTTGATATTTCTTATTGCTTAATTATCAATTTGTAGACTCTAAGCAAGATGCACAAGAAGTGGTGCTTATGGAGTTTTCCTTCTCAAGAACTTCCTCTTTAGTGATAAAATCGTCAGCACCCGGATTGGAACACTGTACACATTCATGAGGAAAAAAGTGCTCAGCAATAGATGTGGAAAAATCAGTGACCAATAAATAATTCCATGTATTTTCAGAAAAGGAAAAACGTTTATAAAATCACATTTTTCTACTGATGGCTATTGTAATTTTATACAATCTGATGGAAAATAAATGTGGTTATCAGAACCTTCTGGTGACATTCCAGGTTTTCTTTCTTGAGCTCTCTACTGTTTCTTTGACATTCGTGGAGTGTTGGCTTAAAATTTGTTTTCTATACTCTTACCCTGGGGAGATTCTGCGTCAGCGGATCTAAGATGCTGTCTTACCATTAGTCTTTTTAATTAGTGCATCAGGCGATTTGCATCAAATTGTTTGGGAAATGTTGCATTTAGATTATAAGTAAAGGCATCAGACAAGAAGTAATTCTTATTGGTGACCAGTAATAGCTTAAAAATTCAATATAATAATAAAAACAATAGTAACTTAAGATAATACTATTGAATATTTATGAAGCAATTACCGTATTTTAGTTCCTCATCTAAATGCTTTTTTTCCATTAACTTGTTTAATCCTCACAAAAGATGGAGGTGCTGCAATTATCTCCTTTCACAGATGAGAAAACAGGTGAAAGGATAAATAATTTGCGCCTCCCCTTTCCCCTGCTACCCTAGGCACAAAAGTAGTAGATGACAGAGTCGGGCTTTAAACCCTGACATTCTGGCCTCAGAGCTCTTGGCTTAACCAGTGATTTACATGGCTACTGCATGAGTTACAGGCAGTATGGTGTGTTCATTTTGAGGGTTGAAAGGAGTTTTTCTACAAGGCAGTAATGAGGTGTAACCATGGCCCAGTGTCTCAGTCCTTCCTCTTCTTACCTCCTCACCACTCTCTAGCACTAGTGGTCTTGAACTGAGTAAAAGTTGGAAGGCTCTGGCTTGAGCTCTGACATGATCATTTGTTAGCGGCAGGAAGGTGGGCATGCTGCAGCCTGTCCTTACTGTGAGTTAGTGACACTCCCCCTGGAGTGCAGATCACGGGAGGCAATGCCTGTGAAAGTACCCGACAGACGCCGGGTGGCCTGTCAGTCATCCTCCGCTTCTTATTCCGTCTCACTCTTTGTCGCTCATCCTGCTTATTTCTTTTCTTTTTTCTTTTGTTTTTTTAGACGGAGTCTTGCTCTGTCACCAGGCTGGAGTGTAGTGGCGCAATCTCGGCTCGCTGCAACCTCCGCCTCCCGGGTTCAAGCGATACTCCTGCCTCAGCTTCCTGAGTAGCTGGGACTACAGGCATGCGCCACCATGCCTGGCTAATTTTTGTATTTTTCATAGAGACAGGGTTTCACCATGTTGGCCATGATGGTCTTGATCTCTTGACCTCGTGATCCGCTCGCCTTGGCCTCCCAAAATGCTGGGATTACAGGCGTGAGCCACCGCGCCCGGCCCATCCTGCTTATTTCTTACATGCATAATGGACTCTTCTGCTTTTCCCATGGTCATCTGTTTTTCTTTTTCAATGTTAGTCTTATCTACAGAGTTGTTTTTTTCTTAACTCTACTTTCAATTACTGCAGCATCCTTAGAGTTGCTGTTTTTTCATGTCTTGCCTCTTCTGCACTTGTGTGACTTGTTCTTGTTGCATATGTATCTGTGTTAAAAATAAGTATTTGCATCGTCTCCCCTGACAGAGAAATCTTACCAAAAAGTTGAACTTAAATTTGGTTAAGGTAATGAAGAAGACATGGGGACATTCCCGTTCTTAAAGGATGCAGTCAGCAAAATCCATACTGTGAAACTCTTTACTGGACCAAAGACACAGTTCTTCAACTAAGAAAGAGGTGTGGACCAGTAGGGAGGGAGAGGGAGAGAGACTGAAGTGGGGACTCCTTCACAGATGAAAAGAGACTTAAAAGAGAATTGCAATATGTGGACTGTATGTGGATCCCTATTCAAACAAACTATTTAAAAGTTGACAATTATAAGACAAGTACAATATTGAGTGCTGATACAATGTAAAAATTATTTTAAAAGTTTTTAAGGTATGGTAATGAAATATTTATAGGTGAAATGACATATCTGAGATTTGCCTGAAAATCCTTGGTTGAGAGCATGTGGCTGGGTGACCAAGGGGTGATACTTGTTGAAGCTGACTAATAAGAGCATGAGGATTAATTATACCGTACTGTATATTTATATATTTATATATATGTTTGAGGTTTCCTGTTATAAAAATTACACAAAACATGTACTCATAACCTTTCTCCATCTACACAATCATCCAGATTTAACAAAGCAGTTCTCACTTTAAAATTGATTCTAAGGAGTTTTTATTTACCTCATATGAACTATCCACTTCCAGCTTGGCCCGGAAAGATTTTGTTCCAGTATTTTCTGACAGCATTTTCCTAGATAAGCCAACCTTTTTGGATGCAGTTGCCTTAAGCATCTGTCAATAGAATCTGATCAGATTGGTTAAATTGAATGAATTAAACTGAGGCAAAGTCAAGTGGATGAAAACCTCCTGGTCTTTCACTAAACATCTGCTCCTAGTGACAGGTTCACAAAGGTCACTTTTACTGATTTACCTGAGTTGAATTTGAGGGAGCAGGTGCAGAGACATTGGCTTCTTTTGTCCTGCACCTGCCTTACCTCAGGTAAGTAGAAACAGCTGTTGAAAGCAGAATAGCATTACCCTGTAGGTGGGTCTGGAATGATCCCAAAAACACATCTCTTTGTGCTGCCTTATTTTTAATAGCTGGTATTTTTGACTTGGCATCACAAAAGAAGCACATTAGGACATCTTAATAATGTACTAATTCTTTGGGGTTTTGACTGGAGTCAGTTAGATAATCATGATTCATTCAAGTTGCTGCACTGAATGCAGTTTACAGCCTAGTGCCATGAGGTGTTTGCTGGCCTTTTGCTTGCCTCAAAGCAGAAGAACAATAGCATTCAACATGCTTGCTTCCCCACTGTATAACTGAATGGTTCAATTTATATCTCATGCCTGTAGCAACTGCTTTTCAATAATCACAATAAAGAGTAAGGGATATATGTGTAGGGATATATGGCTGGATTATTCAGGTGGGGAGGGCCTGACTATGGGGGAAGGATAATGTAAATTTCAAAGTGTAAATATGTCATTGCATAATTTTTTGTTCTGGGCATAGTTACATTTATTTATATTGTTTCTAAGGCTTTCTATCTGATAGTATGTAGAATATGCAGTGGTTACATACTTCTGCAGTCAAATGAATCAACTATTCTCCTATTTGCTAAATCTGTGTGCCTTGAGATAATATATTTAGCATCTCCATCCTCAATTGCCTATTCTGCAAAATGAGGATAATAACAGAACTAACTTCATAGAGTTGTGATAGGGATAAAAATGAAGAAATGTATGCAGAAAGCTAAGCACAGTCCTGGGCATGGAGTAAGTGCACAAGAACTCACGATAATGATGATGATGATGATGATCATGAGTAATTGTATAGTAGTATGTGAACAAAAAGATTGAGCTGTTTCTTACTAGAGCAGAAATTAACATTATTTTGTGTTAATAATGCAGTCCTTGTCGAAGCATTCAAATGGTGTGATTATAAATGGAATTATAAATACATAGAAAAGAAATATGTTTCATATTTTTGACATGTAATTGTGTGCTGAGTACATTTTAATCAAAGACAGAATGGAATTGCTGTCAAGGATATCGGTAGTTCATTAGCTTATTGACTGCACACTAAGTATCTAAAGTGTTATTTTGGTGACAGCCTGATGCATTAATTTCTAGGTCAGCATATTATTGACCTCAACTATTTAATTCTTTAAAAAATTACCTTAACTACTTTTTGGTCAGATATTGTTTTATAAAATTAGTATATATTCAATGAAAATTACTTTCTCCTTACCATACCATTCAGATGGTCTTCCTAAATTAACAGTGGTAAATTTACCAGTACTAGAACTTGGAAGAATTAACCTCTTAGCCTACACCCCACGGACTTTTTTTTTTTTTTTTTTTTGCTGTGTTTTAAACATATAATGGATATCTCTTTATGTGGCCTCGGGGAGAAACTTATTAATACTTGAAATTTTTTACGGGTTTTGAATGTAAGCTGCTCTGGTTTTATAAAAGAAGTTTGAGTGATGCTTTTCTTTATAAAGGCTACACTTCTGAATTAGAGATTTTCCATTTGGGAAGTTTGAAGACGGTCTTTCACTTCATGTTGAGTGTTACAGGTTTAACAACTGCCCCCATTATAGAGATAATGGTTAATTTAATTTCTCCTCTAAGTTATACACTTCTAAACTTTAGTTTTTTACAAAAATAACACATAAAATACAAAATGCAGTGGCTCATGCCTGCAATCCCAGCACTTTGGGAGGCCAAGGCAGGAGGATCTTTTGAGTCCATGAGTTCAAGACCAGTGTGGGCATCATAGTGAGACCCTGTGTTTTAAAAAATATATACAGTAGGTAAGATAACTGACACTGGTGAATTTTCCTCAGAGAATAAACAATCTTAGTTTTGTCATGTGCTCTTTAGATTCTTTTTGTTTTTGTTTTTTTAATGAAATAATATGTTACAGATAAAGTTGAAGTTCTCTGTCACCTCCTACCAGGTTCTCTTCACCTGTTTCTCTACCAGAAGTAACTGCTGCTGTGAATCTGTTGTCTATCTTTTTTCTCTATGTGTATGTTTTGTAAGTTTATAATATTAAATAATGGTTTTATACTGTCAAATATTTTTCAGCTTTGCTCTTTTCACTCACTGTTTTCTTTTATGGACCTATCCATATTTGTCCATATATCTGTTTTACTTATTTTAATAGTTCTATAGTATTCCATCATGTGAATTTACAACTTACTCATCTGGTGATGGATATTTGGGTTGTTTCCAATTACAAACAATGCAATTCTAATGAACATTTGCACTTATTTCCTTTTATACACATGTGAGAGTTACTTCAGGATTCCTTACCTGTAAATGAAATTGTGGGTTAATGAATATGCTTATTTTCCACTTTGGTGGATATTACCTAAATGCACTCCTGTACTTCTCTCAGTAGTGTGTGTATTTCCATTTCCCCATACGCTTGCTCAGCTATTCATTTTTAGAATTCAGAATCTCAACTGTCTATCAGGAGAATGAACTCAAATGCCTTACATCTTTGTAGGAAAGATGGACATGAATACAGATGCATTCATTCAGTATGTTCTCATCATCATCATGTTGATGATTTCCAGAGGAGATTTCAAGATTTGCAAGTAATATCTAACATCAGCAGTCGTGAGAAATCTGTCATGTCTCCATCTCTTTAGCATGGTTAAACTGCCACTGTTTATAATCATTCCTGGAAAGAAAGGGAATGGCTTCCCAAAACAACCCTTCTGCAAACACTAGCACACCCAAAAACATATCCGGTTGCATGATTACTATGGAAATATGCATATTTCAATAGTCACTCCTGAAAGTTTTGTTCCTCAACTTTCTTTATCCAGTGGCCCTTTTGATAAATATCTTATTTCTCTCTCTCCACTGCAGCCTCTGATATGCCACCACTTACATCTGATCTCCAACATTATTGGGAATATGGGATTGGAAATGGCTTCTTTTTTTCTTTTCTTTTCTTTTTTTTTTTTTGAGATGGAGTCTTGCTCTGTTGCCAGGCTGGAGTGCAGTGGCGCGATCTCGGCTCACTGCAACCTCCGCCTCCCGGGTTCAAGCAATTCTCCTGCCTCAGTTTCCCAAGTACCTGAGACTACAGGCTCCTGCCACCACGCCCAGCTAATTTTTGTATTTTTAGTAGAGACGGGGTTTCACCATGTTGGCCAAGATGGTCTCGATCTCTTGACCTCATGATCCACCCACCTTGGCTTCCCAAAGTGCTGGGACTACAGGTGTGAGCCACCATGCCTGGCCTCTTTTTTTCTTTTGAAGTCATTTTATGCAATTTAAAAATGGGGTAGGAAGAATAGATATGAAATCTTGACCAAAACAAATTCATAAGTCCAACAGTTGAATACATTCATTTGATATAAAATGAATATTTTTGTAATTGCTTAAATGAGTAGTTTCTAGTGCTAAGTAAAATAAAGAATACTTATTTTAAATCAATAATGAAAACCATGGTTTGAGTTTTTTTGGCTTAGAAATAAATATATATAGTCATGTTTGATTTGTAAACTCATCAAATTAATGTGGTTTATTCATTTTTCAGTTAACATTTCAGTTTAGGATTCTGTGTACCACTCTTGGAAACTGAGACTACCAGATATTACCAAGTTGAGGATGGAAGGTAGGAGGGATCACCGAGATGAAAGCTCCCTCCCTCCCCACTCCCTACCTTTCTCAAAATAAATCTGTCTTCTCAAAGAGAGCTGTGACCTTGGAACTCTGTTATGTACAATTCAATCAGATGAAAGTGTTCTTGGGTTTGGAGGATGGTTTCGGAAATTATTTTCTACTTGGACCTGTGCCTTAGTCTACTTGGACTGCTGTTACAAAATGCCTTAGAATGAGTATAAACAGCATGGATTTACTACTCACAGTTCTGGAGGCTGGGAAATCTAAGATCATGGTGCCAACAGATTCAGTATCTCGTGAAGGCACACTCTTGCCTTCAAAAATGGTGCCTTCTAGCTGTTTATTCACATGACAGAAGGGGTGAACAAGCTTTCTTGGGCTGCTTTTATTAAGGACACTAATCCCATTCCTGAGGGAATAGCTGTCATGACCTAATCACCACCCAAAAGGCCCTTTAATTAAAGTTGATTCACTTGTAGACATCTGTTCAGAAATGAGTAAGTCAAATGGGACACCACGAGAAAAGAGACTGTATTTCCTGACCCCCAGTAGGAATGAATTGGGCATGAGTGGAAGTGGAAAGATGCAGGCTCAGATGAAGAAGTGATTAGTATGCCAAGCCCCTTAAAGCAGAGGCCTCCCAATCCTGCCACAAGCCAGAGTGAGAATGAGGCCACATGTCCTGGCCTCTTTTGACCTTGGGAATCTAGTGGGCAGCCAGATGCCTCAGATAACATACATCTGTAATATAGAAAAAACAAGTATCAGGGAAGTCTTCCTAGAAGTAGCTCTAATTTTGTGTCTTTTTTTCCACCAATCTTCAGTTATATATTCAGATAAGTCTACTTTTTTAGTAAGGGACTACAATATTATCCTAATTATATAGGAAAAAGTCTTTGTGTATGTGTAGAAAAAAGACTGAATTGAAATAAAATAATCTAAGTGATTATTATCTCTCAGTGGTAGGATTAAGTTAATTTTATATTCTATGGAATATTTACAGCAAGTGTTCATTATCTTTATTTCCTACAGTGAGCATGAATTACCTTTCTTTTCCTAATTATAAAATAATTAAAAGTACATTTATTTCATTATTAATTAAAAATACATTTTTAAAGTAATTAAAATACAATAAAAATCTATTTAAGATTGGATTATATGAATGACTCAGTCAAAGTTCTGATGAATTGATAAAAATCAAGTTTCCGATTCTTTGGAGAAAACCATGAAAATGTTGCTACTCTTTAGGGTACAGTCTTGTTAATCAACAGATCTTTACTCATTTACTTCTGGGTGTGGAAGGATGGCTCAGCTCCTCTTGGGTGTATAATTAGTTTGTGACAGCTGCCTTCTGTAATGTGGGACTTCTTGGGCTCTTTTTACTGTTTTTACTGAATTTCGTTTCGTTTGCTTCCGTTTACCTCCCTGTCTCTTGTTGGTTTGTATATGTGTGTTCCTGTTCTGCTTGTCTTTATCCCTCTAGATACTCTCTTGGTCCTTAGTTATTTAGTAAATTTCATTCTGAGTGCTCATTCATGTCCCTCACCTCCAACCATGCCTCCTATGACATTTGGAATTCTCATTCTTGATTGTGTAGCCATCTCCGGTTGGGATACTCTGAATGAAGATGTGTAGGCACGCTAGATCATGACTGGAGCAGCTTCTCTAAATGTGACTGCCATTGCGACAGTGGCCTCTTGCTTAGGCTTTCCCTGGGTTCTTGACAAGAATGAGCTCGTTTTTATAAGAGGTATTATAATTCTGAAGTGGCCTTCCTCTTGACTATTGATGGTAACTATTTTTCTTGGCATCTGAAATCAAAGAGATGGAAACCCGGTCCCTCCTTCTAAATTCAGTAGGATTAGGAATGCTTACTGAGAGTACTGATAAACCAAACATTACTTACATCTCATCGTGAAAATTATTGAGTAAAATAATGTTTTATGAAGTCAATCATATATAAACTTTTTTATTTTTACATATAAAATTCCCTATTTAAAATAATTTTATGATTAAAGCTTTTATAAAATAATTTTCTCCTAATTTGTGTTGCTCAAAGGAGCTTATGCTAAGATTCAAGGGCTCCCAGGGTTTTCCCTATACAGAATATTAGTTCCAAGAAGTATCTTGAAGATCACCTTACTAAATACCACATTTTATTTGTATAGAAATGGAGAGTCAGGGGGCTGCGTGACTTGCTCATGTTATATGACTAACTCTAGTGAACACTGTCCAATCAAGACACAGTTTCCTAGCATCCTTTTTCTTCTAATTCTTTTTTTTTTTTTTTTTTTTTTTTTTGATGGAGTCTCGCTCTGTCACCCAGGCTGGAGTGCAGTGGCGCAATCTCTGCTCACTGCAAGCTCTGCCTCCCGGGTTCAAGTGAGTCTCCTCCCTCAGCCTCCCAAGTAGCTGGGACTACAGGCGCCTGCCACCACACCTGGATAATTTTTGTATTTTTAGTAGAGATGGGGTTTCACCACGTTGGCCAGGATGGTCTCAATCTCTTGACCTCGTGATCCACCTGCCTCGGCCTCCCAAAATGCTGGGATTACAGGCTTGAGACACTGTGCCCGGCCCTCTAATTCTTTAGCCACCACGCCACAGTACGTCTTGTTAATGAGGTGTTATTTTCAGGGCATAATTTGTCTTGTTCTTGCTGCAGTGGATATTGTGAACAGAATGATGCTGCTTTTTAAAACCACTTATTGGTGAAATAGTATTTACCTGGTACAATGCTAAGCAATTTCTATGTCATTAATTTTATTTTTATTCTCTGGTTGGGTGTGGTGGCTCATGCCTGTAATCCCAAAATTTTGGGAGCCTGAGGCAGGTGGATCACCGAGGTAAGGAGTTCGAGACCAGCCTGGCCAACATGGTGAAAAACCATTTCTACTGAAAAATACAAAATTAGCTGGGCATGGTGGCCCATGCCTATAATCCCAGCTACTTGGGAGACTGAGGCAGGAGAATCATTTGAACCCAGGAGGCAGAGGTTGCAGTGAGTCAAGATCATGCCACTGTACTCCAACCTGGGCGACAGAGTGAAACTCCATCTCAAAAAAAATTTTTTAAATTTTTATCCTCATAACTCTGTGAAGTTGTTACTATTATCCTCATTTTACTGACGAGCAAACTGAGGCAAAGAGGATCTAAGCGATCTGACCAAGGTGACATAAATGTTTACTTTTATGACCATGCTGTGTCTGCTTTAAGCATTGATAAAATGCTCAGTGATTAGAGATGCTAGCACCCTCTGTTCTTACTATTGTAGGGAACCGTTACAATTCTGCTTTACCTTCTCAGTATTCTAGTCTTCAACTTTTTACCCATAATAACTTTTATTGAGAGAGTTTAAAATTAAATAGCCTGTCTCCTTTCAATTTATACTATATAGAATTTGGCACATAGATGCTACCTTAGACATTGTGTGTTTGGCCCAATCCTTATTA
The DNA here is from genome assembly GCF_028885655.2 of Pongo abelii. NCBI lineage: Eukaryota > Metazoa > Chordata > Mammalia > Primates > Hominidae > Pongo > Pongo abelii. Next base: position 20,919,478 of record NC_071990.2, read on the forward strand.
AAAAAAAAAAGGGGCGAAAAACATAAAATTATTCTAAAGCCAATTTCTAAGGCCAATATGTAAAGTGATGGAGTGAAAACCATTTTTTGACAGCTCCTACCATTTAAAAGATAGTCTTCCAACTGCTGTAGTGAAATATGTCAGTGCTAATGACTCTGCTGCTTTAGTAAGCTGTGAGAAGCACAAGGCTTCTCTCCTGATCAGTACTGTCACATGGCCGTGTTCTGATGCAGTATGCAAATAACAGCACCAGCATCGTAAGTAGATATTGCTAGTGGCACATCATATATGGGCTACTTGAGAGAAAAAAGCTGCTGTTAAATTTAATGATGAGGCTGAGTGTCATTAACTGTGTGCTTATTCAAAGAGTTTCCCTCTGAAACATCTGTTCCCCGTCAGATATGTCACTTTTAAGCAACACCTGTGCAGTAGTCATTTCCAAGTTTCTCTTCATGTAATCACGTTGTTTTTTGCTAATGGACTTCTTGGTAAAGGAGGAAAATGCAAACTTTCTTTTTCAACATCTTACTGTAGTATCCCTGCCTAAGTAATGTGCTGTAGAAGTTAAAAAAATGAATAACATTTCTTAAGGGAATGTTTTATAAACATGTGATAGAATATTTTATCATTTGTGTAAATTTGTGTCCTGAGAGTTAAATACTAAAATGAAAAATCATTATTCTTTAGATATTGCATAATTTGTAATAGTTTCAGTGGCAGTCATATACTGAAAATCAATGAGACGTGTCCTCTTTCATATTCATGACAAGGTAATGTCCATTGGAGCTCATGTATTACTATATGAACATTGGAGTTTTCTTTGAAGTCTAGCGGTGATTGTCTCACTGGTGCTTGCTCTGTGTGGGTGAGAGAGAGAGGCCGGGAGAGGACAGGAGAACGGGCATGTGGGCAGAGACTTGTCTGAGAGACAGATACATATTAAGTAGCCCTTTTGGTGATGTACATATATGAAGATAGTATTTCTGCGACTGTTGCCTCCATTTGCAGAGTGTTTTTTTCCTCTTGGATTTTTATTTAATATTTTTATTCAACTATAACATATATACAAGAAAATGAACAAATCTTCAGTGTATAGTTTAGTGACTTTTTACAAATTGGACATAACTATGTCACCAGCACTCAGATAAAGAAACAGCTTTAGAGGTCAGGCGCTGTGGCTCATGCCTGTAATCCCAGCACTTTGGGAGGCCGAGGCGGGCAGATCCCAAGGTCAGGAGATCAAGACCATCCTGGCTAATGTGGTGAAACCTCGTCTCTACTAAAAATACAAAAAAAAAATTAGCCGGGCGTGGTGGCAGGCGCCTGTAGTCCCAGCTACTCGGGAGGCTGAGGCAGGAGAATGGCGTGAACCTGGGAGGCGGAGCTTGCAGTGAGCCGAGATTGCGCCACTGCACTCCAGCCTGAGCAAGAGTGCGAGACTCCGTCTGAAAAAAAAAAAAAAAAAAAGAAACAGAGCTTTTCCAGCAACTCAGAAACTAGGTTCTTCTCTTCTCTTTCCTAGTTGTTTTTTGTTTGTTTGTTTGTTTTTTCTGAGACAGAGTTTCTGTCTGTCATCCAGGCTGGAGTCTTATGGCGCAATCTCAGCTCACTGCAACCTCTGCCTCCCAGGCTCAAGCAATTTTCATGCCTCAGCCTCCTAAGTAGCTGGGACCACAGGTGCGTGCCATCATGCCCAGCTAATTTTGTATGTTTAAGAGATGGGGTTTCGCCATGTTGGCCAAGATGATCTCAAACTCCTGGTCTCAAGTGATCTGCCTGCCTCGGCCAGAAACTAGTTTATCTTTCAGCTGTCCATCTACAGTGACCACTGTCCCCCTGACTTCTAACACTGTGAATTATTACTGTCTTTGTAAATGACCAAGTTAGAAATGTTGAACTTTATCTCGAGAACCTTTATCTCAAGGTTTTAGCAGTGAAATGACATCTGATTTGCATTTCCAAAGGATCAGTAGCTGCTGTGTGGAGAACAAATTGTAGAGGTTCAGAATGTAAGTGGAGGGTCCAGAGAAGAGGCTACTTAAAGAAATCACGTGGTGAATTCACACACACACAGACACACAATGTATTTATTGGGCCATTAATAAACTGAGTTTAGCTATGAGGTGTGAGTAAGAGAGGGAGATATTAGTAGTTCCCAGGTTTATGGATAAGGTACAATGTACTGAACATGGAAGACTGGAAGAGGCAACTATTTGAGCAAGAAGTTCTGGAGTTCCAGTTTGAACATGTTATTTTGAAATGCCTGTGAGATATCAAAGGGGAATTCCCAAGCAGGCAGTTGAATATGTGGCTATATCTGGAGTTTGAAAAAGGAATCTGGAATGTAGATGTAAAATTGACCATTATTTACATATAGATTATATATAAAACCACAATATTGGTGAAATTGCTTAAAGACAGAGTGTAGAGTAAAAACAAATGATAATATGGGTATGGCATACAAAAAGGGAGAGATAGAAAAGAGGGAGCTTTCCAAAAGGCAATAACAGAAGAATGGTTATTGGCAAGGGGGGTGACGGCAGGTCATTTGGGTGGTCTAAATGGGTGATGGATGAAGAGTGCGTTGGGACAGAACCCATCCAGGAGAGCAGCCGTGTGCTTAGTTGTGATCCTAGGGCTTTTCCCATAAGTAGTAAGTCATTTTTCTGTCTTCTACTTTGGCTGTCACTGTATTCTATAGACTGAATGACATTCATTGCAACAGGAAGTTACCAATTTTTTGAGGGAAGATGTGCAAGTTTGAATATGTGACTTCAGGGTGGAAAAATCAAATTATTTTTAACATATCTGCTTGCCAGGCCTTTTCACCAAAAATCGATGCCAAATGTCTATATTTGAACAGCCAAACTAAAAACACCTCTCCTCTCACTCTCTCTCTCACTCTTGCTCTCTCTAACACACAAACAGATACACACGAACAACTTTAATGGTGAATATTTTAATTTCTATTTCAAAGCTTTTCTGAGGATGTTAGTCTTTGAAATACTCTCTCCTTTAATCTTCCCAAGCATCATTATTTGCAGATGTGTTCTTGAATAAAGTGCTGCTGGAATTGGTAAATACATGTTCATTACTTTACTCAGCCTTAGTTCCTTTGAGATTTTATAATTGAATATTAGTAATATCATTTTAGAAGTGTTCAGAGATTGATCTTGATGTTCCCTTTTTTAGCTTTGCTGCTTTCACAGTGCTCCTTATATATTTACTGAAGAAGGTGAGATGATTTTCTGCTCCCATATGCTTTAGTTTGATTTCTCAATCATGATTGAATTTTCTATATACTTGAACACAGTGCCTGAGGAGAAAATTCTGGTAACAAAGATGCTGCTTCTAAATAGAAAATGAATTTTATTCAGAAGTGCTTATAACCCTCCCTATGGAACAAATGAAACTGAAGCCCATGTGCATTTGTATCATGGAGGAGAGTTGGGCCTGCTTTGTTTTTTATAATAAACATAAATCCTTCTGGGATTGGAAATTGTAGTCTGAAAAGTGACTGCAGAAGAGGATTCTGGGAAGATGGCAGAGTAGAAAGCCCCAGGAATCTGTCTCCCCAACTAGACAACAAATGCACTGACAGAACCTGTTTGATGTAACTGTTTTGGAACTCTGAATCTACTAAAGGTGTACAATTTCCAGTGGAAGGCTAGGATGGTGAATTGTGGTTATGTTTGGTCCTTAGCATTGTAGCAGCTGCACACCCCTATCCCTCGGCCTTGGGGTAGGCAGCCATACACTTGGTCTAAGAGAAGCTTGCGGGCAGCTTGCACGATGTAGGGCACACAGTAGGGATCCAGATATTGGAGATGTGGGTGCTGATTGCTGCTTTTGATCAAGAGCTGCAGACAAAGTGGTGGGCAACCATTGTTTTTGTGCCCTCCCTGCATTGTTGCAAGCCCCTCCTCCTTTAACTGATGCGAGTTTCAGGGAATTTAAAGGTCTAGTCCAGGGCTGGGCATGGTGGCTCCTACCTATAATCCCAACACTTTGGGAGGCCAAGGTGGGAGGATTGCTTGAGCTCAGAACTTCAAGACCAGCTTGGGCAACATAGCGAGACCGCATCTCATAAAGAAAAAAAATAAAGATTCAGTCCCTTTTTCGCCCCTTCATTTTTTTCTATTTCCATTTTGGGAGCCAGATCCTGGAAACTAGGGCATTCCAAAGCAACTGGACACGTATGAGGAAAGTTAGAAAGTCACTACATGTGGGTCTGGCACGGTGGCTCATGCCTGTAATCCCAACACTTTGGGAGGCTGAAGCAGGTGGATTACCTGAGGTCAGGAGTTTTTGAGACCAGCCTGACCAACATGGAGAAACCCCATCTCTACTAAAAATACAAAATTAGCCAGGTGTGATGGTGCATGCCAGTAATCCCAGCTACTCGGGAGGCTGAGGCAGGAGAATTGCTTGAACCCAGGAGGCAGAGGTTGCGGTGAGCCGAGATTGCGACATTGCACTCCAGCCTGGGCAACAAGAGTGAAACACTGTCTCAAGAAAAAAAAAAAGAAAAAAGAAAGTCACTACATGTGGCCAGGAAGAGGCACAGACTCAGAAAACATCTGAGAGGACCTTAAGTTTACACCTCAGGCAGATTATTGACTTAGAGACTGCCTATATCAATCAAATCAAATCAAAACAAAACAAAACCAAAAGCCGCAGCAAACCCTTGGGAAGGAAGAAAATTTCATTTCCAGAATCACTGCATTATTAGATTCAAATGTCCAGTTTTCAGCCAAAAATCACAAGGGATACAAAGAAACAAGAAAATGTGTCCCACTAAAAGGAAAAAATAAAACCAACAAACTGTTCCTGATAAAAATCTGATGGCCTATATTTTAGACAAAGACTTTAAGATAACTGTCGTAAAGATGTTCATGAACTAAAGGGAGACATGAGGAAGTCAAGAAAACAATGTATAAACAAAATAGAAATATTAAGAAAGAGATAGGCAACCTATAAAGAAGCCAAAAATAAATTTTAAAGCTGAAAAATATCATAACTGAAATGAGAAATTCACTAGAGAGATTCAAAGACAATTGTGAGCAGGCAGAAGAAAGAATTTGAATTTGAAAATAGGACCATCAAAATTATCAAGTCTGAGGAACAGAAAGAAAAAAGAATGAGGAAACATGAATGGAGTATAAGGGACCCGTGGAACTTTACACCATGAAACAGATCAACATGTGCATTGTGGAAATTCCAGAAGAGAGAAAGGGGCAATGAGAATATTTGAAGAGATTGAATGAGAATGGTGGAAAACTTCCCACATTTGATAAAAGACATGAATGTAAACATCCCAGCAGCCCAACGAACTCCTAGTAGGATGAACTCAGAGACCCACATTGAGACACATTATAATCAAACTGTTGAAAGAAAAAAGGAGTATCTTGAAAGCAGCAAGAGAGAAGCAACCCTTCACATGCAAAGGAACCACAATGAGATTCTCCACAGATTTCTCCTCAGAAACCTTGAAGCCCAGAAGCCAGTGGGCCAACATAAAAGAAAAAAGAAAAAACAAAACAAAACAAACCAAGACAGCCAAAGAACCTATATCTAAGGATACTGTTCTTCAAAAGTGAGATAGAAAATAAGACATTCTCAGGTAAACAAAAGCTGAGGGAGTTTGTTACCACCAAACTTACCCTGTAAGAAATACCAAAGAGAGTCCTGCAGATTGGCGTGAAAGGACACTAGACAATAACCTGAAACCCTTTGAAGAAATACACATCATAGTAAAGATAAAGGCATGGGAAATTATTAAAGCTGGTAGTATTGTAACAACAGATTGTAACTCCACTTTTTTTTTTGTTTTGTACATGATTTTAGAGAGTAATGACTAACATTTTTTAAAAAGGTGGTTGTTAGTCTAAAAGGTAGTATTATAACTTTGGTTTGTAACTCCATGTTTTGTTTTCTGTATAATTTAAGAGACTAATGCATTTAAGTTTTTTTTTTTTAATTTATGTTTTCGGACACACAGCATATAAAGGTATAATTTTGTAACATAAGCAGTTGAAAGGAGTGAGGACAGTGATTTAAAGGAGCAGAGTTTTTGTATGTTATTAGAGTTAAGCTGGTATAAATCCAAATTAGAGTGCTATAAGTTCAGGATATTAAATATAATTTCCAATGCAACCACAAAGAAAATACATATGAAATACACAGATGTTCCTCAACTTATGATGGGGCTAATTCCCAATAAACCCATTGTAAGCTGAAAATATCTAAGCTGAAAATGCATTTAATACCCTGATAAATCTATCATAAAGTCAAAAAGTTGTAAGTTGAACCATTGTCCATACACTCCTCAACTTATGATGGGGTTATGTCCAAATAAACCCACCATGAAGTTAAAAATTATAAGTTGAACATTAAAAGTCAGGGACCATTTGTATACAAAAGGAAATGAGAAAGGAATTTAAACATTGTTTCACCACAAAAAAACATCTAAACACAAAAGAAGGCAGTAATATGGAAAATGAGGGTCAAAACAAATAATAAAGTGGAAGAAGTAAGTCCCTTCTTATCAGTCAGAGTCTGACATATACTAGAACACAGAAGGAAATTCTAACAAGTGCTACACCATAAATGAACCTTGAGGATGTTAATATTAAGAGAAAAGAGCCAGTCACAAAAAGACGGATTGTAACAGATATATAACACATTATATAATTATAACTCATATGAAATTATACGTACACATTATAACACATACATGAGTACTTAAAGTAGTCAAAATCATAGAAACAGAAAGTAAAATAGTGATTCTCAGGGATTGAGAGTAGACGGAATTGGGGAGTTATTCTGTAATGGGTATAGAGTTTCAATTTGGCAAGATGAAAAAGTTCTGAAGATTGATGGTTGGTGATGGTTGCACAACAATATGAATCATTGAATATGTCTTAACTGTATACTTAAAAAATGGTTCGGATGACCAGCCTGGGCAACATGGCGAAACACTGTCTGTATAAAAATATAAAATTTGGCCAGGCATGATGGCATGTGCTTATAGTCCCAGCTACTTGGGAGACTGAGGCAGGAGAATCGCTTGAGCCCAGGAGGTAGAGGCTGCAGTGAGCCGAGATTGTGCCACTGCACTCCAGTTTGGATGACAGAGTGAGATCTTGTCTCAAAACAAAAACAAAATTAGTTAAGATGATACATTTTATGTTATATGGAACATAACATTTAAAAATTGAAAAAAATGACTATGAAGAAAAAAATAGTAACAAAAACTTCCAAAAGACAAAACAAAAAACACTCCTAGGTAGTCCTCCAACAATTGTGGACTAGGAGGTACATGTAGCAGTTAAGTGTTAATCAAGGGAAGCCAAACCACTGTGAGCCGTGGGACTGAGGGTTTATTACCGGAATGAGAGCTCCCCCGTGCGTGAGGAGCTGGGTGGCGGCGGGAGGGCCAACGGGGAGTTGGGGCATCAGAGGAGTCAGCAGCCAGGGAGTCAGAAGCTGAGCACAGCCCACCACCCGAGGTGGATGGGAACGGGAAGGTCCTGGAGGGCCTTGGGGAGCATGCCTCTGTGTGGCAGCTGCTTCTGTGGGTTTGCTGCCAAGCAGTTCTTGTGGGCACCATGCCACTGTTGGTCAACAGGGTCCACTGGAGCAGAAGAGCTGGACACAGAATGGAGAAGAGTAAGGATGAGCTGGGAATGCTGACATCCACGGCTCTGTCACCACTTCTCCCCATAATGACCTTCATTCAGAGAGCACTGGCTGCAGCTTCACTTTTGCTCCAAAACTTGTGCAGATTTATTTCTTCTTGGGCCGATATTAACCCAGAACCTTACCAGCGAAGGGCCTTCTGGGAACTCCAGCATAACCATGGGCACAGAACAAACTACGGCAATATGGAATCTAAATAAATCATATAGGCTTCTGAAAGTTGATTTTTTTTTTCTCTACCACTTCAAATACCAGAATTATTGAATGGAGACAAAAGAAAGGTTAATGTATTTTTCACTAGAAGGTAAATGACAGTCTTGAATATGCAGATCACCATAATAAGAATTGAATTCTGTCTGTATTTATCACATTTGGATGGGCCTAAATGTAATTACTTGAAAATATTTAGCATTGATTAAAAATGTCACATTTTGTTTAAGATAGGAATTATAAATACAAATTTAATCAATTAAAATGAATTCCTTCCTGAATCTTGACTGGTTGGCAAATGAAAAGGTACACTGGGCTAGACATCACTTGATCTAGTTTTAAAAGCAATTGTGTCATAAACCAACTATGTGACTTTGCATAAATATTTAGTTTTTTTATCTTATATTATTTATAAAAATTTTAAAAATATGTGGAAACAATGAAGCATTATATAATCTTGAGATATTACAATGTCTTTAGGGAAAAAGGTTTCCTCCAGTTGACAATAAGTTGACTTATACAATAAACATTTTAATCCTAAGTAATAATCTTCTAATGAATAGTCTGCATTACATATTAAATCAAATTCCATTGTCTGTCTTAAAGTGATTGCAATGTGACAGTTCTTATTAAAATTTAAATAATCTTATTTCTTGGTTATTTTTCTAAGAGGAATTTTCATTTGTATTTTCCATGAAAGTGGTGATTTTGCTTCAATCATGAGAATATGATTCATTTTGAACCCTAGAAGTTGCATCCTTGGGTGTCATGCTACACTATGATTGAATGAGTACCAAACATTAGATCTGTTTCAATGCATTTTTGAACGTTCTGGCTGTTCCCCCTTGGTTGTTGCTGCATCCTTTTCTAATAAACAAACTATATTAAATAAAAATGCAAACACTATAATTTAAAACCCTAAAGCTAAAATCATCTGTAATACAATGAATGTGTGTATGTGTGATTTGTGATATGAAATTGTATGTATATGTATCTATATATGTGTGTGTGTGTGTGTGTGTGTGTGTGTGTGTGTGTGTGTATTACTCTTGTTGAATTTAAGCCCCTATGGGACAGAATTCAAATTACACAGAGCTCAGAAATCCTTCTAAACATCTAGTACAAGAAGAAAATTGGGATTAGGGAATCAGAATTGATGATGGGACCAAAAATGGGTCAGACCGTCCAAAGAATATATCCCAGATCAGCATCTTTTCGAATTAATCCAGTGAGTCTTTACTTACTCGCTGTAATTTAGTTTTGTAAACCAATGTTGTTTTGCTTTAAAAGGCCACTAGTTACATCTAAGCTATTATTGCTTATGCAGGCAATGAGATTTATTTAAATGCTTTAGGTGCTTTATTTAAAATCAGCATAAAACACAGATTTTATTTTAGTGTGGTTTTTGCCTTGGTTTTGCTTGTTATTTTATTTTTTCAGTGTTGGAAACATATTTCAATGCTTTGAGCTATAGCTAGACCACCCACAAACTAAGCAGTTCTGCCCTCAGAGCCTATACTTGTAGGAAGGAAGATTATTTCCCTGTGCCAGGGAGGTTTAGAATGCAGAGGCAGAGGGAGCATCTTCCTAGGTAGGCCTCAGGTAGTGTTAAAGAAGACATGGTGCCAGGAGGAACTGAGCAGCAGGTCCTATTTCCTTGAAGAGGGTGGCCTTGGTCATAGTGTACTCTGAGTTTAGCAGGTTTACACCTGGCATTAGAATAAGCCCATGGGAAAATAGTCTTACTAATACAATGATTACATCCACTTCCACCTCTCCAGAAGATAAGCATTGTTTGTAGTTATCTAGTTGTTTCTCCTACATTCTCATATTCTAAATTAGAAAAGCATTTGTTAATCCCAGCAGTTTATGTTTTGATTTTGTTTTCACTTTATCATTCTTCCTTTTACTTCTTATACTAATAGCTCTTAACTGTTCCTTGTCCTCATCTAATCCATTGCTTCCCAGATGTCTTTGAAAAGAATGACTTGAGCTACTGGTTAAACATAGCTTTCCAGACATCTTCAATGGAGAACATGATTCTGTGGTTCTGGGATGGGGCCTAGGAATTTGTATTCGTAACAAGTACCTCAGGTAGTTCTTATGGGAGACATTTAGGTAATGCTGCCTGACCTTGAGAGCTCAGCGTGGCAATGCAACCCACCTGTGGGTAGAGGGCCAGCTTAGGAAATAAAAATACAGGAGGCTCATGGGATATGCCTAGGCTGAAAAATAGTCCATTGTTTATTGGAAATTTAAATTTAACTAGGTGTCCTGTCTGGCAACCTTTCCTGTGGAGAAAATAGATTCGTGGTGCAGAAGTAGCTGTTCAAATTTGTTACCTGGGGCCAGATAGAGTCTGTCTGGCCAGGAATTAGAGTTCTCTTGGACTTCAATGCAGCTGTTACCCCAGACCCCCTCTGTGTGCCCTGATTTGCTGGCTTTTTTGATGGAGCATGGTGTTGTGGGTTAAATAGTGTCACCCCAAAATACATATTTTGAAGTTCTAACCCTGAATACCTCGGAGCATGAATTTATTTGGAGACAGGGATTTTCACAGAAGCACAAGTTAAAAATGAAGTCATTTAGAAAGTAGGCTCTAATCCAATCTGATTGATGTCCTATAAAAAGCAGTAATTTGGAGATAGACACATGCACGCAGGGAGACGAGCATCATGTGAACATGAAGGCAGTGATCAAGGTGATGCTTCTACTGGTTAAGGAACCCCAAGGATTGCCAGCAACCCACCCAAAGCTAGAGGAGAGGCCTGGAAGAGATTGTCTCTTACGGGCCATAGAATGAAACACCCATGGGCTTGCACCTCTAGCCTTCAACAGGAATTTCTGTTGTTAAAGCCACCCTGTTTGTAGTACTTTGCTAGGGCAACCCCACCAAACTAATGCATGTAATGCAAACTAGTAGCCTTTGTAGAGTAGTGGTCATGTGCCAGATACTTTATATGGAGTATCTAATTTGATATTTATAATAACGAGTAAGTTAGGCACTATTCATTAACTCCATTTCATGAATGAAAACTAAAGCTCAGTAAGAGAACATGTTGTGGTATGGTCAAATAGTAGCTACCCACTAAGTAGTGGAACCAAGAATCAAGTCCAGGTCCTTCGGTTCCAAGCACTGTTTTCTATACTTCTAGACAAGAAAGATACCCACCAGTGTATAACATTGCAAAAGGGTGAATGAGGAAAAGGAGGCTCTCTGTCGAGGTAGATTGTCTTCTTGTTGCTCTAGAATTCTACATTTTGTTTCACACGGTAATTTTTGCATATGTGCACATGAATCAGTAATCTCTTATGTGGGCAGGGTCACCCCAAAATGCCTTTGTTCATGAATTTTACCAAGAATTAAAGGAATTTGCTACAAGTAAGGTTTTCACATTATTACAGACATTCTTATTTATGCTCTTTTAGTTTTGCCCTTAGACCAGAAATAAACATGGTTAAATTTAATTTCTGAGTTTTATGTTCTTAGTTCCTAACAGTTTCCCTAAAAGATTGCTGGCAACAAAATCTTTCTGATGCAGGAAATAATACAGATTTTACCTGTTCCTTTCTCTTGTGTCTTCCCCAACCTCTGAGATTTGTGACACAGACTTTTATTCCTTTGGATTTTCACTGTGATATTTCTAGTCCAGCATTTTAACAGTTAATGTTTGCTTCATGCGCTGGAAAGGAAGCTTTCTCACCAGAGGTGATTTCTGGACTGCAGAGTGTGTGGCTCATGAGATTTATTATTTTTATTGGGTGGAGGAGTTTCTCCAGGCTATTTCTGTGAATGAGAGATCAAAGTCAGATGGATCTGACAACTTTCCTCTGAGAAGGACCACCCAATAGTTTGCTAGTTCTTGTGTTTTTCCACCACATGGTGGTTGATGTACCCAGGATCCACTGCCATTTTGTTTTGAATGAGAGTGCATGAAGAAATCCCTATTTCTGCTGTTGTTTTTTTGTTTGTTTGTTTTTACCAATTTTATTATTATTTCTTTTTCAAATTCATAAAAATTTCCAGTGTTCTTCCTCCTCAAACCACCTCCTCAGCTTTCTTTTTAGCTAATATTTGTTTATTATTCCTTCATCTGAACTGGAGTTAAACCTATTTGACTTTGCTGCTTGGGTGGGGAAGTAGCAGGCTTCCCTGGTCTGCGTCCTGGGTTAAGGAGCCAAGACTCTTGAAATGAAGTTGGTCTCCTACTTTCAGCAGACGAGTACTTTTATGAGGGAAGTGTGATGTGTTGGTCAGGCCTTCAGTTCCTAAGCAAGGGTGAGGCATGCAAGAGGCTAGACACATATGGGGTGGAGGTGATGCCCTGATTCCAGAACAGCTGAATGAGGCAAGTAATCAAGAATGAAATCAAAGACACTTTATAAAAGCCAGATAGCCCAGTAAGTGAGAGACCAGAGTTGGATGCCCAAGTGTTCAAATAATGGAACCTGAAGATCAACCTTACTAGACATATTTTTTTTAACTTTTTCAGTGTTAATCTTTTAACAGAATCATAGAGAAGGTAATTTAGCTGTCTATTGCTATATAACAAATTACAAATATGCCCGAACATATTTTTTTACTTAGTTTACTATGGCGGGTATAAGATTGAATATATGGTAGTTTGTTTTTACTCCCTCTTACAGAATTTACTTTCTGAATTACTAGCAGACTTTAAAATAAGATGTTGTTACATCATATTTACTGATTCTCCATTAAACTCTTAATCCTTAGCTATCCAATATGTAGATATCTAAAAGAAATATATCAATTTATTGTAAATTGGTTTATATGTTAAAATCACAGATTATTTATATAATGGCAAAAAAAAAAATAATAAAAAAAAGTGTTAAGAGCAGATATCTCTGCCTATTTCCCAGTCTTAGGAGATGTATCAGTCAGGGATCTCCAGAGAAATAGAACCATTGAACCACAGTTGTTTACACACACACACACACACACACAAATTACCACAAATGTAGAAGCTTAAAACAACCCATATTTTTATCTCACAGTCTCTGTGGGAGTCTGGCATAGCTTACCTCTACTCAGGGTCTCTCACAAGTTAGTCAGTGCTGAGGTCTCATCCAAAGACTCACATGGGGCAGGATCTGCTTCCAAAATCACTTATGTGGTTGTTGGTAGGATTCAGTTCCTTGTGAACTGTAGGGCTGAGGGCTTCAGCTCCTCACTGGCTGCTGGATGGAAGCTTCCCTCAGTTCCTTGCCATGTGGGCCTCTCCAATATGGCAGCTCACAACATGGAAATTTAACTTCATCAAAGCCAGCAAGAGAGAGGACCTACTGTGAGAAATGCATCCAAGGTCCTGCCCCAGCTCTGTGGAAAACACACCCCACTTCTGCAGCCAACACAGCAGACAGGTTTCTGGCCTTGCCTGAGCACATCGCATGGGCGGGAGCGGTGCGACTACACACTGCCCAACTGGTTAAAATTTCTGAGGTTCTCTCCATCTATCTTTTTCCAGGAGGTCACCCCAGATTTAGAGTTTGTGTTGGTCGTGGCTCATCCCTGTAATCTCAGTGCTTTGGGAGGCTGAGGCAGAAGGATTGATTGAGGTCAGGAGTTCGAGACCAGTCCAGACAACATAGTGAGATCCCATCTCTAAAAAATAATAATAAATAAAAATTAATTAGCTGTGGGTGGTGGCACACCACATAGTCCCAACTACTCAGGAGGCTGAGGTAGGAAGGATTGCTTGAGCCCAGGAGTTTGAGGTTACAGTGAGCTATGATTGTGCCACTGCACTCCAGCCTGGGTGACAAAGCAAGACTCTGTCTCTTAAAAGAAAAACAACAGGCCGGGCGTGGTGGCTCACGCCTGTGATCCCAGCACTTTGGGAGACCAAGGCAGGCAGATCGCGAGGCCAGGAGATCGAGACCATCCTGGCTAACACAGTGAAACCCTGTCTCTACTAAAAATACAAAAAAATTAGCTGGGCGTGGTGGCAGGTGCCTGTAGTCCCAGGTACTTGGGAGGCTGAGGCAGGAGTGGCATGAACCTGGGAGGCGCAGCTTGCAGTGAGCCAGGACCGTGCCACTGCACTCCAGCCTGGGTGACAGAGTGAGACTCCATCTTAAAAAAAAGAAAAAAGAAAAACAACAAAAGTTTATGTTATGCCTGCGTGCCGTTTTCTCAGAAACGTCTTGCCTGTCCACTCTCTCTAAAATAGCACCCACCACCAAACACTTCCATCTTTTAATCTCTTACCAAGTTTTATGTTTTTTTCATGAGAATTTATCATGATCTGACTTGATTGTGTTTATCATTTTTTCCTTCTACCCCACCCTAGCTAAGTGTAGATTTCTTAAGAATTTGGACTGGATATATTGTTTATTGCTATAATCCCAGAGCCTAGAAGAGTACTCTGTACACTAAGATGGTCAGTAGAAATTTGTTTTTGAATTTTTGAATGTCTTTATGGCAGAGATAACACTACTTGGATATTTCTGTACTGTCTTCTAAAATGCTACTATTTAAAATAAGTTTTTAAAAATTTTTGCTTCTACCGCATAGAACATAATAACAGTTTTCTATAGCTGCACATAGCCTCCCCTAAGAAGCTCTGTAGTAAACATTTGAAATTTTCCTGCCTTTTTAATGTGTAGATTTTTTCATAGCTCTGGTGTCACTTTGACAAAATTTGAATATCAGTTGTATCACTAAGGTATTGCTCACCTCCAAACTCACATAATATGCCTGAACATATTTTTTTACTTAGTTTACTATGGTGGGTATAAGATTGAATATATGGTAGTTTGTTTTTACTCCCTCTTATAGAATTTACTTTCTGAAATACTAGCAGACTTTAAAATAAGATGTTCTTATATCATATTTACTGATTCTCCATTAAACTCTTAATCCTTAGCTATCCAATATGTAGACATCTAAAATAAATATATAAATTTATTGTAAATTGGTTTATATGTTAAAATCACAGATTATTTATATAATGGCAAAAAAAAAAAAAAAAAGATAACAAAAAGAAATGTTGAGAGCAGATATCCCTGCCTATTTCCCAGTCTTAGGAGATGTATCAGTCAGGGATCTTCAGAGAAACAGAACGATTGAACCACAGCTGTTTACACACACACACACACCCACACACACAGATTTTAAGAAATTGAGGAACTGGCTGTCATGACTGTGGGAACCAGCAAGTCTGCAGGCTTGGGCAGGCTGGAAATTTCAGCAGGAGTCATTGTTGCAGTCTTGACTCTGAAGGCAGAATTCCTTCCTCTTCTCTGAACTTTAGTCTTTTATCTTAGATCCTTCAGCTGATTGAAAGAGGCCCACCCACATTTTGGGGGATAATCTGCTTTACTCATACTCTACAGATTTAGATGTTAATAACATATAAAAAAATTTTTATGACATCTGGTCTAGTGTTTGACCAAACAACTGGGTACCATAGTCTAGCCAGCTTGGATTAACCACATAAAAATTAATTATCCCAGGTACTGTGTAACCCAGCAGTCTTACTCCTGGATGTTTACACTAGAGAAATGAAAACTTTTGTTCACACAGAAATATATACATGAATGTTCATAGCAGCTTTATTTGTATAACCCATATGTCTTTTAACAAGTGAATGGATAAACAACCTGTGGTATATCCATACAGTGGAGTACTACTCAGTGGTAAAAAGGAGCAGGTCTTGATATATGCAGCAACTTAATTGGATCTCAAGATCCAATTATGTTGAGTTAAAAAAATAAGCTAATCTCAAATGATTACATATTCCTGAGGTGACAAAATTATAGAGATAGAGAACAGATTAATGACTGCTGGAGTTTAGAGTTGGGGAGAATAAAGGCTATAAAGGGATAGCCTGAGGCAGTTTCGGGGTAGTGATGGAGCAGTTCTGTGTGCCGACTGTAGTAGTAGTTACATGAATCTGTAATGCAATAAAATTTATAGAACCACAGCCCCTTTCTTCCTCTAAAAGAGTGAGTTCAGGATGGAAAAACTGGTAGAATCCAAGTAAAGCCTGTAGTTAACAGAATTGTAACAATGCCAATTTTCTGTTCTTGATAATTGATACCGTGGTTACACAAGATGATATCATTCGGGGAAACCTGGGTGAAGAATGCAAGAAAACTTCCTGTTTTTTCAACTTCTCTGTGAGTTAAACTAATTCAAAATTTTGAGTTTTTTGGAAGGATGGAGGAAGAATTGAAAAATCTACAGATGTTAGACAAGTCACTGATAAATGGCAAATAAGTGGGCAGAAGGCAGAAGAAATAACAGGAGTATAGCACTGAAGCGGGACTGAACACTGAGGGTGCAGGTCAGCGAGGGAAATGGCTTATTGAAGGTCCGCGTGTTGAGAAGCCGTGGGCAGGAAGATTGGATGCAGAGGATAGCGCCCTCTTAGACACCTCAGTTGCTTGCTCAAGGCATTTGAAAACTTAACTTCAGTGGAGAAAATTCGGAGTGTTCATGGGATTCTTCACTAAATGAGGATCCATCACAATTTAAAAAGATATTTATATTTTAGGTCTGCAAAATGCAAAGCATCAAGAAGCGTGAAAGGCTGTTCTTAATCATGTTGTTACTGAAGTATTCTAAAAGCATTAGTTCATTTGTCTTTTTGTTTGTTTGTTTTTGTTTTTGTTTTGAGATGGAGTTTCACTCTTGTTGCCCAGGCTGAAGTGCAATGGCATGGTCTCGGCTCACTGCAACCTTCGCCTCCCGGGTTCAAGTGATTCTGCTGTCTCAGCCTCCCGAGTAGCTGGGATTACAGGCACACATCACCACGCCCAGCTGATTTTTGTATTTGTAGTAGATACGTGGTTTCACCATGTTGGCCAGGCTGATCTTGAACTCCTGACCTCAGGTGATCTGCCCACCTCGGCCTCCCAAAGTGCTGGGATTACAGACATGAGCCACTGTGCCCGACCTTGTCTTTTTTTATTATTGTTTTGGTATACTTTAGTCCTAAGGTAGTTTTATACACAGTGAGGCCTTTCTTTTAAGGAAAAACTGGTAATAATTGATAGAAAGGAGATGGTAGAAGCGATACAATCAGATGCTTAGTGATAGGCTTTTTGGATTCATTTATTAAACTAACAAGTAAAAGTGTATAATACAAACTATACTTGTTCTGTGATTGCTTATGGTTATATTTATATCACACATTTTTCTTTTTTATTTCAGTAGGTTTCTGGGGAACAGATGGTATTTGGTTACATGAATAAGCTCTTTAGTGGTGATTTCTGAGATTTCGGTGCACCTGTACACTATACCCAATGTGTAATTTTTTTTCCCTCACTCCCATCCCATCCTTTCCCCTGAGTCCCCAAAGTCCATTGTATCATTCTTAAGCCTTTGCATTCTCATAGCTTAGCTCCCACATATGAGTGAGAACATACGGTATCACACGTATTTTTGAAAGGTTAAATATACTTGCTGTTTTCTGAATGTTTGTGTCCCTCAAATTCATACATTGAAACCTAATCGCTAAGATGATAGTATTAAGGAATGGAGCCTTTGTGGGATGATTAAGTCATGAGAGCAGAACCCTCATGAGTGGGATTAGAGACCCTATGAAAGGGGCCTAAGACTCTACTAAAAATACAAAAGAATTGGCTGGGCATGGTGGCACATGCCTGTGGTCCTAGCTACTCAGGTGGTTGAGGCATAAGAATTGTTTTAGCCCGGGAGGTGGAGGTTGCAGTGAGCTGAGATCGTGCCACTGCACTCCAGCCAGGGTGACAGCCCGAGACTGTGTCTCGGGGAAAAAAAGAGGCCTAAGAGAGCTACCTAGCCCTTATTGCCCTTCTGCCATGTGAGGACACAGAGAAGGCTCCATCTATGAGGAACAGGTGCTCACCAAACACCAAATCTGCTGGCACATTGATCTTTGACTTCCAAACTAACAGAATTGTGAGCAATAAATTTCTATTATTTCTAAATTACCCAGTCTAAGGTATTTTATTATAGCAGCCCAAATGGACTACAGCAATACCATTCAACTGTCACAAGCTTTACCTGTTTTAAGACATAGTTGCAAAATGGTTATTTTAAAAAAGAAAATGAGAATCGTAATAACTTGAATTTCATTAGAAGATATTTTTATGAGTTTGTGATATTTGAGGGGCTATATTCCAGTAAACAAGTCGGCCTGCTTCCTTCTGATTGGAAGCTGTAACACATGCTCATTCTTGTACATCACAAAAAGCATGAAGAAGAATAAAACATACACATTCTATGATTCTACCTAGATATAAGGACTGTACAATTTTTTGTGTTCTTCTAATCATTTTTAAGGCATATAAATACATGTTGTTTGGTTTTGACTTTAGGCCGGAGGTGATAATTCTCTTACTTCCGCTTCTCAGTTTCTTTACTTACTCATATTTGTATGCCTCAATTTAATTTGCACATGGGAGGCTATGTAAAATGACGCTTCCTGCTGGGGCATTAAGAAAACACTGATCAGTTCATCTTCCTTGTGTTTGTCCCTATAAGATGCTGAGGTGAGGAAGAATGCCCGCATTTAGTGTTCATGGGCATTTCCACCCTCCAGTATTGGCCAACAGCAATATTGTGCTTATCATATCCTGGAATTCCTCACTTCTTCAGTCAGAACAAAGTGTTCTCATTACAGAAGAGGTTCTGATTAAATATGCGTGCTTAATGATGGAAGTGGTTTTCCGTGAGAACTCAGCAAAAACTAATACATCAATAGTCATGTGGGTTACTGCAGGGAAACAGAAACGGAGTGTTAAAGGGGACAGAATTAGCCAGGATGTGACTCAAGTCAGGATGGGGTCTACAGCATCATTAGCTCCTATCCATTTTGAAAAGGGGAAGGATAACTGATGGGTATTAGAACTGGGCACTAGGCACTACAGAACACTGTAGACTTTTCTTCATTATTCACAGTAGGTTTAAATCACTATCAGAGACATTGCTATATCCACACCATATTTGTTTGCTAAATTTATTATTTAATTATTTGCACATCTCTTTTCTGGGTTGAAGGAATGAAGACTGTTCATTTTGTATCTTTTTTTTTTTTAATACTTAAGTTCTGGGGTACATGTGCAGAACATGCAGTTTCGTTACATAGGTATATATGTGCCATGGTGGTTTGCTGCACCCATCAACCTGTCACCTACATTAGGTATTTCTCCTAATGCTATCCCTCCCCTAGCCCCCCACTCCCACTTATGAGTAAGAATATGCGGTGTTTGGTGTTCTGTTCTTGTGATAATTTGCTGAGAATGATGGTTTCCAGCTTCATCCATGTCCCTGCAAAGGACATGAACTCATTTTGTTTCTTATGTAGGTGTTTATTTGGTATTAGCAATTTATAATCCTGTACAATGGGCGTGATTGGTATTTTTTTGGCTGCCCAGCACCTTTTGAACACCTTACTATAACCTGGGGGAATTTCCAACCTTAGGAGAACCATCCTTCCACAATAGAACTCAGAGAACTAATCTGCTTTGCACCTAAGGCACAAGAATGTAACCTAGATTCCACCAACAAACCTAAGTTCCGAAATGAGCAATTTGAGGAGAGAGGCTCTGCTTAGATTCCAGGTTTGCTAGCCAGGGTGGCGGTAGTGGCATCTGGCTCTTAGGGGTGGTCATGTTTACAGTGTTGAATTCTTGGTGCAGCTGAAAACAGTGACAGTTTTCTCATTAAGCCTATTTTGTGCTGGGTTGGGGATTGTTCCTAGAAGCTTAGTATTGAGCCTCATTCTTAATATCCTTTTAATAAACTCCTCCTGTATGATTACTCAGAACCAGCTGCTGTTGCTTATGACTCTCATTTGGTCTGACTGTGTTTTGGGTAAGGGCAGAGGACAGGGTCTGAGCTCAAAAGTTGAATAATGTCATTTCTAGAACGAGACCTGAAAATGTAGGCTACAAGTAAGAAGTGCAGACTGAGTTAAAAATAAAGGTTTTATGAGAAATAGGAGCCCACCATAGGAAAAACTAACTCCAAGATGAGGTGAGGATAGGGATCAAAGTCAGTGAAGTGAATAGAATAATCAGACTCATGCTTGACTGACAAGTTGAAATCCGTGTGATTTTTGTCTTGGCATTAGAAAATTTTATATTGCAATACCATTCTTTGATTCCCACTTCCCTTTGTCATATTTCCAAGATTGTAAATCTTAAAATAGTTTCAAAGAATCAGATTCTTTGTTCACTGTATACAGAATTAACTAAATCAAAATTGTGTTTATTGTTTTTAGGATTATGTACTGCCATCTACAATTCTATTTAGTTGGTATTAAAATAATAATGCTAATTTTCTAATTGTTTGTGGGCTGTATGCCCAAGAAAGCATTTACAATGAAAAAAATTCTTCCAGGAGCTGTGAACCTAAGAAATCATTATTCAAATACTCTTAGTTTAGTAGACTGATTGGCATATTGAAAGATTCACTTACCCTTTATATAGAGAGATACTGGCCCAGTCATTTTGGAATATGGCAGTCGGGAAGCAGTGTTACTTTAATAATATGGCCCTAACTGCTAAGTATGCATGTCTTTCTTGAGATTCAGATGGCTCCAATGGTTAAAGCCCCTCTTCTAGATATGTAACTGAAAGTTTCTTCTTTAAATTTTTATATTAGATAAAAAAAAGCTTCCATTTATCAAGGGTGAACTGGGTGCAGTCATTGTGTTGGATGCTTTACATAATTTATCTTTGAGCCATACACACCCCAGCCAGCCAGGTTGTTTCACCTGTCTTTAAAAAAAATAATAAACTGGCAGGGCACGGTGGCTCATGCCTGTAATCCCAGCACTTTGGGAGGCCGAGGTGGGCGGATCATGAAGTCAAGAGATCGAGACCATCCTGGCCAACATGGTGAAACTCCATCTTTACTAAAAATACAAAAATTAGCTGGGCGTGGTGGCGTGCGCCTGTAGTCCCAGCTACTCGGGAGGCTGAGGCAGGAGAATCACTTGAACCCAGGGTACAGAGGTTGCAGTGAGCCAAGATTGCACCACTGCACTCCACCCTGGGAGGCTGAGCAAGACTCCATCTCAAAATAAATAAATAAATAAACCAAACAAACAAACAAACTAAGGCTCGAGAGGTTACATGACTTACTCCTGGCTATCCAGGTTTATTTTAAGTTGATGTTTCAGAGCAATTTTGTAACCTAAGGTACTTTTCTTAGGAATTTTAATAGTTACCTATTCCCAACCTCATCTCAGTGTCTAAGTAAAATGGTCCTGTGGTGCATCCTAGTTTCTATCAACCCTCAGCCCCTGGCCCAGCTCTGTGGCTTGATTTCACAGGCTTTTAGCAACTGGCAGTAACTACTAAGAATCACTTCATTTCATTGCCTATTGGTGATGTAATTTCTCAGATTTGGGCTTTACTTTCTGTAGTTCTTATTCTTCATACTTGGCCAAAACAGCAAATGAGTAAGAGAATGCCGTGTGGAAAATTTAAACCCTCTCTCCGTAGTTTCTCAACAATTGCAGTTATCTCCACTATTTTCTTTCAGGAAGGAAGAAAAAGTTAAACTTTTCTTCTCAGGTTGAGGGATGCCAGGCCTGATTTGCAGTTACTTTAGAGGCCTTAATTTATTTGTGTGCTGTAACTGTCAGTGAAGTACCTCAGATGGTCCTGGGCTGTCTTCTTAAAGGTGCGGAATGATTTGAATAAAGTGTAGCGGGATATGCGAACAAAATTCAAACTGGTTTTGTGATAAAGGCATACATTCTGAGCCAATGCCAGAGAAAAGAACCATCTCAAACTTATTTGAACCCCATGGTACTATTTTTGGAACAAATCTCGTGTTTGAATAAATCACTGCCCCATCAGCATTCAGAGGGTCTACTGCCCTTCCGTAATGAATCACATATTCAAAGTCAGACATAAAAGGAATCATTGTAAAGGGTTTTTGACATTTTAGGCTACAAAGAAATCCTGGTTTTGAAATTTTTCTTTCTTCACCCTCTTACAGTATTCCTGATTGCTGGGAAGTTTGGAAGGGGTAGGAGAGGAACATGAGAAAACAATGAACTCACCTAAGACGTATAGGAGCCATAAAGAGGGGACAGTATCTAAATTAAGATTTTAAGCCATTGTACATCTAGTAGGATAGATACGTGTATGGGTGTGTGTACTATTTTGTGACAAATAACAGGCAAGCTGCTGCTGCTGTGGTGAATGAATGGGAAAGGTAAACTGAGGGGTGCTTACTTTCCCTATGCATTGCAATCAATATTAAGCTTTAATCGAGTCAAACAACTCGTGTGTTTCACCCAGAACAACAATCTTCAGTTTATAAGATCTGACTTAGAACTGGGATGAGAACAGAGAAATGGAAGTTTGTATTTGTAGTTATTTAAGCAGTAACCCATCACTTGGGAAGCTTTTGTTCATTACAAAAAGTTTGTTTTAATGAGTCCATGTAATACACAGAAATTTCCATAGTTTACCAAATGATTTATAATTTAAGCTGCATCTGTATATCCTTTGAGATGATCTATTAAAATGAATGAATAGCTCAGGTTATGTTTAAGGCATAGGTCGTAAGTTTATTTAGGAATTAGGCATAAGAGTATTTATTAGGAGGGATGGTATTTGACTCAGAAATACTTTGAAAACCTAGAAGTCGTAGAAGAAAGATAAAGTGATTTTAAAAGGTATTTGGGGGAGAAAAGCATCTGCATATAAAGTCTTCTCTCTCTCTCTCTTTTTTTTCCTTTGGTAGAAACAGGGTCTTGCTATGTTGCCCAGGCTGGTCTCGAACTCCTGGGCTCAAGCAATCCTCCAGCCTCCGCCTCCCAAAGTGTGGGGCTTACAGGCGTGAGCCACCATGCCCAGCCTACATATAACTCTTGGGTACAGGTATACCTCCTTTTATTGCACTTTGCTTTATTTTGCTTTGTAGATATTGTAAGTTTTTTCCTAAATTGAAGGTTTGTGTCAACTGTGCTTCAAGCAATTCTCTTAGCACCGTTTTTTCCAACAGCTTGTGCTAACTTTGTGTTTCTGTGCCACATTTTGGTATGTCTCACAATATTTCACATGTTTTCACTATTATATTTATTATGGTGATCTGTAATCAATGATCTTTGAGGTTACTATTATAATTGTTTTGAGATGCCATGAACTATGCCCATGTGAGATGGTGAACTTAATTGGTAAATGGTATGTGTTCTGACCGTTCCCCCACCAGCCATTCCTCTCCCTCTCTCTGTCTGTCTTTCTTCCAGCCTCCCTATTGCCTGACTCACAACAATATTGACATTAGGCCAACAAATAACCCTACAAAGGCCTCTAAGTGTTCAAGTGAGAGGAAGAGCTGCATGTCTCTCACTCTTTGTCAAAAGCTAGAAATGGGCAGGCATGGCGGCACACGCCTGTAATCTAGCACTTTGAGACGCTGAGGTGGGTGGATTGCCTGACCTCAGGAGTTCAAGACTAGCCCGGGCAACATGGTGAAACCCTGCCTCTACAAAAATACAAAAGATTAGCCAGGTGTGGTGGTGCGTACCCGTAGACCTAGCTACCAGGGAGGCTGAAGTTGGAGGATTGCTTGAGTCCAGGGGGCAGAGGTTGCAGTGAGCTGAGATCACACTACTGCACTCCAGCCTGGGCAGCAGAGTAAGACCCTGTCTCTAGAAATGATTAAGCTTAGTAAGGAAGGCATGTCAAAAGCCAAGGCAGGCTGAAAGCTGGGTCTCTTGTACCGTTGGTCATGTTGTGAATGCAAAAGAGGTTATTGAGGGAAATTAAAAGTGCTACTCCAGTGAACACACAAATGATAAGAAAGTGAAACAGCCTTATTGCTGATATGAAGAAAGTTTGAGCGGTCTAGATAGAATTAGCCAGGTGTGGTGGTATGTACCTATAGACCTAGCTACTAGGGAGGCTGAAGTGGGAGGATTGCTTGAGCCCAGGGGGCAGAGGTTGCAGTGAGCTGAGATCACACCACTGCACTCCAGCCTGGGCAATAGAGTAAGACCCTGTCTCTAGAAATGATTAAGCTTAGTAAGGAAGGCATGTCAAAAGCCGGCAGGCTGAAAGCTGGGTCTCTTGTACCATTGGTCATGTTGTGAATGCAAAAGAGAAGTTATTGAGGGAAATTAAAAGTGCTACTCCAATGAACACACAAATGATAAGAAAGTGAAACAGCCTTATTGCTGATATGAAGAAAGTTTGAGTGGTCTAGATAGAAGATCAAACCAACCATAACATTCTCTTTAGCTAAAGTCTAATCCAGAGCAAAGCCCTAACTCTGTTCAATTCTGTGAAGGCTGAGAGAGATGAGGAAGCTGCAGAAGAAAAGTTTGAAGCTAGCAGAGGTTGATTGTGAGGTTTAAGGAAAGAAGCCATCTCCATAACATAAAAGTGCAGGGTGAAGCAGCAAATGCTGATGAAGAAATTGCAGCAAGTTATCCAGAAGGTCTAAGACCATCGATGAAGGCGCCTATGCTAAACAACAGATTTTCAATATAGATGAAACAGCCTTCTATTGAGAGAAGATGCCATCTCGAACTTTTGTTTAAATGACAACAAAGGATTTTGAGTATTACATAAACTTAGTTGCTAAGGCAGCAGCAGGGTTTGAGAGGATTGACTCCAATTTGAAAAGCAGTTCTGTTGTGGGTAAAATGCTCATGCTACAGAGAATCTTTTGTGAAAGGAAGAATCAACCCATACAGCAAACTTTATTGCTGCCTTCCTTGAAGAAATTGCCACAGGCATCCCAGCCTCCAACAACCACCACCTTGATCAGGCAGCAACCGTCAACATTGGAGTCAAGACCTTTCACCAGCAAAAAAAAATTACGACTCCCTGAAGTCTCAGATGATCGTTAGCATTTTGTAACAATAAAGTATTTTAAAATCAAGGTATGTACACTTTTTCAGACACGATACTATTGCATACTTAAGAGACCACAGCATAAAAATAACTTTTAGATGCACTGGGAAACCAAACAATTTGCGTGACTCATTTTATTGTGCTATTTGCTTTATTGGACATTTTCCTTTATTGCAGCAGACTTTGTCATGTGAAATAATTAACTCTCTGGCTTATATTATAAATTGTATGTTAGTGATGTTTAGGAATGTACTTACTATAGAATATACTGTTATAAGAGCAGAGAAATAACAATACCTTGCTTAATAAAATATTAAGGTGAACTTATTTTACATTTTTACTTCTCAGTGAGAATACATCTGGTAATTTAGGGAATTTAGTGATTATGTAAAAGCATTGTATTGTTTTTTCCTTAGTAGTGCATTTTTTAAAAAGACATGTTTTACATTGTTGGTATCTTGGATTCCAGAAAATATAGAAATCTTCTTTTAAATAGACTTACCTATAAATGATACTAATGATAACACATAGGAAGATACTAGAACCTCTATCAATAGTCAAAATATCAAGCCAAAGATATTAGTTACAGAGTACTGTGACATTTTCAACACTATTATCAATTTTGTTCCTCTCTTTTATGATTGAGTGATACTCCATCTAAAAATGGGGGAAGAAATTAATCCTCATTATCTAGACTTAAATGAAAGTCTTGACAAGTTCCAACATATTTTTTCTATAAGATTTTTAGAAAAATAAATTGGTACGTCTTGCAGGATATTACACAGAGCTCTGTTAATAACCTGAGGATGGTTTTCTGAAGATGATACTGTTAGCTTGGAACAATATTGCCTTTTATTTAGTAAACAGAATGAAAAACATAGAAAGGATATTGATACATGACATCAGTATGGGAGAAATTGATGGCATCAAGAGAATAAAAGAATCTATGGAAATTCGCTGCAGAAGGGTTGGTAAAAAATCTAACTATGTGGTATGTTGAACTCTACAGTTGTTTACATAAAGAATTTGGACTGGACACTGACCCAGCAGGAAAAAATACTCTGGTCAGTACACTTATCTTATGTCAAGGATATGTTGATCTTGTAAGAGTTAACATTACTTTGGGGGCATATAAATATTGAGAAATCATTCTAATATTACACGGTGGAGAAATTCAGTGAAAATGGTTAAAAAAAGAGACCTCAGAAAAATTAAAAGAAGTTGAAATTGTTTGATTTGGACAGAAGAATCAAAAGATTAGGAGCTACAAGGAGAAGAGGCACAGCTGTTCTCTATTTCTGTGAAGACAGAGTAAAAATAAATGCATATTCATTAGAATGGAAAATATGCAGGTTGGTTATTGGAACAGTACCAGAAAGAAGAAGGAGCATCTTACCTTGGAAATTTTGAATGCAATATATAATTGCATCTGATAAAAACTGTATGTACTCATTCGATACGTATGCATTGAATGTCTTCCATAGAAAAGCCTAATATTAAGTGTTGATTCCTGTTTGAATAAAAGAAACTAAACTAGGGACTTGATAGAAGGTGTCCATCATAGTTCTGTGATTTTTATGAACATAGTGGGCTAAGTGAGACTTCTTGAGAAATGGAAAATCGATTTCATACCCTTTCAATAGGTAATATACCAAGATGTTTCTATATATTTTATATATGTATATATTTATATATATATAGAGAGAGAGACACATGAATAGAATGGCTCTATAGAGTTAGTCACCCTTTGGTATCAATTAAGGTGCCCATATCTAAATATCTTTTGACCATTCCTTAAGAAATGTCAAGAGAAATAAGAGAAAGTTAGTAATGCTGCTCATATTTTCTTTGTCATTATTTACAGTGTATTATGTATACAGTGTAATCCGTCAGCCAACTTTAATTTCATAAGCTATTCATTGTGTTTAAACAGCGCCTTTCTTATATTAAATATTTATGGCAGTCTTTGAGAAGAATACATTAAAATAGCAGATGGGGGTCGTTTTAAACATTTCCTTGATTGAAGGCAGGGGACCTCCTGTGAATTTATAGTCTGCTTTCAAAGAAAGTTCACAATGTCTGATAATAACCCAAGGAGGCAAGAATTCCACCAATTCCCAGCACTGTGATTTCAAAAAGCAATGGCTGCAAACAGTCTTCATGCTTCAGCACCTCCTATTTTGAAACTGTTAGCAAGAGCAGTGAAGAACGGTGAACAAAACCGTTTACAGTTGTATTGCCTATTAATAATGCAATAGGCGTACACCTCTTCTGCATTCATATTACTTTTTAATCGATTTGTAACCATAGTAGCAAAAATAAGTGGAAAGTCAAATCTTTGACCTGTGGTGGACAGGAAGATGTATCCTAGACTCTGGAATTCTGATTCTGTAATTTAAAAGATATTTGGGGAATTATGTCCTAGGAAACGTTTTCTAAAACAGGAATGTGCTCTTTTGCTTTATATTTTCTATTTGCCTTGGTAACTAAGAAGTCTGAATCCAGGAATAATCTTTTTTTCCCCCCAAGGTAGTGTCTTCTCCTGGTTTAAACTTATAAACACCATACATCTTTAATTATATTATTTTCTTTAATAGTTATCTTGACCTTTAGGAGTGTTACTGAATATAAAAATTATTCTATCAGTTTTTATTAAAATCTTAGATTATTAGACTGTGTAATTTGACTTCATTATCATTTGATAATTGAGATGTTTCTTTCTTAAACAGTCTTACTCTGTTTTTTCTAAGCAAACAGCTTGCGTTTGATGCAAAAGGGAAATGTTTTGTCTCTGAAAAATCTTATGTAGCTTTAACCAACTATTTCAGTAATGTTTGGTGAGAGCTCTGATAGTTTCAGGCCAGGGAAATTATGACTCTTGTAGTACTTAAGACACTTGCCAATCAATAGTAACCATCCTCAGCTGATGGAGTGATCGTTTTACAATCACATAGAACGTAAAGGTATCATGGGGGGAAGGTGCCACGGGTAGGCTGGTAATATCAGAGTCCTTTAAACTTATATTTTGCAAGTAATTGTTCAATAGTTCTTTATGGGATGCGAAGAAACTAGTTTTCTAGTGGTAAAAATTGTATACCTTTGTTTTTAAAAATGTTTTATTATGTGCAGTGATTGTAATATCACATTTAAACATAGCCCAGGAGTTTTTCACAGATGTGCTCTCAAGGATCTGTTTATCACCTGAAATATCAAACCAAATGTTGTATGTGGCTTGTTTTTGGAAGGGTATCCTTAGCTTCCATTAGTATCAAAGGGGATCTCTCATCCCAAAACCTTAAGCTGGTCTGATCTAAGCTCTTTATTTTCCAGATGAAGAATCTGAGATCTTACAA
The DNA here is from genome assembly GCF_028885655.2 of Pongo abelii. Lineage (NCBI taxonomy): Eukaryota > Metazoa > Chordata > Mammalia > Primates > Hominidae > Pongo > Pongo abelii. The sequence continues at coordinate 20,947,575 of NC_071990.2, forward strand.
AATCAAGTGACTAATTTAAAGTGAGACAGTATTGAAAGAACTACAATTAAAATAGTTTATTCTACTGTAGATTGTCCATGAGGTTTGCAATATTCTTTTTTTTTTTTCTTTATTTTTGTTAGAGACAGGATCTTGCTATGTTGCCCAGGCTGGCCTTGAACTCCTAGCCTCAAACCATCCTCCCATCTTAGCCTCCTGAGCTGCTGGGATTATAGACATGAGCCACTGTGTCCAGCTCTCCAGTATTCTTTTATAAGTTAGATGTTAATACTCTAGAATTGAAAAAATTATGAACCTTTTTCATACACAAATCTATTCAACCCAAAATACTTATGAAGTCAAGTCCTGGATTCATAATATCTCAGCATATTGTTTTGAGTTCCATCTGAGCTTGAGGATGGTATCTATAAAGACAGCCAATATTAATTACATCTTCAAGTGAAAGTACACTACCCGCCTCCCTGCAGTTTTAACCCTATACAGTGGAAGTGTAGCCTTTCCTTCTTCCGGGAATTGTTCGCATAAATCCTGACAGTTCCAGACAATATGGAAGGATCCCAGTAGCTAGGGAAAAGATCCCCACTCAAAGGTCCAAGCCTAGTGGGATAACTTTCCTGGGCAGATGGTGCCAAGAGACGACTTAAGTGTCTACAGCCACTTGTCAGCTCAGTTTTTTTGGGGGACTACTCCAGGTCTTCCCTGGGGAAGGGACACATATTCTTCCTGGTAATAAAGATTAACCTTGGGGGCAAGGATAGCATTTTCCTGTGCAGCACGACGTAGAAGTAAATGGAAGGGAAAACCCAGGAAAGCAGAGGTGTTCCCCCACAGAGGCAGTGGTAGAAAAAGTAAGGTAGAAAAAAGCAGTAAGACAGCGATGTTTGGACAGGCACTCATTCATAAGGAAGGATGATAGCAGATTGGATGTTTTTTGTTTATGCCTTATGTATTTGACGTTACTACCAGTGATTTTTGCCTTACATCTCACCTTTTTTAACATTCAAAAGTGTCAAAATAGATTTTGTTGTTGTTGCAGTTTTGTAATGGGCGGGTGTATTATTATCAGGATGGAGGCTGATTTATTCTTTTAATTTTATTTTTTGCTGGCTAACGCCTGAAGATCTACTAGCTGTCTGCCTCTGGGGTCAAAGTGTGTTCTTCCCCACTGACAGTTGGGCTGCTGATGGCTTCTTTTAATTCCCATCAGCTGAGGTCTGACTCAGTCAACATCTTCTCCCCATCCTGGACTCCAAAGAATACAAGGAAAAAAGGCTCAGAGACTTAGCACATTATTTTTGTTTTAAGATGTCAGCACCTGATGTATTATTTTAGTGCTTGTTTAAATATTCTGAAACTGTGTTTCCTTTTTTCCTTTAATTTAAATTTGTCTTCGTAAAGTTGGCTTACAAGAACATTTCTTTATCAAGTTTATCTGGATTTTCTGGGTCAAAAGTATAAGTGATTTCTGGACTTTTCTTGACAAAAAGTACCAAGAAACGCTGCATTAAAACAACAAATCTAATTTTAAAAACACTTAGTGAGCTAAAAAGCAGACTCAAACCAAACTAAATGAAAGCTGTTTAAGAGAAGTTAGTTGAAGTAGTTTCCAGCATTTATTTCATTGTTTTTTCAACTCTTTGTTAACACCATAAACGTGAATTAAAAAAAAAAAATTAACTTGTTTTTGAACTCTATAAAAAGTATTTTTTTTTCTTTTAATTAACTTTATTGTTTTTTAAAGCCCTGCCAAGCTCTATTTCTGTGCTTGGGTAGTTCCCATTTGCAAATAGGGCAATTTCTGCATATAGGTCTGAACAGGCTATGCCACAATTATCCTTTTCATTGTAACTTTACTGTCAAAGAAGTAGTTTTCGTCTCCAGATGGAAATTCCAGAGTAATTCAAATGCCTTAGTAAACATATTGTCATTTCGTATTTCCAAAGGCAATGGCCGCTGGTCCAGTAAACAAAACCCACGTCGAAACCTGGAGTGGACCCACATCCCCTCATTGTTACTTTAGTATCTTTCATAATAATGACAGTTGCTAGGATTTGTTTTTTACCAAGTGCCAGGAAGAGTGGGAAGTGTTTATATGGATTATCTCATTTAATCTTTACATTAACTGTATGAGGTACTGGTATGATGTGTATTTTTTTTTTTTTTTTTTTGAGGCAGAGTCTCGCTCTTTTGCTCACGATCTCAGCTCACTGCAGCCTCCGCTTCCCAAGTTCAAGCAATTCTGCTGCCTCAGCCTCCCGAGTAGCTGGGACTACAGGCACCCGCCACCATGCCCAGCTAATTTTTGTATTTTTAGTAGAGACGGGGTTTCACCATGTTGGCCAAGATGGTCTCTGTCTCCTGACCTCATGATCCGTCCGCCTCGGCCTCCCAAAGTGCTGGGATTACAGGCGTGAGCCACTGCACCCGGCTGTGTATCTTAATCTCACAGACCAGGAAACCTAAGCTCAGAGACCAGTAATTAAGGCTGCCTTGGCTACCTAGCAGTAAACAGTAGAACCAGAATTCTAACCCAGACTGACTAAAGCTTAGCCTAACTGCATCACTGTTTTACACTGACATATGGGATGTACATTTAATGATATATATGCAATAGTTTTCTAGTTATAATTCATCTTTGAAGTCACTTGAGCTTGGAAAAGTTGCTACATATCATAATTGGCCTTGTGCCAGACACCAGGCCCTGTGCTATGTTCTCTGCTGGTAAATTTGCTATTATTGAATGGTAAGAATCCAGGGTCACCATACAATTTTACAAATAAGACATAGGAGATATTAATGTCCTCATCGTCATTGCCTGGTAAGAGGCAGATTCAGGGGAGTTTCGCTACTAACAAAACTATTCTCCTGGTGCTGAATAAGAACTACTTGAACAAGCTACACAAAAGGATTAAAGCGCAATTAAGTTCTTTCCAAAAATGTGTGGTGGTATTTGTCTCTGTGGCGTGTGATTGTCTTTAGAACACATTCTAAAAATGATTTCCAACTCACAGTAATATTGGGAAAAAAAATTTGGAAAACATTTGCCCTTCCTAAAAGATGAAACATTTGAGGTATTTTCCTTTCTGCCTCATGCCTTTCCTTCCTTTAGCAAACATGAATTGAGAGCTTATTATGTGCTGTAGTCACTGTGCTGTTTGTACCTAAATGAATAAAACACAGCTCCTTACCCGAAAGAACCTGAAAATATTTTTCGAGCAACTGTCATTTCGTGCTTGCTTTGAAGTTTATGAATTAAGGAGTGGAAATTCAGAAACTCTTCAGTGGATTGATTTTACAGGATAGGTTATCTTCATATATTTAATACGCATCTCAAATGTCAAGTTCTTTCTCTCGGCGTTAGTGCCCACACGGAACCATAAAATCTTGCCTTTGTATCATATACTTATCTCTCCCAGTTCTTTATTTCTTTCAACCGTAGTGGTAAATCTATATATTATGGTGACACATTAATCATTTCCAAGCTATTTTTAAGAAACTGGAGTCTGTATTCCTTTTTGGGATCAATAATTGGGATGAATGAAATAATAGTGTGAGAACAAAATTTAAGGAGGGGATTTTAAAAGTTTCTCTCAAAGTCTAAAATTATTTTCTTTCTTGTTTTAAGGATTTTGATAACTAAATATATTTAAGTTATTGTGTTCTCTTATGAACCCGCCGAGTGTTTCTCAAAGTTGGAGTGTCAGGATCACTGGGGCACACAGTTTTGGACACCATGCTGGACCTACCTAATTAGAATCGTGTCCACCCACGTTCCCATTTAAAGTTGTAACATGCTTTATTGGCAATTCTGAAGCACAGTAGCACTTCAGACCCATTTTTCCTGTAGATTTTATTTATATATAAGCATAAACAGAAGAAACTTTGGTGTGAGTGAAAAAGAAACTACAGAGGGATTCCTGCTGACTCATGAGCCCTAACCCTCCTTAGATTTCTGTTAATTGAGTTGAGACAATGCCCTTTCTCAAAACCTGCTTTCCTTAACAGAAGGGAGTTTTTACAATGGTTCTAAACTAGGGTGGGGCCAGGGTCCACTAACACCAAATTCCAGAGTCCTAAAAACTTTCCATTTTTAGAGAATATGATTTCCTTGGCAACACCGAAAGTGTTTCCCTAAAGAAAAATGAGGGAGAGGATATTATCTACCTAGTTCCAAAGAGAACCTTTTTTCTGATGAAATCATATAAGCCTCATAGAACCCTCCTAGGGGAACCCGGCAAACAGTATTAGCTTTTATTATATGCTTGCTATGGAGCCAAGGACCTGTACTAGATGTTTTTTGTGTTATTGAATTTGATTGTGTTATTGTATTTAGTAGCCTAATGAGATAGTTATTATTTATCCTCAGGTCAATTAAGTAACTTGTCCAGACATTGAGTTAATCAATGCAGGAGCCAGGAATCAAACCCTGGTTGGCAGAATTTCAAAACTGTCTTCCCAAGGAGAGAAAAAATGGAATATAGTGCTTCCCCCTCTGAATCACAAAAACTCCATCTCAGGAAGCCACCATTAGCAGTGCTGCATGAAGGAAAAGGACTTCCTTCAGCCATCCTAAAGAAAGAGAGTCATCTCCTTTCTGAATTTAAGTACTTACCTTACCCATGAGAAAACAATACCCTTTGCTTCAGGGCAGTAAGATAATTGTTTTGGTTTCAAAGGTCTTTCCTTCTGACTCCCACTGGATTAAAATAAACAAGGTGATGTTTATGTCAACGGTGTTATTTAGCCAAATAGGTGGCACTGTCAGTGTGAAAGCTAGATGGTAGTTGACACTATGAAAGGGATGAGATAGTTATTAACTAAAAGGAGATACTCAAAATTAAGAATGCCTCTGCCACTGTAACTTTAGCACATTTGCCTGAATGTTATAATGTATTCACTGTAAAGTCTAGAAACCTTATAAATATATGACTGGCAGTTGCCTCAGGCAGAAATCTTTTACTGATGCAATGAGATAAAAGTAATTAAGCCACATGTAGACTGATGGGTAATTAAATCCATGTGAAGCATTTTGTAACTAATTGCTATGTTCTAATCACAGATTGCTTTCTATTTGTCAAGGTAAGTGTATATAATTACACCGTCCTTATTTTCTTTAATCTGAAATCATCCCAGTTGGGTGAATGTTTATAAGCACTCTGAATCTTAGAATATTTGGTACATTTCTTGCATTAAGGTAATTTGCATATTTTGTAATTTAAGGACGTTTTATAGTAAAATAGCTTTTAGTGTCACTAACAATTCTGTGGTCAATAGAGATTTCTAATCTAGGCTCGTTGTTCATTGTTTAATCTGTTTTGTTTTTTTTTTTAAATAGTAAAAGGTTATGTTATTTACTAATGCCAGTAACATTCAAGGCATTGTATGGACAGTGGTCCTTATCACAGTAGTTAGAAAAGACCAAGGATCAGTAAAGGGATTAAAAATAGATTTCGATTGACACAGGTTGTAAAACAAACAGCTTTGAGGGCTCAAGAGTCTCAGATTGAGAGAGCAATATGATTGAAGGCATGGCTGGATCTCCTTGACGGGTTATATCTGGTAAGACAAGGGCATTTCTAGAATCAGGGGACTAGAGTGGATTTCATCTACTCTAAGTGGAAGTAGAAGTGTGGATATAGACATCCGTTTAAAGCCAAGTTTTCAAATACAAGTTGCCTTTGCTGCTTCGTGACACTAGACAGTGCTAGACGAATGTCTTATTCATCTTTGTGCTTTTAGCCTGGTGCCCAGCACCTGGAGCTCACTCAGGTAATATTTGTGTTATTGCCATGAGTAACATGTAGACCAATAGTGAATCAACAGATCATTTTCTGCAGATTATCATCATTTGTGGGCTTCTATTTCTCATTTTCTTAGTTGTGTAGTCTGTTTTCTGACCTTCAGGGCATATTATAAAGTCACTGCATTAATAAAAAAAAGTCCTAAGTAGGCATGGTGGTTCATGCCTGTAATCCCAGCACTTTGGGAGGCTGAGACAGAAGGAACACTTGAGCCCAGGAGTTCAAGACCAGGCATGGCAACGTAGTGACACCCCATCTCTACAAAAACTGAAAAAAAATTAGCTGGACATAGTGGGATGTCCCTGTAGTCCCAGCTACTCGGAAGGCTGAGGCAGAGGATACTTGAGCCTGGGAGGTCAAGGCTCTGCAGTGAACTATGATCACACCACCGTACTCCAGCCTGTGCAAGAGAGAGAGACACCTTGTCTCAAAGAAACAAAACAAAACCCTGTACTTAATTACTTAATTCCGCCTTATATTTATTTATTTTTTTTTTTTTGAGATGAAGTCTCTGTCACCCAGGCCGGAGTTCAATGGCGCAGTCTCGGCTCACTGCAACCTCTGCTTCCTGGGTTCAAGCGATTCTCTTGCCTCAGCCTCCCAAGTATCCGGGACTACAGGCACGTGCCACCACACCCAGCTAATTTTTATATTTTTAGTAGAGACGGGGTTACACCATGTTGGCCAGGCTAGTCTTGAACTCGTGACCTCAAGATCCGCCTGCCTCGGCCTCCCAGAGTGTTGGGATTACAGGCGTGAGCCACCGCACCTGGCCTATACATACTTTTTATTACATCAAATGTTTCACATCATTTTTTATTGCTAATGACTTTTAATAGCTTTGTAATTTATAATGAACTTTTAAGTTTAGTCTTCTCTAAGTGGAAATTATTATGATAGGCATAGTTTACTAAGGCTGAATTGTAATATATTTGTTTGGAAGCCAGATCCTTACCCCCTCATTCTTCTCATTTTTGTTGAGCAATTAAAGTTGTCCTGTGTGGTGTGGAAAATTAGACTTTTTTTTTTTTTTTTTTTTTTTTTTTTTAGAGACATACTTTCACTCTGTTGCCCAGGCTAGAGTGCTGTGGTGCAGTCTTGGCTCACTGTAGCCTCTGCCTTCTGGGTTCAAGAGATTCTTGTGCCTCAAGCCTCCTGAGTAGCTGGGCTCATAGGCATGCGCCTCCACACCCGGCTAATTTTTGTACTTTTAATAGAGACAGGGTTTTGCCATGTTGGCCAGACTGGTCTCGAACTCCTGACCTCAAGTGATCCACCTGCCTCGGCCTCCCGAAGTGTTGGGATTACAGGTATGAGCCACCATGCCGGGGCCAAAATTAGACTTTTTAAAAAAATAGAAACAGGATCTCGCTACATTGCCCAGGCTGGTCTACAACTCCTGGGCTCAAGCGATCCTCCACCTTTGACCTCCCAAAGAGCTGGGATTACAGGCATATGGATTCCTCTTCTGCTCACTGCACACCAGACCTGCTTCCCCACACTCTTGGTGTAAGAGTGCCAGCCTGCCAGCCATCAGATTTTTTCTTTCCTCAGAGACAAATGTTATGTTGATTTCTTCACACCGCTGCACCTTGTCCCATAGCTTCCCCTTTGTATTAGTGTAGATATATAATAATAAATAGAAATGTAATGCATTTTATCTTCATTGTATCTAAGTTTAACACCTCAGAAACATAGAATAATTATTCTTTTCTAATGCCTGCTGACAATATTATCTTCACATCTTTCTGTTTGTGGTTATACCGACCTATCTTATAAATTTATTTAACTTAAAGCTTTTCTGTACATTTTTTTAAAAAAATTCTGTGTCACAGCTGTCTCATCATTTTTTTTTATATCCCTTGGGGAACTTCACATGGGGCTTGGTGACAACTACTTAATAAATACCACTTGCTGATGACAATGGCAGTACTATGACATGCTTCAGGATGTGGTCTTTGAGTTTCTAATTGCAAATACAGGCATTATCTTTTTTATGTAGTGTGTGAGGCTTCTTATTTAAAGAAAAATGTGTTCATTTGATGGATTTTTAAAAATAGGTGATAATTTTAGAAGCATCTTAACAGTAGCCACTTTAAATCAGGAAACTTTGACTCAGTGCTGAGGAAATAGGTTCTTGATTTACATTAGACAAAGAGTATGTTGGCCCTGCCTTACTTTAATTTCACCTGAAGCTCCTAGAGTCTGTTGGTTACCAGAGGTTTCACATATTCTGAGTCCTTTGCCCTAATAACCCATACTCTGCCTTCATTTCGTTCCTTGTTTGCTTTTATTGTATAAAAATCCCAGACTTACAGAAGTGTTACAAAAACAGTAATAAGAGTACATTTACCCTTCTTCAAGTGTTTTTATTTTTCTTTCTTTTGTTTTTTTTAAAGACAGTGTTTCACTCTGTCCCCCAGGTGGGAGTGTAGTAGCACAGTCACAGCTCACTGCAGCCTTGACCTCCCTGGCTCAAGCCATCCTCCTACCTCAGCTTCCTGGGCTGGGACTGCAGGTGTGTACCACCACACCCAGCTAATTTTTTTGTATTTTTTGTAGAAACGGGGTTTCGCCATGTTGCCCAGGCTGGTCTCAAATCAACTGGGATCAAGTGATCATCCCTCCTTGGCCTCCCAAAGTGCTGGAATTACAGGCATGAGCCACCACACCTGGCCTTAAATGTTTCTATTTTAACATGACCATTATATAACTCTCAATACCAGAAACTTAATGTTGGTAAAATACTATTATGTAATCTACAGACCCTATCCAAATTTCACCCATTGTTTCACTAACATTCTTTTTCTGGTCCCAGGTCCATCTAGGATCCCACATTACATGTGGTTACCATGTCTCCTTAGTCTCTTCACTTCCAATCTGGGCCAGGTCTCCTGTCTTTGTCTTTTATAACCGTAATATTTTTGAAATGTGCTGGTCAATTATTTTATAGCACCTCTCTCAATTTAAGTTTGTCTGGTATTTCCATGTGATTAAATTCAGGTTATGCATTTTTGGCAAGAGTACCACTGAAGTAATTGATACGTACTTTTCAGAGCATCAAGGTACATGATGTTAAGATTCTCATTACTGGTGGGTTTCATTTTTATTACATAGTTAAGGTGATGCCAAGTTTCTCCACTGTGAGGTGTTTTTTTTTTTTTTTTTCATTTTAATTAATGAGTGTTTTATGGGGAAATGCTTAAAAACTGTAAATATCTTCCTTCTGCCCACTAACTTTAACATCCATGGATGATCCTTGCCTCTGACAATTATTACTTGTGGTGTTTGCCAGATGTTGATTTTCCTAGCTTACCTTTTATATTCAGTAATTAAAATTATATTATATGGAAGACCTCTGCTTTTTCCTCCATTTATTTTTTGAAATACCTTTTCTGTTTTGGACTCATGGATATTTATTTTGTTCTATACTTTAAATTCCACTACTGTCATTATTTATTTTGTTGATCAAATTGTCCTAGATTGGCCATTGAGAGCTTCTTCAGTTTGACTCCTTTGTTCTCTTGATTTGCCCTCATAATTTTTTTTAGTACTTTCTTACTGTCTGGCACCAGAAAGTGTTTTAGGCTTACCTTGTACTTTCCCTAACTCAGATCCTGGAATCACCCATTTCTCTAAGCAATTCTTATACTTTATGTTGGGAGAATAGAGTTTTGAAACTAAGATATGATCGCTAGTTGTGTTCATTGCTTCTGGAGTATCATCTTCTAACTTGATCTTTTAAATTTCAAGTTTGTGGAGTTCTCTTGGAACTGATAGATAGCTAGTGCACTTCTGTGTAGACTGATGGCCTTCAAATGATTCTCTAGGAAAATTCTCCTTTTTTTCCTATTAAAATGAAATAATTTTTTTTTCTCATTTTAAAGGGAAAAATGGATTAAGTTAATGGATAGAATCATCTCAATTTTCTGTATTTCTCAGGAAACCTTTTCTTCCCATTTTGGTGGCTATTCTCCATTTGTGTGGATACATAAAAGATGATAAATTAGTGCGTAAATAGGAAACATTAACAGAAGCTCAAACAATTTATTATTTTTACAACTTTTTTTTTCTGTTGAATACATATAGGTATTTTCTGATCATGTACTTTCTATTCCAATGGGAATGAGCATTTATGCTTTGTTTTCTGTTTGAAATACTGTGAAAACTTGAATACTTTCTTATGTTCTTTTCTTTGTAAGCAAATCTGAGAACTGCACCTGTACGCTCCTTCTTCCTTTCATGTTGTCATCTCAATGTCCCTCCTCCTTTTCCTCCTTCCCCAACCCTTCGTGCTTCCCTTTCTTCCTGTCTTCTTATTAATTTATTCATTCAGTCAATAAATAAATATTCACTAGATGCTTAATATGTCCTCAGTCACTGTCCTATTACAAGAGTTAGTTCAGTGAAGAAAACAGAGAATCACAGTCTTATTGTAGCTTTCATTCTATTTGGGGGTGGGGTGGAGAGGCAATACGCAATAAACATAATTAGAAGTAAATTATATAGTATGTTAGAGATACTTCTCTCCACTTTTTTCTGTCTGTTCCTTCCTCCTGCTGCATTTACTGAGTAATTTCTCTCCATTGGTCACTGTTGGAGATCTTTAAAATAAATGATGACTGAAAGAGAACCTTTCTAGGACCTCAGCTTAATCTTTAACCAGCTGAAGCCACAGGAAATAACAAAAAAGAACTGGGGAGTTAGAGAATACAGAATGAAAATGTATTTCACAAGAGTTTTGTAGAATATTTAAGTGAACTCAAGTTTGAAATATCAAAATGGTTTTTCCTAGAAGAGATTTGGCAGACTTAATAGAGGTAATAAAACATTTTTAAAACTTAACCGGGGCACTTATAAAAGATAACAAAATGATTTTGCTGTATTTGGCTAAGCTTGGGCCAGTGCAATTACTATAAGTACTCTATTTTCTTTTTAAATCCTCGTAAGTAAATGCCACAGTAATATATTGGCTGCAGAGGAGACAAAGGTGGAGAGTTTCTCTGTAAAGGTTTTATGGAGGGGGATTGAGAGATGGTGTTTTTATCAAGTTAACAGGAGTGCTTTGGTAATGATAATTCATTTTTTCCTAAACAAGAAAAGTTGTATAAATCACACCTGGAAATGAGGAGCTTTTTAAAATATTTCTATTCCACCCATGTATTGGTTTATAATTGGCAAATTACATATCTTACCTATTTTCTGTGTTTCTTCATTTATAACTTATAAATAATGGTTTACAGTTGGAAGCAATTTGTAGATAGAAATGCTATTTGCAGTAAGAACTACTAAACATTTATTTTAATAGTGAGAATTAAGGACTCAGAACTTTGAAGTATATAGTTTTAAATACAGTAGTCTCTTTCTATTTTGTAAACACTGTGAAGTGTATAAAATGTGTATGTCCAAGATAACTTAAAGATAATACACAAAATGATTGTTGTACAGTTGCATTTGTGAATGCCACTTTTTAATTTATTAACTATGTAATATAATGTTTTGAATTTTAATAAAATGTCAACACAATCAAGAAATATATATAAATGAAGTACAAAATCTTTATCAATCATATCACTTCACTGTGAAGAATTTTCAGTTTCTGTTGATTAATTAGGAGAAAGTATAATTTATTAATATATTTCTATTATGTGAATTAAAATTCATGTTAATTCTTTTAGTTCTTCATTGTAGGCAGTTCTATACCTTATAACAGTGCTGCCCAGTAGAAATGTATGAGCCATGTGTATAATTTAAAGTGTTCTAGTAGCCACATTAAAAAAGCAAAAAGATACAGGTGAAGTTTATTTTAATCAGATACTTTAACTCATTATATCCAAAATGTTAATTTCAATTTGTAATCAATTTCTTTTGGCGGGGAGCGGGAGGTGGAGCCTCTCTCTGTTGCCCAGGCTGGAGTGCAAAATGGCTCAATCATAGCTTACAGCAGCCTTGAACTCCTGGGCTCAGACTATCCTCCTGCCTCAGTCACACAAGTAGCTAGGACTACAGGCATGTACCACTGTGCCCAGCTCAGTTTTAAAAATTATTTTAAAATCTTAATAAGATAGTTTACATTCTTTTTTCATACTAAGTAGTTGAAATCAGATATGTACCTTGGCACTTAAAGCACATTTTAGGGCCGGGCACAGTGGCTCACGCCTGTAATCCCAGCACTTTGGGAGGCCGAGGCGGGCAGATCACAAGGTCAGGAGATCGAAACCATCCTGGCTAACATGGTGAAACCGCATCTCTACTAAAAATACAAAAAATTAGCTGGGCATGGTGGCGGGTGCCTGTAGTCCCAGCTACTCGGGAGGCTGAGGCAGGAGAATGGTGTGAACCCAGGAGGCGGAGCTTGCAGTGAGCCGAGATCGCGCCACCGCACTCTATCCTGGGCGACAGAGCAAGACTCCATCTCAAAAAAAAAAAAAAAAAAGCACATCTTAGTTCAAACCAACTGCATTTCAAGTGCTTAGCAGCCACATATGGCTTGTGGTTATATTGGATAGCACGTTTTATTACTCTTAATGCATCTCATGTTATTTACACATTGTTTTGGTTTTCTTCAATCATTTCTTATTTCTAATGCTACTAAAGCTGGCTTTTGAGAGTTTTGGTTGGTACTACTCACATCATAATTATAGTCAGCATTTTATAGGTCTTCTCCTTGAGTCACTAAATTGGCATTAAAAAGAATTATGTTGGAGTTCCTTCTTGGAAATTAAGAGATTAATTCTAATCTGTGCTGTGCTGCTGCTTATTGTATCACTTTGGGCAAGTTTGTTAACCTTTCTTTCACAGTCTGTATTTATAAAATGAAGTGGATAAAGAGTTTTGGCATTTCAAACTGGATAATTCTTATTTTAAAAAATTGTCTGTGTTTGTTATTCAAATACATTGATTGATTACACTCATATGCATTGTGTTACCCATAGTGCCAAAAAAGGCTTATCTACTGGGATCTATTTTTAGTGAACCGTGGTGATAAGCCATGAAGAGGGAGAGAAGTATCCTTAACTGACTTTCAAGCACAGAATTATTAAAATCTTACATTATATCTGGGTACAAATTGGAGAGCCCTGAATTGGCGCTTTGGGGCAAAGAAAAGATGAGATTATCAAAGTTGTTGGTTTATTGTTTTCCTCAGTGCTAGCAACTAAGTATGTTTTACCTTTTTGTGAAAAGTTGAATTATTGGCGATAAGGAATTATCACTTTTTTTCCATGAGGTAGTTATTTCAGAATGACATTCTGTTTTTCCCCTTCGGCGAGAGGATAACTAACATACTATTTTAAAATACTGAATATTAGCTCTCTAGATTAGCCTCTCATAGCAGAATTTAATAATGATCATTGTACTTAATTAGCTTATAAGACAACTTATGTTTAACACACGTAGACTTCATTTGTTGATTTATCTCCTTTTAGATGTTTTATAAAATAGAAAAAAGATAGACTTTACCAAAATTACCACTTTGATTGATTGATGGTTGCTTTCAGGTTTAAATATATACCCTTAGCTTATCACAATCTATGTTCAAATAATATTTTACTACATCATTTATAGTGTAAGAACCTTGTAATTTTTTATTTCCATTTCCTCCTTCTTCTTGTCCTTTGTGCTATTGTCAGTTTTTTGCATCAGGTGTAAACCCCAAAATATGTTATTATTTTTGCTTTAAATATATATATATATATATATATATATTTTTTTTTTTTTTTTTTGGTGATGGAGTTTTGCTATTTTTGCCCAGGCTGGATGGCAATGGCAGTGATCTCGGCTCACTGCAACCTTCCTCTCCTGGGTTCAAGCGATTCTCCTGCCTCAGCCTTCCAAGTAGCTGGGATTACAGTTGGGTGCCATCATGCCCAGCTAATTTTGTATTTTTAGTAGAGATGGGGTTTCTCCATCTTGGTCAGGCTGGTCTCGAGCTCCCAACCTCAGGTGATCTGCCTGCCTTGGCCTCCCAAAGTGCTGGGATTACAGGCGTGAGCCACCACGCCCAGCTGAACAATATATTTTAATGGTGGCTCATGCCTGTAATCCCAGCACTTTGGGAGGCCAAGGCAGGCAGATCACAAGGTCAGAAGATCAAGACCATCCTGGCCAAAGGATGGTCTCTACTAAAATACAAAAATTAGCTGGGCATGGTGGCTTGTACCTGTAATCCCAGCTACTTGGGAGGCTGAGGCAGGAGAATCTCTTGAACCAGGAAGTCAGAGGTTGCAGTGAGTGGAGATCACGCCACTGCACTCCAGCCTGGTGACAGAGCAAGACTCTGTCTCAAAAAAAAAAAAAAAAAAAAAGATTAAAAATTATATTTTATATATACCCACACGTTTGCCATTTTTGGTCCAATTCTTTTCTTTGTGTGTCATCTGGTACTGTGCTTTTTATCTAGTATTATTTCTCTCCTGTTTAAAGATCTTTCTTTATTAGTCTTTGGAGTAGAGATCTGCTGGTATTGAGTTCACTCAGCTTTGTCTGAAAAGTCAACAAAAATCTAGGTTAAGAGTGTTTCAGTCTTTTGAGGTTATGTCTCCATTACACTCTGGCTTGCGTCGTTTCTGACAAGAAGTCGTCTGTCACTCTTTTCTTTGTTCTTGTATACAATATTGCTTCCAGCCCCCAGCTGCTTTTAAGATTTTCTCATTACCTTGTTTTTCCTTAAAAAAAAAAAAAAAAAAGTAATTTGTTTGTGTACTTTGATGTGGCTTCTTTTGTTTATTCTGATGAAGATTTATTGAATTTATTGAATTTATTGAACCTGTGGTTTATAGTTTTTGCCAAATTTGGGGAAAATTTAGCCATATTTTAGGGACTCTACTCATGTGTTAGTGTGCTTGGTGTAGTTCTGTTCCGTTCATTTTTATTACAAATGTTTTATTTCTCTTCGTTTCATTTTGGGTAGTTTCTGTTACTACTAGGTCTTCAAGTTCATCTCTAGAACTTCCACTAGGATCTTTTCAAATATCTTCTTTTGTTTTTTTTATCATGTTCATATTTTTTTAAACGCATAGACCACATATACAATAGCTGTTTTTATGTCCTTGCCTGCTAATTCCATCATGTTTGTCATTTCTGACTGTGTTCCTGTTGATTGATTTTTCTTTTTCCCCTCCTGGTCATAACCACACTGAGCCAGACTCAGTGATGCATGCCTGTTGTTCCAGTACTCAGAAGGCTTAAGGCAGGAGGGTTAAGAGTACGAGCCCAGCCTGGGCAAAATAGTGAGATTCTGTCTCCAAATATATAAATAAATAACCATAGTCAATAGTTTAGCCCACATCAGTACTCAGCCAGAGACTTGAGGGGAGCCCTCTTCTGATTTTTGGAGCTCCGTCTCCATAGGCAGCCGTCTCCTCTATAATATTTAATCCTATCAATTATTACCTTCCAAACTCCAACCTCTCTCTCTTCAACTCAGAAAGATCACTGGGCTCTGTTTGTTTTCCTACCTGTCTGTACCGTGGCCTGGAAAATGCCTCCAGATAGTGATATGGGAACTCATATTGCTCATCTCCTTTGTTTCTCTCAAGAATCACATTCCTTCACTGTGTTGTTCCTTGTCCAATTATTGTTGTCTCATATATTGTGTTAATTTTTCTAGTTGTTTACAGTAGTAGGGTAATTTCTATAACAGTTAATCCTTCATGTGTAGAAGTGGAAGTCCTCACAATATGTCCTTTTTGAGATGGAGTGTCACTCTGTTGCCCAGCTGGAGGGCAGTGGCATGATCTCAGCTCACTGCCACCTCCACCTCCCGGTTCAAGCGATTCTCCTGCCTCAGACTCCCAAGTAGCTGGGATTACAGGGGCGCACCACCATGCTGTGTTAATTTTTGTATTTTTAGTAGAGACAGGTTTTCCATGTTGGCCAGGCTGGTCTCGAACTCCTGACCTCAAGTGATCCACCCGCCACAGCCTCCCAAAGTGCTGGGATTATAGGCATGGGCCACTGTGCCTGGCCTGTCCTTTTAATTAATGTTTGTTATCATCAGTATGGTCAGAGTCAACAGTTTGTACTGGATATTACATACTCCTCTATAGAAGCAGACATGTTGGTAGTTATCATTTTGATTGGCATAGTTTTGGTCAAGTTGTAGAACTGGTTATTGATATATATGTTATTATAATAGTATTAAAATTACCTTTTGTTGATATTACCGGCAAATGTTTGTAGTGTTTTGTTCTTAGAAATTTTAAATTGAAGAAGTAGCTGGTTATTAAATTCTTGCTAACTGGTATATCTGTCAGACCTTCCTATTCTGACTATTTTTCCTTTCCTCAGGGCTGAATCACTGGCTGCTTCTTAAAACTTTTAAACAGTATTTCTTTGTCCTAGAATTGCACTTTATTCTTTCATTATCTAGAAACAGTGCATATGTGCACATACACACACACACACACACACACAACCTTTTTACTTAAGAACGTAACTATCTTCTCATCTCCTACATCCAACCTGTAAAAGGCACATAAGTCTATTTTAACTAACCCCTTTTGAGTATCCCTAATCCAAAAATCCAAAATCCAAAATGCTCTAAAATCTGAAATTTTTTGAGTGCCAACATGACACTCAAAGGAAATGCTCATTGGAGCACTTTGGATTTTGGATTTTCAGATTGGGGATGTTTAGCTGGTACATATGATGCAAATTTTCCATAATTTGAAAAAAATCTGAAATCTAAAACCCCTCTGGTCCCAAGCATTTTGGATAAAGGAATATTTACCTGTAGTTCAAAAGAATAAAGTGATCCAAATTATTATATTTATAATTATAGCTTCCAGGTTTTTGGGTAGTAGGTTCTTGAGGGTGAGCCTATTTTTCTATTCCTTTTCCTACCTCATAGAGGCCCTATTTCACATATTCTTATTTGTCCTGTCTTCTGAAGCCAAAGCAGTGGTTGAAACGTTGACTCTGAGTTTGTGGCAAGTATGGTTTGTTTGCTGGATTTCAACTTAAATAATGCTAAGTGAGAAGCTGGGGCCCAGTAGTAGTATTTAGGCTCTGTTGGATGGAAAGAAATAAGAAAAGAAAAGAGATAAAAGACAAGCACCACTTCCTTTCTCTCTAGGTGATACCAACTAAAAACCATACATTGTTACTTGTCTGGGTTCCTTTTATTTATTTCTATTTACATTTGTGAGTGTTGTTTTGTATATTTTGGTCAATTATAATAATAAATTTCCCCTCCAAATAAAGAATGAATGAAATTAATTTTGTTCAAAAAGACTGGACAGTTACATTATCTGTCATTGTCATTTTTTTCCTGCCCCTTCTTATACAATGTTATCTAGTGATTTGAGAATTTTGAAACTGCATTCAGTTTTCATGAGCATAAGTATGAGAATATCTTAAAGTGAAGTTATTGAGAGCTTTCACTGGCAAGTATAATGTACATATTGCATAATTATTGGCTATGACAGTGCATTGTTTATCAACATGTCATCTTTGCTCTCTCAGCCCTGCCCTGTGAGCTTGAGCCCCTCATAACAACTTCCATTAACACTGGCTCCCATTGTACAATTCTTTCTCACCACAAAACTCTCACTCACTTCATTCTAACCACACTGACCTCTTTGTGGTTCCTTGGGAACTGCAGGCATACTCATACTGTGTCTTTGCACTTACATTCCCTCTGCTTCAAGGGCTCTTCCTTTAGATAGCTAATCTACATGGCTTACTACCTTGATTCATTCAGGTTTTGTGTCATTGTGAGTCTTCCTCAACTATTCCCTATCAAAAATAAGTGTCTTTTCCCAATCACTTCATCATTCTGGACTCAAAAAATCTGCCCTCCTTGGCCTCCCAAAATGCTAGGATTACAGGTGTGAGCCAATGCGGCTGGCCTTTAAATGCATTTTCAACTTATATTTTCAACTTACAATGGATTTACTGGGATGTAATCCAGTACCATAATCCATACCTTTTTTTTTTTGAGACGGAGTTTCACTCTTGTTGCCCAGGCTGGAGTTCAATGGGGCAATCTCGGCTCACTGCAACCTCCGCCTCCCGGGTTCAAGTGATTCTCCTGCCTCAGCCTCCCGAGTAGCTGGGATTACAGGCATGTGCCACCACGCCCAGCTAATTTTCTATTTTTAGTAGAGACGGGGGTTTCTCCATGTTGGTCAGGCTGGTCTCGAACTCCTGACCTCAGGTGATCCACCCGCCTCAGCCTCCCAGAGTGCTAGGGTTACAGGCATGAGCCACTGCAACTGGCCTCATCATCCATACCTTTTATCTTGCTTTTAAAATTTTTATTAGCACTTATTTTTACTTGACAATATGTTCTTTATCTCTTAGTTTATTGTCTGTTTCACTTGAATAGATTTCATGTGGGCAGAGACCTTATCTCTAAGGTTTAGAACAGTATCTGATACATAATAGGTGTTCAACAGTTCCTTGCTAGCAGGAGTCAATGAATGCGTGAATGAATGAATGATGTTTTATTTGTGTGAGGACACCTAAACTATATACCTGATACACCTTCAAACTGAACATATAATAATATAATAGAAAATAGGAAACTCTATTTGCTGTTTAAGTACAGATGCTCCTTGACTTACAGTGGGGTCACATCCCAGTAAACCCATTGTAAGTTGAAAATGTAAGTTGAAAATGCATTTAAAGGCCAGGCTCATTGCCTCACACCTGTAATTCCAGCATTTTGGGAGGCCAAGGAGGGCAGATTTTTTGAGTCCAGGAATTTGAGACCAGCCTGGGCAACATGGTGAAACACTGTCTCTACAAAAAATACAAAAATTTGCCAGGTGTGGTGCCATGTACCTGTAGTCCCAGCTACCTGGGAGGCTGAGGTGGCAGGATCACTTGAGTCCAGGAGGTCAAGGCTGCAGTGACCCATGATCACACTACTGCATTGCAGCCTTGGTGACAGAGTAAGACCCTGTCTTAAAAACAAAACAAAACAAAAAAAGAAAGAAAAGAAAAAGAAAAACCATTTCATACACCCAACCTACTGATCATCATAGCTTAGCCTAGCCTACCTTAAACATGCTCAGAACACTTTTATTAGCCTACATTTGGGCAAAATCATCTAATACAAAGCACTATTTTATAATATAGTGTTGAATATCTCATGCAATGTGTTGAATACTGTATTGAAAATGAAAAACAGAATGGTTGTATGTTTACTGGAAGTATGGTTTCTACTGAATGTGTATCGCTTTCACACCGTCATACAGTTGAAGAATCCTAAGTCGAGCCATTGTAAGTCAGACATCATCTGTACTTGTATAAATTTTAAAGACAAAATTTTCTAATTTTAACTACAGAATTTCAGTTCTGTTTGACTGTACCTTGAGTGAAGGTCCCTTTTTTTTTTTGAAAACAAGGTCTTACTCTGTTGCCCTGGCTCTAGTGCAGTGGTGCACTCATAGCTCACTGTAACCTCGACTCCTGGGTTCTAGTGATCCTCCTGCCTGAGCCTCCCAAATAGCTAGAACTACAGGTGCACACTACCATGCCCAACTAATTTTTTTAGTTTTTGTAGAGATAGGGTCTTGCTCTGTTGCCCAGGCTGGTCTTGAACTCCTTGCCTAAGGGAATCCTTCCTGCCTTGGCCTCCCAAAGAGCTGGGATTATAGGAATGAGCTACTATGCCTGGCCCAAAGGGAAAGACTTTTAGGACCAAAACATTAGTCATAAAAATTCTGTCCTTTAAAAATCTGAACTTTTATTTGTTCTTCATTCCATAATTGAGCTCAGTGGCTGAAATAATGAAAAATCCTTTGCTTTTTTACTTTTCTTTACCTTCTAAACTATTCTGTAGCTCTTTGTTAGTCTTGAAATCTAGATAAGTTTTTATCACCATTATCAACTGATTATTAATATTTTCTGAGAGCAATGTACTGCATTGCAGGCATCTAATGATTTTCTTCTTTCCTCTTCCTCCTCCTTTGTGTATCTGTAATGTTTGGACTGCTAGCGGTTGAGCCTGTTGTGATTTTTAAAGATAGAATTACACCTCTCTCCACATCCTGCTGAAACACAAGAGGGCCTGTTCATAGACACTGCTGTCTATATTTTCTCTAGGGGTATTAAAAATGCCCATATATGGAGCATAACATACTGTGGTATTAAGAGGATAAACTTAATCTGCTTCATTGAGGCTTATTACAGATTTTTGAGACTGGGGAGTCTGATGCCTTGTTTTCAGAAAGTGTATCATCCCTTTATGGTATTTAGTTTGTTTTGAACTTTCCATTATTTCCAAATTCCTGCAGAAGTATGGAAATAAACAATATTCTTTCTGATTATGACCTTTTGAAAGAAACAAACAAGTTGTTTTTGTTTAGCAACAGCATTATCAATTTGTGCCAACAAATTTTTTCTATAACCAGTATAATTACAGATATCAGTAAGGTCTGGAAATACCATCTCTTGTTAACTCTCGTTATTAAGGCAGTAAAAAACAGTGTTAAAGTTTGTTTTCTGAGTATTGATCTGTCTGAACTTCTTTGTAACTAAAAAGAAAATCATGCCTGTAAGTGAAAAGCTGGTTGCATTCAGTTGCTTTGTTGGCCAGCTGTTGTTGTAGGTTAATAGGGAACCCTAAGCAAGACTGCTAATCTTGTGTAGAAGTTAAAAGACTATGCAAGAAACTTTGCAACATTCAAGCTGCATTTCCATATTGTCCAAAGAATATTCATTTTGGTATTTCCTCATTGCCTAATACATAACCTCCTCCACTTTTGTGCACAATCTCTGTATGTGTGTGTGTGTTTGTATATGTGTGTTTATGTGTATGTGTGTATATTTATGTGTCTGTATAGAAGGAGGTGCTTTTCAAATGTTAGCTGAAATATGCTTAATCTGTGCATCTCTTTTTTTTTTTTACTGAAATCGATCCCATCAAATATGTTAATTGATGGAACCAAAATTTATTGAGGCCCTGCTGTTTGCTAGGCATCATGATAGGTCCTAGGCGTATGTGTTTTAGATTTTTGCAGATCTGCCTGGGAAATGCTTCTTTTCTCTCAGGGAAGACAAACCAATAATTATAACACATTGTATTAACAGAATTATGTACAAGAGGGTTGGAGGCACAGGAGAAGAGCATGTAAATTATTCTCAGTGGTCACTAAAGTTTTCTGAAGAAGTATTTCTTGAGATGGAGTCTCATGCAGTCTCCCAGGCTGGAGTGGAGTGGTGCCATCTCAGTTTACTGCATCCCCCACCTCCCAGGTTCAAGCAATCCACCTGTCTCAGCCTCCCAAGTACCTGGGACTACAGGCATGCACCACTGTGCCTGGCTAATTTTTGTATTTTTAGTAGAGATGAGGTTTCACCATGTTGGCCAGGCTGGTCTTGAACTCCTGACCTCAAGTGATCCACTTGTCTCAGCCTCCCAAAGTGCTAGGATGACAGGCACGAGCGCCCAGCCTCAAAGAGGTATTTTTTATGCAAAGAAGAGTAGAGGTCATTTTAGGTAGAGGAAACAGCATGGACGTAAAGCATAGTGGCCGGAGCTATAGTGACTTCCCCCGGGAACTACGGGTAATTCAACCTCTGCCTCCTGGGTTCAAGTGATTCTCCTGCCTCAGCCTCCTGAGTAGCTGGGATTACAGGCATGTGCCACCACACCCGGCTAATTTTGTATTTTTAGTAGAGACGGGGTTTCTCCATGTTGGTCAGGCTGGTCTGGAACTCCTGACGTCAGGTGATCTGCCCGCCTTGGCCTCCCAAAGTGCTGGGATTACAGGCATGAGCCACTGCACCCAGCCTAATTTCTGAATTTTCTAAGATTATTTTTTAAGAAGAAAGAACCCCTAAAAATCTAATATGCACTGTGACCCTTAAAAGAAACAGCAGGAAGTAAAAGCT
This sequence comes from Pongo abelii, assembly GCF_028885655.2. Lineage (NCBI taxonomy): Eukaryota > Metazoa > Chordata > Mammalia > Primates > Hominidae > Pongo > Pongo abelii. The sequence continues at coordinate 20,969,222 of NC_071990.2, forward strand.
GATAATTTAATGCATATTAAATAAATATAACAAATAGTATATGTTTAATGTGTTTTCCTTAGTGGGAGAATACAGGCTGGAACTGGATGGTGGAGAAAGACTCAAGGATAAAATTGAGAGGAAAAAACAAAGTATAGGAATGGAGAACAAAAGACTGGGGAGGGGCCAGGTGTGGTGGCTCACGCCTGTAATCCCAGCACTTTGGGAGGCTTGAGGTGGGCGGATCACCTGAGGTCAGCAGTTGGAGACTAGCCTGGCCACATGGTGAAACCCCATCTTTACTAAAAATACAAAACTTAGCTGGGCATGGCATGGTGGTGTGCACCTGTAATCCCAGCTACTCGGGAGGCTGAGGTAGGAGAATCACTTAAACCTCAGAGGCGGAGGTTACAGTGAGCTGAGATCGTGCCATTGCACTCCAGCCTGGGTGACAGAGTGAAACAGTCTCAGGAAAAAAAAAAAAAAAAAAAAAAGAAAAGAAAAGATGGAGAGTGGAGAGCACACACCGGGTAGTGGGAGGTAGAGTTAGCAGATTTTCCAAGGATTTTTAAATGATGTGTACTTGATGTAGGTTTCCCTGCCATCCAGTGCTCTTTAACTATTGATCCCCATAATCATTATTTACAGTTTTTGTGTTTGTAGTTATTTTTAGAGACTACTCATGAGTAATTGAAACAACTTATCTTGGAAATTTTCCTCAAAGATAAAGCAGGAACTACTAGAGAAATGCTACTTCTTGACCAGATAAAATCAGTCTTCACCCATATTTTAATTTATTACAGTGAAGCTCATACATAGTTATAGTGAGCCATAATCTTTTAAAATTGAATTTTGGCAAAGTTTGATTTTTCAAAGAGGATTTTCTTTGTGGTGAGACTATTTTATTGAGGATATTATCCTTCTTTTATTGTCAGACTTTTAGGTCTTCTACTTCTGTCTCCTGTCCTCTCAAATTGCTATGGAGCAGAGATGGGAATCTAGCTGTTGGGGTTGCTGTTTATTCAGGGAAAAAATGGCTTGTTTTTCATCTACAGGCTGGTCTGTAATTGCTTGGGTAAGATGATAATGGAATCTCATAACTAAACTTAAGGCCTTTTGCCTGTACAGTGCATTTCATTCTTTCCAGTATTTGCTTTTCCTTTTACCAAAATTAATGCATCAAAAGAATGGTGGACGATCTGATGAACATAATGTTCATTTAAAAAGTTGGGTAGACTGAACAATTTTTGGGAAAACGAACACAAGTCAGGTAGATGAACAATTTTAGAAAAAAGTAGAATCTTCCCTTGGATGCATAAAAAAACCCTAATTTCTGTCTCCTACTTTCCTACCCCACCACTTTCTTTTTTTGCATGTATTTTTTTTTACAGGCATGAAGTTTTTAATGGGCATTCACTTCTCTTATCTTAGTTCTTCCTGCTTTCATCTCTTTTTCATTTTCTTTTTCTTTTTTTTTTTTTGAGACGGAGTCTTGCTCTGTCACCCAAGCTGGAGTGCAGTGGCGGGATCTCGGCTCACTGTAAGCTCCGCCTCCCGGGTTCACGCCATTCTGCTGCCTTAGCCTCCCGAGTAGCTGGGACTACAGGCGCCCGCCACCACGCCTGGCTAATTTTTTGTATTTTTAGTAGAGACGGGGTTTCACCGTGTTAGCCAGGATGGTCTCGATCTCCTGACCTCGTGATCTGCCCGCCTTGGCCTCCCAAAGTGCTGGGATTACAGGCGGCCCCCTCTTTTTCATTTTCATTTGTTTATTTTCCTGACATTTACTTACCAAATTCCAAGTTATAGTGCAGACTGGGACTATCTTACTGAACCTGACATTGTGTCCATTTTAAGCCAGCCCAGCAGGCCCTTCATTTTGGTCTAAGGCTGTGTTCTTAAAGACTGTCCCATTGTATCCCCACCACCAATAAGGATGGATGTGAAGGGTCCGGGACATTAGTCAGTGTCCCCTTGCCAGCTCTTAGCTAATAGCCAGTTTAATGGTGAATCCATATCTGTCGTGAGCTGGAAGAGCTGAAGGGCACACAGTAAGGGCCAAATAAATGTTTGGATGAATTGAGAACTGAACGTGCAAAGAAATAAAGCTCATAACTGAAGTCCTTAAGAAATGAAGCTTTTTAGGCAAGCACTTCTGTCCGTAAGTCTAGCCAATTAAGTGTGCAGATATAAGCATGTGTCCCAAAGTGTGTCCATTAGTGACTACTGAAGCCCTCAGGTGCTCTGGTGACTTCATATGCAAGCGTGGCCTGGCAGGAACTGCCTGTGCTATGACTAATCAGGAGACTTTCCAGGGAAAAGGATGTCAGGCATGGGGATTCCACATTTAGCGTCACTTTTAGTATGTAATGACTTCCATATCCTATTTGAGGGATCCATTCTCATTAGGATTCATGCTTGAAATACACCCTTACAAAAGCTGAACTTTCTCACGTTGACTAAGAACAAGATCATCTTTGACAGATTTTTTAATTGAATTGGCAAAGCAAAATTCTCCTCAAGTCCAAGGGTTTCATTTTGCTCATGCTCTTTCGTTCCATTGTGTTTTAAACCAGGTTGCTATTATATAGAGTATTTTAGCAGCCTTGATCTTGGAGACATCAAGACCATTGTTCCTGTTGTTGCTGATTTAGTGTTACAGCTGCTTCCTCTTTATGTGATTTAATTTGAGGTTTCAGCCCACCAGGGGGCTATTGGTCCCCACCTATGCAGCTTGAAGAGCTGGCTGTTGTTTCTCTATGGATGTTATTTCCATTCCTATTCATAGCGATTTTTCCCCTTCTATATTCATCTAGCAACAGCAAGGCACTGTTCCAGGAACCCGCACTCTCTACATAAGGCATAACATGGAACCATTTGGATGGAAAAATTATAAATTAAAATTATTCTGTTCATTTTAAAATATTCATATTGTGTTGCTCAAATGCCAGTAACTGGAAAATCATGGATAATGTCCTGTTTTTATAACCTCTTTCAGAATGTTTTAAAATCTGTTTATGTTGTTACTTAGCCATCTCTTTTCCTGGAGTGGATTTTGTGATAAGATTTTGTTAAAAAAAAAGATTGTATGAGTCCAGTGCCTAATGGCAGATATAATATTAAAGATGATACCACTAATTTCAGTCCAGTTTTTAAATAGAAAAAGATTTATTCCATGTACAGAGAATATTTATAAAATTATATGCCTCTAAAAATAGCCTATGGACATGCCAGACTATTTCTTTGGAGGATAAAGCTTTTTATTAAATGATTAAGATTAAGTGAAGGTTTATTATTTCTGGAACTAGGTATTTAATTTAAACTATGAAAACCCATATATCCATAATACTACTAATTTTCAGATGCTAAAAATATCTTCAGCTTTTAAAATGTATTGAGCTTTTTATTTTTTAAAAAGCTTTTTAAGTGCTCTTTTTTCTGTGTATTCTGTTCTCAGTGCTAAGTTATTGATTCTTTAATTTGGGAAAACTAAAATCTTATTTCTATCCTTGTATTTTCCATGTTGTGTGGGTGTGGGTGAGGATGTGTATGTCTCAGAAAGATAGACAGGCAGGAAAAAGTGAAAATGTTTTCATATGGTTTAGTTTTTTGCTAAAGTAATTATATTTCTTATGCTAAAGGAAAGAATAGTGATTGGAAATCTTTTTGCTGTGTTTTTTTCTACCTCTTGGAACATATAAGAGGAGTGAAGATCTTTATTTTATGCTTTTTTATTCTGTGAGTTTTAAGTCCACGTTCACACAAAAGCCATGTGTTTTATTTGTTGTCTCTCTTGGCTAGCAATATTTAAATGGATTTTTGAAACTCTTCTGTTCTGTCAACTAAAGGTAATTTAAAATTATAATTTTAAGACACTTTCTAGAAACTTATACTTTGGTTCAGGCTAAAGTCTTCAGTTTGTGTGCCTGTGTGTGTGTGTTGAGGTTCTTCAGAAGCAACAAACCACTTGAGCGTGAACAAATTTCACAGGCTCACTTCATTGTTTGTTTTAGCCTTGTTAATCATTTGGCCTTTTAAAATAGGCTGATCATTTCATTGAATATGGATTGAGAAAAGTTCTGTGTGCCATGAAAGGCCTGAATGGCTCTTGCTGACTCTGTTTTATTCATTTTAAATAACATGAGGGGGATCCCAAAGTATTTCCTCTGGACTTTTGAAGCAGTATCATTGCAGGGTATGATATTTGAAGTCAGGATTCTTTATAACAATAATAACGACCAAAATATATATACATTTTCCTAAAGTCTGATTTGTGGAAAATAGAAAGCAAACTGTCAGTAAACAGGTTTTCCAACACAAACACTCAGTTTAGGCAGCAACCAACTTTTTTGAATGCAGCAATAAAATGAATACTATTTTTAATTGAATAATGAAGACAGACTAGAATAGTTGCTATGAGAAAAATGGGTACCTTATAATTAATAATATGTGAGCTAAACCTTAACTACACTTGACATTTTTCCTTAGGTTGGTGCCATACTGATTAATGAGTTCACTGCTGATAGTGCCTATTCTGTGGAGTGACTGTTTCAGTTCCAGGGCTTAGAGTGTTCAATAAAATAGGTATTTTCTGAGGTGGGACTGAGGCTTTAGTCTTGATCAAAGTGCTTTGGGGGAAGCACAGTTGAACTGATTGTCTGTGAATGTTAATCACTTCATAGGACACACTGATAATTTACAGCATTGTTGTAACTCTCTGGTGTTCGTAAAATGAACTTAATAACCCACTGGCACCATGGGATAAGCTGCTTTTTCTCTGCATTTGAATACCCAGACTGCCTGAATAATAGTGTTGAGAAATACTGCATTAAAAAGAGTGAGCAGCTGTATGATGAAGGAAACAGCTCTGCCACAGATTCCTTAATTATCTCCTTTGATTCACAGAGGGTGTTTGTGAGATATGGTTGACCAGTGAAGACACGGGGGCTTATGGCAGAGATATTGGCACCAATCTCCCCACACTCCTGTGGAAACTGGTTGAAGTGATTCCTGAGGGAGCAATGCTGAGGCTTGGCATGACAAATCCGCCCTATATTTTAGAGCATCTGGAGGTAAGGAAAAGCACCCTATTTGCATGCTGACATAGACACTAACCAATCCAGACACTATGGCAGCCTCAGTATCATCGCATCAGCTTCATTTAAAACTCCTTCACATTTTTTTTTTTTTTTTGTAGTCCCGCATTTCCAAGAATGAATCAAGACTTTCAAATCCCCTCTTTTGGCAGGCAACACTTTTTTACTTCCTCATCATTAATTAACATTGCCCAAATTGTTCAATACTTGCCACCTTGCCACAGTTCTTTGTTTCTTGTTTGTAGTCCTTCAGTCTTCCAGCACATAAATTTGCCTCAGTTCCTCCATTTTGACCCCTTGTCTGATTCAGTACTGCTAATATGTTGCATTAATTTTGCAACCCACAGTCAATATTGTGTTATCCAAACTACTGTTAGCCATATCAGAAAAGGTACTGTGCTTGAAGCTTGAGGATGAATTTTCAATTTCATCCATTCATCTGGAGATACATAGGGGTGAAGTTGAATCAGAGGGACACAGAGCAAGGTACTCTTCCACTTGATTTGCACATGCATTACTGTGGCACCTGTATTCCCATTGTAAGGCCCATCCCTGAATACAAGACATTTTCTTTCAGAGAGTTTCCTTCCTTGTTTTTCATTTATTGACATAATGGTAATCACTGTGAACAAAGGTGATTCTGAGATCCCTGATTTTGTTTTTATACTTTTCCACAGATCGGGATGCTTACCCTTAAGTAGCTGTGTCAAACTAGACAAATGGGCATATGTCCAGGTAACTGTGGTACCTGATGGCAAATGCCACAGTAAATATGAGCAAAGAATATGGACAGGGGAGCAACCATATGAATGAAGAAGTACTTGCTAGGATCCATGACTACTATTTGAGAAACAAAATAATTACTTTAGACCCATAGTTATGGACATAAAATCGGATTAGTGCAGTTGCAAAGTCGTGTGTAAAGCATGAAAACGAATAACTTTTATTTTTTTCAAGTGTGTTCTTTGCAGTATGTTTGTGCAGAAAAATAACATCCCAAAAAGCTAAAAGCAACCACTGTTGCTGAAATTTAATGCAAATGCTAATGGATAGCTAAACATTTACAAGATTATTTCGCTGATTTGATTTTAAGACTATACTTGTTGAGGTTTTTGTTGAACGGCTTCCTTAATATCAACAACGTATTTCAGAAATTCTGAAAACAGAGTTAATAATTTGACTGCTAATTATAAATACATAATGAGGGAGTTTAGCAATTTTAATTTTATTATTTACATTTTTCTAGCTAGCTCTTTCTAGTAAGGGTATATGAGTTATATGTTAAGTTTAGTACTTTAGACAGTGTGGGATGATTATGATTTGCTATTTAAAAATAAGTTGCAGGCATGTCAACTTTTACTTAACACTGACTCAACACTTGATAAAGCAAAGTGATTCTCTGTAAAAAAAAAAAAAAAAAAATGAAATATGCTAAGAGCTATGACAGTCTTGCTGTGTTTGCAGTAAATGTGAGGCATACATCGTGAAGACCAGGAGATGCACTAGATGTGTGGAGGGTAGGAAGGGAAACAGGCCCCATCAATATAAGGTTTATGATAACAGCCCCTTTTTTTGGATTGGAAAAGATCTGATCAGGGATCCAGGGACCCACAAGAGATAGAGTCAAGTAAGTTCAACAAGGAAGAAGCACAAGGAAGAAAAATCTTGTGTTGGCTCTGAGGTAACTAACTAAATACTCCTTGGAATAAATTCAGCATTTTAATTGATTGCAAGATTGCAGCAGCTAATACTGTGTGTATAGCAAATCCCAGTGCTCAGCACCTGAAGTAGTGCCAGACTTGTTGACCTCTGAATAGATGCTCCAGGAGAGCTTCTAAAAATCAACAAAAGATCTGAAATATAACTTTATACTTTGCCTGGAAAACACCAGATGTTTAGTTCATAGATCATAGTTGGAGTGATAACAAGTTTTGATGGTCATGACATTATATGTTTTAAAATCCTTTGAAGTATGTATCATGTTGACCTTTCGTCCTACATTGTCATCTTGAGGCAACAATCTTGTTACATCTGTCTGTGGATCTATCCCACCCAGTAGTGGCTCAATAAATGAGTGAATATGAGAATGAATACAGGAAGAGCTGCCTAGGCTCAGTGGCTCACACGTGTAATCCCAGCACTTTGGGAGGCCGAGGCAGGTGGATCACTTGAGGTCAGGAGTTTGAGACCAGCCTGGCCAACATGGTAAACCCCATCTCTACTAAAAACACAGAAATTAGCTGGGCAGGGTGATAGGTGCCTGTAATCCCAGCTACTCAGGAGGCTGAGGCAGGAGAATCGCTGGAGCCCAGGAGGCAGAGGTTACAGTGAGCCAAGATTGTTCCACTGCACTCCAGCCTGGGTGACAAAGCAAAGCAAGATTATCTCAAAAAAAAAAAAAAAAAAAGGAAGAGCCTTCTTCATAAAATAAATTATACAGCCCATACCGTAGTCTTGAACTTTGAAACCCTAACCCCTGGCCAGAAGAGGCAGCAAAAGATGATGAAGTAAATGAGCTTCAAGAGTGAGAATTTTTCCCCATAGAAAGCCACTCAATGCTCTGCACTTTATGTGCAGGAGGTAATCCAGGCTGTGATAGCACACCCAGGGAGAAAGCCAACCAAAAGAAACAGAGCAAAAGGAAACAAAAATATGCAAGAATCAAAGGTCTACACCATCTCAAAGTAAGAGGTTTTAAACTCTTCCTTTGTTTCCTGGACCAGACCTTCACACCTTGCTGTTTCTTCTCATCCTCCTCTGCATGGCAGAGCCCGGAACACTCAGGATTCCACAAACACATCATTAAGTAACAGAAAAGGTGACTAAGCCCCAGAAGGCTTACATGGCTTTCCAGTGTCAAAAAGGGCAGTAGGGAAGGGAACCCAAATCTGGTGCTCCTCAGTCCTGTGCACAGCAATACCTTGTAAATTTCCATTTTCCTCTCACTAGGCTTAGACCTGTCTACAGAAATTACTTTACTTATCTCAAGGGTACCGAACAGAGTTCACCAACAAGAAAAAAACAGAAGATGAAAACAGAAAAAAATAACAGCAAATGAAGGTGGTGATTTTTTAAACTATAGGGATTGAAGGAATCCACTCTTGAAATAACTACCCTGATGCTTTAATACCTTCAGGGCAAGGATTTCTTGAGAATTTTATTGGGAAGACTCAGCGTTCCTGTGTTTTTGGAAGATGCTTCACACAACAGACTTTAATTAGAGAGTACTTGGCTGGTCTGTTTTCCTTCCTCTTCATTCTGTTCACTTCTTATTCACCTGACTCTCAGATTTTTTAAAAACACCTTTTACCAACTTAAAAAAAACCGAACAGTTTAAAGGGAAAGTTATATAGGAAAGCACCAAAGTTTTTATCATTGTTTAAAAGTATGCTGGGGAAAGATACATCTATTGAGAATACATTTTATTCAATCTCCATAGGAATAGAGGATGCACATTACACTTAACACAGGATCACTTTTGAGGTTTCTTCAAGAGTCTAGCGTTGTGTGTGGCATTTTATGTAGTAAATATTGAATACATGTGTACTGAATAAAAGGAAGGGAAGGAAAACTCTTTATCACTCATAGGCAGACAAGTAGTGAAGTGTGTGTTTAGGACATCTGCAAACCTTATTTTTAGTATCACTGCCCTTAAAAAACAATATAGGATTCATTTAAATTATGATATAGCTGACAAAAGATATCTCAAACATATATATTGTGAAAAAAACACGCTGGGATTGAAGAAATATACCTATGAGCTTATACAGTGCTGTAGTAAACTTGCATATGATAATAGAATCAATAGATAAAACAATAAACATGCTTTATGTCACCTTAAAGTCCCTATTGCCTAAAGGATAAGAATAAGCCCTTGAGGACATTCAGGGTACTTATTTTCTTCTATTACATTCTTATTCCTTTGTCCCTTGAGTAGCACCCTAATGATACCTCCTATATATCTTTTTTTTTTTTTTTTTACCATTTCATACTCCTGAAATGTTTACATTACCTTTTTCTCATGATATACTTACCATATGATGACAGTTGGCAGTAATGTGTTAATCAGACATACTAATATTTGCTACTACATGTGTTGGCTAATATATCACCCCTATAGTGGCAAATAAGATGTATTTTCCCTGTGTTTGCTTTCCTATTGATATTTTTAATGTAATAACCTTTGCATATTCCTCTTTATTGAACTCTGACCTTATAGAAAGTGAAGCGGTTTATGAATTTGATTACTCTTAAAACTACATTTCTTAGTTTTGTCCTGCTAGTGATAGGTAGCCTACAGCTAAAGTATTAATTCAGACTGAAAATAATACATGTGAACCCAACAAGGTTCACATGAGCCCAGTGATAGTGGTATAATGGCTGCTGCTAATGAGGCACCTGAAATCACTGCTAACTGATAAAATCAGTACAATTTATCAAGTGCTTATTGTTTGCAAGAAACTGAGTGCTTTACATGTGTGATCTCTTTTTCTTCTTACAACAGGCTAGCTATATAGATATTATTATCCTCAATTTTCTTTTGCCCACTTTTTTGAGATGGGGTTTTGCTTTGTTGCCCAGGCTGGAGTGCTGTGGCTATTCATAGGTGTGATCATAGCGCTCTACAGCCTTGAACTCCTGGGCTCAAATGATCCTCCTGCCTCAGCTGGGACTACAAACACACACCACTCTGCCTGGCTGTTATTTTTGTTTTGTTAATTGAGAAGCCATGGGTTAGAAAGGTTAAATAACTGGCTAAACCGCATAGCCAGTTAGCAGCTGAACTGGTTTCTAATCTATTCTAATTCGCAAATGCTTTCTACTCTACTGCAACTTCAAGGAAGCCTTCCCAAACTCTTCCCACATACTTTCTGTGCTTCATAGCACCTCTGTTCAACAAGTCTCTGTCTCTTTGGGCACTCATCATGGTGCATCATGATTATTTATTTATGTTGAAATCCAACATGACTGTTATCGTAAGGGAGATGTTGTCTTATCCATCTTTGTATATCAGTGCCTGTGATAACACACACTTCATATACTTAATAAATGTTTACTGAATGATGTGATAGCTCAAAGTTTAGCTTATTAACTGTTCCTTGACTTCATGCCTCATGTATTGAAGTACCTTCATATCTGCTGAGCATCCAGTTTTGGAAGAGTTTGGGAACGGTTGTCATATATGTTTCTCATGAGTCACATGTCTGTGAAGATGTACTGGATGGTTAGGGATTCATCTAAGGGATGCGTTATGTTTATCTGCCCAGCTAAAATACTATAGCAATAGATAGTATCTTTAGGGCTGTCTAGAACAAATGAGCTTATTGTATGATTATCGAATTTGTAGATGATCTAGGCTCTTCTTTCTTCTCTTCCTGCTTCTTAACTTACACTGCTTTTAAAATCTCCACTAGAGAGGATAAATTAAAATCAGACAGTTTGTCTTGGTTTTAGTTTCATGAATTGGCTGATAGGGAAAAGATGTTAAAGCTCTTGGGCAGTGAGGAAAAGAGTAAGTATCTGGATTTTACGTATTTAAGACACATGCATGCATATGTTCATTGCAGCACTATGCACAATCGCAAAGACATGGAATCAACTTAAATGCCCATCCACAGTAGACTGGATAAAGAAAGTGTAGTACGTATACACCGTGGAATACTGTGCAGCCATAAAAAACAACAAGATCATGTCCTTTGCAGGAACATAGATGGAACTAGAGGCCATTATCCTTAGCAAACTAACGCAGGAACAGAAAACCAAATACCACATGTTCTCACTTACAAGTGGGAGCTAAATAATGAGAACACGTGGACAGATAGAGGGGACAACAGATACTGGGGCCTACTTGAGGGAGATAGGGGGGAGGTGGGAGAGATTCAGAAAAAGAAAATGTTGGCTGGGTGCAGTGGCTCACGCCTGTAATCCCAGCACTTTAGGAGGCTGAGGCGGGTGGATCACAAGGTCAGGAGATCGAGGCCATCCTGGCTAACACGGTGAAACCCCGTCTCTACTAAAAATACAAAAAATTAGCCGGGTGTGGTGGCGGGTGCCTGTAGTCCCAGCTACTCAGGAGGCTGAGGCAGGAGAATGGCGTGAACCCGGGAGGTGGAGCTTGCAGTGAGCTGAGATTGCACCACCGCACTCCAGCCTGGGCAAAAGAGCAAGATTCCATCTCAAAAAAAAAAAAAAAAAGAAAAAGAAAAAAAAAGGTCAAGTACTACGCTTAGTACCTGGATGACTAAATACTCTGTACACCAAACCCCCAAGTCATAAGTTTACCTATATAACAAGCCTGCACATGTACCCCTGAGCCTAAAATAAAAGTTAAAATGTTTATTTTAAAAAGTTATCCTGGTCCTCCCTCTGTCATGAATAGTTCAGAGTAACTTATCTCCCTTTAAGAGACTTGCGTGTCTCAAAATTGTATGAGAATTCTAGTGCATTACTCACAACCTGCGCCAGAGAGGGCAAACTGGTTAATCTAGATTGCAAGTGCTTATTAAGGACTATTCCTGTATTCAAATTATAATAAAACAAGTTATATATTTTTAAACATATTACTTTGTAAAATATTGCCAAAAAACATTGACACTAACATTCACATTGATATTATGCTACATTTTATTTAGCTTGAATTAAAATATATAGTATTGCTCAAGATTTATAGTTAGTATACTTATGGTACATGTCATCATAAGGTTAATTACAAATAGTGATATTTTAAATATCTCTTCTGTTTTTGGTTTGGAAATCTTTTAATCACTGTAACAAATCAGCTTCCTGCTATCCTAGATTTTTGTATGTTTACTTCTACTTCAGTGACCTTATATTCTAACCTAATTCTATATTTAGTGAAATAAATTCATCTGCTGAAAGACAGTAGATACCTGTCAAGGACTTTTGTTGCATAGTAATTTATGAACATTAATCATATGTTTGCCTTTGCCGAATTTTAAAAAATGCCTCATAGTTTCAAAATAATAGCAAACTCAATACATGCTGTGCTTATGTTTCATCAAAGCAATACAGATTTTCCAAACTGAACTCAGCAGTTGAAGCTGTGTCTTTAAACATTTCTCTTCCTTAGGGTTTATACTTTCTGGAATAACAGAATAATATGTAAATATATTCTCTGCTGTTGTATACAAAATATTTTTCCCCTTTTGATGAATAAAAAGACATGCTAGATTACTTATTTTCAGCAAGGAAATGGAAAGGAAAAATCTTTTATTTCAACCATCCACCTATAGCTTTTGAGACATGTCAGTATGTGGTTTGATCTAACAGTTGGCACTGTTTTTTGCCATTTATAATCATCAGTGCTCTATTTGATTCTTATCCTGGCACTTGCGAATAAATTTTAAGAGGTCAGTGAAACACCTAAAACTAGAAACAGAAGTTTGTGTCTTTCTGAATATTAAAGAGAGAAAACTTTTATCAAATATTAAAAGGGCTCATATACATTTTCTTTTTAAGTTTATCAGGCTTCATTGGGAACCTAATTCTGAGAGCTGGGAACAGCCTCTCTGGAAGGGAAGATGTGGATGAAAGGAATGTCCTTTCTTGCCTGCCAAAGGATCTAATACTGATAAAAGATGAAATTGAAATGCTACTTCCCCTTAGCAAAATTATAGGCTCTACCTAACATTCTAACTCTTCAACTTCTCTGCTAGTTCTGGGTTTGAGCAGCAGGAAGCTTTAGTCAGGCCCTTCCACTAAAAAAAAAAAAGATTTGCATCTCTGCCCATACCTGGGTCTCAGCCTCTTTGTTCTGTGATACTACTCGCTTGTGCCCTTGTCCAGGCCTCAGCCCCTAATTCCAGCCCTGCCCAAGAAGCCAAAGCTTTTCTTGATCTCAACTACTCAGAAAAATGTACCGAGCTTGTTGCTTCCTACTACTGAGTCTTTGTTTGTAATGTTAAGTCTGGGTGAGTAAGCCTCATGATTATATGTAGATTGAAGGACCCCAAAATAAATGAACTTGTAAATAGACTTTATTTCAGAACAGATTGCACTTTGTTGCTGCTGAATGTTATTTTATCCTTATTGTGCCAGGTATATTTTCTGGGGAAAATGAGCTATTTTGTGGGTAAATGTTTCTCATGTTGAAAATATTGGGTACCTCTGTCTTCCTGAGGAACACAAGAACATGCCTGGATCATACTTAAAAATTCTCTTTATATGGCCATCAATAATTTATACAGAGACCTGTCTTATGTGCTTCACTGGTATTCTCAGTTCCGGTGTCTATATTATGAGAAAGCAGGCATGAGAGAATAAATCTAGTGTGAGAATATAAACAGCCAAATCATTCATGCTTGTCCTGAAATGCTTTAATCCACATTGTGGTATAAACTTCTGAACTTCCCAAACTTAGACAAATTTACAAGAATAAAACAACCCCATTAAAAACTGGGCAAAAAACATGAACAGAAACTTTTCAGAAGACGACGTACATGTGGCCAACAATCATATGAAAAAAAAACTCAACATCACCGATCATTAGAGAAATACAAATCAAAACCACAATGAAATACCATCTCACACCAGTCAGAAGGGCTATTATTAAAAAGTCAAAAAATAACAGATGCTGGCGAGGGTATGGAGAAAAAGGGGTGCTTATGCACTGTGGATGGGAGCATAAATTAGTTCAACCATTGTGGAAGACTTTGTGGAGATTTCTCAAAGACCTGAAGACAGAAATACCATTTGTCCGAGCAATCCCATTACTGGGTACATACCCAAAGGAATATAAATCATTCTGTTATAAAGTCACATGCATGGGTATGTTCATAGGAGCACTATTCACAATAGCAGAGACATGGAATCAACCTAAATGCCCATCAGTGATAGACTAGATCAAGAAATGTGGTACATAGACTATGCAACCATAAAAAAAGAACGAAATCATGTCCTTTGCAGGGACATGGATGGAGCTGGAAGCCATTATCCTCAGCAAATTAACACACAAACAGAAAACCAAATACCACATGTTCTTGCTTATAAGTGGGAGCTGAATGGTGAGAACACGTGGACACATGGTGGGGAACAACACACACTGGGGCCTGTCACCGGGGCATGGCGGGGTGGGAGGAGGGAGAGCATCAGGAAGAATAGCTAATGGGTGCTGGGTAATGAAATAATCTGTACAACAAACCCCCATGACACAAGTTTACCTATGTCTCAGGGCTACCCATGTACCCCTGAACTTAAACAGAAGTTAAAAACAGAAGAACAAAACTTCTGAACTTCTCAACCACTGTCATCATTTTTTTCCCTCTTGCCATTGACCCAAATTATTGAATATTGTTTATAAAATGCAGTGACACATGGATATTTGTTCCCAAAAGAGACGATTAATTTTCCTGAGAGGAAAAGAACATAGGGATACCATGGTTGTCAAGATGATGAGTGAAAAGGCCTTAGCAAATCCTTTATAAAGAAACTGATGTTTGGCCAGGTGCAGTGCCTCACACCTGTAATCCCAGCTATTTGGGAGGCCAAGACAGGAGGATTGCTTGAGGTCAGGAGTTTGAGACCAGCCTGTTCAATACAGTGAGATCCATCTCTACAAAAAGTTTTTTTAAATTAGCTGGGTATGGTGGCGCACATCTGTAGTCCCAGCTACTCAGGAGGCTGAGGCCGATTATGACTTGGACCCAGGAGTTCAAGACTGTGGTGAGCTATGATCACCCTGGCTTGAGCATTGAGACCCTGTATCTTGAGAAGAGAAGACTGTAGTGAGCTATGATCATATAACTGCACTCTGAGCATTGAGACCCTGTATCTAGAAAAGAGGAGAGGAGATGGGAGGGGAGGGGAGGAGAGGAAAGGAGAGGGGAGGGGAGGGGAGGAAGAATATTATAATCGTAGTTGAATATCTATCCTGGGTCATGATTCTCTGTATGTATATTTTTTGAGGAAAAATACTCTTTTAAAATAAATATAAAGATCTCTCTCACATACTTGAAAAACATAAAAATTTACATATTTCAACTATGACACACATCTATTCCTTCTTCATCTGTTAGTATTCTAGTGTACACTTCCGTTTCTATAGAAGGGCATTAGGTATGTATATGGTTTAATTTACATCTTAAAAGGCATTTCACATTGCCAGTCCCCTGAATCCTTAATTTCACCTGGAGTAGCTGAGAAGGCTTTCATGTCACCTGTCAAAATTAGTGCAGTTCAAACTCCATAATACACCAGCTGTGGGCTTTATCTTCCTCATTAATTTAGGAAGTCAGTTATGCTCAAACCATTGAGAAAAGCTGCCTTTGACATTCCTTCACAAGCACAGAGAATGACTGACACATAAGGCAATCCACGTAGTTTCCTTTACACTTTTCTATTCTACAATCCTCTTGGTATTGACTTCTTTGCTCTAATAGCCTATGAAAGGCTACCTTAGGCACTTGCTAATTCAGCACTTAGTAAAATGAAATCGTCATATTTTATATCAGGTAGGTAATGGAATTTTCAGGTGATTCATGATCTAGAACAGAAAGGTGGTTAATGAAGTTAATGGTTCATAGAATAGTTGAGGGACATTCTGCATATTTGTCAGAAAGCAGAGTCCGTTCCCTTCATCTGCTTCTGTTTATTTCTAAGATACTAAATTGTTGCTTTTAGATCTGATATATATCTGTTCTCTACATCTTCCTGACCCTACCACAGAAATGCTCCACTTGAAAATGTTCAGCTTTCAAAATTTAAGCTCAAAAATTCTTTAATATCATTTAACAGTAAATAATGATTATGTCCTAAGTTGGAAACATAAGGGTTATTATTATTATAGACTCCTACTGCTCAGAACTCTTTTATTTGAATGTGTTGTATCAGAACTATCGAATATTAAACATGGGCACAATCCATGTTTAATCACTTTCAGGATCAGAGGATGCTGCATGTAGGCCAGAGAAAATCAAACTGATTGTTTAGCATAATCCTGAAAGATCCCCAATTATTCATTAGTCTGAGGGGGAAATGGTTTCTTTTTATAGCATGTATTATTGTGTATTTTTAAAAACTGCTGCAGAAAGTTTACTATCAATATAACATTGATTAGAGAAAATACTGTCATTAAGTCTGTTTCTAATATATGGTCATAAAGAAGTAGTCTTCATAGTTTAATGTTAAAATATTTTTAAAAGCATTCTCTGTATCAGCTTTTATTTTGCAATGTCATATGGAATGTCAGCCTACCTTCTGATCGGTGGAAATTTCAGACATTAATCTTTTAGTTAAGTGGCTCCTACATTTTCAGTCTTTATTTTTCCTACCTCAACAGACTCTTTTTATTTTTTGTTGTTGTTTCTGTATTCTTCCATTTTTGCCTTTGTATTGGTTTATCTATTGTAACAAAGTACCACAAACTGGATATTTGGGGAACTCTGAGAGAGAATCTGTTCTGTTCTTGTCCCCCAGCTTCTAGTGGTTACTGACAATACTTGGCATTCCTTGGCTTATAGACATATCACTCCAATTTTTGTCTCAGTCTTCACCTGGCATTCTTTTCTCTGTCTCTGTTTCCAAATGTCCTCCTCTTATACACCAGTCATTGGATTAGGGTCCACCTTAATTCATTATGACCTCATTTTAACTTGATTATATCTATTAAGACCCTGTTTCCAAGTATTGTCACATTCACAGCTACTGGGGGTTAGGACTTATATTTACATCTTTTTAGGGGACACAGTTCAACTCATAACAGCCTCCTTTTGTAGTAAATAGAAATTCTTTAGTATGACATTTTAATTACTTTGTTGTTTCTTTTACTATATATATTTTAAGTCATTTTTATAGTGGTTATCAAGGGATTACAATTAATATTCTAATTTATAACACTCTAATTTTGATCAATATTAACTTAATTATAATAACATATGAAAACTTTGCTCCTATGTAGTTCCCTTCCCTCCCCACTTCTTTTTGTTGTTACTGTCATAAACATTACATATTTATACAGTGTATGCTCAGTAGCACAGATTTATAATTAGCACTTTGTGCAGTTGTCTTTTAAATCAGATAATATAAAAACAAGAGTTACAAACAAACCACAATTATACTGTCTTTTATGTTTACATATGCAGTTACATTTACTGCTGCTCTTTATTTCTTCCTGTGCATTGGAGAGTCCTTTCATTTCAGCCTGAAGGGTTTCATTTAGCATTTCTTGAGAGGCAGATTTGCTAACAACTAATTCCTCTTGGTTTTCGTTTATCTGGGAATGACTTAATTTCTTCTTCATTTTTGAAGAGCAGCTTCTCTGGATATAAAATTCCTGGTTGGCAGTCTTTTTCTTTCAGCATTTTATATCATCTTACTTCCCTCTCTTCCATATGGTTTCTTTGGAGAAACCAAATGTTAATCTTACTGAGGATCCCTTATCTATAAGTTGCTGACCTCTTGCTGCTGTCAGGATTCGCTTTTTGTCTTTGACTTTCAACAGTTTGATTATGATGTGTCTAGGTGTAGATCTCTTTGAGTCTATCCTACTTGAAGTTTCTAGAGCTTTTACGATGTGTTGATTAATGTTCTTTTTTGTTTTCGGTTTTTTTTTTTTGGACCAGGGTCTCACTCTGTCACCCAGGCTAGAGTGCAGTGGTGTAGTCATGGCTCACTGCATCCTTGACTTCCTGGGCTCAAGCCCTTCTCTCATGTCAGCATCCCAAGCAGCTGGGGCTACAGGTGTGTGCCACCACACCCAGCTAGTTTCTGTATTTTTTATAGAGATAGAGTCTCACTATGTTTTCCAGGTTGGTCTTGAACAACTGGGCTCAAATGATCCTCCTGCCTTGGCCTCACTTTGCAATCTTTGTAATCCCAAAGTGCTGGGATTACAGGTGTGAGCCACCACACCCAGCCAATTAGTGTTGTTTTTCAAATTAGAGAGGTTTTGGCCACTATTTATTCAAGTATTCTTTCTGCTCCTTTCTTTCCTGTCCTAGAACTCCCGTTATGTGTTTGTTGGTGTGCTTGATGGTATCTAAGGCTCTGTTAATTTTTTCTTTCTGTTCCCCAGATCAAGTCATCTAAATTGACCTACCTTCAAGTTTGCTGATTGTTTCTTCTTCTTGTTCAGATCTCTTGCAGAGCCCTTCTAGTAATTTTTAAATTTTAGTTCTTATACATTCTGTATCAGAATTTCTATATGGTTCTTTTTTATTATTTCTGTCTCATTATTGGTACTTTATTTGGTGAGACATCATTTTCTTGATTTTCCTTAATTCTTGAGACATGGTTTTCTTTAGTTTTTTGATCATATTTAAAATGCTGATTTAAAGTCTTTGTCCAGTAAAGTCTAATATCTGGGCTTTCTCAGGGACAGTTTCTATTGTCTCCTTTTTTCCTGTGCACGAACCATATTTTCTCGTTTGGAGGGTTTTCTTATAGTTTATAATTTTTGTTATTGAAAACTGGACATTTGAAATAATATAATGTGGCAGCTCTGGAAATCAGATTCTTCTCACTCCTGCAGTTTGTTGTTATTTGGTGACTTTTCTGAATTACAGTTCAGACCTTTGAACAATGTAGGGCTTAGAGGTACCCCTCAGTGCAGTCAAAAATCCATGTATAACTTTTGACTCCTCCAAAACTTAACTACCAATAGCCTACTGTTGACAGGAAGCCTCACCATTAACATAAACAATCAATTAGTGCACATGTGTTATATGTATTATATACTGTATTCTTACAACCAAGTAAGCTAGAGAAAAGAAAATGTTATTAAGAAAATCATAAGAAGAGAAAATATATTTACTATTCATTAAGTGGAAGTGGATCATCATAAAGGTCATCATCCTCATCATCTTCACGTTGAATAGGCTGAGGAAGACGAAGAAGAGGAGCTGTTGATTTTGCGGTCTCAGGGGTAGTAAAGACAAAAGAATATCTATGTATAAGTGAACTCACGCAGTACAAACCCGTGTTTTTAAGGGTCCACTGTAATTCTGTAAAGTCTATATTCTTTGTCATGTATGACCAGTGAAATCTCTATGCACTTAGCTTAATAGTCAGCTAATGATTGGACAGAGATTTCCTTAAATGCCTGGAACCAGTAAGTCTCAGTTTTCGCAGGGAGGCCTGATTGTATATGTTGGAGCTTGCTTGTGATGCTCCATCAGGTAGCTTATAACTTGACCTTTGCCTTTACTTCCTGCTTCTGCCAAGTATCAGGTTTAGCCAGAGGTGAGAGTTTAGCACATTCTCAGATATTTGGTGAGCATGTGCATAACCTAAACACACACCCAGCCCTATGCATACATGGAACCTTCTATATTCTAGGAAATATGTCAGTGTTTTTTAGGCTTTGTATGGATATCACATTCCATGCCTTTTTTTTTTTTTTAAGCTTTTTGATTTGCTTATTGTTTGTCCCAGCTGTTATCACAGCCTGAGGCAGCCCTGATGTTAAACAATTGCAGCTGATTATTTTTGACAAATATCTTTGGGCAAAAGACTGTTCTCACTGGGTTAGTGCCAGGTCAGGTTAAATAAGCAAGCTGTGTGAGTGGAGCCTTCCTTGGAACCACTAGTGAGGTCCAATAATGACTGTTTTTCTGGGAATGGGGCTTTGAAGAAGTTACAACTCTATTATGCCCCTTCAAGTGGCTTCCAGGCTGCTGGTTTTCAAGGCTACCATGGAGCTAGAAAGTGGGAGGTGAGATTAGGGTAGGCCAAACACACCACATAGCTCCATGTTCTTACCAAGATTTATTTATTTTTTAATGAACACCACCCAGATTGCTGCAAACCTTTAGTTAGTTTCCAGAGTTCTGAAAAAGTTGACTGACAATTTTTGCCAGTGTTCTCATTGTTTTTATGAAGGAGAGGATTTTCAGAGTCTTTACTCCACCATTCCTGCTGAGGTCAATAAAAATTTATGCCTGAAAAGGGGCTGCCTTGTATCTGTCAGACCAACAATATGTGAAGTTGAATCACTTTTCTTGCTTAATTTTTGTGCTCCATGTCAAAGGTGCATCAATCACTTATGGTGCTGTCTTCCTTGTAAAGCTTTTGAGGAAGAACTCATGTCATTAGCAGGTTATTGACAGCAAAAGATCACTATTAATTGAGTCACCATCACAGACAGCATGGAGGCTTATAGACTAAAATGTATACTTCTTTAGATACTTCTGGCTTTGGATACCACACAAGAAATAATATGGCATAGATAGACTGAATCTTGCCTATGATGGTTAATTGCTTCTCTCTGTTTTTTGTTTTGTTTTGTTTTGTTTTTTGAGACCGAGTCTCGCTCTGTCCCCCAGGCTGGAGTGCAATGGCATGATCTAAGCTCACTGCAACCTCTGCCTCCCAGGTTCAAATGTTTCTCCTGCCTCAGCCTCCCGAGTAGCTGGGACTACAGGCATGTGCCACCACACCTGGCTAATTTTTGCATTTTTAGTAGAGACGGGGTTTCACTATGTTGGCCAGGCTGGTCTCTAACTCCTGACCTCGTGATCTGCCTGCCTCGGCCTCCCAAAGTGCTGGGATTACAGGCATGAACCCACCATGCACGGCCTCTCTCCCTGTTAAAAATTGATACTTTTATTAAGAACCAAATCAAATATTATGTTGTTATTTCTATTCTAATAGATAATTGAGTTCCACAATTACCATCTTTCATGATGTCAAAGCTGCTGTTGGTCTAGATTCACTAAAGAAGCTTTGTTTTCTTGATAGATGATGTTCCCTTCACTATGCCGTGTCACACCATCTGCATAGTCTTCCAAAAGCTGTGCACATCTTTTGGAAGATTGGTGATTGGACATTTGTTGATCAGAAAGATATTTGCTTTTGATGCTGCATTGCTAAATTAAAAAGATAATCAAACTTAAAATTAATAGATATAAACTCTAGAATTTGCAACAGATCACTAGAAAAATATTGATATTTCAGGGATAATCAATTTCAAAACTTAAAGAGTTATTTCGAAATCTGCAGTACATTGTGTTACTGTGATAGAAGTAACAGATGTTAGAATATAACAATTTTATTACTACATATTTGTTATAGCTTGATTATTTTATTCTAGTATCCTTCAAACCAAATGGATCATTATTGTATTGAAGTGTTTACAGAAGTAGAATATTTAAATCTGAATCAGTTTTATCATTAATCTGGCAAATTAGTTGAATCGTAATCATTCCATTCACATGTAAGTCTTCTGAAAAGGGAGCACCATTTTGAAGAGTTTAAGCTGAATGATGTAGATTTTAAATTTTCCACTTGCTCTCTAATTCCAGGCCTTCCAAAATATTTTTAAACTCATTTTACTTGATGTGACCTAGAATTAAAAAAAAAAACGTGAAAAAACTGTTGTTCCATTTTATTATCTGATATTTGGTGTAAAATAATCATCTCAACACTTGCTTTGACAGTGGTATATCATTTCTATAACCCTAAGTCAGAGAGGCCTGAGACACCAAGGGCTTCTGTTTCTGTAGTGAGCCTAGAGACTCACTTGAATTGAGTCCTCCATTCAACACCTGAGAAAGAAACATTCTTTTGGATAGAATGGCCTTCCTCACTTGCAAGTGCTTTTCATGCTGTAAATAATACAGTGTAAAGTGAAATTTACAGAAAATCATATCATAAGATCTCTCTATTGCCAAAAATGGATTGTTCTGCATACTCTTCTTGTTCCACACTGGTGGCCCTGCAGAAGGACTGGAGATCATTTTGGTGGCCAAGTTCATGAGGCCTCAGACACAGCCCCCTGGCAGTCACTTCTTATCACCCAGGCTTGAGACACTCTTAGCTCTTCCTTAGCCTTTAGTTAAGTTTCTCAAGGCACCAG
Organism: Pongo abelii; assembly: GCF_028885655.2. NCBI lineage: Eukaryota > Metazoa > Chordata > Mammalia > Primates > Hominidae > Pongo > Pongo abelii. The sequence goes on from NC_071990.2 coordinate 20,991,107, forward strand.
CTATTCTTCTTTTGGATGCTCAGTTTTATCCGTGGAAGCCTATCAGTTTCTTTGTATGTTTCATCTTCCCAAGTCCTTCAGATTTTTTGAAGAAAGTTTGAAACAGAAAGCAGGATAAACAACTTATTTTTATTTCTCTTTTGCTTTTCCACCAGCCTAGCCCGCATTCCTAAGGGAATGAACAGCCCATCTCTGTTAATTCCCTCAGTTTCAGGCACATTTCCTGTTTGGAACATGGGTCATCAGTGAATTAATCCATAGCCCTTGGAATTGTGAAGCTTATGGACCTCCCTTCTCTTAGGAAAGCATGCTTGATTTTAGAACTCAGAGACTGTGAAAGGAGAACTGAGCATTGTTGATTGTTTGCTGTCAGGGCCGGTCTTTGACATGGGCCTGGATGTTCTGCTGATTTTTGTGGAGCACTGGACAGATTTTCACACTTCTATGGGTTTTGATGTTTTCATATATCAACTGGGCATATTAGCAGTTACCCTATACAAAGAATATTAGATAATATATCACTAGTGCTTTCTGGGATGCTATATAAATTGAAGACTTTAGGCTGAGGCAGGAGAATTGCTTGAACCCGGGAGGCAGAGGTTGCAGTGAGCCGAGATCGCGTCATTGCTCTCCAGCCTGGGCAATAAGAGCGAAACTCCATCTCAAAAAAAAAAAAAGACTTTAAATAATGGATTATCATTATTTAGCTTATAATAGAGTAATGTTGGTAGAACAATGAATTGATATATGTAGAATGCTTAGAATAGTGTCTGGCACATAAAAGGTGCTCAAGAGTTATCAGCTATCATTATTATCATTGTTACTATACTGAGATTTTGGAATTTTACCTTAAAAACAATGTATCACATCTGAAAATATAAAAGTATCTTTTCTATGTAAAGGTGTCTTTTGGGCACATATTCCTAATGTTTATTTTCTCATGATTGATAGGGTAAGCCAAAGTCAAAAGTACCTGTAGGGAAGGAGAAAGCTAGCCAGTGAGGGGGGAGTGAAGTAGGACCCATGGGGAAATGTGAGACTTTCCAAAGGCTGTGGAGGGAAAGGTGGCTCTCAGTGCCAGTCACTGTGAACAGCAGTAGAGGCATGCCAGTGTTCACTGGGGTCTCTGCTTCAGCTGCTGCCATCCTGCCAGGTGATCCAACGTAGGATCATAAGCAACATGGGTCGTCTTTTGTTTGTTTGTTTGAGACAGGGCCTTGCTCTCTCACCCAGGCTGGGGTGCAGTGGTGTGATCTCGGCTCACTGCAACCTCTGCCTCCCGGGTTCAAGTGATCCTCCCACCTCAGCCTCCCAAGTAGCTGGGACTACAGGCATGCATCACCATGCCTAGCTAAGTTTTGTATTTTTAGGAGAGTCAGGGTCTCTCTATGATGCCCAGGCTAGTCTCAAACTCCTGGGCTCAAGTGATCTGCTCACCTCAGCCTCCCAAAGTGCTGGGATTATAGGCGTGAGCCACCCTGCCTGGCCTGGGTCATCATTTCTAACTAGCAATGACTATAAACAATTTTTAAGAAATTATTGTGGTAGACGATGTATAACTGTGAAGTATTATATAGAAAATGCTTACATTAGGGAAAACGTGAAAAGGATAAAACAAAGAGGCCCCAAAATATGGTGGCTTATAGAAGTTTACTTCTCTCTTTCACAGTCCACAGATGGGTGGTCCAAGATTCTCTAGAGGATTTGCTGTCTTCAGTGTGTGTCTTCCGTCTCTAGGTCTAAGATGGCTCTTCTTTGTCCTGCCGTCATGTTAGCATCCCAGGCTGCAGAAGCAGAAAAGACAATGGAAAGACATGGCATGCATTTCTTCTACTGGCCTGACCCAAAAGTAGCAGATCTCTTCTAGTCATATTAAATCCAAGCTTTTGGCTTTGCCCAAACTTTGTTATTTGGCCATATGAGCAATTAATCTCCAGCTTGGTGGTCAGAGGTGTAGTTAACATTTCGGAATTTTATTACTGAAGCAAGAAGAGAGAAGGGATATCAGGGCAACCCTGATGTGACACAACTTCACATTGGATAAGGAAAATGAAAAGAACATTGTGTTTCTTTTGTCTCGTGATAGTGATTAATATCTAGCTATTCTTTATTCTCAGGCTCACTTTAATATTTGAGAAATCAGAGTTATGCTCTACAAATAATATATAATGTTAATATCGTAAGGTTTCTATTTTTCTGGATTTTGTTTTCTCCTTGAAAGGCTGTTACCGAGTTGATGGTGTGGTTTACTATCAGTTGCATCTTAGAAATAAAATATTTGGGCCAGGTGCAGTGACTCGTGCTTATAATCCCAGCATTTTGGGAGTCCGAGGCTGACAGATTGCTTGAGCTCAGGAGTTCGAAACCAGACTGGGCAACATAGCAAGACCCAGTCTCTGCAAAAAATACCAAAAAAAAAAAAAAAAATTAGCTGGGCATGGTTGTATGCTCCTGTAGTCCCCCCTACTCAGGAGGCTGAGGTGAAAGAATCACTTGAGCCCAGGAGGCAGAGGTTGCAGTCAACTGAGATCTCAACATTGCACTCCAGCCTGGGTGACAGAGACAGACCCTATCTCAAAAAAAAAGGAAAGAAAGAAATAAGATATTTGGACCATGGCTCCAAAACAAGAAGACTGTTTTTGGCAATGCTTTAATATAGATATTTATCTTATGTCCCTGTATCTACCTCAGAAGTTCCATTTGTTTGTAATTGGAGCTAATTGGGAGGAAAAATACCAATTAGAGCCAGATCTTTTGGCCATCTGGCTAACTACGAACCCACTGACTGACCAGTTAATCTCTGCCGTCTCCAGGTGATAGATATCCCTGCCTTGTAGATATCAATGCTGCAATTACTCAGATTCAGTTTATGTTCCAAATTGCCTAATTTCACATCTAGACTGTGCTTTTCTTGTGCTTTCATTTTCGAACAAGTTTGCTTGGTATTTAGTAGTCCCTTTTATTTGAAACTGTGTCTATGATACGCCCTGATACATAATTGATGTTACTAATAATTCTATTTGATTTTACTACATTAGGCAACTACATACATAGTACATATGCTTCATGTATATGCTTATTATATATTTCATTCAATGTCTTTGCATACATAACATCTATTCAATAACATCAGGGCATTTCTTCGCTAAGGTGTGTGAATATAAAGTGATATTTAAGCAACACTTATATTTTCAAAGTAAAAATAGTCTCTTTGACTTAGTTATTTCATAAAATGAGCACTGATTCTACAGATGTTCAATTATACATTTGAAAAAAATGGCTAAGCACGGACAAAATGAATGCTTCCCACGGATGTTAATAATTTTAAGATACAAATCTTTCAAAGAATATTTGACTGAAACCCAAAATATCTAAGAGGATTTAATTTATTTTTTGATTTGTTCCCTAAAGGGCCAGGCTTCTTGGCATTGCTGTACTTTATGGCACTCTTACTAGGTTATTATCACTCAAAGCCCATTGTTTTCATTAAAGTTCACCTTTGATGTAATATATTCTTTGGGTTTTGACAAATGTATAATGACACGTACCCACCGTTATAGTATCATACTGAGTAGTGTCACTGCTCTAAAACCCCACATTGTTCCACCTATTTACCCCTCCCTTCTCTCTAGCCCCAGACAACCACTGCTCTTTTTACTCTCTCCATAGTTTCGCCTTTTCCGGAATGTCATATAATTGGAATCATACCCTTTTCAGGTTAGCTTCTTCCTCTTAGTAATATCATTTAAGGTTTTTCTATGCCTTTTTCTAGCCTTAGAACTCATTTCTTTTAGTGCTGAATAATATTCCATTGTCTGAATGTATCACAGCTTATCACTATAGTAGAATTCTCATTTTGAAGACATTTATGATTAAATATTATTAAAATGTATTCTTTGTTAAGTGGTGATGTTTACAAAGGGGGTAAATACTGTAAAACAAGAAAAAGTTCCTGAAATTGAATCTGTGACTGAAATTAGAATAAATGAATCCATTTGTTCCTTCATTTATGATGACTGGACCATAGCTCCTTGACTGTCATCTAGATCTTAAGCTTTGCCAACCACTGCCTCTTCCCCAACTTTTAAAAAACTTTTTATTGTGGTATAACATAAATACCATAAAGCGCAATGATCTTAAGTGCACAGTGAGCCTTTACAAATGTGCACTTGGATGTGACTATCACCTGATCAAGAAATAGAGCATTTCTAGAATCTCATGTGATTGTCTCATGTTCCTTCCAGTTCACACATCCAAGAGACCTCTATTCTGAATTAGAAAATTTAGTCACTGTTAATTTTGCTTGTTCTCGATTTTCATGTAAATGGATTCATACAGTATGTACTCTTTTGAATTTATTTTGCCCAAGAGAATGTCCATGAGCGTCATCAATGTTGTTGCATATTTCAATAATCTGTTTTTATTTTATTGCTGTGAAGTGTTGTTTTATAAATGTATCACAGTTCACCCATTCTCCTGTTAAATATTAGGTTAATTTCCAGATTTCAACTATTATGAGTAAAGCTTCTGAGAACATTCTGTACATATCTTTTGGCAGACATAATACACTCATTTCTCTTGAATATTCCTGAGTGGAATTGCTGGGTCACAGAGTGGGCATATGTTTGGCTTTAATAAAATTGCCCATCATGTATAAAAGTTGCTACTATTCTATTAAATAGATTTTGGATAGGAAGTAGTAAAGACCCTTAAAGAAATGACCTAATGTAATTAACATCCCTCTTGAAAAGGAGAAATATTTGGGATTTGTTGCGGGTTGTTTTTTTCCCGTGGGTAGTGAACATAAAGCTTATTCAAGAGAATGAGGTAATTTGGAATATAAAGATTTTATTTATGTTAGATATATGATGGCAGATTAAATAATTGGGCCACATATTCTATTAGAATACACTTTGGTACAGATTAGTTAAATTGATAATAAAGGGCACAAATTGTATATAAGGAGGGCATTGTTCTGAAAATCTGAAGACCTTGGTTCTAACTCTGATTTTAGCACTATATAACCATGTGAACTTAGGCAAATTATATAACCCCTTTAGATCTTTTTCTTTGGAAGTAGAAGTGATGAGAGAAGAGTTTGGTCTATATTATCTCCTAGGTTCCTTCCAGTTTCCTCATTCTATGATTTTTAAAAAATAATTTATATAGGCTGGGTGTCATGCTTCATGCCTGTCCTGTAATCCCAGCAATTTGGGAGGCCAAGGTGGGCAGATCCCTTGAGCACAGGAGTTTGAGACCAGCCTGAGCAACCCAGCAAAATCCCATCTCTACAAAAAATACAAAGATTAGCTGGACGTGGTGATGCACATGTGTAGGCCCAGCTATTCTGAAGACTGAGGCAGGAGGATCACTTGAGCCCAGGAGGCGGAGGCTGCAGTGAGCCGGAATTGCTCCACTGCACTCCAGCCTGAGCAACAGAGTGAGACTCTGTCTCAAAATATTAATGATAATAATAATAATCATTATTTATGTAAAGTTAATGTTTTGTTACTATCTAATTAATGAATTAATCTAATTTATTAAATTTCACCGAGTTAAGAGAAAATAAACAATTGTACACTCAAAGTCATAGGACTGAATCTAAAATTTGATACTACTCAAATTTTGATATAGGGAGTACTAAACTAAAATTGTATGCTTTTTAAAATGAAATATTAAAAACTTTGCCGGCAACTTCTTTGGTTTTGTAATATATCACAGATGTGCCTTCCCAGCTACTATGTAGTCAGAATCCTAAAGGACATTCCACATAAAACGTTGCAGAGGTTCCGCTTTGGAGGGTTTTGTAAAGTCAGCTTGAAACTGATTCAACCAATGAGTAGCTCTTCAGATCCTACACTGATTCAGAGCTTCACATGTGGTGAGTGTTTTTCTTAAAGTTATTAGTAAGTGCCACAGTGTAGGCAAAAGGGCAATCAGCTGTTTCTGTTATGATTAAAGGTAGACGTTTCCTTTCACAGTCTTGCCATTTCAAAATTTGTTTTATTACATCCAGATGAGACTGAAGGAGGCTATTTGATATTTCTGCTTACTGCAGAAATATATAATTATGTCTAATAACGCAAAATACTATGTGAAAAATATAAACAGGAAACAGATGTTAGGTGAGACATACAGATGCTGTAAAGTTGAGCTGTATTTGAGATGCTATAAATGAGCTATATTTGAGACTAACGGATTTTCATACTCTCTTTGGACTACAAGCTAATAATTTTATTACTGAGTGATGAAATACAGTATATTTTCTTTGAAGTGGCCTGTAGGAATTTTTCATGTTGCAAATTTTAATTTTCAGTGAAAAATTAAAATGAAATTAATCATCATCCTGTAAATGGTAACAAGAATGGTAAAATGACTATAAAATGGCTAGTGAATGTGGAATTGCTTTGTTGTTGTTGTTGAGAATATAGAGTTTTTGTTTGTTGGGGCACTAGCATAGTATTAGTACACTATCCTCCACTCTTCCACTGATTTGCCTCATTATGTGACCTCCTTGCATCTTATTTATCTTAAAAAGGATTTTAATTTTAGGCTCCTATAATTTAGTCATATTCATAATTAGTCTTTCATAATTGCAAATGATGAAAAATTATTTTTGGTTAACTGATCATTAAAAAATTCTCCTGTATAAAAAGTAAGAGTGTAATCTTCAAGTTTAAAATGCAGAAATGTAAGTATAAACAATCTAGAGTTGAGGTTTCCCTAGCGGCATATACCAGGTCATTGAAAAAGTCAAAATGAAAAATTGTGTGTCTGTGTATATTGAATCTGTGGCTTGTTTCACTTGAGCACATTGACTCTTGGTAAAATTAGCTGTTATTCAACTCAATTCAACAAAAAGTTATCAAACATTTTTTATATATGAGGTGGGAGGGAGATTATTAAGGAAGGATGCTAAACAACTAATAATGTACAATGTGTTAATTGCGTGATAGAGACACAAAACACTCTAAATGAGAACAGGAAATAAATAATTAATACTTTGGGTACATTGGGAAACAGGAGGAAGTGATAATTGAAGCATGGATAGGATTTTAGTAGGCAGGGTTGGCTTAGAGATGAGCAATTGCATTCTAGGGTGAGGATAACATTTTAATAAGGGTAAAAAGCCAGGAGCATGTTCTGGGAAAAGCAGTAGGTCTGCTTTTGATAGGAACATGTTTCCTAGGGGTTCGAGGGTGAGAAGGGGCATTGTGACCCGAAGCCACTGACAGGAGATAAGAATGGAAAGAGTCTAAGTCTGGGAGCAGAGTGTGGCCAACGAAGTCCAGACTGCGTTTCGTACTGAGTGGTATTGACACTTTTGTTTGCTGTTACCTCAAAATAATTTTTTAAATGATTTATATTGATATTAAAATTTTTTCATAGTATCTTTTTTTTTTTTTTTTTTTGAGACAGCATCTCATTTCGTCACCCATGCTGGGGTGCAGTGGCATAATCCCAGCTCACTGCAGCCTCTGCCTCCTGGGTTCAAGCAATTCTCCCGCCTCAGCCTCCTAAGTAGCAGGGATTACAGGCATGCACCACCACACCTGGCTAATTTTTGTATTTTTAGTAGAGATGGGGTTTCATCATGTTGGCCAGGCTGATCTCAAACTCCTGACCTCAGGTGATCCACCCTCCTGAGCCTCCAAAGTGCTGGGATTACAGGCATGAGCCACCACACCTGGCCAATTCAATATATTTTTAAGCTTGAAAGTCTTCTATTGATCATTGTATCATCCTTCTCTGTATCAAAATATATGTATAAAATAAAATACAAACGTTATTCTGATTAGAAACCTCCAAAGATATATATATATATTTTTTAATTAATTAATTTATTCATTTATTTTATTTATTTATTTTTTTGAGACGGAGTCTCCTTCTGTCGCCCAGGCTGGAGTGCAGTGGCGCGATCTCGGCTCACTGCAAGCTCCGCCTCCCGGGTTCACGCTATTCTCCTGCCTCAGCCTCCCGAGTACCTGAGATTACAGGTGCCGGCCACCATGCCCGGCAAATTTTTTGTATTTTTAGTAGAGACAGGGTTTCACCATGTTAGCCAGGATGGTCTCAATCTCCTGACCTCGTGATCCGCCCGCCTTGGCCTCCCAAAGTGCTGGCATTACAGGCGTGAGCCACCATCCTCCAAATATTTTTAAGAGAAACATTTCCTTTGGATTGTTATTAAATTATTACTAGTATACATTTCACCAAAACAGCATAAATATTAAAATTGTTTGAAATGCAGTCTTTAACGGCATGGATGTTGGGGGTGAATAGGCATGAGAACTCTTTATGTTGCTTAAAAAAGGCAACTTCAGATGTTCTGTGTTTGGTGACCTGATGCCATTCAGTAAAGGGGAGAGGGAGGTATGAGAGGATACACAGCATCAAGCCTTCACCACAGACAATCCAGGTTTAAGAAAAACTACAAAAGAAGTTGAAGACCTGGAAATGGACCTAATTAGAAATACTCTCACCGCCACTTTGTTCCCTCCAGGTCTACCTACCCTTTGCCCATTTGAAGACTCAGACTTACGTTATGGTTTGTAAGAAAAAATTGTGAGACCTGGATAGTGCAAAGTTACGCTCAAGAGATGGACTTAGCAAAATAAGAGACTTCTGAGGGTTGGGCAGCACCAGAAATACATATTATTTGATGGGGTGTAGTGGATGAGGGCAAGAAATTCAGGGGTTTTGAAACTGGGTAACTGAGCAGGAGGAGGCTGTCATGCTCTGACAAGGAAATATTGCGTTCATTTTTGAACTTCTTTTATATAATCAGTGATTATGAGAAATCAAGTTTATTTAGGAGAAAATAAAATCAAACATCCAGATGGGAGTTTTCCATTTGTTTTTAGTTTTAATGAGTCGTTTTGAATGTGTAATCATTGAACTTGTAAGGGATTGAATTTCCCTTTCTTCATTTCACTCAGCCGACGACGTTTTAAAATGTTAATTTTACTCAGAGTAGCTTCATACTTGGTATATGTTATTTCATCTGGAATGCATTCTTGCACTTTCTGACACTAAGTCTTAGATACGCCTTGCAAAATAATTCCCAGTCTTTTCTCTGATGAATTGTGCCCATTAGTGAATTCTGTGGAGAGATGATCCTATGAGGATAGGGCAATAGCAATCATCTAAACATTATATAGAAAATTTTTGATGAGGCCGGGCACAGTGGCTCACGCCTGTAATCCCAGCACTTTGGGAGGCCAAGACAGGTGGATCACGAGGTCAGGAGTTCGAGACCAGCTTGGCCAACATGGTGAAACCCCATCTCTACTGAAAATACAAAAAATTAGCTGGGCGTGGTGGCGGGTGCCTATAATCCCAGCTACTTAGGAGGCTGAGGCAGGAGAATTGCTTGAACCTGGGAGGCAGAGGTTGCAGTGAGCCAAGATCGCGCCCCTGCCTGGGCAACACTGCGAGTCTGTCTCAAAAACAGAAAATAAAATTGTTGATGGTCCCCATCACTCTCCTTCCTAGTTCACTTCAGCATATTACACATTTTGTTAGACTCATCTTTGAAACATCTTTTTCCCTAGCTGTCTTCTATATTTGCAGTCTCTAAGTTTGAAACATTAAAAAGTCAGAGTACTTGATGTAGAAATCACTTTTTCTCACCTAAGATAGAAGGAAATTCTTATTTATTTATTTATGAGACAGAGTGTGTCTCTCTTGCCTAGGCTGGAGTACAGTGGTGCAATCTTGGCTCATTGCAACCTCCACCACCTGGGCTCAAGCAATCCCACCACCTCAGCCTCCTGGATCCCTGAGATTACAGGGGTGCACCACCATACCTGGCTTATCTTAGTATTATTTATGGAGACGGAATTTCACCATGTTGCCCAGGCTGGTCTCAAACTCCTGGGTTCAAGCAGTCTGCCTGCCTCAGCCTCCCAAAGTGCTGGGATTATAGACATGAGCCACTGTGCCTGTTCTGAAGGAAATGCTTAGCATATAAATAAATAAAGTGTACTGGATTTCCTTAATCATTGTTATTTGGGCTTATGCTTACCTAGTTCTTTAGCTAGGTTAACATAAGGTATTAATAATGTAATTTACAACACATTTGCTCATTGGAAAGATCTGATCATTGGAAACACAAAGAGAGCACTGCAAAGCCTGCTCTTAAAAAAAAAACATCAACTTTAAAAATAAAAGACAAAAAAACCCAAAAGAACAAAATACAAAAAAAGAAAAAAAAATCAACTGTAATCTTACAAAAATTACAAAATTGAACATTTCAAAATGCTTCTGTATCAAATGATTTCTTCTGTTAACATTGGGCAAAACCTTGCAAAAAAGGGTAAGTTGGTTTTTTTTATTTGTAGAGACCACAGACTGCCAGAAAGGGGAATTTAAAATCACAATTTCCCCCTCTAATATAAATAAATCTATATTTTTAATGCATAAAATTGTGACTTCTATTTAATTTTAAAAAACAACATTTTTTAGAAAGCTCAAGTCTTAAAAGTAAATTTGGCTTCCCAAATGGAACTTTTTCCTCATCTCTCTTTACATGCTAAAGGAGCTGTCTGATCCTATAGCTTTGGAGCTCATGTGTTTAAAAAAGCAGATTAAAATCTCAAGGTATTCTGACAAGGTGTCCTTAGACAAGCTGGCTTACCATGTAGTAACTAGAAATGCTTTTATTTATGTTCCAATTAAAGAACTGACATGTGAAAACAATTTTACCAAGTGAAAACAATTTAAGTAGAACAGGAATGGAATATGTCCCTTGTTGCCTTATAAAAAGTATATGTCTCTTTATCAGTTTGTACTTAAAATCCATATTGATCAGTAGCAAAAGACTGCAAAGATCCCATTAATTTATTATTTAATTTTAAGTAATGTAATAAGAGCTATTTAACTTAGTTTAAGCACATGAGACTTTTTTTAAAAACCCACCCGTTTCTGACATAACCAAACTGAGGAAAATTTTGCAAATTATAAAAATTAAAAATTACCTTTGACATATATAATGTTACATGTATTTTATATATCAGAAACTATATAATATAGGCCTGGTGCAGTGGCTCATGCCTGTGGTCCCAGCACTTTGGGAGGCCGAGGTGGGCAGATGACCTGAGGTCAGGAGTCAGAGACCAGCCTGGCCAACATGGTGAAACCCTGTCTCTACTAAAAATACAAAAATTAGCCAGGCATAGTGGCGCACATCTATAATCCCGGCTACTCGGGAGGCTGAGGCAGGAGAATCGCTTGAACCTGAGGGGCCGAGGTTGCAGTGAGCTGAGATCATGCCACTGCACTCCAGCCTGGGCAACAGAGCGAGATGCCATCTCAAAAATAACCCAAAAAGCTACATAATATATATCAAAGACTATGTATAATATACATAATACCTATATATTTTATGCCTTGTTTTAGAAAGACTACTTTCTACTCTTTTCTTCTTCTCCCACTCCCAGAAATGATTTATTGTTAGTTAACACCTTTATGCAAATTAGTTTGTGCTATTCCTTGAGAATTAGTGTATGTATAGAGATGATTACAGGTAGATCAATCCATAGGAATGATGCTCTTGTGAGAGACATTTGATTGAGCAATGTCGAGGGCACTGGGTTTATATTCCATTGCCACCATTGTGCTGTGGTCATGGCATTTAATTTCTCTAAATCTAAGATCGAGTGAAGTTAAAACTACTACGTTTTTTTCTAAAGTTTAAATGAGACAATGAATGTGACTCAGCACATTGTCTAGCACATACAGATGCAAACTGCTATCATTATTGTTGCTATTTATGCTATTACTACTGAAGCAGGTATTTCCCTGATCCCTTTGCAGGCAGGAACTAGAGTGCACAGGCACTAGAACTAGCCAGCCACTTCAGTGTCAGCAGGGGCAGACTACTTGCTTGGTCCTGCTGTGTTCCACAGCTCATGGGTGGGGGAGTGCAGGTGAGCGGGTGCAGGAGCTGGGGCAAGTGCTTTTGGGTGCTGGCAGGCAAAAATCTCCATGGAGGCCCTGCAGCAGTTTCTAGGGAGGTGCCCGAGACCCCTGAAGCCCCAGAAGGAATGTGACAGTGCCATTTTAGCTTTGCCATTCGTGGACTGCTTAAGTGTTAACAGCTAAGTGGAGGGTGCACACACACTCATGGCACCCAAGTTCTTGTCTGGCTTCCAGGAGGAATGAGGTTGCATGATCAAATTAGAGATGGTAAATGCAGAGGATTTTATTACTGATGAAGGTGGCTCCCAGCAGGAAGGGGAGCTGAAAAGGGGACGGATTGGGAAGGTATTCTCCTCCTCTCCGAAGCTACGCCTTCAAGCTGTCCCTCTGAAGTCAAGCTGCTTCTCTCTGATGTCCAATTATAATCTCCAGTGTCCAGCTGCTTCTCCTGTCTCTTCTGGCTGAGCCTGGGATTTTTATGGGCACAGGAATGGGGGGTGGGGAAGGCTGTGGGTGGTTTTGGAAAGGACAACATTTGAGCAGGAAAACAGGGATGTAAGTTCTCATTTTGGGCTGCAGTTCCAGGCTTGAGGATAGAGCCCTCACCAGAGACCTGCCCTTTTCTACCCAGAATTTCCCTGCCTCCCATCCCTATCACTAGTACTGTATCACTGATAGTGCCGTAATTTGGAATGGGCGGGGGAGCCTTTTTTGTTCCTCTGTAATCATTCCAATTAAATGACTTCTTATGGCCCATTTTTCAAATACTTTTTTTTAGGTTGACGACTTGTAATTGTACATATTTATAGGGTACAGTTTGACATTTCCGTTCATATATATGTTGCATAATGATCAAACAGTGTATTTAGCTTGAACATCACCTTATGTGTTCATCATTGCTTTGGGTGTGGACATTCAAAAGCCTCTCTTCTAGCTATTTTGTAATTATGTTCCATGGTTTTTTTGTTTGTTTGTTTTTGGTTTTTTTGAGATGGAGTTTCACTCTTGTTGCCCAGGCTGGAGTGCAGTGGTGCGATCTCGGCTCACTGCAACCTCTGCCTCCCAGATTCAAGCGATTCCCCTGCCTCAGCCTCCCAAGTAGCTGGGATTATAGGCACCCACCACCACGCCCAGCTAATTTTTTGTATTTTTAGTAGAGATGGGGTTTCACAGTGTTGGCCAGGCTGGTCTTGAACTCCTGACCTCAGGTGATCTGCCCACCTCTGCCTCCCAAAGTGCTGGGATTATAGGTGTGGGCCACTGCACCCGGCCCTGTTCCATGTTCTTAAGATCTACAGTCTTAAAATAACTTTAAAGCTAGGCATGGTGGCTCACACCTGTAATCTCAGCATTTTGAGAGGCTAAGGCGGGAGGATCCCCTGAACTCAGGAGTTCACTCGAACCTAGGAGGTGGACTCTGCAGTGAGCTGTGATCATGCCACTGCATTCCAACCTGGTTGATGGAGTGAGACCCTGCCTCAAAAAAAAAAAAAACTTTTAAGACTTCCTTTTCTGTACAATACACGTAAGAGGTGGGGGAGGATTGCCTATTCCTCTTTTCTTCTTTTACCTTCTTTCTCATTTTTATAAGCTTTTCAAATAAAGAAATTTTTTCTTTTTGTATCTATTTATTTTTTGTATTCTCTCATCATAGCTCCGGGGACAACATTGTTCTAATGGTAATAACTTGTTCAGGAATGAGTCTAAGATGTTTTGCTGATTCTTATCTCTGATTCTCCTTTGTTTGTTGTTTTCATATTCAGATTTCTCTCTCCTGTTATGCTAATGTGGAAGTATTATGATTCCCTTGAGTCTAAGTGCTTGGGTGATTTGGACCCTGCTTAAAAGAAAGGATTTTTCCCTTCGTTTTTGAGGAAATTGGACTCAGACCTAATGATCTATTGTCAAGAAATACTGTTAGCTTTATATGTTAGTCTTTGAAAATCATTTCATTTTTCTCAAACTCACTAGATAGTATCACATATAATTTTATGATTTAGTTGTTTCAAGATGATAGCAAGAGTAATGAATCTTTCTTTTAATAATGGTTGTTTTCAGCAATGGTTAGTTTTTTATTCTATTTTTCTCAATTTTTCAAAATTTAAAGAAACATGCATTGCTTTTAATAGAGAAAAATGTATATTTTTAAAGAACAATGGAGATATTTTTTCATTACTCTATGTGCACCACTTATTTTATGCATCTTTTTTCTAAGGGAATGGGACAGGTTCAGCCTTATAAAATACTATAAGCCCAACCCTCAAATGTACAATTCTCTCTTTAGAAGGACTTTAACAAAATGTGTAGTAATTGGTATATTTAATAAAAAAAAAAAAGTAAATAGAGAATCATTAAGTGATCTCCAAGTATGCTTATTTTTCTAAATATACTTCTAAAGATATATAAGTGGTATTATTAGACTTAGAAAAGCCAGAAGAACTGATATGGCAGGTCACTAGATTACTTTATAAAATATGCAGCCTTGTATTTTAAGACACTAGGTATATTATGTGTGTCAAAATCAGATCAAGTTAGAATTTTGAGAGTTTACTATGCATGCAAAAGAAAAGTTTATGAACCAGAAAGACCTCAAACTGAAAAATGGCACGAAGTCTCAATTTTACAGCCGTTACGACGGCACAGTTCATAGATTGTAAAATAGGAAGTATTTTGACCTTTCCCATGATTGGCTGTCCTATATTCTTCTTTAAGGCAAACAAAGATGTATAAGCTGATTTGTCTGTAGTTGATTGGTTTAACTTCACTGACTCAAAAGGACAAAAAGTTTATGTTTGTGTTTGGGGTTACTGTTCTGAGGAAATCAAGATGCCTTAAGTTTCGGTTACCTATGTACAGTGGCCTTGTGTATCTAAACTGTGTCCACCATTTTTATTTATTAAACATATGTTATCTTTGCAGTTTGTCTGGAAACTTTTTTTTTTTTCTTTTTTTTGGAGACAGAGACTGTGTCACCCAGGCTGGAGTGCAGTGGCACAATCTCGGCTCATTGCAACCTCTGCCTCCTGGATTCAAGTGATTGTCCTCAGCCTCCTGGGTAGCTGGGACTATAGGTGTGCACCACTACACCCATCTAATTTTTGTATTTTTAGTAAAGACGGGGTTTTACCAAGTTAGCCAGGCTGGTCTTGAATTCCTGACCTCAAGTGATCTGCCCACCTCAGCCTCCCAAAGTGCTGGGGTATATAAGCGTGAGACACGGTGCCCGGCTAGGAAACATTTTTATCTTTAAAAATTGAACTCTACTTGGGGTAAAACCTTTTGTTCTTGCAGCAGTTAACTTCTTCTTCCCGTCATAATTGATAGACACTTCCATCCTAATATTTATTGAAAAATAGTTAAGAAAAAGGACGCTGTGCTATGACAAGATTAGGTTCTAAATCCAGTTATTCCACTTACTGCTCTTGACTGTAGACACATCATTTTATTTAATTTTTTTGGGACAGGGTCTTACTCTGTTGCCCAGGTTGGAGTGTAGTGGCACAATCACGACTCACTGCAGCCTTGACTTCCTGGGTTCATGTGATCCTTCTACCTCAGCCTCCCAAGTAGCTAGAACTCCAGGCACACACTACCATCCGCAGCTTTTTTTTTTTTTTTTTACCTGTAGACATGGGGGTCCCACTAGTTGCCCAGGCTTAACTTGAACTCCTGCATTCAAGCTATCCTCCCACCCTGGGATTACAGGTGTGAGTCACTGCATCCAGCCAGACATATCATTTTAAACATCTCTCAACTTTGGTGTTTTTATCCGTAACATGAGAATGTGTCAGTGGATTAATCAAAGTCCTTCAAAGAAACATAATTGTGTGTGTGTGTGTGTGTGTGTCTGTGTGTGTGTAGTGAGGGAGAATTCACCCTTGCTCTGCCATTTTGTTTAATTTGAGCCCTCAAAGGATTGGATGCTACCCACCCATTGATGAGGATGGATCTTCTTTTACTCTGTCTACTGATTGAAATGCTAATCTGTTGTGGAAATACCCTCACAGACACCCAGAAATAATGTTTTATCAGCTATCTGCGCATTCAGTAGCCCTGTCAACACGTAACATTAACAATCATAGTAAGGATAAACTAAGTTATGTTGTATAGTAAAATCGCCTGCAAAATCTCAGTGGCTTATAGCAACAAAAATTTATTTCTTGTTCATGTTACACACCCATCATGTACTGGCTGAAGCTCCGTTCTAGTTTTCTCCACTTCAGAACTTAGACCGTGGAATTAGGGGGGAAAAGAGACTGAGAGAATCACTGGTTTTTCGTTTCTATTTTTATTTATTTATTTATTTATTTATTTTGAGACTGAGTATCACTCTGTCACCAGGCTGGAGTGCAGTGGTTTCAGCTCACTGAAACCTCCGCCTCCCGGATTCAAGCAGTTCTCCTGCCTCAGCCTCCCGAGTAGCTAGGATTACAGGCACACACCACCACTCCCAGTTAGTTTTTTTTTTTTTTTTTTGTATTTTTAGTAGGGATGGGGTTTCACCATGTTGGCCAGATGGTCTTGATCTCCTTACCTCGTGATCCACCTACCTCGGCCTCCCAAAGTGCTGGGATTACAGGTGCGACCCACCATGCCTGGTCAAGAACCACTGGTTTTAAGCCTTTTATCCTGAAGTAGCACGTGTCATTTCTGCCCACATTTCATTGGCCATCCCAAGTCATACTGCTACTCCTGCATATAGGCAGGGGTTATACTACTCCCACAGAGACAGAAGCCAGAATACTTACTGACAAACAGTAATACAGTTTACCGCAGAAACAGTAAAAAAAAATACCTATGTCATAGCATCAGGAGTCAAATGAGATGCACTCAAACTGTTCAGCAGACTGCCTAACACTGAGTAAGTGCTTCATTGACAAACAAGGCAATTAGATGCTTACACGTTTATAGAATGCAGAGGAGATTATTGTCTACTTTGCATCCCCAATCCCAGAAAGATAGTTTGATGTTTAGTAAGTATTTGCTTAGCTACATCATTTACATACCAAGGAAGTCATAACTAAAGCAGTTAAATCACTAGGCCATTTTTCTGTGTACTGCCTAAACCATGGAACTAAAGTTACCTAAGGTAAGCCTCAATTTGGATAATCAGGTCATAGATAAATGACTTAAATATTTTAAGATAAATCTTTAACATCTGCCTTTCCATTGGATTCCTCAATTATGTATATCATATTTAAGAGAAGCCAATAAAACTCTCTGAGCTGAAGGTACAGCCTGAACTGCCCTTTCCCCATTAAATTGATCAGCTATTGATTCATTCTGTTAGTGTAGTAGTCTTTTCTTAAATGGAACAAAGGCAATTGTGTGTGGATTTTAAGGCTTTTTATAGCGTATACCTGTTCATATAATGTTTGTTTGAATCACCAAACATTTTACTGTTAGTTTTAGTTTTTCTCTTTGTTATTTTATTTCAAAACCAATACAGCAAAATTGAGTTTTTCATATGTGTTCCGTTCTGTGAATTTTAAAATATGTATATATAGATCTATGTAACCACCACCATCATCATGAGACAAAAACTCTGTTTTGATTTCTTGTCCTTAACAGAGCAGAATAATAATTCAAAAATAAAATAGGCTAGGCGTGGTGGCTCACATCTGTAATCCTAGCACTTTGGGAGGCTGAGGCAGGCAGATCACCTGAGGTCAGCAATTCGAGACCAGCCTGGCCAACATGGTAAAACCCTGTCTCTACTAAAAATACAAAAATTAGCTGGGCGTGGTGGCATGTGCATGTAGTCCCAGCTACTTGGGAGGCTGAGGCAGGAGAATATCTTGAACCCAGAAGGTGGAGGTTGCAGTGAGCCAAGATCGCAACACTGCACTCCAGCCTGGGCAAGAGAGCAAGACTCTGTCTCAAAAATAAAAAATAATGAAAAAAATAAAATACTGATAATATTAGTTGAAAATAAATGTGTTTGTGTGTGTAATTATAACTGTTAGCATTTTATCCTTGGTTTCCAGATGTGTATTTCTATCTTCATAATGTAAAGGCTGATGATTGACTGTGACACTAAGATGAAGTGGTAATGGTAAGGGAACACTGAAGTCCTTTTACATTTCTGTGAACGCTAATTACAACAGATGTTTTGTCTCAACCTGTTTTAGCACAAATACTGAAAATGTTAACTCTTTGCAGTTTAGAAGAGAATTTCTTGTTATAATTAAGTTATAGATCAAATGTAAATTAGAATCTGTTCACAATATCTAATCCTTGTAATTTGGGTCGTAAGAATTGGAAATTTTCCTTTCTTGCGCTCCCTCATTCACTTTCTGATGCTATTAATGAAAATTTATTACTGATTGCTAGAGTAAATGCAGGTACTGATAATTTACTTAGTAGCTGTTACAGTGCCGTTAATGAAGTAATGGATGAAATATGTTTCTGGTCTTATTCTATCTTATATGACTTGGTAAGTGTTGAAGGTGAATCCAGAAATAGGATTTCCTAGAACACTGGCATTGGTCTTTTGAACATTGTCTAGAAGTCTTTGTAGGACTTATGCCAAAATAACCATAATGATTTATTGGGACATTCAGTCATTTATACATTCAACTACAATGTAAGTATTTGGGGCCAGGAATTGAGCAAGGGAATAGGGAAATGACCGTAAACAAGATATACCTGTGGGATATGAGGATGTATGGTTTAACTACAGGACAGGGAAGTAAGTGCTAATACAAATCTATACATTGTGCTTTGGCATTGAGAGTAGAGCTATCAACTGTCTGGAAAAAGATATAAAAAACATAATATCGCTACAGCACGGATGAAAGCATTATGCTAAGTGAAATAAGCCAGATACAAAAGAACAAATATTATATGATTTCAATTGCAGTAGTTAAATTCATGGAGACAGTAGAACTGTGGTTATGAGAGGCTTGAGGAGCAGTTATGGGAGAGTTGTTTAATGGGTACAGAGTTTCAGTCTGGGAAGATCAAAAGGTTCTGGAGATGGACAGTGGGTGATGGTTTGTCCAACATTGACTGGACTTAATGTCACTGAACCGTATACCTAAAAATGGTTCAAAATCAACCAGTCTTGCCTGGGCACGGTGGCTAATGCCTGTAATCCCAGCACTTTGGGTGGCAGACGTGGGTGGGTCATTTGAGGTCACGAGTTTGAGACCAGCCTGGCCAACACGGTGAAACCCCATCTCTACTAAAATACAAAAATTAGCCAGGCGTGGTGGCGGGTGCCTGTAGTCCCAGCTACTCGAGAGGCTGAGGCAGGAGAATCACTTGAACCTGGGAGGCAGAGGTTGCAGTGAGTGGAGATTGTGCCACTGCACTCCAGCCTGGGTGACAGAGTGATACTCCCTCTCAAAAAAAAAAAACTTCAACCAGGCTCAGTGTCATGCATCTGTCATCCCAGCTACTTGGGAAGCTGAGGTGCATACGTGGCTCCAGTTCAGGGGTTTGAGTCTAGCCTGGGCAACATAGCGAGACCCTGTCTCTTTAAAAAAAAAAAAAAAAGTTTAAAATGGTAAATTGTATGTCTGTTTTACCACAACAAAACAATAAAAGTAGGAATTTTAAAAATATAATATCATTATCATTAGTAGTCACATTCTGCTCATTTTAAGAGATTCTTAATTTTTTTAAGGAATTTTTATACTTTTCCCCCATCTTTTTTTTTTTTTTTAGATACTCTATCACCCAGGCTGGAATGCAGTAGCGCAATCTTGGCTCACTGCAACCTCCAACTCTTGGGCTCAAGCGATTCTCGTGCCTCAGCCTCCTGAATAGCTGGGATTACAGACACGCGCGACCATAGTCAGCTAATATATATATATATATTTTTTGTATTATTAGTAGAGATGGGGTTTCACCATTTTGGCCAGGCTGGTCTCAAACTCCTGACCTCAAGTGATGTGCCTCAGCCTCCCAAAGTGTTGGGATTACTGGTGTGAGCCACTTCATCCAGCCCACTTTTCTCCCATTTTTTGTCTCTGTTATAATTTTTCTAATAAGATCTTATATGTACCAGCTAATCTCTAGCAAGGCTATGCCATTACAATGTTTGTGTTAGAGCCAGAAAATATGGGTGAAACTTGCTTTACCACCTTAGTCAAGCTAATATAATTCAGAACATCTGAAATAGTTTTGCATGAAATGATATATTTAATAAATTCTAAATTCCCATGTTTTATTATTTAATTGAAATAAGGCTAGGCATGGTGGGCATGGTTGCTGATACCTGTAATACCAGCACTTTGGGAAGCTGAGGTAGGAGGATCACTTGAGTGCAGGAGTTCAAGATCAGCGAGCCCGGGCAACATAGCGAGACCCCGTCTCTAGAAAAAATGTAAAAATTAGCCTGGCGTGGTGGCATGTGCTTGTCATCCCAGCTACTCAAGAGGCTGAGGTGGGAGGATCACTTGAGGCAAGGAGGTCGGGCTGCAGTGAGCCGTGATTGCACTTTTGCACTCCGGCCTGGGCAACAGAATGAGACTCTGTCTCAAATTAAAAAAAAAAAGAAAAGAAATAAATCCTTAGATGTTACAATATGGTTAACCCTTGAAACCAATAAGTGAAAGAAGCCAGTCACGAAACAAGTCACATATTACATGAATCTGTTTATATAAAATATCCAGAATAGGCAAATCTGTAGAGTTAGGAAGTAGACTAGTGGTTGTTTTAGAGCTAGGAGAAGGGTTCATGAAATGAGGGAAAATAGGAGTGGCTGCTAATGGGTACAAGGGTTTGTTTTGGGGGAAGGAAAATGTTCTAAAATTAGATTGTGGTAATGGTTTTACAATCCCGTGAATATACTAAAAAATGTTAATTGTATATTTTGAATGGATACATTGTATGGTATATGAATTATATCTCAAGCTATTTTAAAAACATTTAAAGGGAATGGGATAGTTTATCTTTTTTTGAAGATTTTTTTTCTTTAGCATATAACTTAAATGAGCTGAAAACAACAGAGCGGTGTAAAGTTTAGCATCCTGAACATGCATGTACTTCATAGCTGTCATCTGAGAGGGCTTTCTGTTTGATCACTATCAGTGTGGATGTAAACGCATCTCAATGCAAGCGTCAACATATTCTTCACATACTGAGTGACTGCACAGGGGCCATGCTAGTGTCGTTCCAATTTTAGTATATCTGCTGCTGAGGTGAGCACATACTGAGTGATTTTGTTAAGCCAATAGTACATATATTCAAAACTAGGTAGAAGGTAATGATGAATTTGATGACTATAGGACAATAAAAATGAAATTTAGCAGTTCTTTAAAAATGTATCCATACATAGAACTTTTTAAAATTAACTGTTTTCTTTTTTATTGAATTTATTTTTTTCTTTATATTTTAAGTTCAGAGAAAAATAGCAAACATTGAGATGATTATCACTTTGTAAGATGAGGATTCCATGGAATAGTACCAGATAGGAACACTGTTTTTTAATCTGGTTAGCCATTCTGCAGTTCCTGCCTGTAAAATGGATAATATCTATATTTTAAGCAGCCTTGATACATCAGCCCTTCCATTATAAATGACCCAATATTAAAACACATACTTTTTCCATGCTCGCTGCTACCAGAACTCCTCAGCTGCTCCCCCTCCCATGTGAGCACATACATGCCCACCAAATCTGCCCTTCAGCTCAGACTCACCCAGCTCAGAGCACCGAGCTGCTCATGACTGTCCTTCTTTCATCAGCCACAATTTGAACCAAGTGCTTCTTTTTCCCTTGGTAAACCTGAGACCCTTCCCTTCACTTGTAAATTACTTTCATAAGAAAATGCATTGTGGGCTGGGAGCAGTAGCTCACGCCTAAAATCCCAGCACTTTGGGAGTCCAAGGCAGGGGGATCATCTGAGGTCAGGAGTTCGAGACCAGCCTGGCCGATATGGTGAAACCCAGTCTCTACTAAAAATACCAAAATTAGCCAGGTATGGTGGCAGGCACCTGTAATCCCAGCTACTCAGGAGACTGAGGCAAGAGAATTGCTTGAACCCAGGAGGTGGAGGTTGCAGTGAGCCCAGATTGTGCCTCTGCACTCCAGCCTGGGTGACAGAGCGAGATGAAAAGAAAAAATAAAATAAAATAAAAGAGAAAATGCATTGTGATTTCAATCTAAAGCTTCAGCATACCTTTAGAAATATAATCCATGATGGGGCTACCTTTATTTAAAGTGTCTTCATTGTTACAGGCATACCTCAGAGATACTGCAGGTTTGGTTCCAGACCTCTGCAAAATAGCAAATATCACCATAAAGCAAGTTACATGAATTTTTTGGTTTCCTAGTGTATGTAAAAGTTATGTTTATACTATATTATAGTCTAGCAAGTATACAAGAGCATTATGTATAAAAAATGTACATACCTTAATTTTAAAATACTTTATTGCTAAAAAATGAGCCTTCAGCGAGTTATTATCTTTTTGTTTGTGATGGGTCTTGCCACGATGTTGATGGCTATGGACTCATCAGAGTGGTGATTGCTAAAGGTTAAGAAAGTAGCTGTGGCAGTGCAGCTTCTCTCAAAATTGGAGTCAACCCTGTCAAACTCTGCTTTATCAACTACATTTGTATATTATCATAAATACTTTGTTGTCATTTCAACAATCTTCACAGCGTCTTCAACAGGAATACATTCCATCTCGAAACCACTTTCTTTGCTTATCCATAAGAAACAACTCATCATGTGTTCAAGTTTGATGATGAGATTGCAGCCATTCCATCATATCTTCAGGCTCCACTTGTAATTCTAGTTGTTTTCCTGTTTCCACCACATCTGCACTTACTTCCTCAATTGAAGTCTTGAACCCCTCAAAGTTATCCATGAGGGTTGAAATCAATGTCTTCCAAACTCCTATTTATATTGATATTTTGTTCTCCTCCCATGAATCATGAATGTTCTTAACATCTGGAATGACGAGTCCTTTCCAGAAGGCTTTTAATTTACTTTACCTAGATCCACCAGAGGAATCACTATGGCAGTTATAGCCTTACAAAAATGTATTTCTTATATAATGAACTTGCAAGTTGAAATTACTCCTTGGTCCATGTACTGCAGAATGGATGTTGTGTTAGCAGGCATGAAAACAACATTAATCTCTTTGTACATCCCCATCAGAGCTCTTAGATGACCAGGTGCATTGTCCATGAGCAGTAATATTTTGAAAGGAATCTTTTTTTCCTGAGCAGTAGGTCTCAGTAGTGGGCTTAAAATATCCAGTAAACCATGCTGTCAACACATGTGCTCTCACCAGGCTTTGGTGTTCCATTTATAGAGTACAGACAGAGTCAATTTATCATAATTCTTGAGGGCCCTAGAATTTTCAGAATGGTAAATGAGAATTGGTTTCAACTTACAATCACCAGTTGCATTATCCCCTAACAAGAGAGTCAGTCTTTCTGCCCTCTGAAGCTTTGAAGCAATGCTTCAAAGCCTTTTGTATTGACTTCTCTTCTCTAGCTATGAAAGTCCTAGATGCCACCACTTTTTGATAGATGGCTGTTTTGTCTACATTGAAAATCTGCGGTGTGCCATAGCCATCTTCATCAGTGATCTTAGCTAAGTCTTCTGGATAATTTGCTACAGCTTCTACTTCAGCACTTGCTTATTCACTTTGCACTTTCATGTTATGGAAACAACGTTCCTTAAACCTCATGAACCAACCTCTTCTAGCTTCAAACGTCTTCTGCAGTCTCCTCACTTCAATCAGCCTTTATAGAATTGAAGAGAGTTAGGGCCTTGCTCTGGATTAGGTTTGTGCTTAAGGGAATGTTGTGGCTGGTTTGATCATCTATCCAGATGACTGAAACTTTCTCCATATCAGCAATAAAGCTGTTTGACTTTCTTATCATTCTTGAGTTCACTGGAGTAGCACTTTTGATTTCCTTCAAGAACTTTTCCTTTGCATTCATAATTTGGCTGACTGTTGCAAGAGGCCTAGCTTTTAACATGTCTCAGCTTTTGACATACCTTCCCCACTAAGGTTAATGCCTTCTAGCTTTTGATTTACAGTGAGAAACATGGGACTTTTCCATCCACTTGAATATTTAAAGGCCTTCGTCAGGTTATTAATTGGCCTAATTTCAATATTGTTGTATCTCAGAGGATAGGGAGGCCCAAGATGGGAAGAGCCAATTGGAAGAGCAGTCAGAACACACAACATTTATTGATTAAATTTGCCATCTTATATGGGTGGGGTTTGTGGCACCCCAAAATAATTACAAGAGTAACATCAAAGATCACTGATCACAGATCATCACAGCAGATACGGTAATAATTTAAAAAGTCTAAAATATTGCAAGAATTACCAAAATGTGACACAGAGTTACGAAGTGAGCACATGCTGTTGAAAAAATTTGCCAATGCACATGCTTGACACAGGGTTGCCACAGACCTTTAATTTGTAAGAAACACAATATTTGGGAAGCACAATAAAATGATGTATGCCTGTACTTATGTATATACCTATAGATTTACATATAATTATTCATTTGTTCCAGAAATTAAGGCAGGCTAATTAAATGCCTGTTTACCTACTTGAATATATGTTTATCTGGTTGAGCCAAACTGAAATATTACTAAATGAAAGTTTGTCTTCCTATTGAAATTACAGTTTACACCTCTTTTCGTGTATGTTGATGTAGTTATAACCCGTATCTGTATTTAAATGTTTAGTGGTGTGCTTAGTACAGTATAAGCTATTGTAGAGATCCAGAGGGAAGAGTGAAATATAATTCCTGGCCTTGTAGCTTTCAGTTCTGGAGATTCATTATTGTATTGCCAGGAAGAGCTAAGTAAACACTTTGGTAACACCAGGAACAGGTTGCTGAGAAGTCATAAAGGAAGAAGTTTTTGAAAGGTGAAGAGAACACTAGTTGTCCTAAACTAAGAGTGCTGGGCAAGAAGAGGAATGGAAGAGAAAGCGAAACAAAAAATACGTACTTTGTCTCCTTGTGGATATTAATCTGTGTTAAATCATGATTCTTTTAGTGGTAGAAACATGGACTTTAATTAAGGGGCAAGTGTATTTTTATTTTGTGTTCTAGCAGTATAAAGTTGCAAGACCTGTAGTTCTATGAAGCTAAAGATAATTACTAGTGGGAAGGTTTATTTTGAGAACCACGGGGGTGGCGGGGGGAGGGGGAAACCACTACGTTTATCCTACTTGTTTGCTATTAACATTTTAATTTGTAAATTGGCATACTGTAGCAGGGCAAAGTTTCATCTAGCACAGTATCCTGTTTATAGTAGGAGGCCACCCTGAGTGTTTCCAAGAGAAGCTGCACCACCCTCTCTGGCCCGGGGTCATGTTTGCTGGTAAACCCCTTTCAAATTTATGTCATGCAAATCAGTACCAGTTATTTCTCCTTCACTTGCTAGTTCCGGAGCTAGCTTATCAGAAAGCTGTTTTATTTATTGATAGGTTCCCTGTAATCCATATAAAATTGTGATACTGGGAACTTAAAATACTTACCAAAAGAAAAAAATTAAAAAATTAGATGATTTACATATGGAGTGCTTACTCTATTAGCATATACTGGGTTATCTTAATTTATTTCCACAATAGCCCAGTAGCCCTATGAGGTGAATGTTATCCTTCTCTCCATTTTATAGATGAGAAGAAGGTACACAGCCTGAGTGTGAAGTTTCATCTCACAAAGTGTATTACATGTCAAGATGTCATTTCTCAACGCAATAGATATGTCTAAAGCTGTGAGTGCTGCCACTTTAGAAAACAAAGATCTCTGTACAGTTATGTTTCTTAAATTTGGGGGGGATTTTGATGTTCAAGTGTGAAGAACCTGAAAGGCAGAGTATTCTAGCATAAGGCCAGCATATTTACTGTAGGATGCGTAATGTGAGTGTGGCTCTGCCTTGCCCAGCTCTAAGCGTGCAGTATGGCTACAAAGAGGCTGCTGAGGCCAGGCGCAGTGGCTCACGCCTGTAATCCCAGCACTTTGAGAGACCGAGGCAGGCAGATCACCTGAGGTCGGGAGTTTAAGACCAACCTGGCCAACATGGTGAAACCCTGTCTCTACTAAAACCACAAAAATTAGCTGGGCGTGGTGGCACACGCCTGTAATCCCAGCTACTTGGACGCTGAGGCAGGAGAATCACTTGAACCCGGGAGGTGGAGGTTGCAGTGAGCTGAGATCGCGCCACTGCACTCCAGCCTGGGTGACAGAGCAAAATTCCATCTCAAAAAAAAAGAAAAAAAAAAAAAAAAGCTTACTGAATACCCAGCCCAGAAATATAACAGTTTCATGAAAGTGTATCCAGCTGTTTTTCTACTAAATAAGAAATTCTTCAACTCGAATTCCAATTTAGTAGTCTATATGTAACAAAATTAGTAAGGTATATATACCTATTAATTCCTGGTAGAGAAAGTGTGGATAAAGGATATCTATGAGTAATTTTATTTGATAATCTTAGTGAAAGGATTATTTTAAACAACCGCTGCTAAGAAGGTGACTGATCTGAGTTCATCTCTGGGCTTCCCCTTTGGCTAAAATGCTAATGTTCACAGTCAATGAAAAGAAAATGGAGAAACACAGGGCATGGTTGATCCATATGCATGACTGACTCTTGAAGAGCTGAGAGGTAACTGGACAGAATTAGCTGGCTCTTTGATTCCATGAGATCCTTCAAAATATTTTTTGAAGGATGAAATGAGGTAACAGATGTGGAAGTGCAATACTTTGAAAACCAAGAATCACTGGACACATGCAAGTTGTTAATGAGCCGCTCCCTTTATGACATTTTTATTCACTCTGAAAGGCCGTATGCACCTGCTGTCTCTTTCTTTTCACTTTTCTTTTTCTTTTTTTCTTTCTTTTCTTTTTTCTTTTTCTCTTTCTCTCTTTCCATTCCTCCCTCTCTTTCAAGTCGATGACCTGACAGCATGCAGCAGTGGAGAAGGGCCACATTAGTCATCTTACCTAATGCTTATATGAATGGTGACATTACATAACTTCACCTCTGTCACTCTTTCTCATTCGCCCCCTTTGTATCCTTGGAGGAATTTTTGAACACTGTCTGAGTTTTTAATGTTTTAAATGTATTCTTTTTCACTTGGCAAGATATGTTCTTCTTAATCTTCATCTCTTCTTTCTCTTCTTTTTATGCATCTTAAGTATGAAAGTTAGTAGGTGCCCAGTGGTGAGGTGGCTGGCCTCACTGTCTGGTCATGTGCCTTTTGCATAATAGATACTCAAAAAATATGTGACTGAAATTAAAAAAAAAAAAAAGAAAGAAAAGAAACAGGTGAGTTGTAGAGTTTTTTTCCTCATTTTTTTTGTACAAATATGTCATTTGTCTTGGCAATAATGTTTGTATTAAAAAATGTGTTAACCAAATTTGGAAACTTTTTCTATTCAAGTATAGGGGATTATGGGATCTCAAGTGTTTGCCTTAAATACTGATGTTTTTCCCACAAATGTAACAAGGCAGAATGTAAAACTGCCTTGGAAGTGAAGTAGAAATGGTGTTCGTTTTGGAATCCTGAAAAATCTTTTTACTCTTTAGGCATTATGTGACTTTATCTCTGTTTTGTCACCTAAGAGAAACAGAGAGCATGAGGAAATAATTGTTCTGTGGAATCCTCTGAAAGTGATATTGAATTCCCAAATCTCATCGTAGAATATTGCCAACTGATGTTCACTTTAAGAGCCTTGATGATTGGTCTGTTTTCAGCTAGTATGTTTATTTGCTTGCGCTTGTGGTGTTGATGTGAGGAAAACCATTCCACAATTTGTTAAAATGATTAGTGTTTTCTCCTTCCATTTTTTTAAGGAAATGGCGAAAATCCTTAATCACCCCAGAGTCTACGCTTTTCTGCACATACCAGTCCAGTCTGCCTCCGACAGCGTACTCATGGAAATGAAAAGAGAATACTGTGTGGCTGACTTCAAAAGAGTAGTGGATTTTCTGAAAGAGAAGTAAGTCTGTTAGTACTTAAGAAAATAACCATTTCTTTTTTCTTTCAAAAGCTTGTGGCAAAAATGCACTTATTGCAGCCTTACAATTAAAGGTACAAGAGAGAAGGCGAGACTTTCGAAGCTTTCAAAGCCTTTAAGTCTCCTTGGCACCTTTGATGTGGTTTTTTCTTTCTCCTCAGTTCATATCCACCTTCCATCTGTACATGACACACCATTAATTTGTGTAAGATTGCCAGTCTTTTTAAGGTAATGTGAATTGTGATTATTTTTATACCTGACCTGGTGGATGAAAACTGCTTTAGCTTTGCTCTGTGTAAATCTCCTTTAATGTGGCTTTTTGAAGTTATGAGCTGGTTTTGACATGGACAGAGGCCAAATTGTGTCACTACAAAATAGATAATTTTCTACCAAACAGCATTTTTTAAAGAGTATCTGGAATGTCTGTGCTTTTACACACGAAGCCCTGCAGTTTGCTAAAAGAATTGTGATTTACAAGAAGGTTTGAGGATTCTACTTTTTAAAGTTCAAATTGCTATTGACCAAAATTAAGGCATATTTACACAATGTCAGACATGAATGATAATTTTGTTTCCACAGAAAATACTTTCAGCCCTTAGTTATGTTCTTCAAAACCTTGCTCCCCATCATCACCAAACATTGACTGCCTTCTGTGATTATGCCAGGCAGGAAATGGAAGTGCTGGCCCAGGTCACACAGAGCCTTCTCAAGTCTACAACACTGTTCTCCCCTCTGGGGATATGTCATTTGTCTTGGCATATTTGTGGCCTGGGTCTTCCTACTTTTCATACATTTTTTCCATGGCCTTTTCTTTTGTTGTTTTTCTTAATTAAGATACAACTTTTTATTTCCATCGTCTTGTTTATAATTATGTACCTTTGTACTATGTCAGAGTACTACATGGATATGATTGCTTTATACAAATCGTAAGCAATTATTTTTTCCACCTTTAATTAGTCATTTATCCTAACTGCATATGATCAGTTTAAAATCTTTTTCTTTTTTTTTTCCTTTTTCTATTCTTCCGTACCTTTCCATTACATATCTTTCTAAGTTTTTTTTAACCTCTAGGCATTCTTGATTATCCTAACCACCAAGAATAAAGCTACTTAGTGTACATTCAGACAAATACAGCTAATTGTCCAAATATTCAAATCAGTGCATAGAAGGTGTATTTGTTAAGTACTACAGCCTTCAAAGTAGAAAATGGAAAATACATCTCTACCCTTTTTAATACTTTCAAATCTTGAACAGAACTGTGTTAGGCTAAAGAATATAGATTTTTATTTGTTTAAATATCTGCTGTTGGCCTATAGCCCTTTCTTGCCTTTCTTCTATTATTGCAGGCAAATTTGTCTCATGTAAGAGAGTTCTTTTGGGCACTCTGGCACTGGTAAATGGAATATTTTCAAAATTTCAAGTCAATTGCACTTGTGAAATTTCTTCCTTCTTTGCCTATTACAGCAGTAGCGAATAAAAACTTGATACTTGTTACACAATATTTTCCCATGCATCCCGGGTGCAGAATAGACTAGAACACTTTCCAGATAGTTTGTTGCATTAGTGTGATTAAAATATGAGGTTAAGGAATCAGCACCTCTCTTTTATCTTTATTTGGTTGAGGGCTGACTCAGTTGTTGGAGGAATTACTGTGGCTACTTAACTGGGCAACAATTTCACAACAAGTTATGTTGTTCTGGAGGTCTGTTAAATCTGTTCCATCTTGAACAGTTCCAATAGCCTCCATGAGCTATATAGAGGTAAAAAGATGATCATGTCAGGTATTAGGAAATAGTCTCTTGGATTTCTTTGGATCTGGGTCCTTTCTTTGGATTCTGAGTTATTGTGAGGCATCTATGTAGTTTTTCTAGAAGTATTCAACCAACTGGAGGATCCTAGAACGAACTATGTTTCCCAGGGATCTCTAGTATTTCTAGCAATGAAAATATTAGACACACCTGGAGAAGATATTGGAGATGCCTGGAGACCACACTCCATCCCATACCCACCCATATATAGTTTCAGTTTCAAGTGCCACGCGTCAATTGGATTGTAGAGTGTGAGTCTAGTCAGTTAGCATCTCCGAGAGATTTTTAAATTAACTCTGTATTGTGTATATGCAGCAAGGGCAGAAGCAACCCTGGTATATAATTTCACATTTAGATTATAAGTAAGATACATTGGAAAACTGTAGTAGGCAGCCAATATGATATGCCTGCTTATGTATAGCAGATGACTGAGAAAACTTCAGGTAACCTATTTAAAAAAAAAAAAAGAAATCAGATTATCACTGCCAGTAAAGTGATCCTAGGCCCCGTGCGGTGGCTCACGCCTGGAATCCTAGTACGTTGGGAGGCTGAGGCGGATGGATCTCCTGAGCTCAGGAGTTCAAGATCAGCTTGGGCAACATGGTGAAACCCCGTCTGTATCAAAAATACAAAAAATTAGCTGGTCATGTTGGCTCGCACCCGTGATCCCAACTACTTGGGAGGCTGAGGTGGGAGAACCGATTGAGCCTGGGAGGCGGAGGTTGCAGTGAGCCAAGATTACGCCACTGCACTCCAGCCTGGGCGACAGAGTGAGACCCATCTCAAAAAATAAAATAAAAAAGTGATCCTTGCATAGTTTTAAACAGTTCGTCAGAACCATAAAATTGTGTATTTTGTCTAGTCCATCTGTTGTGAAGAATAGTATAGACTTACTCCCATGAGGACAGTATAATCAGCTTTGCCATTTAGCGAAAAAGAGTTTTCCTATCCTCTTGGGGAAGTCCATCTACCTAGTGAGTAATTTCCAACTATTATGGACATTTAGAAATAGATGAAATATTTTAGACTAGGCACAGTGGCTCACACCTGTAATCCCAGCACTTTGGGAGGCCAAGGTGGGTGGATCACCTGAGGTCAGGAGTTCAAGACCAGCCTGGCCAACATGGTGAAACCATCTCTACTAAAAAAAAAAATATATATATATATATATTTATATTATATATATTATATATACACACACACACACACACACACACAAATTAGCCAGGCATGGTGGCACATGCCTGTAATCCCAGCTCCTCGGGAGGCTGAGGCAGGAGAATCACTTGAACTTGGGAGGCAGAAGTTGCAGTAAGCTGAGATCGTGCCACTGCACTCGAGCCTGGGCAACAGAGTGAGACTCCATCTCAAAAAAAAAAAAGAAAGAAAAAGAAATAAATGAAATATTTTAAATAGTTCTTATGTTTGACCTACTTTCCCCTATAAAAACTAGTATAGCTTTATGCCAAATAGATTAGTGCTTATTTTGGAAACACCAAAGTTTCAGGGCTTTCTTTAGAGCCACTAGTCTGGATAACTGATCCAGCACAAAATTGTCTTGTCCAGCCTTTATTAAAATTCAACACAGTATTTTCACTCTCGGAGGGCCTAACACTATCATGTTGCCCTGATTTGTGCCTAACGCTCATTCATAAAATGATCCTGACTTAAAGTGGTATGTTTGGTGCTTTCTTTTTCTGTTTGCTTTTTAAATCCTTCCTAAACGGTGGCCCATTTCATTTACATCTCTCATTTCCCCTGAAGTCTTTGAAGCCTTTTTTGTAATGTGCCTTTAACAAATAAAAGTCTCTCTTTTTTCTCCAGCAGTGTGAGGCTTCTCAAATATTCGTGTTATGAGTTATGGACAAGGCATTTCCTGATCTGTTTCCTTAAAAAATCCATTTTTTAAGACAACCTACAGCATTTAAGATTGAAATCCAAACTCTGGGAGTTTACCTGAAGCTGCAAGCTTTCGAACTGCTAATTCTGTGATGTTGGTAGAGCTGTGAAAGTGGAAGTGAAATCTTTTTAATTAATTTTCTTTACAGTTGAAAATGGCCCATGTTTTAGCTGGGAGCAATGTAAGTTTACATATGAGCCAACTAAGCTGGTTCATTATTCTCTTCAGTTGTTTGAAAGTTGGCAGCCATCGTCACAACAGCAGCTGGATACAAGATAACCTAGCAGTGTTGGCACATATTGAGGCATATGGGAATTTATTAAATCATGCAACCTTTGCAAAGAATAGCGTCTAAATGACTTAATACACTAATTTAAAACAGCTGGCTGTGAGCAATCATATGACTTAAATTATTCTATTCAGATTTATTAATCCAATTGAACATTAACTGAGTAATTTGATGTTTTTATCTAAATGGATAAGATGATTTTTTGAAGTATAAAATGGGATTTGTAGGGATAGGGGAAGAAACCATATAGAACAAAGCAAGCGGTACAATTCTGGTTTTAGAAATAATCTGTGTTTGGCTGGGTGCAGTGGCTCACAACTGTAATCCCAACACTTTAGGAGGCTGAGGTAGGAGGATCACTTGAGCCCAGGAGTTCCAGACCAGCCTGTGAGACCGTATCTCTACAAAAAAATAAAAACAAAAAAACTAGCTGAGCATGCTGGTGTGCACCTGTAGTCTCAACTACTAGGGAGGCTGAGGCAGGAGGATCACTTGAGCCTGGAAGTTGGAAGTTACAATGAGCTATGATTATGCTGCTGTACTCCAGCCTGCGTGACAGAGTGAGATCCTGTCTTTCAAAAAAAAAATTTGTTTTTATACTTTAAAATATGTATCTTATGTATTTTACTATCATTCACTGTCACATAACTGATGTTTCTGTTATCTTTTTAACTTATTACTGAGATGTTTTTTAAAGTATAAAACATGAATGATTCTTTTTTCTTTTTTCATGTGTTTTTGAGAGAGTTACTTCCCAATTCAATGATTTTTTTACTGCATTATGTTGTGGATGATATAATTAGGGTTCCCAGGACCTTGAGGCATTAGACAAGGACTTTAATTGGGCCTCTATCATTTGAGCAGCAGTGAATTTATAGTCACTCCCCAACATAAACCATGCATTAACATATATTCAAAAAATGACAACATGCGGAGTTCTTAAGCATATGTTTTAATGCTAAGTAAAAGAATCTTTAAGTCCTCAAGTTCGCACATTAAAATGTGAAAGAAACATGTAAGAATATCCTACGGATAGATATTTAGGAAATGAAACAGTTTATATATTAAAAGACCTAACTGTTTAGACAGAGTATTTTGTTAGAAGTCCAGTAGCTTTTTAGTTTATGTTAACTAGACCTTAAATAGTTAACATCTCTATCTTTCTCACTTGGTAAATACAATTTGAATGAATTAATAAACAGTTTTGTTTTTACCTGCAAGTTGCATGGATCTAACTTTAGGTTGCATCTTACTGTGGCATCTCCATGTTGATTTTTAATCCCAAGATATCGTTCATTTTAGAATTTGCTATTATCATTTCTTAATGTGCTGTGCACTTCAGGGTTAATTTCCCTTGTTGCTTATAGAATATTAACCATTTTAGCACTGTGATATTTATTATTATTCCCCTAAGTTCACTATACCCAGAGATTGCCCAGTGAAATACCACAGCTAATAAGCAATGAGCACTCATGGGTAAAGGGGAATCTTTTGCAGGGCGAGGAGAGAACAAACTAGAGGGGAAGGAGCAGACTTGCAGAGGAAGTTTCGTTCTGTGACCTCTCCGCTCTATACTCATTCAGTCGAAGGGGCACAAGGGCATCAAGCCAGTATTACTTGGTTTTACGGCAGGATGATGACTGTAAGTGAGTCATTGAGCTAACTTGTATCATCCAGCCCATCCTATGACCTACTTTTCCAGTCTATCTGCAAAAAGGATGTTAAATAATTAACATCCTGAGTAATTTTTCTTTCCTACCATTAGTCCTGGTCATTCATGTGTGCTTATTGGAACACAATCTGATAAAAGCTATGTTATGTCAAATTAGTATTTTATTCTGCCTTATTCATCTAGTTTTAGTCCTAGTGGCTTGGAAACATAAGTAGAATATTTGTCAGAAGAGAAGAAAAGAAATGCAAAAGAAAAAAAAAGAATGATTCAGCAAGGATTAGATAATTATATTTTCTTCCAGATGCATTCCCAGATGTGTTTCTGTTCACTAAGTAACGACCTCCAAAATACTTTAGGCAAAATGCTTGCCTGAAAAATGTTTTCTGGCTTTATGTCATCATTTCTAGTATCTTTAGCTAAGTTGTTATTTTGGGTAGCACTAAGGTCTTGTTCACTGTTTTTATCTTTTCCCGGATTTCTTTCTGAGGTAGTGAAGTTCGTTTCCCTTCTCTCCATTGCTACTTTTAGAACTTTTCTAGTGAATAAATATATATTATTGGATCAGTTATTTAGCAGAAAAACATATTTACTTTTTTTCCTTCTCCAGTGTGTTGTTATATTTAGAAGATTATATGCCAAATAGATTATGACACAATGTGCTAAATACCATAGGATTCTGGGACTACCCCAAATTTGATTCACTGGTTTGAAGGCAACTGTTACTTTATGTTGACTTGCTTTCCATTTCCTTGTAGCGTGGTCAAGAAAGGGACCTCATTTTTCCTAAACTTCATTCACTTTATATCCTTCCTTTACAATATGATTATGTTATTCCTTTCAGAAATCATCTTCTCTTAATCTCTTGTGCATTTTTCCTGCCTCAGTGGTATATCATAAACATAAAGGTCAAATCACGTATACGTGAAGTAGTAGAATAATAGCATTTTTCTTTTTTGACAGAGTGCTTTCATATTCCACAGAGCTTGCATATTAACTCATTATGTTACAAAAATTTAGCAAAGTACATAGGGTTAGTATTTTTAATTTGCATTTTATAAAGCAAATGTCAGGGTTCAGAACTGTTGGAAAGATTTGTTGAGGCCAGGCATGGTGGCTCATGCCTGTAATCCCAGTACTTTCAGAGGCTGAGGCAGACAGATCGCTTGAGTCCAGGAGTTCAAGAACAGCCTGGAGAACATAGCAAAACCCCATCTCTACAAAAAATACAAAAAATTAGCCAGGTGTGGTGGCACTCACCTGTAGTCCCAGCTACTTGGGAGGCTGAGGTGGGAGGGTCCTGGGAGGCACTTGCCTGTAGTCCCAGCTACTTGGGAGGCTGAGGTTGAGCCTGGGAGGCAGAGGCTACCATGAGCCGAGATCACACCACTGCATTCCAGCCTGGGCAGCAGAGCAAGACCCTGTCTCAAAAAAAAAAAAAAAAAAAAAAAAAAAAGCCCACAGTGAATTAATGCATACTGGAACTATGTACCCTCAGTTTCTACTGTGGTTCTTTTTACCAGTTCCAATAGCATATATTAATTAAATGATTTGTATTTTTATCGATTATGTGTCCAGACTAGTAATAAATGCAATGGTAAGAATACCAATAATACTTAACATGATAATCATAATAAAACAATTATCTAATATTTTTGGGTGTTTACTTTTGTGCCAAGCACTACTGTTAAAGCATTGTATGTCTTAGGTTGTTTAATCCTCAAGGCCCAAACATGTTAAGTAATTTGCCCAAAGTCATGCAGTTAGTGATAGAACCTTGAAAGAATCCAGGACAGGTGATTACCCAGCCAGTACTCTTACCCATAGTGTTGTACTGTTGGTCTAATCTAAGGCATTTTCCTCTAGCATTGGAGACAATAAAGTGGATTCAGCAAATATTGAGGAGAAGAAATTTACAATGTACACTTAGAAGAGAAGATGAGGAAGGCATGCATGGGTGTCAAAAGTAGCTCCTTGGTATCTTAAGTAAGGCATAGTAGAAAATGATGTAGTTAACCCAGATAGGGAAATGAGAAGGAGGAGTTTAGATAGGAAAGATGAGTTTGATGTTAGACATGCTGAATTTGAAGTGACTATCTGGAAAATCTAGGATAGAGCCCCCCTTAGGCTGTAGAAAATATGGGTCAGGAGCCAAAAAGAAAGATGAGGGTCTAGAGATAAATGCTTGGGAGTAATCAGCATTTGAGTAATAGATGAAGTTATAGGTAATGAGATCATCCAAAAGGAAAAATGGAAGGGTAAGAACAGAAGTCTAGGAAACACCAATATTTCAGTAATAATGGGAAAGGAAAAAGGATTCTGTGGCAGGTTAAAAAGTCAGGGTCAGGCCCGTGGAGGTGGAGACCCAGGAGGAAATAATACCACGGAAGCCAAGAGACAATACGGTTTTAGGAAAAGGAAGGGAATAAGGGCCAAGTATTATTGAGAGTTGCCTCTTACAAGCAAGCACTGGGCTGGGGGCTCTGGAGAATATGAAAAAACAAAAGATATTGTTAGATTGCTTTCTTTTCCAAATATCATGAGTATTCAAAAGCTATTGAGTTGTACTAACGTCTAAAGTTAGAAATCTTCATGGTCCTTTTTTGACTGCAGCATCCCCAGTTCCTTGCACAGTGCTCGGTTTGTCCTCATTGACACCCCCACAACTCTGCACCGTATACATGGCAGGAAGGGACTCAAGAGTAAGAAGCAGGGATAATATGTGTCTGTTGAATGAATGGCACTTAACTCTGAAACTAATAAGAGTAAGGCTTAGAGCAGTATTTCCTGGTCTGTTTTAATTAAAGTTCTCTTTTCATAGACAAGAAAATCCTCTTCTCTTTGCGGAAAAAGTGATACATTCCCTTTAATAGCACATAATACTTTGCCTTCTTAGAGATTCTGTGTTCTGTGGACCTCTGCTGGCTAATAGCCAACAATAATTATTAGGCAATATTTATTGAGCCTATAATATGTTGAAATCAGTGTAGTTTACATGGTACTAAGTGGTTTACATGAATTAACTCATTTAATTCTCACAATGGCACATATTACATACAAAATCTTATCCCCATTTTAGGGTGAAGAAATTTAGGTACATAGAAGTTAAATAACTTGCCTGAAGTCACAGTGCTAATAATTGCCAGATTTCAGATTCAAGCTTTAGCTTGTGGATCTCCAAACTTCATTCATTGCTATTATAATTTCCAAGTAGGATAGTTTTTGGAAACAATAGGGATGATAATTTTCCAATTAAAAATTGTACTAAACTATTAAATAGAAAATGTTATATTATACATGCCATCTTCTGGACATTTAATACAATATTCTATACTCAATATCTCCTCCTTTTCACCTTCACTCTCCATGCAGTCACTGGGTGAGGGGATCAATAAAGAAGCTGTGTTTGTTAAAACAGAATGACTGTACGCTACAGCAGTCCCACTACTAGCTGTTTATCCAAAGGAAAGGAAATCAGTATCAAAGAGATACCTGTTCCCCCATGTTTATTGCAGATAAACTGTGCACAATACCCAAGATAAGGAATCAGCCTAAATGTCCATCGTCAGATGAATGGATAAAGATATAGCACACACCAGAATACTATTCAACCATAAAAAGAGTGAAATTTTGTCATGGTGGCAACATGGATGGAACTGAAGGTCATTATGTTAACTGAAATAAACCAGGCACAGAAAGACAAATACGGCGTGTTCTCACTCATATGCAGGAGCTAAAAAAGTTGATCTCGTGGAGATGGAACATAGAATGATGCTTACCAGAGAGTGGAAAGGGAGGTAGGTGGTGATGAAGAGAGATTGTTTAAGGGGTACAAACATATAGCTAGACAGAAGGAATAAGTTCTAGTGTTCGGTAGCACAGTAGAGCGACTATAATTAACAACAATTTATTGTATATTTCCAAATAGCTAGAAGAGGAGATTTGAAATGTTCCCAACACAGGAAATGATACATTTTGAGGAACAGATATCCTAAATACTCTAATTCGATCATTATGCATTGTGTTCATATATCAAAATACCACATATACCTTCCATAAATATGCATAGTATTATGTATCAATTTTTTATGTAAAATTTTTAGAAAATGAAGCTATGTTTGACCATGAGGAGAAAAACTACAAATAAAAGTAATGAGTGTTTTATCTGTAATAACATCTTTAATTATAAAACTGCAGAGTTTCTTAATGAAGTATGTGTACGTGTTTTAAAATGAAATGCTAATGCCGGTGGTTGTTAACATGTTGTGAAGCTGTTATCCATTCTAAACTACATTTCAAAAACTTTAAGCCCTCATGTCTTCCTCCTACTTATCTTTCTTTCTTAAAGCCAAGTATATTAAAACTCTAGCTTAAACTCCTGCCCATAAGCACCCTGTATTCCTAACCACAGATCCATTTCATCACTTGCTGCAGGCACAAGGAGAAAGAGTCAATGATGGGTCACTGTTGCCTCCTTGTACTCCTCCTTATCATTCTCACGTTCACTGAGCCCTCATTATGTGAATGGGCTACTCGAGGACCTTATATTCCTACTGAAAATCAGGAAGAAATCAAGGGAGCATATACAGTATGTGTACTTTTGAATGTTCTACTCGACTTTGCAGCAATATCGAAAAGGTGCCCTAATTAAGTCCTCAGAAAAAATGAGAAAAAGAAGACTGGGTAATGTAACCCATAATTTTTTTAAAAGGCTGAATCTCAGATTATTAAGATCTGACCAGGGCTGGGCGCGATGGTTCACGCCTGTAATCCCAGCACTTTGGGAGGCTGAGGCGGGCAGATCACGAGGTCTGGAGATCAAGACCATCCTGGCTAACACGGTGAACCCTCTCTCTACTAAAAATACAAAAAATTAGCCGGGCATGGTGGCGGGCACCTGTAGTTCCAGCTACTTGGGAGGCTGAGGCAGGAGAATGGCGTGAACCCGGGAGGTGGAGCTTGCAGTGAGCTGAGATCGCACCACTGCACTCCAGCCTGCGCGACAGAATGAGTCTCCATCTCAAAAAAAAAAAAAAAAAAAAAAAAGCCAGGCGCGGTGGCTCCCTCCTGTAATCCCAGCACTTTGGGAGGCCGAGGCGGGTGGATCGCAAGGTCAGGGGATTGAGAGCATCCTGGCTAACACGGTGAAACCCCATCTCTACTAAAAAATAGACAAAAAAATTAGCCAGGCGCAGTGGCGGGCGCCTGTAGTCCCAGCTACTCGGGAGGCTGAGGCAGGAGAATGGCGTGAACCCGGGAGGCGGAGCTGGCAGTGAGCTGAGATCGCGCCACTGCACTCCAGCCTGGGTGATAGAGCGAGACTCTGTCTCAAAAAAAAAAAAAAAAAAGATCTGACCAATTTGAATTCTGGAAATAAGATCAAAATGTCCCTGTGAATTAACATTAATTTCAAAAGAGACTAAATTTTGCATTTATTCTGCTAGTATTTATTGGTTATAGACCGTGTGTCCGGCACTTGTTAGGTATAGAATATTAAGAGATTAGTAAAACTTGGTAACTGTCTTTTAGGGACGGATATTCTTAAGTTGTGGTTAATATTAGGTAGATGTTTATAAGCCAGAATGTTTGGTAAGTATGGTAAAACCCCAGTGTTAAATCCAGTATGCAAGGGACATAAATGTTTATTACAGGCTTTTTATGGATGAGAAAGAAATACTGAATTTATAGGTCTTCCATGAAAATCAATCCCCTTTCTTCACACAATTATACTTTATAGGTTTCATTTTATCCGTGATATCATTAGATCTACCAGTATAGAGAAAGGTTTTAACTAGGTTACATACACACATGCACACGTTTGCATGCATATATATTTATGTATATAAAAGTTGTAGTTTGATTCACCTGTAAGCGACAGAAAAAATATGGCATAAAAAAATAAAAGTTTATTTCTCAGTCATGTAAATGAAGTCCAGAGCCAGATGGTGGAATTCTGTAAGGCTCCAGCATGTCAGAGATGTAGGATTGAACTTTCATCTCACGGTCAAAGATGGCTGCTTAATCGCCAGCCATCATATCTGCATTCCAAACAGTAGGAAGGCAAGGGGCAAACAAGAGTGCGTGTTTCTTCCCTCTTAATACTTCCTGAAAGTCATACCCGTCACTTTTGATTATGTCAAATTGTCAGAACTTAGTCATATGGCCACACTTACCTGCAAGAGAGGCTAAGAAAATTTAGTGTTTAGTTTGAGTTTTTTTGTCCCCCTTTAAAGAGTCTCTTGGAAAGAAGGGGAGATGAAATAGTGGGGAGCAATTAGCAGTCTTTGCCACAGTCACCATTTGTCCACTCTTATTGCAACATACAGAACTTACTCTTAAGAGAGCCCCAGTCCCATCTAGTTACCCTGTCTTCTTGTAAGTACATGATCTCTGGATGATGCTCTGTCCTTTTCAGGAAGTCCAGGTGTGGCTTTCCATGGGCTGATGGATATAAGCTAAAAAGCAACCTAACATTCCCAATATAAAATAGAATGGAAATAAGAAAATATTTAAAGCTCCCATTTGAAAAATGGAAGAATAAGAAACACATGAGTTTTCAATAGGGATTATTAAACCTTGCTTGGTGGAAATCCTGGAGCCTTTCTGTGCAAGCACTGAAGGATGGTCTTTAGTACCCCATCTGATGGCCCCTGGCTTTCCTCTGTGAGGGATATGCCTTAGTCCTTTGTCCTCTGTTGCTCCTGTCTTCTGTGCCCATATTTGAGGTGGCATTAGGGTGAATGCTCTTCTGAGTGGGTTCTAATACCTCCTTCTCGTACGAGCATGAACCCTGGCAATTGCGTTAGGGGTTGTACGGTAGCGGGCTGTGCAGACCATCCTGCATTTTTGGCAGTCTAAGTCCCTCACAAACTTAGTAGCCTTCTAGTCTGTTTCTTGTCAGTTCCATGAACAACTATAGGCAAAGGTCTTAACTGGACGTAGTTTTGAACCTAAAGACTCTGTCTTTTATTTACTGGCCTCTGTCCTTCTTCTCTACTCTGAACTCACTGATGACTCCTTTGAGGTCATCTGAAGCACTCTTAATCCCGTCTCTGCCAAGAAACTCAGCTCATGTATGATGGGGCACTAATCTTCTGAGGTGGCTATGATACTGTAGCCAATGCTTGTAATTGCTATGCTTGGCTTTTTCAGACCTGCAAACATCAAAATCATAGGACCCTCAGTCAAATTTAATTCTAATTCACAAGGAGAGTGGTTTTCTTAGCAAAGCTGTTTCCTCTCTCCTTCCTTTCTTTCTTCTTTTCAGGTATAAGTCCATCTTATTTCTTTTTTTAAATTTTTTACTTTTAAGTAAATTTATATGGGTACATAGTAAATGTATATATTTATGGGTGCATGAGATACTTTAGGCATACACTGCATAGTAATCACAGAGTAAATGAAGTATCTGTCACCTCAAGTAATTTATCATTTCAGCAAAGCTGCTTTCTTACTGAGCTTGCAACCAGCTAGCCCTGAGTTCGTTGTTACTAAGAGCAGTACGAAGGAGCCAGCTATATTCAACATTCTGAATTTTTTGTAATATCTCTATAGCTATAGACTAAATTAACATTTGGACTGTCTTCCAAGGTTCAGCGGGGGACAATGTCACCAGATATCTTGCTAACATAACATTAATTAGTTTTCCAGCCTGCAATATGAGTCCTTGCTGCCCAAAATGTGACAAACGAGTATCACATTTTTAGGTTCTGTCACATATAGTATCCCACTTTCATTGGATTGGTTTGGGCTGTCAGTGACCAAAAACATAAAACAGTGTCTCAAACAAGATAGATAGATACCACTTTCTCACATTAAAAAAGAAAAGAAAAGCTTAAGATGCATAAGATGTAGCAATCTTGTGCTGGTGGACAGTCCACAGCATCAATGACTCAGGATTCTGTCCTGTTGCTCAGCTGTCCTCTGTCTCATGGTCCATGATGACTGCTGAAAATTCAACCACCATGTCTGCATTCCAGCCAGGAAGAAGGAGAAAGAGTTAAAGAAGTGTGTGCCCCACCCTGCCTTGAAGGTTACTGTCTTGGAAATTGTACATGACACTTCCACTTATATCTCATTGATTAGAACATAACTTTCCCTAGCTGCAAGGAAAACTAGAAAATAACACATTTCTTCTGGACATCCATGTATCTAGCTCAAAATCCATTTATATGGGAGATGAAAGGAATGGATATAAAGGGGCCTCTGAAAATCTCTACCACAATAGGTACGTCTAAAAAGTTCTCGGGCCGGGTGTGGTGGCTCACACCTGTAATCCCAGCACTTTGGGAGGCAGAGGCAGGTGGATCACGAGGTCAGGAGATCGAGACCATCCTGGCCAACATGGTGAACCCCATCTCTACTAAAAATGCAAACAAACAAACGAAAAAATTAACCAGGCGTGGCAGTGGGTGCCTGTAGTCCCAGCTACTCGGGAGGCTGAGGCAAGAGAATGGTGTGAACCTGGGAGGCGGAGCTTGCAATGAGCTGAGATCACGCCACTGCACTCCAGCCTGGGCGACAGAATGAGCCTCCGTCTCATTTAAAAAAAAAAAAAAAAAAAAAAAAAAGTTCTTATGTTGTGGGGTAATAACTTCCCCTACAAAGAATTGAATTTTTTTTATCTTATCTCTAAGTATCTAATTATGTTCTCTTGAGTGTCAATACCGAATTTTGCACGTGGCTCAATATTTGGTTTTTGTTTTCATATGGTAACAAAGTTTTCATTTTTAAAAAATGCATATCTCCTATTTTAATCTCACAAATTAAACAATATTTTGAAGATTATCAGCTGTGTTGAGTGACTATCAGAAAATTTCGTTTGATGCAAGACTTAAAGAAATTTAACTGCTAGAGGTTTTTTTCTGATATCAAACAGGAATTGGTGTTATTTCAGTTTTTTCACATTCTAGATTTCCTTATTGTAATATGTACGCAGCAATTGCCTCAGCCTCATGGTGAGTCCCTTTTGCGATTCTATACCATCTAGGGCATATCTTTCTCCCAGTGCTTCTATTAACAATCCCAGGTGTCCAGTACAGGTGTCCAGTACATTGGAGTTAGCCTGCTGCCGGAATTAAGAACAAAAGAGATGGAGAGGAGAAAATCAAATTTTTCTATTTTCTTTGTTTTCAACCCAGTGTTCCCTCTAATTTGTATGAGGTTACTTATGTGATCTGCTTTAGTCAATTTTGATCAATGAAATCAGTGTTTTTTTGTTAGTAGCCTTTAAAGAAGTAAACAGATTTATTTTTCCTCAATTATTATTTAGAGCAAATTGCTTTTAGTCTGACCATGTAAATAAGACCAAGCATCGACTTTCATATAGAAAATACTATTTTAATTCAAC
Source organism: Pongo abelii (assembly GCF_028885655.2). Taxonomy (NCBI): domain Eukaryota; kingdom Metazoa; phylum Chordata; class Mammalia; order Primates; family Hominidae; genus Pongo; species Pongo abelii. The sequence continues at coordinate 21,033,993 of NC_071990.2, forward strand.
TATCCAACAGTGATTCTTTTTCTTGTACTTTCTCTTAATTTACTGTGATTCAATCTTTTAATTGTACATTGGGAAAATACATTATTTGTTTTGAGTTTTTTTCTTGAAAAAAATTATTCCATTGTCCAGTTTGTTTTGACTCTTATCAACAATTCTGCTAATTGGGTTTCTTTCTTTTTTCCCTTTTAAATAATTTGTACTTTCAAGAATCGTGATAGCCGGGTGCAGTGGCTCACACCTGTAATCCTTGCAGCACTTTGAGATGCCGAGGCAGGTGGATCACTTGAGGTCAGGAGTTCGAGACCAGTCTGGCCAACGTGACGAAACCGCATCTCTACTAAAAATACAAAAATTAGCCGGGTGTGATGGTGCGCACGTGTAATCCCATGGTGTGCGCCTATAATCCCAGCTACTCAGGAGGCTGAGGCATGAGAATCACTTGGACCTGGGAGCTGGAGTCTGCAGTGAGCTGAGATTGTGCCACTGTACTTCAGCCTGGGTGACAGAGCGAGACTGACTCAAAAAAAAAAAAAAAAAAAAGAATCATGATACAATTCAGTTTTTGGAGAGTGTTTTTCTACTTATGAAATAATCAGGTTCCATCTTAACTTTTATAGTATAATACCCCACATTAATAAGTTCGCTGCCTTCAAATAATTCTATAATTACTAATATTTATTGAACACTTAAAATGTATGAGTCGTATATATATATATATATGTGACCTCATTTGATTTTTACAACAATTCTGTGAAACAGGATCCTAATGAACCTCCTTGATGTCTACCTTTTTTACGTAAGGAAAGTGAAGCACAGAGAGCTTGAAGTTAGGTAGAAGAACTGGAACCCAGGTTGCCTAGTTCCAGAGCTGGTGCTTTTTACCTACTGCACTTCACTCTTCCTCATTGCCCACCCGTCTGAAGAGTGACCTACCTCCCCACACCGCTTGCTGTCTCCACCTTCCCTGCCTTTCATCAACTCCTTGATCCTCTGTAATCTGGTTTCTGCTTACTCTGTTTTATTGTATCTGCTCTTGTTAAATTTCTAATTGTGGACTCTGGCAGGCAGACTTTCATCCGTATTTTTTCACTTTCTTATGTTGGCCACCCCCTCCTCCTTGAATCAATTCATTTCAGTCAATCAATTCTGTCCCCACACCTTCCATTCATCCATCCATCCATCCATCCGTCCATCCATCCATCCATCCATCCATCCGTCCATCCATTCGTCCATCTATCCATCCATCCATCCATCCATCCATCCATCCATCCATCTTACTTCAGTGTTCCTCAGGCACACATCCAAACAACCACATCAGAAACTTTTTTTGGACTTCCTTCTTACCTTCTCCCACCCAATCTACTCTGGCACCAGGTCCCCTCAATGTGTCTTCTAAATGACTCATGTGTAACTTCTTCATGCTCACCATCACTGCCTCTTTGAGTAAGTATAGGTGGGACATTCTCTTGAATTGTGTTGTCTCCCAAATCTCTTTCATAACTCTAGCCTCACTCCTTCCAATCCACCCTTCACTTTATTGCCAGAAATTTTCTTTCTAAAATAGAAACCTTGTATTTCTTTGATCAAAATTCTTTCATACCTCCCCATTGCCTACCGTATAAGGAACAGTAACAGCAGTTATACCATTACCACTCACTGATTTCTTCTACATGCCAGGAATTATGCAAAGTATTTTACATAGACGATCTCCTTATAGATTATCTCTCCATTATGGCACATACCACATTGCTCTATTTGACTGCATGCATATGTCCTCTCCTACAGACTCCCCCATATAACATAAGGAGTATTTTTGTGTGTATGTTTTCAGTGCCTGAAACAAACCCATTAAATCTTTGTTGAATGAAGGGTTTCTTTTGTTGGCGTTATAAGCAACTAATTTATGTTTGTATGATGTGGAGACTTCAGAATCTTGTAGTAGAAGCAAATAGAACCCCTCAGGAAGGTACAGCAAAGGCTGTGCTGGGTTGGGCAGAATACTAGTTCTGGGTCAAGGGAAGCAAACATCCTGTTACCCAGAACAGCCACCTCTTCTAAGTCTTTACAACCTCATCATCACCTAATTGTAGCAGTATTTGGGGAATGGGTGAAGAAGATAACTATCTCTAGGGTTTGGTTCAGTACATACAGCCTGCTACTGGAAGTTTCACACCTATGTGCACGATATAGTTTAAGGCAAAATAACTATATTCTGTAGTAAATAGACTCGAAATATGTATTGCCTTCCTAGCTCTGGATTGTCTAATTCTTTACGGCTGACTCCATACACTAAATGGCAGTGATTTCATTGTTATTATTATTATAAAATGGCTTGTTCTTCCAAGCTATTATATATTTCTTAAATGATTAACCTTTACACAGCATTGTATCCCATGTTTAGCAATAAGAATTGTTCTTAATTTTCTTTCTTGGGTTTAATTTAATTTCTTATGCATTAAAATATATAAAATTTAATTTAATTCCTCCATTTCTGAGATGTTTTAAAGGGTGTTAGCTGAGGTTACCAACACTTTTAGGTCATGTTACCAATAGGAATTTGACATTTATATGAATAAAAATAATATCAAGTGTTACAAAAACTAATATAGAATTGCAAGGGCTATCAACCTCTATGCTTGAGGCCATAAATTGATTGCCAGCAGGGGTCAATCAGGAGGCTCTGCATTCTCTGTACAGTCTCCCTGGGGTAAACCATTGCAGTATTTGGTGTACCAGCAGAAAGGGCAGTGTGAATTTACACCTTCCTCAAAACAAATTGCTGAAATAGTCACCTCTTACCAGAGGTGTGGACTCATAGCACTTCTTATTTAATACCTAACAATAGAGTCCAAGGTTATTTTTCCAGAAATAATATCAAGCCCCGGAAAATAAATGTAATAATTTTGTCAAATGTATGCAGTCAGGCTTTGTTTGGTCCACTCTGGTATGCTTATAGAGAGGGTCTTATTTCTGGTTTTTGTGCAGGAGCTCCTGTGAAAATGAACTAATTGGGTGCTAATTTACCTAAAACAGAGTGCTAATACCGAAGTTGATTTTTAAAGTACAAATGTATATATGTTGCTATTTTCACTGATGTCTATTTATTTCATGTCACCTTATTGGACAGTATTCTTATTAAAATGAAATTCCTTTAAGTTTGGAATAAGCTTCTGCCTGAGTAATGGAAATTATAATGAGATATAAAATTGAAGCATTGCCTACCTACCCTGTTGCAAATATTATGACATTGGGTACTGTTGATAAAATTAACTATTTTAGATCAGAACAAACCTTTATTGGCCTAAAATTGAATAACACAAGTTTTTATGTTATTATTCGTTTTCTGTTTTCTGTCATTACGTTTATGATTTTTTTGTTGTAGTGTTTTTCTGTGTCAAGGTAGGTTGTGACTCTTTTTGTTCTCCACTTCCTCACAGGCTATTTAAATGAAGTTATATGCTCTAAAGTAGGAGTTTTTTTCTCGTGGTAAAAGGGAGGATATACATGGCCCACCTTGTTTTACCCTCCTTTGTTTTGTCATCTGTCAATACTCCTCATTTGTTATTTATTTAATTATTTAGAGACAGAGTCTCGCTCTGTCGCCCAGGCTGGAATGTAATGGTGAGATACGTCTCACTGCAACCTCTACCTCCCACGTTCAAGCAATTCTCCTGCCCCAACCTCCCAAATAGCTGGGATTATAAGCACCTGCCACCATGCCTGGCTAATTTTTATATTTTTAGTAGAGATGAGGTTTTACCACATTGGCCAGGCTGGTCTCAAACTGCTGACCTCAATTAATCTGCCCGCCTTGGCCTCCCAAAGTGCTGGGATTATAGGCATGAGCCACCGGGACTGGCACCTCCTCATTTGTTGTTAGGTAGTGCTGGTTTTTTTGTTTTTTAAGCTAGCTGATTTAGTTTGTCCTCGCCTTGAGTTACTCCTTTTCTCTCTTTCTTGCTGTCTTATTTTTTAAGAGAAGTCGTTTCTACACTTGCCCATTTGTTACAACACTGCAAATGTATCACTTTTTTTTCTAATTAAGATCCTGTATGGCATTGTTTCTACTGCTGTGTCAGGTGCTGTGTATAGAATTAGACTTCGTAGAGGAATTTTGTCTTGCATTAAAAAATAGACTTGAGGCTATATAACACAAATATTAGTGGTGTCGTCTGTGATTAGATATATGAAATTTAAATAATACCTTTGTCAGAAGCCTGAGGGGTTCATGCACTTGTAGCAGTAGCCTGTGGTTCTGCTGTTGTGAATGATGACTGTCTTGTATGGTGTGCATCACAGTGATTTTCGACATTTTTTTGTTAATTGGATATATATAGGAATCATCATACAGCAATGGACAAAATAGAACCATTGAAATTCATGCTTCAAAATGTTTCATATGCTCACAAGCCACTAGGAGATGCTAAATAACAGTATGGCTATTTAGTTTACTTTTTTCAACTACATTGACGAAAGAACCCTAGAAGTTGCTTCCAGCTTAATTTTTACCTTTTTTTTTTTAATACAGTGGCCACTGTCCCTTTTGTGTCTTTGTTATCCAATAAGTATTTTATGTCCAAAGTTAAAATGCTTTTCTAACACCAGTGTTCTAAATGATACTGTTTAAAAGTCCTAGAAGCTGTGGTGCTAACCCTATTAGAAAGAAATTTTTCTGTCTTCCCTTTTTCTTTCACTCTTTCCTCCAAAAAAAAGTAAAAATTAAGGGATAAGATAGTTTTTGCCAATTTAATTAACATGATTATGAGCATGTGGAATTAGACTGCAACTTAGAAGTCATACTCTGGCTTCCTTCATTTTCATTTGCTTGGAGAAGTTATTTTTTTCTCCCTTACACATGTATTTAATGGCGGGGGCAGTGTCTGGCTTTCCATGGCATCACCTGGCTGCCATAAAAGGCTTGTTCATTCACAGTGTTAGACAGAAATATATGTTGGTTATATTAGAAATAGTCCCATATCTTCAACTACTTTTCGCTGTTTTTGACAGAAAGGAACTGTTAGAGTTCACAGGTTCACAGGTACTACTATTACGTACTTCTGTCTTTTTTATTTTATTTATTTATTTATTTATTTATTTATTTATTTATTTATTTTGAGACAGAGTTTCACTCTTGTTGTCCAGGCTGGAGTGCAATGGCATTATCTCGGCTCACTGCAACCTCTGCCTCCCGGGTTCAAGCTATTCTCCTGCCTCAGCCTCCTGAGTAGCTGGGATTATAGGCATACACCACCACGCCTAGCTAATTTTGTACTTTTAGTAGAGACGGGGTTTCTCCATGTTGGTCGGGCTGGTCTCAAACTCCCTACCTCAGGTGATCTACCCGCCTTGGCCTCCCGAAGTGCTGGAATTACAGGCGTGAGCCACCGTGCCTGGCCTTTTTTCCTTTTTTTTTTTTTTTTTTTTAAGAGATAGGGTCTCATTATGTTTCCTAGGCTTATCTTGAACCCCTGGGCTCAAGCGATCCTTTTGTCTCAGCCTCCCAAGTAGCTGGCATTACAGATGTGTGTGTGTGTGTGCCACGGTACCTGACACAGGTACTATTATGTAAGTAAGAATGAAGAGCCAGAGAAAGAATGCTGAAGCAAGTATCTTATGAACCCAGCCACTTAGTTATAGAGATACTGAAGTGAGGTACTGTCAGGATTTTCTTCCAAGCAAGAACTGTATGGGAGTAATCAAAATCACAATACTGATGATAGAAAATTTAATGTAGCCCAGTAATTGAGAGCACAGGCATAGGACCAGATAAACTGATATACAGATTAGATAGATAGATTAAATCCTATCTTTGTGGTATGTGGACCAAATTACTTAACCTCTCTTACCTTGATTTGCTTTTCTGTAAAAATGAGGATAATTACATCCTTTCTTTAAGGTTTTTTTTTGAGAATTGAGATAATATGTGTTAAGATGGGCTTAATACAGTCCCTGGTAAGCACTCCTTAAATGATTGCTGCTTTTTTATGTAGTCAAAGCAATATTAATAACAAAACCACAATACAGAACACAATCAATAAATGATACCTAAAAAATAAAGACAAAAATTTGTTGCAGATTAAGTGGAAGACAGCCCATTTAATCTAAAGTGCACACAAAAATATGAAGGAAAAAAAACACATTGAAAATATTTTGATTTTATTTTCTTTCTACAAGTTTTTTTTATAAAATGCCCTTAAGTTGAAAGTATAGTTCAGTGGGCAGAACTTACCCAAAAGATTGAGAAAGCAGAGGGTAAATATGTAATAGTTACATATTAATTGATATCAACTAATGTCTCTAAGAACGATGCCATCATTTGGGGTTGTCAGAGTTGAAATTAAAGATAAATTTTTTCAAAACCAGAGTTTTCATCACCATTTCTACACCTTTCTTTATTTACCTCACCTAGGGTAGCACCCCACACACTAATTCAGCCCCCATAGTGCCATCCGTCCGGACATTTCAGTTGTTCCTCTTATAAATGTCTACTTTCCTGGGACACCTTATAGTCCTTGTTGCTGGTGGTTAGTTTTGTATGAAGTCATTGTCTTTGAAGTGTTGTTGGTTGATAATGCATGTGAACTTATCTTTCTTAAATATAATTTACCTTTGGCTGGGGTATTTAATGTCTTAAAGCAAAAGAAGAAACAACAGAATAGATCAGGAACTCTGAAGGGCCAGTGTTTGAGATCTTGTTTTGGAAGGAATTTCAGCAACGGTAGCTGAGCAGAAGGCTGACCCACCAACATATTTTAGCAAAGCTACAAGGATTTGGAATGATAGTGGCCCCCAGCATGGCCTTCTACTTTGCAGGTCCCGAGGTATGAAATTAAGTTGCATTTAAAAATCAGAATTAGTTCTCTAATCTTCAGATAGTGTTAAACCTTAACTCATTCCACTGTTTGGTTATAAATAAATAAATATAACATTTGTCCCAAGTTGTTCTACAGGTTCACGCCTAGCCATAGAGTTAACTTTGAGCATTATTTGCAGTGCAGGGGGTAAATTATCTTCAAAACGCTCATGGATTGGCTGCTGCCCAGAGTCCTGAGAGATGTAATCAGTTTCAGTTAATTCTAAACAATAGATTGTGGCAGGAACTCAGCTAAGTGGCGGGTTGACTGCACCCAAACTGTTGATTTAAGTTGTCAAGAGAGCTTGACTCATGCTTAGACTTGACAACAGTTTGGGTCAGCTGGCTTAGCTGTAAACCATTACCAGTAAACTCTGCTCCTTTTGTGTGTGAGGAGGGGAGGGGGATGGCCCTTCTGGTCACGTTCTCCCTCCCTGAGCTCACTGCAGACTCCACGGCTTCGCTGGGAGGCTCTTTGTGACTTTTACTGTGCTCAGACTTCAGTCTCTTCATCCCTCTCATGCGCATCAGTGGGTTTCTAGCCACAGGCCTGAGGAACTGCCAATATAGTATGTGCTTTGTGTACTTTCTATTCATTTCTAACTTTTGCTGGTGACGTTTAACAGGGAGTGCGTTACTGTTACTGTTCACTGTACCGTAATCCATATCTGTACAGCATTTAATGCTGTTCACAGAGAACTCATGTTGTCCAATATATTTTAGGCTAGGGCAGGGCAGGAATTACATTGCATCAGCATTAATCATCCTTGTTACCTTTTGATGAGATCATTCAGGTTAAATACTGGTTGGAAGAGTGATCTAAAGTTGAAGGCATGAGGATAAATGTAGGAAAAACATTAGCAGTTTGCTTAATGTAAGTTTTTTTTTTAAGTTTGAAGATAAATGTTTCTCAATTGATAATTTTTTTTTTTTTACCATTAGCCTTTGAACATTAGTAGTAGCAATTTATTTTTATTTAAAGTTTGTCCACACACGCAAATGGAAACGTGTTACCCCTTGGATACTAGCTTAAATTTATTTACTCCAAGGTGATTTAAAGCCCACATATAGGTATGCTTGTTTCAGTAGGTCAGATTTAAGGATACCTTAATTTAGTGATGAGGTACTCTGAAGGTCTGAACCCGAGAAGGTGATCCAAGGTGACCATAACCTTACACTTTCCTGTTAGTACCTGGCTCGGAGTCTCAGGAGACTTTGAGGGCAGTGTTTTGATATGAATTGCCTTTGTGTTCTTTCTGTAAATTAGTTTTTGGTATGGAAAGCCAGAAAGCTCAAGTACTTGAAGTACATAAGTCAAGTGGCTTTTTTTTCCATACCCCTATCAAACATTGTACACTTATCGCTTTCCTTTTATAATTTTGAAAGTCTCCAAATCATTAAATGATATGCTTCTCAGTTGTGGATGGTTCCATTTTCTAATGACTATTTTGTCTTCTAGAGAATGTCTGCTAAAATTCTTCCTGATTTTTGTTTTACTTTCCAGTGTGGTTTTCATTTATCTTAGAACAGTGTGCAAACTTTCACTGAGAATAGAAACAATAAACAGAATGGCACAATATATTTTTATTTACTATAGATCATATCCATTTAGCTTTTTCATGGCCCTTTCATCATTTTCTATTGTGCCATTCACTTTGGTGGGTACGGTAGTTACTCACATGGTGTGATCTGGGAAAGGAACATTACAGTTGTTTTTCTTTGGTTTACATAATATCATCAAATGAGGGAAAACTGTCCTTGGCTGAAGAAAGTTTCATGAATTTTAATGTGTACCATTTCCTTTGTTATTAATTTGTAAATAAATATATGATAGAGAGTAAAATAATGAAAGATTTTGGCAGTTATATTTTAGCCAAGAAAATAATGAGAAATGCCTATTTTCTTGCATCTCACATTAACATCTGTTAGGTTACACTTTACTATTATGAGATGAGGATTCACTTTAGAGATGAGTCAATAGTATAAATATTAGAAGCAATTTTCTAGGACAAAGTATAGAATGGTTTTATAGGTGACATGAGCCTGTGCAATGTTGACCTATTAATATAATTTATTTATTTATACCCATGCACAGGAATGGAAGCATTTCACAGAGAGACATGTAAGAGGTTAAGATTTTTTAAAATGCAGCTGAAGAGGCCAGGCATGGTGGCTCACTCCTGTAATCCCAGCACTTTGGGAGGCTGAGGCGAGCAAATTGCTTGAGCCCAGGAACTCAAGACCAACCTGGGCAATGTACTGAAACCCCGTCTCTTAAAAAAAAAAAAAAAAAAAATTGGTTGAAGAAATCAAGAGAAAGGGCACAATTAACGTAGGAAAAATGAGATGATTACAATGATAATATTACCATCAAAAATACATGTCCTCCAGCCTCATACACTTATTAGACTTCATATTTGATCACGGATTTTTAGAAGCCAATACAAAAAAGAAAATATTATCAGTAACATGCTTTACACAGTCTATAAGATAGAGGTGTCGGAGACCAGGAACACAGCTGTTCCTGCTATGAGACTGGAATGGAAAATCTGCCAGTGGCCTGTCTTGTGATACTTCATGTCCTCATCTCTGGGCACATGGGAACTGCTTTCCTTTCTTCCTCACTGTAAGTGAGAGTGCCAGATCACAGTTCAAAAAAAGTCCAAGTACAAAGTCTTTTCCCAGCATAGCTTAATTCAACAACAAATTTAGACCAGCTAGAGGAATTAACTGATGGACCCCACATCTTTCAGCCAGTTATCTGCTGTTTCTCATGGCTATGTTTTTGATAAAATATTGGGTAGCAGAAAACTTGATATTATATTATCTGAACAGTACTTAGACTAAAAATGTATTTTGTTGCCCAATAAGGACAGATCCACAGGCTTTAAAAATCCACTTGTCTGATATAACTTTAATTATTTCTTATGAAGTTGATCTGAAAGAAATCATTTTAAATTTTGCTCTGGTTAAGTGCGGCTGGTACAATCAGTAACCTCTTCTCCATCCTTTCTCCTCCCCAAAATTCTCTTTATTTTTTGGACTATAAAAATGGGCTAAGATAATCTTTCATCAGTGTCATTCATAGTCAAACACACTGTTTTTCTTATTAAACATACCCTTCTCTATAGGCTTTGCTGTATGTTTCAGTTAGTTTTTCTTAAACACTTACATGTCTGCTCTAGTTTTGTTGTTTTGGTTTGGTTTACTTTGTTTATTTGTATTATATACTTAATCAAATTTTAAAGAAATGCAAAAGTGGATGAATATTTTTCTTCTTTTAGAACTTTCAGGCTGTACCACCTGACTTCTCTTTCTATTTGGAGGCATGTAGATTTGGGGTTGTTTGTTTGGGGGTAGGAATGTAATAAGTAGTGAAATGAAGGGGAACAAAAAGAATTTAAACTATTATTTTCTCCAGGCCCTGGAAACTGAAGTTCTTAGGTCACTTGAGTATTTAGGTGCTCTAATTATTCTCTTTGAAATAAATAGTAGGGTGGTTTTATAAACCCCTGCTACTATTTCTAGCTGTAAAGAAGTTTATCGAGAGAAAGAAAGCTTCATTCCAAACTTCTCTGACAGCTTGCTAATTCATCTGCTTGCTTCTTGTTGGTTTATATTATCAACATGGTACAACCTTATAGGAAAAAAGAATACAATGCATGTTAAATTTTAACTACTTAAATTGTTCTCTAAATTCACAACTTAACACCTATTAATTTGTATTCCATTTCTCCCATCATTGTTTTGAATGAACATTTCTATGATTCAGTCTGGTCCATATAATTTATCATTTTTTAGAGGTTACATAACATTTTATTGACATTCTTTTTTTTGCTTAGTCATTTCTTATTGTTAAACATTTGGATTGTTTTCAGTTTCTAACTATCATGCAAGGAGTGTGGCTATTAGTTCTTTTTCCTTTATTTGAGGTGGAGATCATAGAAGCAGGTTAAAATTAAATAAATATACGTAATATTGTTGCTGCTAATATATTAACATTAGATAATACAAACCTGATAGGGTCCGGTTGTATTTTTCTGTTCTGTGTGTTCACTGTAAGATATTTTGTATATCTTTATATATTCAAAATATTCTATAATTTTACTAATTTTGAGGAATTCTTTTGAAACAGGCTGTAACAACATTTGATTGGGAGTCAAGAAATAAGTTTCTTGTTGCTGTCAATTGGAAAAATGGATTTTATCTCTTTAACTTCACTTTGAGTCTCATCTTTTGAATGAGAAGACTAGATTAAAGAAACTCTGAGGTTCACCTTTGCTCTAAAATTTCATCATTTTAATAACTTGCTACATAGTTTTACAATTTTAAATGATTATACAGGTTTATTATTGCATTTTTGCTTTTATGATGTTTTCGTGGCCTTATCTGTAATTTCATACTGAGTCACATTCAGGAGGGCAACAATCAGTGTTTTTATTATTATGAAGAAAGGCAGACTTTTATGATACATTTTCCAGGAATTCATTGTAGAGCATAATGGAGACTGCTTGTGTATGAAACCAGACACAATTGCAGTCTTAACTATGATGTTATCAGAGAAAATTGTTTCCCTTCCAGACACTTCAGGTTGTTTGGTTGTCTTTATCTGTTATTGGACATGACTTTATGAATTATTTTGTCTATTAACAATAATGACTAACTGCCAAGGATGCTCAGAAACCTCTCAGTGAGCCTCAACCTTCCTTGTATTCTCTCTTCTTCTTCATCCGTGTCATAAATTCCCATCACTTGACCTCTTCTCATTCTCTAATCTTCTGGCTTCTACCTGGCCTGGACTTCATGGTCCTCCCTTCTAGGGATGCCTTTCATAATAGCTTTGGCATTCCTTTACTTCTAAACCCACTCATCTCCCAGCCAGGACCCTACCACCAGCACCGACAGCCACCCCCGCCCCACCTCCAGATTGCTAAAAATCCTGGCTGAAGGGGTTGTAGTGTTTAATCTCCACAGAGCCCTCTTTGCTGTTCATCGGTCTATTTTCCTTTTCAGTACATTCTTCCATATTCACATTAGCTATATCAAATCTTCTTCATCTACTTCAAGTATAATACTCCAACTTTACCTAACTTATTCTCAGGAACAGGATTGGACCTCACAAGTACCACCTCGGCTCTCCTCCTTATCAGCCCCAAAATGCAGTTATATACTGGCCATTGTCTTCATTCTTCCGGCCTAAGAAGTTATTTCTCCCGTCTTCAGTGGGTTGAAGTAGATTCTAATGGACAGTGCTATGGTTTAAATGTTCCCTTCAAAATTCATGTTGAAATTTAATTGCCATTTTGATGACATTAAGAGAGGGATTTAGGTAATCACCTCTTAAAGCCCTCATGAATGGATTAATGCTGTTATCACCAGAATGGGTTAGTTATCATGGGAGCTCAGCTCCCTTTTCCTGTCTCAAGTGGTCACTTGTCCTTCTGCCCTCCACCACAGGATGATACAGTATGAAAGCCCTCACAGATGTGAATGCCATGTTTTGGACTTCCCAGTCACCAGAACTAAGAGCCAAATAAACTTCTGTTGTTTATAAATTCCCCAGTCTATGGTAATCTGTTACAGCAGCAGGAAACAGGCTAATATAAGTGGGGAGGTAAGACCAATGGGAGTAACAGATCTGGAGAATTGAGTGTAGATCATGTTCTGGAAGACAGAATCATTTGGGATAAGAGCCTGTGCAGAGTCAGCCAAAAGCTTTGGCCCAGCAATCTGAGGTGGAGCTCACTTGGCCCGTGGTGCTAAGGAGAACCAGAGAGGAAGACATAAGAGTGGACTAAACACAGGAACTGAGGAGGAGTCAGAGAATCCAAGAACAAGGCAGGTGGGCCTAGGTACTAGAGAATCTGAAGAAACCTGGTATATTAGGGTCATCTGAATGGAGTCACAGTGATGAGTGGAAGCCCAGAGAGTCTGTCAATACTTTGTCTGGAACATTGAAAGAAATTCCTAATTGGCCACTTTTTTCTAACTCTGGCTCACCTCCTGCATTTTCAACAATAATAATACTTAACATTTAAGGGTTTGCTCTGTGCCAAGCAGTATCTTAGAACCATATAGACATTATCTCATTTGATCTTGACAACATTCAGCTAGTGTATTTATTAGTCTGCTCACACTACCATAACAAAATACCATAGTCTGAGTGGCTTAAACAATAGAAATGTATTTTCTCACCATTTTAGAGGCTGGAAGTCCCAGATCAGGTGCCAGCAGATTCTGTTTCTGGTCAGGTCTCTGTTCCTGGTTTGCAGATGGCTGCCTTCTTTCTGTGTCCTCCACTGGGCCTTTCCTCTGTGTGTGACATGGGGAGAGAGAGCTCTGGTGTCTCTTCCTTTCCCTATAAGGACACCAATTCTATCAGCTCAGGGCTCCACCCTTAAGACCTCATTTAACCTTAGTTACCTAAGGGTGCTATCTCCAAATACAGTCACATTGGGGTATTAGGGCTTCAACATATGAATCTTAGGGGGACACAATCCATTCATAACAGCTAGTTAGGTATTATCCTTAATTTGTAGATTAAAAAATAGAGACTTCAAGTGGCTCAAAGGCACATAACTGGTTACCAAATGCTGCTTGACCTTTTAACCTGAATGTTCAATTGGTACTTCAAATTCAGATTGTCTAAGATGGAAATCATATTCCCTTCTCCAAGCAAACGTCACATCTTTGAGACCTTTTTGTTTCTCTTCATTGTACTTATGCTTTCAAAGTCACCAGGCATTAAAATTTGAAGATACTGTGCTTCGGGCTATTTTCCTTCTTTCTCCTTACATCAAACATCTAACTAGATGTCATTAACCTCTCTTTTCTTTTCTTTCTTTCATTTTTGACAGAGTCTCACTCTGTTTCCCAGGCTGGAATGCAGTGGCACAATCATGGCACAACCCCCAACCTCAGGTTATCCCCTCACCCCAGCCTCCTGAGTAGCTGGGACTACAGACATGTGCCACCACATCTGGCTAATTTTTTATTTTATTTTATTTTTTATAGAGACAGGGTTTCTCCATGTTGCCTAGCCTGGTTTCAAACTCCTCCTGGGCTCAAGTGATCTTTCCACCTTGGCCTCCCAAAGTGCTGGGATTACAGGCATGAGCCACCATACTGGCCAGCTCCTTTTTGTAATGTTGATCAATCCCAGAATGAAGGAGAGGAAAGGGAAACAAGATGAAAATAAAAGTAGAGAGAGAGCCTTGGGAGTCAGAGTAATAAAGGTGGTCTTGGCAAATGGGGTCTAATTAAACTAAAGAGCTTCTGCACAGCAAAAGAAACTATCATCAGAGTGAATAGGCAACCTGCAGAATGGGAGAAAATTTTTGCAATCTACTCATCTGGGAAAGGTGTAATATCCGAAATCTACAAGGAATTTAAACAAATTTACAAGAAAAAACAAACCCATCAGAAAGTGGGCGAAGGATATGAGCAGACACTTCTCAAAAGAAGACATTTATGCGGCCAGCAAACACATGAAAAAAAGCTCAACATCACTGATCGTTAGAGAAATGCAAATCAAAACCACAGTGACATAGCATCTCACATCAGTCAAAAATGGCAATTATTAAAAAGTCAAGAAACGATAGATGCTGGCAAGGCTGTGGAGGAAGAGGAACGCTTTTACACTGTTGGTGGGTATAGAAGTTAGTTCAACCATTGTGGAAGACAATGTGACGATTCCTTAAGGATCTAGAATCTTGGATCTTTGACCCAGCAATCTCATTACTGGGTATACACCCAAAGGAATCTAAATCATTCTGCTGTAAGACAAATGGCCACATATGCTTATTGCAGCACTATTTACAATAGCAAAGACATGGAACCAACCCAAATGCCCATCAATGATAGACTGGATAAATCAAGAAATGTGGTACATATACACCATGGAATACTGTGCAGCCATAAAAAGGAACGAGATCATGTTCTTTGCAGGGACATAGATGAGGTTGGAAGCCATCATCCTCAGCAAACTAACACAGGAACAGAAAACCAAACACCACATGTTCTTGTAAGTGGGAGTTGAACAATAAGAACACATGGACACAGGGAGGGAAACAACGCTCACCAGGGCCAGTGGTGGTGGAGGTAGTGAGGAGAGGGAGAGTATTAGGACAAATAGCTAATGCATTCAGGGCTTAAAACCTAGATGATGGGTTGATAGGTGCAGCAGACCACCATGGCACACGTATACCTATGTAACAAACCTACATGTTCTGCACTTGTATCCCAGAACTTAAAATTTAAAAAAAATTAAAAAGAGAGATGTTCATGGAAAAGCACTGTTTGCTTAGAGATTTTCTCCAAAACCTCTGTTTTAGGGTTTGCCCTTTATGATATGTGGGTTAATTTCCCTAACTTCAAGGTTGTGTGATGGGATGGTATCATCATCAATTTTCCATCAAATCTCTTCTTTCGATGCTTTCTTGGACTCACCTTCTTCTATGTCATGACGAATTTTATTTGTATTTCTTTATTTTGCAGTAGGGAATGCATGCATATGAGGGAGAATGTTCAAAAAGTTTAAACGGATACATTGAAAGGTCAGTCTCTTATGCCAGCTGCTCTCTCTGGGGGATTTTAAGAAGGGGCAAGAGTTGATTCATTCACTCTTCTGGCCCATTCTGTCTTCATTGAAGCTGACAGCGGTGCTGGTGCATGTCTCTTTCCCTCATTTCAAACTCTGTATTTGTTTTCTAATGCCATGTAACAAAAATGCCACCAATTTAGCAGCTTAACGTAACACAAATATATTATCTCATGGTTTCTGTGGACAGAAGTTTGGCACTGCATGGGTCAAACTTCTCAGAGTCTCACTGGGCTGAAGTTGAGGTATTGGTCGGGGCTGGGCTCTCATCTTGGGCTCAGGGTCCTCTCCCAAGCTCACTGGTTGTTGAGAAAGATCATTTCCTTGCAGTGTTTGATTGAAGTTCCTATATTCCTGCTAGCTGCTCGCTGGGACCATTCTCAGCTCCTAGCAGCCCATTCCCATGTGACCCCCACAGATCGTTTATAACATGGGTGTCTGCTTTCTTCAAAGCCAGCCAGAGCATGTCTCTCTGACTTTGCCTTCTGCTTGCAACGGGGAAAAACACTCTGCTTTTATTAAAGGGTTCACCTGATTACGTCAGGCCCATCAGGAAAAATCTCCTTATCTTAATGTCCACTAATTTGAGATCTTAAGTACATCTGTAAGATCCCTTCACAGCAGCACCTACATTTGGGTTTGGTTGAATAACTGAGGCAAGATGCCTGCCTACCAGGGGCTGGGAGTTTGGGGACCATCTTAGAATTCTGCCGACCACACACTGGTTTATGGTTTATCTTGAGCTCTGAGGGCCAGGCCTGGCTTGGATAAAGTGGAAAACAACAACTTGGAAGGTAGAAGTCAGGATTGGGGGTGAGTAGAACTCGATGGAGTTGATTGTTTCCATGATGTAATTGGCTTGTAAGTCTGCCCCATACTTTAGAGGTACACAACCCCTTTACCTCATGTGCTTTTAGCCCCATAACAAACCCAATCTTTTTCAGTGCATTATTTGCATGACTTTTGGACTTCATTTGGAAAATGCTCCAATACCCCAAAGTTTCTTAAAGGTGTGGAGTCATCTAACCCTTTATTCCCCCATTACCTATCCTTTGTCTTTGTTTGCTGAGGACCATCCTGGTTTATGCCTGTTTTCCTGGTGTATTTATTAATAGTACCTCACTTTCATTCAACAGTGTCTGCATTTGGAGGATAAGTGATATAGACACAGTATCCATGCCATTTTGACTCCTGCATGTCCTATCTTTCTCAGCCCCTCTTCCTACCATCTTAATGCTATCTGTATACTGACAACCAACCCATGGATCTTTGGCTCACTCCAACCAGATTTCTGACTCACCCCCTCCTGGCCCATTTTGTGCCTAAGTAGCAAGTGTGGCTATTTTGGTTTCTCTATATGTTGGGATTGGGGTATCTGTGAGCTTTGTATTTGTATTGGATGTTGAAGAGAGCTAAAGGCAAGAAGACTTTTTTTTGTAGAGATGGGGTTTCACCATGTTGCCTAGGCTGGTCTCAAACTCCTGGGCTCAAGAGATTACAAAGTTCTGGGATTGCAGACATGACTCACTGCGCCTGGCTATTTCCCCTTTATTTCTTTACTCCGGAAATGTTCAAAACAGGGGAACTCTGTCCATTTTTATTTAAAGTTACTTAATCATTCTCCCTTCCCTAATCTCCCAAATAGAGCTGATTATAATACCCATTCTCACCAGTTTGTTATAAAAATTAAGTAACTTTTTATATAAAGTAATGTGCTACATAACAATATTTCGGTCAATGACAGACTGCGTATATGTTGGTGGTCCCATAAGATTATAATACTGTATTTTTACCATACCTTATCTGTGTTTAGATATGTTTAGATACACAGATACCATTGCATTTCAGTTGCCTGCAGTGTTCAGTACAGTAACATGCTGCACCCGTTTATAGCCTAGGAACCATAGCCTGTACCATATAGCCTAGGTGTGTAGTAGGTTTATGTAAGTACACTCTGTGATGTTCGCACAACAGCAAAATCACCTAATGACACCTGTCTCAGAAACATAGCCCCATTTAAGTGATGCATGACTATATTTCAAATAGATAAATAATTCCTGGGCCATAGTAGTCAATTTAAAAATGTTTGTAAATATTTGTTGTTGAAGAGTATCACTTTAGAGTTATGATGTACTTTTGACATTTGGCTAGATAGGAAAGAAAGGTGCAGTCCAAGTGAGGGGATCCCCAACATCTACTGTAGAGAGACCAACAAAGCATGTTCGTTTGCCAGTTGGTAAACTGGTTTGGTTTTAGAAGAAAGTACAGTTGGGAAGTTGTGAAAGAACAGCCTGGATAATTAGGATGAATTCAGATTTTTGCGGGACTTAGAAGTTATGCCTGTTCGTTTGTACTTGGGGTAGCAAATAAATAAGCTGTTGCAATATTTTCCCAATAGGATAAGGTGATGAGAACAATGTAATAGTGACCATTGATGAGATCAGCACTGGCAATGGAAATAAAGAGGAAGGGCAAGCATAGGAGACTTGCTGAGATATTTCTTTTTTAACTAGTGCTTGACTAGTGATAAAGGATGGAACAGATGAGTTAATGTTGACTGAAAGTTTTTTTAACCTGAGTGGCCAGAAAACCGTTGACATCATAGAAGAAAAGATACACAAAACCTTAGAAGGGAGAGAGTAGGGATGGGTGGACATGGAGGATAGGCTTTAAGGGGACCTGGAGAGGAGGATGGGAAGGTTAAGAGAATCTAAGGAGAGAAACATATGGAATAGTTTCCAAATCAGTATAAAACCCAAGCTACAGAAAAAGTGTTGCAAGAGAAGGCCTTGGCATATTGTCATTTTCTTGGAATGCCCTCCCTGCCCGCCTAGCTGGCTACGATCACTGCTGTATCTGTCCCAGTACTCACTTCACTATAGAAGATGTGCTCTGTGAAAGTAGTAGCCATAGCCCCAGAACCTGGCATGTCACAGGTGCACAGTATATATTTCTCAAATGAACAGTTAGGAAGAGGATGGTTAACAGTGGCCAATACAGTAAATAGGTCAAGTTGAATTAGGATAGAAAATAACGTTAGTGGATTTGCCAGTGATGAAATCATAATTTCATCAGCATGCTGGGGCAGGAGCCAGGTTACAGAGGGTTTACCAGGAAGCTAATAGTGAGGAAGCAGCAGCAGCAGCAGCAGCAGCAGCTGTGTTCTGCTCCTCCAAAAGTCTGCAAAGGAAAATATCTGGAACCAGCTAGGGAAAGAGGATGGTGGAGTTAGGCAAGATAAGTTGGGTTGATTTGTTCCTTAATAAAGGTGAGCCTGAATTACAAGGGAAGAGTGTGACAATGCTATAGAAAGAAGCAGGGACAAAAACAAAGCCCATCAGGAGTTCTAGAAGAATGAGATCTAGCTATAAAGAAAACAGCAAGATTCCAGTTCCTCAGAATCTGGAAGGAAGATACAGAAGATGAAGACGAAATTCTGCTGTTGCCATTGCCAGATGGTCTCCATCTTCTCAGTTAAGGAGCAGTGTTATCGTCTGTATCCACTTGTTGGCTCTGTAACTTTTATGAGTTCCATCTTTACCTTTGTGCTATCATTGTCTTATCACTGGAGAATCTAGCAACCTTTAACGATTTTTAATAAAAAATATTTATGAAATAAAAATTAATGTTTGGAATTATACCTGTTTCGTTTCAAATAAGTGGCCAATTAAAGCAGCTCATAGATCAGCTGGACTGATAGGTTATTATTTTACCAGAAATGAATACAGTTTTCTAAAGCACGCATGTAGCTTGATAATAACAGTGATCTGTACCTAATAAAGCTAGCCAAAGCACTAAGGAAAACATTTTTCTATTAAATCAGGCCAACACAAACTGCCTACAAGTTTAACACATCAAAGACTTGTTCGTGTGAATATAGGGTTAGTTTAGTACAGCTGTTTGTTCATCCAAGCAAAAAATGGATAATCTAGTCTCAGCAAATTATTTTTGTTGCTGTTATTTTTTTAAAAAATCTTGCTTTGACTTGATAAATACAAAGTAATCAAATATGAACTATTCACGTTTGACATTTTCCCTTTCTAAATAAAAGGCACAAGGTGTAAAAATTCATTTTAGGAATCTTATTTGTGAATTGTAAACTCAATTACTTTTGAAATCTTTTAATCTGTAAAGTTTACACTGTGGTAGATTGTCTACATATCACATGTGAAGAGATAATTTTTTTCCTGGGGTCCATTTAATGAAATAGAGCAAAACGGAGACACCATATTAAGAACTCTTGCTATGGAAATATTTATTAATTTTTGTGCATGTTGATATTTGTGCTTGAGGTTCAATATGGATTTTATTTTAGCATATTCTTCTCTATCAACAGCAATCTTAGCTAATCACAGGAATGTATAATCAAATATTGCTTCAAGAGTAAATTCCTCAGTAAATAAGATTCTGAAACCAATGACTGAAGACTGGGCCTGTTTAAAACCCCCGCAAATTCTCTTTATAGGATTATTCAGAGTAAAGCATGGGAAATCTCTGAGACAAAGCACATCTAGTCTCTTACCCTGCTGGGGATCTCCTACACACTTTTTACTATTTAAAATATTATTTAGTACCCATAGATTTTGTTTCAAGTGTAGCTCATATTTGAGAGAAAAATTTTCCTTGTACATGTAGTTTAAACTATTCAGGATCATTAGAAAACATCTAAGGGTCAGCAAGCTTGTGTGTGTATATGTGTGTTTATCAAGAAAGAAACAGATTTCTACAGATTTTTTATTGATAAACTATAAAATATATTAATACAGTACAATTTTAAAAATATAGGTCTGTTACTAAGAAGAATGAAATGATTTTATTTGGGATAACCATTCACTTATTGAAGTTCAAAGTTTAGTGTGCCCCGTCATCAAAATCAGTTGTCTATATTGATTTGTCAGTGCTGATGGGTAATGAGATTTTGCATATTTCATCTTTGAAAAATGTATTTTCACACAGATTCTTGCTGCCAAACACTGATACCAATTCATGATATCAGCATAACATGGTTTTAACTGAGCATTTAGCATTTGGAAGGCATTTGCAGACTTCTGTTAGATTCTACTTCCTCTATTTGTCTTTTATCAGATCAATCACTTGCAATTGATGGTTAGATGGAAGCGCCACTCAATTGCACAGTTAAATGGATTTTTAAATATTAACATTTCCTTTGCGCTTGCATCAAGATCTGAAAAATGCTGTTGGATATGTGGTTTGGTCTCAGAAAATATATCTGCTCCAAATTTGTTTTGGAGTGGAGAGCACGCTTAATGCTTTAACTTTGACAGCATGGTAACTGTGTAAAGCAGCTTGACATTACTTGGGATTTAAACATTAGTTGTTGTTAAAAATAATTTTATTGCAGTATTCATTTTGCATAAAAGCAAAATTTTTCCATGTAACTTCAGGTTGAACACATTAAGAAACATTAAGTCTGTAACAGAAGCTAGTTTAAAAGTGTTTGATAGTAGTGGTTGAAGGCAGGTCTTCCTACTGAGGAAAAATTTCAGTCTCAGCCATGAGCCCAATAAATCACAATAAAAACTTACCACTACTAAACCATCAAAGTATGGTGTGGCAGAGCAAGTCAAGGTGTTAAGCTTCTGTTTCTGACAAAAATTTGTAGAAGCGATGGAAGTTAAGTCTTTGAGAATGAAACCTACTGTTGATACTAGTGGCTCAAGGACGTATGAGATTCAATATTTTCCAAAGTGTCTGCTGATGAATAACACCATCAGCTTACATTTTCACAAGCTTTTGTAAATTAATTTACTTAAGCCTTTTTGTGTTTCACACATTTTTAGCCACCATCAGTTGTAACATATAGCAGATTCCACTTCAGGTTGTGATGAATTAGCGTTTTCTCAACCTCTTTGAAAATATTCTTGCCTGTAGTTAATCTGTGCAAACTATTCATGAAGGCTAATTTTCATTCACTTTAATTTTGGTATTCACCTCACTAATAGACAACAACTTAGCAGCGTTGGTGACATCTGTCAATTCATCAAAGCCAAGGAAAAATACAAAATCATTTGCTTTGTTTTCTGGTTGACTGTTGGTGTTGGTCCTGATGTCTTCAACTAAGTATGTATAGAACATTGAGAAGGGAAAGGTAGTGAGAGGAGATTAGACAAGAGGATTCGGATTATCATGGGCCTTATTTGCTCATCATTGATAAAGTTTGGAGATGTATCTTCTAGAACATTGATTTTTTTGGACTTTTTTTATTTGTTTGCTTGTTCTCATTCATGATGTTTTAATGGGGGGAAAAATCTAAAAGGGAAACCCAATATGTGAAGTTAATCTAACACTGTTTTGATGGAAAAGTCAGGAAGTAGAAGGCCTAGAACCCCACAAGCTCTTTCCCTTTCCCACAGAAGTTTGAAAACCATTGTTTTTAGCACAGAGTAAAAAATAGCAGTTTTACAGCGGGGGAATATGTGATAAGATGTGCTTGGAGCAGAATGCCTTTGCATTACAGGAGAAAGGGGCAGGATGCTTGTTTGATCACCAGTTATGTATTAAACACTGAACTATTTTAAAACACCATTTTATTTAATCTTCATGGGAACATAATCAATATGTATTACCACCATTTTATAAAATGAAGAAAGTATAATTCAAATACATAGTTATGGGTTGGTTTATTTCTTAAGTTCTATCAGTTACAGGATCTCAAGTCTCTGGAACAGTGCTGCCCAATAGAGCTTTCTGCAGTGATGGAAATATTCTATATCTGTGCTGTGGAACATGGTGGTGCCTAGCCATATGTGGTGTCAAATACCTGAAATGTGGCTAGTGCAGTTGAGGAACTGCATCTTTAATTTTATTTGCTTTTCATTCATTTTAATTTAACTAGCCATGTGTAGCTTCCCCCTACTGTATTGGATAGTTCAGCTCTAGATTACACTATCATTCAAACTGATTCATTCTCCAGTAATTCTGCCTTACTTTGCCACTAAAGATTATGCGATTTACATTTACTTAATTTTGTTAAATGTGTCACATAAATATTTAATTTCACCTATTACAGATACAAGTTGACAATCAGATCTCAATAAATATTATTTATGGAATTTGGGTTTTCTTTCTTAGAAAGGGAGCTAGTAACTCTTTCATTGACTCATTGATGTGTATTAAGTGCCTACTTTGTGTCAGGCACCTGAGCTCTGGACCCTGGGAATATTGTAACATGAAAGACAAGCATGATTACAGTCCACAAGGAATTTAATTGCCCTAGTGGAGAAGACTTAGAAATAACAAGCAGTTATAATGGAACATTAAAAAATACAAGGGAGTTTGGCAGCTTGGAAAGGCCACTGAAGATACTCTAACTTGAAGGAAGCTTTCCCGGAGGAAAAGTTCTTTAAGTAGAGGCCTGAACAGAGGAGAGTTTAGCTCTGTCAAATAGATTTAGAGGAGCAGTAAGAAAAATATTGTGTGTGTGGAGGCCAGTAGGCTAGAAGGCATGGGGATTTAGGAAGGGAATTGAAGCTCAATGGTGCTGAACTGCAGTGTGTGGGATACGGAGCCCCTGTGATAGATTCTGTAGGGGTCAGACTTCTGAGCACACAGCAAGGCTGGGGGCAGAAGGGAACAGAATAATCAGCACACACTATAAACCTAGAAGATATTTAGAATTTTAACAGAAAGTAAAAATTTTTTACAAAGGTATTCAGAGATCTCTTTTTTGTACCAATCTGAAATTACTTTTAAAATGGTCATTCCTTTTTTCTTAAACTGCTCTAACTTATCATAGCAAGCTTGTCCAACCCACAGCCTAGGACAGCTTTGAATGCAGCCGAAAACAAATTTGTAAACTTTCTTAAAATATTGTGAGTTTTTTTGTGATTTTTTTTTTTTTTAGTTCATCAGCTGTCATTAGTGTTAATGTATTTTATGTATGGTCCAAGACAATTCTTCTTCCAGTGTGGCCCAGAGAAGCCAAAATATTGGACACCCCTTCTATAAAGGTTAATTTGAAAGATGGCCAGTGTATAAGGCTTTTTTCAGTTGTCCATTTATTTAATTTTTACTTTTCTCATCTATGAATGGAGAAAATATTATCCAGTATATCTAACGCTGGTTTCAGTAATAGCATTACCTACCTAGGTGTGAATATTCAAGAGCCAGTATTATATATTTATTCTCACATTCAGCTTCTTCATTGAGAGCTGAGTCTTCAAAAACTGCCTGCACATGTATTGTGTAAGTCAGGGGTCCCCAACCCCCAGGACACAGACTGATACCAGTCCATGGCCTGTTAGGAACCGGGCCACTCAGCAGGAGGTGAGCAAGCATTACTGCCCAAGCTCCGCCTTCTCTCAAATCAGCTATGTTATTACATTCTTACAGGAGCATGAACCCTATTGTGAACTGCGCATGTGAGGGATCTAGGTTGCACATTCCTTATGAGAATCTAACACCTGATGATCTGAGGCGGAACAATTTCATCCTGAAACCATCTCCCCAAACCCCTAAGTCCATGGGAAAAATGTCTTCCAGGAGACCGATTCCTGATGCTAAAAAGTTTGGGGACTGCTGGTATAAGTAGTATAAACTTAACACATGATGACATTGATATTAATATTAGGAATTTCACTCAGCAATTAGTTTTCTTGTTTCTGTACTGTTAACCTAATGGAGAATGGGCAAGCCATCATTACCATTACCTTTAACAGCTCAACAGTAAGCTTTATTGATAGTGAGAACCAGGATAAAAATTATCACCTTGTGGAATATGGAGAACATTTACAGGTCAGTACCTTTGTACCTGTATTTTTGTATGTTTATTTCCTCACTAAACACTGAAGAACTTCAGAGTTCTAAAAGGCTTTGATTAACTTTAACTTTTGGAAGCATTTCTGTAAAATATGGAATCAGAACCGTATCATGCCTGTAAGAATCACTCAAATTTTTTTTTAGAGAAATGCAAAGTATGATTGAAACATGGGGGACTGAGCCATATGAACTAATGTCAGTCACTAGACATGCCATATAATTTTTTCTATTTTGTTGTCTACTATTCCATTTTTTCTGTCCATGCATGACAGTTTTAATGTTGTATGTGGAGGAGTTGTGAAAAATTAGTGTAGTTTCAGTGGCTGATTTTATGCAGTAAACATTAAGTCAGTTCCCATGAACAGCCCCCTGGTGCAACCCTTAATAAATGCAAACTTTATTTTTAGTACTGACCTTTCGTAATGTGAGCCTTGATCCGTTGAGATGCTGTTCACTTTTGATGCATCTCCAAATCCCTTTTTTTATGCATTTTAAATCAACACACGCTTGCTCTGAATTTATGCATGTGGATAGACGGAGATGTAATTTAAACACATCTGTTCAAATATGCATTTCAGATCAACTTGGTGCCGATTCTCATAATACGATGGAGTTTTTGACGGGTATTATATCCCTAAAGTACACAACAGATGGTATTTATTAGAGACTGAATAGAAATGAAGTTTAAAGATGTTGAGCTTTTTGTCTTAAGTCACTCATTTTTTAGTCATAAAAAATAATGGGCTGAAGTCTTGTATCCCTATGATAAAGCTTTGTGTGAGACTGTTTTCTTTGAGATGAATGTCTCTTAGTCAAGTTGAGATTAACTATATATTTTTGTTGAGGAGACACCCTCACCAGGAAAAGTTAGATCAGAAAGGAGTAAATAATAGGTTATTACCAATTAGATACTAGCTACAATTAATACTTAAGTTGTGTAAATTATTGATTTAAATAGATTAAATAGCTTCACTAAAAATTTGTATTTAATTTAGGCACATGTCAATGAGTAATTTCAAATTTATTAAAATATTATTATACTTTGGGGTCATTATTTCAGTGCCTAAAACAATATTTTAAAAGTAATCTTCAAAGCTAACTTTTTCTCCCCAAATACTTATACTAAGAATAAATGACATAATATACCTATGATATACTGGCCTAAAATTAGTGTACAGAAATTAATTGCATTGAATAATACATAGACATGCATTGTTCTTTCCCTAATTCCTCACTTCCCTCTCTTTTTCAAGCATTGTGCCCACATCTGCCTTTTTGCCCACACCTGAAGATGAGAAACTGATAAGACTGCAGTTGCCCATGAATGATAAGCCCTCCAGGAGGGACCAGTAATTGTTGCAGGGTTTTCAGAGCTGTAAGAACTAGCTCTTAACACTTATTTTTCTCTCCAGAGCTTATAACATTGGGAACCAGTTCCAAAGAGCTGGATCAAGGATAAGAAACAAAATCTATATATGCATGCCTTTTTCTTGCATTTGATAGGAAGCTGTGTTCTCATGCCTGCAATCAGATGCAAGTAAACCAGACTGAGATTACTTGCAAGCTATTATTGACTTCTATACACAACACCACAAATAAATCTTTTTCTCATAGATTTAGAGAGAGTGCAAAAGGAAACAGGTGATTTGTGAGGTAACCTGCCGTTATGTTAGGTAGTAATAGAAAACATTTTAAAATATTTGAAATAATATAATTGCTTTGCACTGGGAACACGTACATGAATAAAAGATGTTAGCAGGTGTCCTGCTAGTATGGAATCTCATGCTGTTGTATTTATTGGAAATATGAACACCATCAGCAGATTTAAATTTGTAAAAAGTAATCAAAACAGAAGGATTGAATTAAAAAACTCAGGCTTAAATCTTGTAATTCCTTAAACCAGATTTTCAATGTAATAAAATACAGTTTTTGTATCAAATTACCTTTCTATCTTAGATTATTTTTTCAGTGTTACTCTGAAAATCTTTTTTTTTTTTTGGTATTCTGGATTATTTTATTTAAAATACTTTCTTACACAACATATAATACTTGCCTATCATATTTGGTACTGGATAATTTGATAAAGGTTTTTGTATAGCATTTAAAATTTTTGATGAATAGGGATTTAATGTTTAGTATATCTTTGGACTGTAATTTATGTGGTTAGTAGCATACAGTCTGGTAAAATCACGTAACATCAAATCAAAGTCCAAAGAAACATTTCCTTCATGTTTCATGTGTATCAGTAAAATTGCTTTTGATAAAATAAGTTACATGGATAACACAGGTTTAGCTATTTACAGAGATTCTCTTTTCAAATCTTTGATGTGGGACTTAATTTTGAGGGACATATTCTAAGGGTAGAGGATATTTGGTACGCATTTTGAATCTGGTAAGTAAAAAATAGTCATCTAGAATGCAATTTGTTTCCTGGTGAAAGTGATTTTCTTCATTTCTTTTTGTGCTATTTTTATACCTTTAAATGTTTTAACTACCAGGGAAAATTTCTAGTTGAGGCACTCAAGTTTTAATCCATCTTGAGTCTGCTGCAGCTCCTTCCCAATGTCTCTTACAAATTAAATACATAAATCCCATGTATTGGTCTTCTATCTAATATTTTAACTGTACACCCCCATTTCCCACCCACCCTACTCCACCACCATACCACCATTCACCCCTGTCTCTGCTTCTCTACTAACAAACACTGTTTTAGAACCTCACTGCGCATGAAGCACCAGGGAGGTAAAAGCTGGATGTAACGTGGTCCCTGCCCTACCTGCACTTATAGTTCATCTCTTACACAACTAACACCTCTCTAGTGGCACTGGGTACTCTGGTAGGTGTCTTGGTTAACGGCCTCTCCTTCCAGTCACGTCCAAGCTTAAAATCCTAGAATCATATTCACTCCCTTTTTACTGTCTCCACTTCCTTCTACCACCACCTGCCTCCACTCAAGTCAGTCACCTAATCAGCCACCATTTCCAATGATTACACCTCTTCTTACACTCCTTCCCCTACCCACCCCACTGTCACTATCCTATTTGACGCCAGTACTATCTTGTATTCTATCACGTCTGTTTCATCGATCTCATTCTTAAGATATTTCCAGAATCATCTTACTGATGTACAGCTTCAAATGTTTTGCTCCCCACAAAAGCCTTTGATAGCTCCTTTTCCCCAAACTTGTATACGCTGGTCCTAACCTCCTTGTGAGCTATATTACGATACTCCCATTCATAGGCCCTGCATCCTATGGTGTTTGTTTCTTTTTACCTGAACGCCTCTGCTCTGGCTTTTCTTTCTGTTGAGAGTATATAAAAAATAGACATAGAGATACTAATAGTACCTACTTTATGGGAGTGCTTAGGAGGATCACGTGAGTTAATATATGGAAAGCACTTGAACCTCACACAAAATGCATCATAAATGTTTCTCATAACTGTTAATGTTATTATCACTACCACAACTACCACTTCTACTACTACTGCTGGTGTACACCTAACTTAGCGTTAAGTGAGGTTTTTGAGGGAAGGTATAGCATCTTGTTGTCTTTAGCACATAGCACAGTTATAGAGCATAGAATGTCTTCCTTCCATGATATTGGTTAAATTATCTGTCAGTTTAATTGATGGTGTTGGTTAATTGAATTTTCCTCAGGATCAAAGCCCAAAGTAAGTCTTCTGCCCACATCACATATGTGTGTGTGTGTGTGTGTGTGTGTGTGTGTGTATGTATGTATATGTACAAATGATTCAGTATGTGGGGGATCTACATGAACATTTAAGGTTCTTTCAGACTCCAAAAATCTACATGATGCTGTTTCTTCATTTCCATTTTACTCTACTTAGAGATATTTTGTAGGCAACACTTGTAAGGATACTCCCAAGACTACTCTTCTCTCCTTTTGCAAAAAGCATGCTAGGCTCACTTAAGAAAAAACTCATATCTTCATGCTTTCATCATTTGTCTCTGCACTTTTATGGCTCTGAAAGTTATTCATCATCCCTATTTTAGTGGCATTACATGCCTTTGCATTTTGCTGTCTCAGAGTCATTTCCTTGTTACTTTCTGTTGTATTCGGTTTCTTTATGTTAACATGTTTTAAAAATAACATCATGGAATTAAAAGCAATTCTTATTCAGGGCTACCTAGAGAATGTGACTTTGTCTTTAGGAGGAAATCACTTTGTACAGGAAGCGTATTGTCACAGTGTATACAGCACTGTGTCTTGGACCTTTAGCTGTGATATAGTCATTAGTTGTGTTTTGCCACCCCAGGTTTCTTCATTTGCTTTTCTCATCAGAAATTGATTTTGTTAAAGCTGTTTGCTAAAGGAAATGTTTGCTGTAATTGGAGCTACATACATAGATTGAAGTGGAATATAAATTCTATTGATGTCATACTTTGTTTCAGTTAATTTAAGCACATTCTACATTAGGAGGGCAATCTGTGATCCTGTTATACCGTGTTGTACCCAAAAACCTCTGTAGTTTTTCCTTTCATCTTTTCTTTTTCCTCCCTGTGTTATTCTTTGATTTTATCTTCTCTAATTCTCTAAGGCCCATAATTCTCTTTATTCCTCGACATCTCCTCATCCCACCCTTCCCTCTTGTATTGAGCCTGGCACGGTTGGTCACATTACTCTTTACCTCCACTGGTGGCTAGAAATCCTGTTGAGCCCTCTGTTACGCTCTGATTCTGCTTTCTTGCCTCTTGCTTGTAAGTATTCAGTTATCATTGATGGGACTGAATCAAATTGTCTTTAACTCAAGCCTTCATTCTAATAGACTTTACCACTCTGATACCTGGCTGGCTGATAGCATCACACACATTTATACACTTGCTTCTTACGTTGGTGGTCACAGACAAAACTTTCTCCTTTACCAGGTTCTCTAAGTTCATAGCCCAAAACCCTTTCACAGATGCCAAAATTATTCTTAATAATGACATTATTGTTAATTTTTATAAATGCTAACTTTATGTTGACATAGTATAATTAATCATTAGTATTTATAGTTAGTAAATTATTAATGATTCTTCTAAATATTCAGTTGAGCTGGTTTGAAAGGCAATAGTTTTCAAGTCCTGGTTTCTCTGTGCCAACACTTCACTTTTCTAAACCTCTGTAAGCTAAACATATCCCCCTTCCTTCTCAGAAGGTTGTTTTGATGTCTCCGTGTCTTAATCCATTTGTGCTGCTGTAACAAAATACCTGAGACTGCGTAATTTATAAACTATAGAAATTTATTTCTCACAGTTCTAGAGGCTGGGAAGTCTACGATCAAGGCACCAGCAGGTTCATTGTCAGGAGAAGGCTCATTCCTCGCAGATGGCACTGCCCGGCTTCTTCAAATGGCGGAAGGGAGGGAGGGACAAGAAAGAGTGCTTCCTTCAGCCTTGCCCTTTCATAAGGCTCTGCCTTCATGATGTCATCACTTCCCAAAGACCACACCTCTATTAATACTATAGCATTGCGGATTCAGTTTCAACATAGATTTTGAATGGGACAGCATCATTCAAACCATAGCACTTGGCGAAATAGCACAGAAAAAGGACTATAGCATGTGACCTTCTTTGGGTTTTTATGGTCATTAGCTAGATCGGAATGATATGGCAGGCAGGAATACTTTGGTTTGTGTGCCTGGCAGTGACTGTTCAGGACTTGGTATCAAGCACCGCTATAGTTACCTAAATAATCCTCAGATTCTTTTGCCAAAAATGATGTAATCAGTGCTACTTTCTAGACCTTGCATGGTTTGGGACATGAGCATGAGGTAAAGTGTTAAAAATTAACAAGATGTGTTTGTTTTCTCCCTGACTCTGAGTCAGGGGCTAGTTGTACCTATTAACATTTCTACTCCCATGGGCTCCTGTCTGCCTTTCCCTTATTTAGAGGCATCACTGAAAATGTGCGTGATGAAATCTGAACTTGCATGAATATCTCCTTGTTGGCTGCTAGCACAGATGTGTTATCTGGTGAGGATTTTTTTCTAGATTTCTTTCCGCTGGCTAAAACAGCAAATGCGTAAGTAAAGCACTAGGAGTCAGAGATCCTAATTCCAGGCCTTTTCTACTGTAAACTAGCTCTGTGTCCATGGACAAGTGACCTTATCCTCAGTGCCCTTGTTTTTTAATATGAGAATAACAATCTGATAATGGAGGGGTGCGGAGAAAATAACCTTATGTGGGTATTTTTATTTAGTAGTTGTGTGGGTCATCCGATGGCATCTCAAGTCACTGTTCAATGACACCTGATAGTCATTGTTTCTGAGAAAGGGGGCCTTTTGGAACAAATGCATCTGGCACTATTCAACATTCACTGCCCTCCATCAGTGGGAGGCAGCTTATTATTTCAGATCACAGACAGGAAGGACTCAGATCCTGACTCTGCTGCTTATTGCTGTGTGACATTGGGCAGCTTACATAACCTTTCTGTGTGTCCACTGCCATGTCTGTAAACTGAGGAAAATATTGCATATCTCACTGATTACTCTGAGGATTAAATGAGTTGATATATGAAAAGAGTGCCTTCCACATTCTTAGTTCAGAGAGGCTGGTGTTAGAAGATGCCACACTATTAACCTGATAATTAGCTAATTCACATGTGACTAATGTTATTTCCTTCCCTCAGTGACTTTGGGGATGGTTGCAGTGTCCTGATATTCTGTAATATAGCGGCTTTGTTCTTGAGTTTTAAAGTGTTTCTTGGCATAGGGTCCGCTACCACCAGCATTCAAGCCATGCCCAGCATTCCAGCACTGCTGCCTGGGTATGTAAGAAGAAGGGGGCAGTGGGTAGTGGGCTCCCTTGGAGCCGCTGTTGTGGCAAGAAAGGACTTCGGTCACTCACAGTCAGGAAGAGCCTAGGAGTGCTTTGCAGGTCAGTGAAGCCTGTCCTAGGCAGTGCACATGGCTGTGGGGAGCTGCGAAGCAGCTTCAGCTGACAGGCCAGCCAGGCGTGGCGTGAGACAGAACGGAGCTGCTCCTTTTGAGGCAGAGATTTTGGCCAAATGTGGATCCAAGAGGCAGTGTCATAAAAAGTGACAGGGCCTTCACATAAAAGCTACAACGTCTAACAAACAGACACATTTCATGTGAGTTTCACAGGGAAAGGGCTCTTGGCCACCTGCCACCTCCCTGCCACAGCAGCCCCCATAGATGCTGACTGTTGAGAACCTTGTCGAGAACATATCATCCAGTTAACAAAGAGTTTAGAATGACGAGACTTATACCCTTCAAAAATAGACGCAAGCAACTGTAACCTAGAATTAGAATGAAATCTCCACTTCATCTCCTCCTCGTAAACCTTGCTTCAACCTTAAAGACGCCGTCTTGTACCCCTTTCCCCAAAATTTTAACTGAAAGTTGCAAATAAATTCAAGTTATTCAAAATAAGCATTGACCAAATGTTCTGATTAATTCTAAAAATAGAAATTGAGGGTGAAACAATTCTTAGTTAACTGATTTTTTTTTTTTTTTTAAAGAGATGGAGTCTCACCATGTTGCCCAGGTTGGCCTTGAACTCCTAGGCTCAAGTAATCCTTCCATCTCAGCCTCATGAGTAGCTAGGACTACAGGTGTGTGTCACTGAGCCAGGGAAAGAGAAAGTGGAAATTCAAAGGGCTTTGTAGATGACAGCTTCTCTTTGGAGAAAGGCTAGGCAGATGGTGCTGAGAAGCCAGGCGCTGGAGCCAACTTGTACTGCTCACAATGATAGTATCCCCTTTTTCCTAAAGAGAAGCCATCATTTATAAAGCCTTGTGATTCTCCACTTTATCCTTTCCCACCAGAGCTAACCTCTAGGACTTAAAGGAAAATTTTGAAATTGGTATTAGTCAAAACAGGGATTAATCATTGATCTCTTGGTGAATAAAGCCTATTGCTTTCTTAAATTCATGTGTTCATCTTACTGTCTGTTTTTCCAAGTTCTCCCAAGCATTTTACCTTTAAGTCAGTGGGCACTTTATTGAGCCTCAACTGTCTGTGTGGCTGTTGCCTCATTACTACAGAGTGTAGGAATGTGAATATGACCCCATCCTTGTCCACCAGGTGCTTACAGTTTATTAGGAGGCATAAGGCAAGAAAACAGATGTAAAAAATGTCAGGAAGATCATAACAGGGACTTCATAGAGGTACAAAGGAGGAACTGTGAATGAATTAAGATGCTGAGAGAAAATCAAGAAAAATTTCATCGGAGAGGTGGCCCAGGGTATGTCAGTAGTATGGATAGGGGATTGTACAGTAGGATTGCTCAGAGAGGAAGTATTCTGATTTCAGTGAGTAGTTTGGATAGGGGATTGTACAATGGGATTGCTCAGAGAGAAAGTATTCTGATTTGAATCATATCAATCGGAATTGGGTGATAATGGAAAGGTTGATTAGGGCTACATTTTGGAGAGCATTATATATACCCACTGGCCCTCAACTCACCCTGGAGTGTTCCTGGGAGTTCTTATCAAAAATTAGAGTCGTGGACCTGGTTGGTTAGAATCTCAGCAGATGATAAATAATTTTGGCTTTGCGGACCATGCAGTTTCTGTTGCAACTGTCACAACTATTCAATTCTGCTTTTGTAGTGAAAGCAGCCATAAACAGTATGAAATGAATGAGTGTAGCTGTGTTCCAATAAAACTTTATTTACAAAATCAGACAACAGCTGGATTTGGCACATGGGCTGTAGTTTGCCAACCTCTGACCTGATCAGGGTAAACTGAATGTAGGGAAAACTGAATTTAAAACAATAAAACACAATAACAAAATGTGCTCAACTCATAAGAAATAAAGTAATTATAAATCTGTGTTTTGATTTAAATGATTTTATAATTTCTATTCCATAAATATAGCTTCCGGTTTCTTTCTCACTTGCTTGCTCTGTGTATGTGTGTGTATATATATATATTTTTTTCCAATTTGTATATATCCCTATTCAGTATTATTTATGATGATGCTATACCAATTGCACTTTAGGATGACATAGGACTTGAAATGTTGTAATGTTTCTGAGTGCTATTTTTTGATAACAACACTTCCATTAAAAGTAATCATTTGCCTAATTTCTTAATAATGGACTGGATATTAGAGGCAACTGCATTTTGACTGTATAATTTTATAAATTATTCTTCCCGAGACCTGATGTTTAGTTACCTTCCAGTTATGTTTTCCCATTAAAGAATGCCATGATCTGGGTTTCAGTCTCTAAGTGGTTTTTTTCGAGGTTTAATTTTAAAAGATTTAAGAAACTTGCCTAACTTTGTAGATTTTGCCCTGTCCTGATATTCATTTAATTGGTTCTGCTAATGTGAAAGCCCTTTCAAATATGAAAAAAAAAAAGCAAGAGAGAAAAGTTGATTATTTCTGTAATTGGATTTTTTTCTTGAATAAAATGATTTCACCCACTTTATCTTTCTGACTTAGGGGTGGGGGTGGAGGATGAGCTTTCTTTTATATTGTAGTCAGAAGCAGACAGAAGAAGGTATAGTCTGTTCCAATGTATCAGAATGGCAGATGGATTTGGGTTGTAATTAATTACTGATGCTGAATATACTCTGGCCCCTACTTTCATTCTCAAATTTAAATTTCCACTGTGTGCAAAATAATTCCATCCAGGAAGAATTCTAATTACTTTAGTAATTATCATCTTATCTCTAAATGGAATTCAGACATTTGCTGTAGTTTATGAATGTTAGAAATGTTTCATTTCCTTTTCACCTTGAATAACAGAAAAATACACATTACTGAATTCAGCTTCATTGAACCTTATAATTCATGTTACCATAGAAACAGAAAAACTCATATAAGAATTGTGTTAGCAGTACCATAGATAGTAAATACCTTCACTTTAACCGGCAGTATCATAAAATGATTTTAATAACAGATGTGTAAAAATTCTGTGAAATTTAATATGATTTCTTTTAAATACTATGACAATATTATCCAGTATGCTTACTTTTAATTTTTAAGGCAATATCTTTGGTCTTATGTAAGGCTTTGTGCTTATTCCAAAATATTTGCTATGGAATGCAAGCATAGTGTTACAGGATAAAAAACTTATTTAACATGGTATTTATTTGATTTTTAGTTAGCAGTGATGATTCATTTGATCTGTGCTTGAAGCCAAGTGATATATTCTGGATTTATACCAGGCTTAGAAATGTAATGGATGACACTAAGTTCTTTGGTGTCATCTCATCCAGTTGTCTCTTATCCTTTTTTTTTTTTTAGCCTATTTGACAGCCACTTTTCTAAGTGTCGGAAACAATTTTTCCATATACTTGATCAATTTGTACCACAAATATTTAATAGTTGGAGTTTGTTGCATTTTAAATTCTCAGAATATTCAGAAATTTGCAGAGCTTGAGCATACCATTTGCCATTTATTCATATATTTCTTCCTTTACTTATGTCATACATTTACCTAGTTTACTTTAAAAAGGTAAAATTGTACCAAATTTAAACTGAATAACCCATCTAGATTTTTATTTTTGCTTATTAAAAGTTTTATTACTTTCAAAGAGAAGGAATCGTTAAAAAACTAACTGCTTCTAAATTTTTTTAGAGAGATACCTTGAAAGGCTATCTTCGATTATAAATATTATGTATCATTAATATGTTAATTGTATGTTAGCATATAGATTTTGCCTAATATTGATTGTAGGCATTTTTTTTCTCAGTTGCTTTGCAAACCGGGGACCTCTGGCCGGCAACGCCCTGCCTGGGCCCCTCTGAGCCACACTAGTGTGCCCCAGACTGCCTGTGTTATAGCTTGTACATGTGTTTGGCGGTTCCCGAGCTCTTGTACTGCACCCAAGAAGGAGGATACACTGGACATTGAAGAGTGAGGAGGGCGGAGAGTTTGTTGAGCAGTGAAACAGCTTTCAGTCAAGAGAGGACATGGGGATAGTCCCCTACCCAAAGGCAGAAAGTTCCTCTCTTGTGGCTGGGTCTGGGGCCTTTTATGGATTCAGAATGGGGAGTGCGTGCTGATTGGTTTGTGAGTATGCAAAAAAGCTTAAAGCGAAGACACCACTCAAAGGTGGGCATGACAGTGTAGAAAGCCAATTAGGAAAGGGTAGGTATATGTAAAATAGATGAAGGGTGGGGATCAATCAGAGGAAAACTTGCCAAACAGGAAGACACATTCTCAGTCCGGTCCAAGGATTTAACTTGTAGCTTGGCTTTCAGGCTTTAAACTGTTTTCCAGCTTGGAGGTGGGGTTTCACTGGGGAACTGCCCCTATCTGCCTGTCACTATCAATATTTGAAAACAATTTCTTCAAACAAGAAGGTTTAAACTTCTCTGTAAAGACCAGAAATGTTATAGGTCTACTGTGAAAAAGATCACATTTATTCATTTATAGGAATACATGTATTTTTATCATATTCAGTTTCCAGACAAATAGGACCAAGGTTTTTCTGTGCCTTTTTCTTATTAATTTCTAGTTTATTGCTTTATTCTCATAGAAGGTGACCTATGTAAATGTGGTCTCATTAAAGTAGCAGAATGTGAACACTGGCTAGATCACTTGAGCTCAGGAATTCAGGACAAGCTTGAGCAATGTCGTGAGATCTCATCTCAACAAAAAATAAACAAAATTAGCCAGATGTGATGGTGCACACCTGTAATCTCGGCTACTTTGTAGTCCCAGCTACTTGGGAGGCTGAGGCAGGAGGATCATTTGCACCCAAGAGATAGAGGCTGCACTAAGCCAAGATCACACTACTGCACTCCAACCTAGGTGACAGAGTGAGACCATGTCTCAAAAAATAGTAGTAGTAAGTTTTGTTTTCCGTGAACTTATGATCAGCCAGTGCTTATGGTACATCAGTGCTATGAGCACGTCAGTGACATAGGTAAGAGATAAGAACTACCATGGGTAGTGATTAGAAGCTTCAGATCAGATGCTTCCTTTACTATTTATTGATTCTGTGATCATGGGCAATTTACTGTACCTCTTTCCCTAATGGCATTTTCCCCCTTTCTCATGAAAACTGGATTAGAATCTATCTTATGAGAAAGTTATATTAAACAAGATGAAGTTGTTAACATATTGTCTGGCACTTAGTATTACATAATAAATGACAGTTGTTATCATCTCTCTGACAAGGTTACAATAATAAAGCTAATACATATTAAGCACTATATGGGAAGCACCATCCTGAGCAATTAGTACATCTATTACCTCATTAATCTTATCTATGAATACTTTTACTATATCCATTTTATGAAAGAAGAAATGGAAGCATCTAAGGCTGAATAGTTTGACCAAGATCATGCAGCTAGTTAGTGGTAGAACATCTTAGTTATGCAAGGAAGATGTTTCTCTCAGACAGTCATATTAAAAGAATAAGAATGAACGCCCAGGTCACACTAGACTTTCTTTGTCTTAGGCACTCATTATGGCTTTTCAGCCCTCATCTAAATGTTTTAGTGTTTTTTCTGTTTTTACAGCAGGTAATTTAAGAAATTTTTAATAAAATTATGAGAATAAACTTAGAGATGCTGAAAAAAATCTGAAATTTATTTGGAGATGAATTGTTTCTTCCTAAATTTTCTCTTTCAATATAAATAGAATGATTCCCTATTGTTAATATGATGTTTTACTTGGGAAATAGATCCATGCTTTCCTTCTTCAAGTCCTTCATGATTTCATGCTCTGAACATAATTCCTTTATTCCTTGCCTTTTATTTTGCCGTTTGTCCCGATTTGTCTATTTTTTGTTATTAGAGGTGGAGTCTAGCCCTGTCACCCAGGCTGAAGTGCAGTGACACGATCATAGCTCACTGCAGCCTCAAACTTCTGGGCTCCAGTGGTTCTCCCACCTCAGTTTCCCAAATAGCTGAGACTATAGACATACACCACCACACCTGGCTAATTTAAATTTTTTTAATTTTTTTTTTTTTTTTTTTTTTTTTGTAAAGACAGGGTCTTGCTTTGTTGCTCAGGCTGGCCATGGACTCCTGGCTTCAAGTGATCCTCTTTCCTTGGCCTCCGAAAGTGCTGGGACTACAGGCATGAGCCACCACACCTGGTCCTTTGTCCACATTTAATTCTTTGACTACACCTGTCAGAGTTCAACTATGAAGACTTATTGGCCAGGTGCAGTTGGCTCACACCTGTAATCCCAGGACTTTTGGAGGCTGAGGCAGGAGTATCACTTGAGGCTCCAAGTTTGAGACCAGCTCGGGTAACAAAGCAAGACTCTGTCTCTACAGAAAATAAATAAGAGAATATAATTGAGTCTCACATAGTAAGTGCTCAGTAAGACTTCTTAGAAGAGTATGTTATGGAAGATTCATGCTATCTGTCTTCAGAAAGGTTTTTTTTTTTTCATTGTTAAGTCTGTAGGATAATTTAGAGTACACAGAATATTCATTCAATGTAAGTGTTTTGAAGATTTTTAGTAAATTGATGCAGTTGTGCAACTATCATCACAATTCAGTTTTAGAATGCTTTCATTCTGTCAAAAATTTTCCTCACGTCCAGTTGGAGCCAATCCCTGCTTCTACTCACAGTTCCAGGCAAGACTGATTTGCTTTCTGTCTATTCTAAGTCATCTTCTAGATATTTCTTATAAATGGAATCACAATAAGCAATCCTTCATGTCTTACATTTACTTAAGAATGTTTTTCAGATTCGTTCATGTTGGTGCGTGTATCAGTAGTTGGCTCTTTTTTATTTGTAAGTAATTTTCACATATGGATATGCCACATTTTGTTATTCATTCAACAATTGATAGACATTTGGACTGTTACAGTTTGGGGCAGTTATGAAGATTGCTACTGTGAAAATCCAAGTACAGGTCTTCGTGTGAGCTTACATTTTCATTTCCCTTGGGTAGATACCTAGAGTAGAATTGCTGGGTCACAGTAAGTGTATGTTTAACTATTTAAGAAATGGTCAGACTGTTTTCCAAAATGACTGCACCATTTAAAATTCCCACCTTCAATGTATAAGTGCTTCAGTTTCTCTATATGCTTACTAATATCTGTTATTTTTTTTTCAGTCTTTTTGGTACAGCCATTCTAGTGGATGTGTGGCATTTTACATGGTTTTAACTTTCATTTTTCTGACTAGTGACAATGTTAAGCAAATTTTAATGTACTTATTAGCTATTCCTGTATCTTCTTTAGTGAAGTGTTGGTTAAATCTTTTGCCCATTGTATCATTGTGTTGTCTTCCTGTTAGTGAGTCATAGAGTTCTCAATATAGCTTGGATACAAGTCTTTTTATTGGATATATGATTTGCAAATATTTTATTCTACTCTATGGCTTCTCTTTTCATTTTTTAACGGTATCTTTTGAGTAAGTTTAATTTCTCTGTTTATCAAATTTTACTTTTACGGATTGTGCTTTCGGTGTTGGCACTATCACTAAGAAATCTTTGCCTAACCCAAGGTCACAAAGATTTCCTCCCATATTTTCTTCTAGATGTTTGATAATTCTGTATCTGACATTCAGACTATGATGCACATTGAAATATTTTTGTGTATAATGTAAGGTGGAGGGTTTAATAATTTGTGGGGTTTTTTGCATATCGTGTCTGATTGTTACAGTACCATTTATTGAAAACGCTTTGTTTCCTGCCCTCACTGAATTGCCTTGGTAATTTTGTTGAAAACTAATTACCCATATATGATAAATTGGTATATATTTGGACTCTATATTTTTCCATTCATGTATCCCTACACTGATAACCATACTGCGTTGATTATTGGAGGTTTATAGTTAGTCTTTAAAACAGGTTCATTTATTCCACCAGCTTTTTTTTCTTCAAAATTGTTCTGGTTATTTCAAGTCATTTGTATTTCCGTATACATTTTAGGCACAGCTTGTCATTTTTAGCAGAAATACTTGCTGTTATTTTGATAGGAGTTGCATTGACTCTATAAATCGATTTGGAGAGGCTTGCCATCTTAACAATGCTTAATTTTCTATTCCATGAAAATTATATATTTTTCCATTTATTTAGATCTTTAATTTTTCTCATCAAGTTTTAAGATGGTTTCTTTAAATTCTCTCAGTTTATGGCATACAACTTCTACCTTTCTTTCTCAAACGTATTCCCAAGTAGTTTTTATGCTATTGTGAATGGAATTGGATTCTTGATTTCATTTTCAGGTTGTTCATTACTAGTATAAAAAATATAATTGATTTTTATATATTGATCTTGTATCCTACAGTTTTGCTAAACTCACTTATTCTAGTAGGCTCATTAGATTCTTTAGATTTTCTACATACAAGGTCATGTCACCTGCCCAAAAAAAAAAAAAAAAATTCTTTCTTTTAAAAATATATGCCTTTAATTTCCATTCCTTGCTTTTTTGGACTGACTAGAACCTCCAGTAATATGTTGAATTGAAGAAGTGAGAACAGAAATCTTTGCTTTATTATCAATCCTAATGGAAAAGCATTTTTAAAAATCATGAATGGGTGTTTGATTTGTCAAAAGTTTTCTGAATCTGTTAAGATCACTATGTGGTTTTTATTTTGTCCTTTATTCTTTTTATATGATACATTACATTAATTCATACTCACATGTCAAATCAACCTCGCATTTCTTGGATTTAAAAAGTGCTCATGATATATAATCATTTAATTTTGCCGGGTTCAATTTGCCAATATTTTGTTAAGAATTTTTGTCTCTTTGTTTATGAGGGATATTAGTTTATAGTTTAATTCTAATCTCTTCCTCTGATTTTCTTTTAAAAAACCTTTTTTTGTTTGTTTTTTCTTTTTTTACTTTTTTTTAAGTTCTGAGGTACATGTGCAGGATGTGCAGGTTTATTATGTAGGTAAACGTGTGCTGTGGTGATTTACTGCACCTATCAACCCATCACCTAGGTATTAAGCTCAGCATGCATTAGCTATTTTCCCTGGTACTCTTCCCCACCTCAACAGGCTCCAGTGTGTGTTCCCCTCCCTGTGTCTATGTGTTCACATTGTTCAGCTCGCACTTATAAGTGAGAACATGTGGTGTTTAGTTTTCTGTTCCTGCGTTAGTTTGCTGAGGATAATGGCTTCTGACAACATCCATGTCCCTGCAAAGGACATGATCTCTTTCCTTTTTATGGCTGTAGAGTATTCCATGGTGTATATGTACCACATTTTCTTTATCCAGTCTATCATTGATGGGCATTTGGGTTGATTCCATGTCTTTGCTATGGTGAATAGTGCTGCAATGAACATACACTTTCATGTATCTTTATAATAGGATCATTTATATTCTTTTGGGTATATACCAAGAAATGGGATTGCTGGGTCAAATGGTATTTCTGGTTCTAGGTCTTTGAGGAATTGCCACACTATCTTCCACAATGCTTGAACTAATTTACATCCCCACCAACAGTGTAAAAGCATTCCTATTGCTCCACAGTCTCACCAACATCTGTTGTTTCTTGACTTTTTACTAATTGCCATTCTGACTGGTGTGAGATGGTATGTCATCGTGGTTTTGATTTGCATTTCTCTAATGATCCGTGATGTTGAGCTTTTTTTCATATGTTTATTGGCCGAATGAAATGTTTTTCCATTTGTTTGTGTCCTCTCTTATTTCCTTGAATGGTGGTTTGTAGTTCTCCTTGAAGAGGTTCTTCACTTTCCTTGATAGCTGTATTCCTAGGTATTTTATTCTCTTTGCAGCAATTGTGAATGGGTGTTCATTCATGATTTGGCTCTCTGCTTGTCTATTGTTGGTATATAGGAATGCTTGTGATTTTTGCACCTTGATTGTGTATCCTGAGACTTTGCTGAAATTGTTTATTGAGTTAAGAGGTTTTTGTGCTGAGACGATGGGGTTTTCTAGATATGTGATCATGTCATCTGCAAACAGAGACAGTTTGACTTCCTTTCTTCCTGTTTAAATACGCTTTATTTTCTTCTCTTGCCTGATTTTCCTGGCCAGAACTTCCAATACTATGCTGAATAGGAGTGGTGAGAGAGGGCATCTTTGTCTTGTGCCCGTTTTCAAGGGGAATGCTTCCAGTTTTTCCCATTCAGTATGATATTGGCTGTGGGTTTGTCATAAATGGCTCTTATTATTTTCAGGTCTGTTCCGTCAATACCTAGTTAATTGAGAGCTTTTAACATGAAGGGATGTTGAATTTTATCGAAGGCCTTTTCTGCATCTATTGAGAAAATCATGTGGTTTTTGTCTTTATTTCTGTTTATGTGATGAATCACATTTATTGATTTGAATATGTTGAACCAGCCTTGCATCCAGGGATGAAACTGACTTGATCATGGTGGATAAATTTTTTGATGTGCTGCTGGATTTGGTTTGCCAGTATTTTATTGAGGATTTTTGCATTGATGTTCATCAGGGATATTGGCCTGAAATTTTCTTTTTTTATTGTATGTTTGCCAGATTTTGATATCAGGATGATGCTGGTCTCATAAAATGAGTTAGGGAGGAGTCCTTCCTTTCCAATTGTTTGGAATAGTTTCAGAAGAAATGTACCAGTTCCTCTTTGTACCTCTGGTATAATTCAGCTGTAAATCCGTCTGGTCCTGGGCTTTTTTTGGTGGGTAGGCTGTTTACTACTACTGCCTCAATTTCAGAACTCATTATTGGTCTATTCAGGGATTCAAGTTTTTCCTTGTTCACTCTTGGGAGGGTGTATGTGTCCAGGAATTTATCCATTTCTTCTAGATTTTCTAGTTCATTTGCATAGAGGTGTTTATAGTATTCTCTAATGGTTGGTTGTATTTTTTTGCAGTCAGTGGTGATATCTGCTTTATCATTTTTTATTGTGTCTATTTGATTCTCCTCTCTTTTCTTCTTTATTAGTCTAGCTAGTAGTCTATTTTATTTTTTCAAAAAAAAAAAAACAGCTCCTGGACTTGTTGATTTTTTTTTTTTTTTTTTTTTTGAGGGTTTTTTGTGTCTCTTTCTCCTTCAGTTCCGCTCTGAGCTTGGTTATTTCTTGTCTTCTGCTAGCTTTGGGATTTGTTTGCTCTTGGTTCTCTAGTTCTTTTAGTTGTGATGTTAAGATGTTGATTTGAGATCTTTCTAGCTTTTTGATCTGGGCATTTAGTGCTATAAATTTTCCTCTTAACACTGTTAGCTCGTAGATTCTGGCATGCTGTCTCTTTATTCTCATTAGTTTCAAAGAACTTTTTAATTTCTACCTTAATTTCATTATTTGCCCAGGAGTCGTTCAGGAGCAGGTTGTTCAGTTTCCATGTAGTTGTGTGGCCTTAAGTGAGTTTCTTAATCCTGGGTTCCAATTTGATTGTGCTGTGGTCTAAGAGACTGTTTGTTATGATTTCAGTTCTTTTGCATTTGCTAAGGAATGTTTTACTTCCAATTATGTGATACATTTTAGAGTAAGTGCCATGTGGTGCCAAGAAGAATGTATATTCTCTTGTTTTTGTGTGGAGAGTTCTGTAGATATCCATCAGGTGCACCTGATCCAGAGCTGAGTTTAAATCCTGAATATCTTTCTTAATTTTCTGTCTCAATGATCTGTCTAATATTGAAAGTCGGGTTTTAAAGTGTCCCGCTATTATTGGGTGGGAGTCTAAGTGTCTTTGCAGGTCTCTAAGAACTTGTTTTATGAATCTGGGTGCTCCCCTATTGGGTGCATATATATTTAGGACAGTCAGCTTTTCCTGTTGAATTGATCCCTTTACCATTATGTAATACCCTTCTTTGTCTTTTTTTTATCTTTGTTGGTTTAAAGTCTGTTTTGTCAGAAACTAGGATTGCAGTCCTTGCTTTTTGCTGCTTTCCATTTGCTTCATAAATTTTCCTCCATCCCTTTATTTTGAGCCTGTGTGTGTCTTTGCACGTGAGATGGGTCTCTTGAATACAGCACACTGATAGGTCTTGACTCTTTACCCAGCTTGCCATTCTGTGTCCTTTAATTGGGGCATTTAGCCCATTTACATTCAAGACTAATATTGTTGCGTTTGAATCTGATCCTGTCATCATGATTCTAACTCATTATTTTGCAGTCTTGTTTATGTGGTTGCTTCATAGTGTCATTGGTTTTTGTACTTCAGCATGTTTTTGTAGGGGCTGGTAGTGGTTTTTCCTTTCCATATTTAGTGCTTCCTTCGGGAGCTGTTGCAAGGCAGGCCTGGTGGTGACAAATACCCTTACCTGGAGGTGTCACCAGTGGGGGCTGCAGAACAGCAAAGATGGCTGCCTGCTCCTTCATCTGGGACCTCTTTTCCAGAGTGACAGTGACCAAATGCCAGGGGGCATGCTCCTGTATAAGGTGTGTGGTGACTCCTGTTTTGGGGGTCTCACCTAGTCAGGAAGCACAGGATCAGGGACCTGCTTAATGAAGCACTCTGGCTGCCCCTTGGTGGAGTGGGTTTGCTGCACTGAGAGGAATCCCCATCATCTGGAGTGCCCAGCCTCTTCATAGCCAGCAGGCAGGAAAGACTAAGTCTGCTGAACCATGGAGACTGCAGCTGCCCCTCCCCTCAGGGGCTCTGTCCCAGGGAGATCAGAGTTTTCTCTGTAAACCACTGGCTGGAGTTGGTGAAATTCCCACAGGGAGGCCCCACTCAATGAGGAGGAATGGATCTGGGTCCCACCTAAAGAAGCAGTCTGGCCACGATCTGCCACAGCCACTGTGCTGCATTGTGGGGAGTTCCTCCTGGTCCAGACTGCCCAGTCTTCCTAGCACCAGCAGGGAAAAACAGAAGACTGAGGCTGCAGTGATGGCAGCCACCCTCACCTCTAGGAACTCAGTCATCTTAGGCAGTCTCCAGCTTGCTGCTGCTGGCTGCAATCCGAGCATCTGCTGAGCATCTGCACAGCTCTGTGCTTGGGACCCAAGGCCCTGGTGGCATGGGCTCACAGGGGGATCTACTGATCCGTGGGTTGCACAGATTCATGGAAAAAGCATGGTTTCCTGGACGGGGTAGCACAATCACTCACTGCCTCCCTTGGCTGTGAGTGAGAGCTCCCCTTGCCCCATGCAGCTCCCAAGTGAGCCATTGCTCCACCCTGCTTTTCCTCACTCTCAGTGGGTTGTGCCACCCACCTAGTCAGTCCCAATTAGAGAACCTGGATACCTCAGCTGCAGGTGCAGGATTCACTCACCCTTTTCATTCTTCATGGTGGGAGCCACTGATGGCAGCTGCTTCTAGTTGGCCATCTTGGCCCCTCCCCTGCTTTTAAAAATATTTTTCAGTACCTTCTAGGGTACAAGTGGTTTCTGGTTACATGGATGATCTATATAGGGTGAAGTCTGAGATTTTAGTGTACCTTTCACCCAAGTAGTGAACATTGATTGTACCTGATATGTAGTTTTTTATCCCTTACTCCTGTCCCACCCTCCCGCTTCTGAGTCTTCACTGTTCATTATTCTTTTCTGTCTGCCTTTGCGTACCCATAGCTTAGCTCCTACTTATTTATAAGTGAGAACATACAGTATTTGCCTTCCTCTTGTTTTTATAACAGGGTAATGCTGGACTCTTAAAAGAGTTTCTTTCTCATCTATCTTTGAAATAGTTCCCATAGAATTGATTTTATCATTCTTTAAATGTTTGGTAGAATTCACCATGAAACCATATAGTCTTGGGTGGTTTTGTTTTGTGTTGTTTTGTTTGGGTGGCAAGATTTTAA
The DNA here is from genome assembly GCF_028885655.2 of Pongo abelii. NCBI lineage: Eukaryota > Metazoa > Chordata > Mammalia > Primates > Hominidae > Pongo > Pongo abelii. The sequence continues at coordinate 21,078,804 of NC_071990.2, forward strand.
ATTACAAGTTTTTGTAATAGATAAAAGAATATTCAGGTTTTTGGTTTCTTCTTGAGTCCATTTTCATAATTTATATCTGTCAAAGAATTTTCCTATTTTATCTAAGTTGGGAGTTTACTGGCATAAGGTTCATAGTATTCTTTGTATCCTTTTACTGTTGGTAGCATCTGTAGTGATGTCCCATCCTTCATGCCTAAAGCTGGTCATCTGTATCTTCTTTTCTTTTCTCAACCTAACTAGTACATTACTAATTGTATTGACTTTTTTCAAAGATGTACGTCTTACTTTTATTGATTTTTCTCCATTTTCTATTTCATTGATTTCCTATTTTACCTTTATTATTTTCTTTATTTGTCTTTTCATTTGATTTTTTCTCTTTGTTAGCTTCTTGAAGTGGAAGCTTAGATTTTTATATGTCACACAGAAATTAAAATCTATAAATTTTTCTCTAAGCACTGCTTTAGTTGCATATCATATATTTAGATGTGTTATGATTTCATTTTCATTCAGTTCAAGATATTTTTCTTCCCTACCTACCTCATTTTTTCCCCAAAAGTATTGAATATTTGTCCTAGAATAAACCTCCACAGGATAAGAATTATTTATTTTAATCATGTGTTTTGTTTATGTCTACTAGTTTGGGTGGGCCTAGTCCTTTGCTGATCATTTTTCTCTTTGTCTTTTGAGATGGTTAGTATGTGTATTAGTCCTACTTTATTCACATGTAGAATTTGAAGCTCATAATTTATAGATCTAAAGAATGAAGTAGAATTATTATTTTCCATATTTTTGCCAGTGAAACACCAAATGGCAAGTAAAAATCTTGAGATGAATGTTTAAAGTGTGGGGTGTGTATAGGTTTATATTTTTATTCAAGGTTAAATAATTAACTTTTAAAATATTTATGGCTTTCTTAAATTCCAGGCTGGAGCCAACAAATAGTTTGCCTGTTCCTTACATGTCCCTGATATATCTTTACAAGTAATCATAGCACTGCTTCTGACAAGGTCAGATGCATAATTGGAATCTTTCTTACTCCATTCCCAAGCTATTTAATGAAGCCATTTTGCCAGTAAATATAGGATAGAAAAAATAATGGGCCAAAATTTTCCTGTTGTTTAAGCTAAATGAACACTTTCATTTTCATCTTCCTTTCAGAATTATTTTCTAATACTAGTATGAAAACATACATAAAGCTCCTAAAATTGAATAACATACTACTTAGTATTTAGATACATTACACTCACAGCTTAAATAAGTTTGTGGAAATGACTATTTTAAAAATTTTAGTATTTTGAAAATTCATGTCATCTCAAAAAAAGCTTTTACCCAGAATTAGCATCTTAAATATTTGGATTAATATTCTGTTTTACACCCCTTATAATTTCCTCCTAGCCATTTAAATCATATTCTAGTAATTTAGAATTTTTTCCACTTCAAACTTCTTTGATTTTCTCATACTAAAGAGAATTATTTACTAGGCAAATCAACAGTGTAAATGAGATTTCAGTTGGTTCACCTAAAGAGTCAAATTATTTTCAAGAATGTAAGTAGGATCATTTGCATATATAAAATTAATGTATAGATCAGCCTCATCTAACATTAAAGTGCAATCTCTACTTAAAAAACATTTTATAAGCAATCAGTTCATATTCTTATATACTTTGAAACCATTAAACTGCTTTTACTTTTCAGTATTGACTAGTATAAGTTACTGTTCACAGTGGCCTGCCTCCTCCCTTGCTATCAGGCAACTTTTTGTTTACCTTGCCAAATATATCCATGCATTGAAAATCCCTTTCCCTAACATTTACTATGACTTCTTTAAAGGTTTCTCTTTTGTCACTATGGCCCTTAAGGCCAAAGTAAGCAGGTGTTGCATAACTGGGTTCAACCATAATGTATCAAGAAGGATAGAGGGAAAATCAGTAAGGTACTTTCCTATGGGAATACCCCATAATCTAGTGCCAAACTTATTCTAATTCATAGTTGAGGACAATAACCTTTGTTTTTACAGTATTTCCCATGCAGTTTCTAAGATTTATTTTTAAAAATTTTCTAGGGGAGATGGACTATTCTCTATTATGATCTGCTGTTATCCATTACTTTTATTTTTAGTTGTAGACCTTTTGATCAGAATTATTGAAAAGGCAAGTATAAAACTAACTAGCTGAAAAGCTATTCTACATGCTTTAGTCTACAAAAATGGTCTTTTTATTTATAGCTTACATGTAAAATCATATATTTGTGATTTTTCAAATGTAATTTTGATAATTACCTTTAAAGAAGAAAAATATGTTTATATCACAATAAAAAGTTAAATTTTTATTCAAATATACTGTTTTATTCTTCTGCATGAATATTGTCTCTTTTTCCATTTATCATCATGGAGAAAAGTTCTAGTCCTTGGAATTTATCTTACTAACTAAAGTTCAGCCCAGTAAATAGCTAGGTGAGACCAATAATAAATTAGGAACAAAATATTTTTAAAAATAGGTTTGTCATGCTTCTTTCACACTGGGGGTTAAGTAGTGTGTGAAGAAAATATGGAAAGCTGTTGTTTTTATGAAACTATATTAGGAATATAATAATTTGACTGTCCTCATTGGTATATCCCTTTTTCCCTCTTATGCCCCCAAATATCTCGTAATCTTAATTTAATCAACTGTTTTCATTCTTTGATGTAGAACTGTTTTTTGTTTTTTTTTGTTTGTTTGTTTTTTGAGACGAAGTCTTGTTCTGTCACCCAGGCTGGAGTGCGGTGGCGTGATATCGGCTCACTGCAACCTCCACCTCCCGGGTTCAAGTGATTCTCCTGCCTCAGCCTCCTCAGTAGCTGTGATTACAGGCACCTGCCACCACACCCAGCTAATTTTTGTATTTTTAGTAGAGAGAGGGTTTCACCATGTTGGCCAGGCTGGTCTCGAACTCCTGACCTCGGGTGATCCACCCACCTTGGCCTCCCAGAGTTCTGGGATTACAGGCATGATCTACTACATCTGGCCAGAACTGTTTAAGTGTTAGGAAAGTTGATATTCTATGTTTTGACGTTTGGAGTCATTTTCCCTATTGTTTATGGACTCAGAGTAATACTGGATTTTTAAATAAGTTAATGTAATTCTGTTATTGTTATACTATTAAAATAGAACAATGTCTGTGCCATATTTATGGAGGCACTAAATGGCCACAAGGAAATGACTTCCAAAATGCCAGCATTTGGGCCTATCAAAAACAAAGGCAGCTTGCTACCTATCGCTGAATGATAAAAAGATTTTAGTGCTTTGCTCTTAAATATAAAAGAACAGCAAGAATTGTTCTTTAGTGGTGGAAAGTCTCAGCCATGAATGAGAGTAACCAAAAGACAAATTGCAGTGAACAGAAGAAAAATTACAAAAACCTTTAATTGACATCCTCAGATAAATAAGAAAAGATATTGCGTCCCTAAACAGGATACTGTGAAAAGGAAAATTAGAGAAAGAGCTCTGAGAAATGTAAATAGTAATATTGAATTAATTTTTTTTGCAATAAAATAGTTGCAAGGTATGCTGAAGTAAAATTTCCAGAAAATAAAAGGGCAGAGATGAAAGAGAGAAAAAGCTAAGAGATCAACCCAGTGGTTTCAACATTCAAAAGAAGGGAGTCCCTGAGAGAAAAATTATTAAGGAAATAATATCAGAAAACTTCCTCAACCTAAAGCCCATGAGTCTGCAGACTATACTTTGTACAAAGATTTAAAGACCCAATCCAAGGCATATTAGCACATTGAGCATAAAGTTAATATCTTAAAAGCTTCTAAAAAGAGAATGGTGTGGGCACATTTAAAGAAGTGCGCATCCAAGTTAATCCAGACATCCCATTAGCAATTTTTTCAGCTTAAAAAAAGAGGAACAATGCAAAATTTGTATGGATAATACTTTTTGACTTGGAGTGCTACACACAACCAAATGTCGGTCAGTTGCATGGCCTAAGACCACGCATGCAGAGACAACAACAAAATTTCCCTGGTATCTTTCTGATGAAGCTTCTGAAAGAAAGCACACCCCTGCAGAATGAGGGAGCTAATCAAGAATTAAGAAGACCTAGGATCTGGGAAAAAAAGATTATTGAAGAAAGGATACCAAGAAGCAATATTCAAGGATGATAACCAGTTCACTATAAAAGCAACACACACCTGAAAGGAGTGGCATTTCCAGAAAAAGAAAAGGGGACTGGTACATTATACAGTATGTCAAAGGTTTAGAAAACAGTACTGATTTTTGATAGCCCTAATGGAGTCTGGAAAACATCAGCATAGGTATATAGAACATTAAGCTAATTTTTTTTAAAAAGAGAAGCAATTATTAACTCTAGGAAAAATTACACATTATGGAAAAACAAAACTGAATAGTATACCAATTGGCTCTACAGTGAAAGTTATCTTTGCAATTGTACCAATGGAAGTACTGTGTTAACTAGGAGTTGTTCATTGATTTCTTTGGGAGGGTAGGGATAGAGTAGTTCAAGAGTTAAAGCCTCATTTATCATAATAGAGAAGTTAGTAACTTATTGCCTAAAAATCAGTAAATCTAGAAATGGCAGAATTAGCATCTATTTTTAAATATAGAGGAGAGAACAAAGAACCATTTAAAAGAATTTAAGATGGGTTTCCCTGGAAATGGCAGGCAGCCAGCTGTTTTTCATTTTAAACTTTTGGTATTTAGGACTCTTTAAAACTATTTGCATGTGTACTTTTTATAAAAATAAATTTTAATTACCATAAAATTGTATTTAAAATGTCAGGGAAATAGAATAATTATGGCTTATAGTCAAGTTTTTACATTTTTGTCTTGTTATTTTCTAGAGTTCCTGGAATAACTATTGCTACAGATATTATCTGTGGTTTTCCTGGAGAAACAGATCAGGATTTTCAAGAAACAGTGAAACTTGTTGAAGAGTACAAATTCCCAAGCCTCTTTATTAACCAATTTTACCCAAGACCAGGAACTCCTGCTGCAAAAATGGAACAAGTTCCAGCACAAGTGGTAAGATCTTTTTCTCGTAAGGTATTGTTTTTTGCCAGTAGCTATAGAAATGCAGCTGTGTTGCCTACCTTCACACAACTTGCTCATGTGATAACCCTTAAATTACAAAATATGGAGAGATTTCCAAGTTGGGGTCAGGGGCCAGGGGGCCATGGATGAGTTAAATGACCTTAGGCAACTAAAATATAATCACCTTTTTCTTCTTTTGAACAGTAAAATTCAGATGACTTGGGGAAAAAAATTTTTAATTAGTATCTAGTATTTACCTGTGTGTGTAAGATAAACTTTTGGATGTTTCAAAATAAGGCAATATTTAAATATTTGTGTGTAAATGAGGCTTCATTTTTACCCTACTTTTTAAGAGACCCTTTTCATAGTTTGTTATTGATTGGGATCCCCCTAGTTTTGCTACTTTTCTATTGGATAGATTTGATGCTATTTTTCTACCTTTTTTTTTTTTTCAGTTTTTTCACAACAAGCCTCAGTTTAATTTTATCCTTTCATGTTCACAGATACAGTAGAATAAAATGACTCTTAATGAATGTTAATAAGTTTGGAATCAAGTAAAGGCAAAATGTTTCCCAGAATGCCCCAGAAATTAAGGGTCTCAAAACAAATATCTACTTTCTAGATTCATTGGCTGAATATGGGCAAATGTAAAATAAGCCTAAAGAGCAAGTAGAAATTTAAGTGAAAATTTTCCACTTTGTTTGTAATAACTATTAGGTTGGTGCAAAAGTAATTGCGGTTTTTGCCTTTAAAAGTAATTACCGCAATTACTTTTGCACTAACCTAAAGTTTAAAAAATTATGCCCTATCATTAATTTGCCTCAAATGTTTTTATGAATAAATATGCAAAGAAATAACCCAGAGCTTGTTACTGTTTTTCTGTTACAGCATAAGTGAATATCAAACACAACATATATATTCTTTCAATATGTGGTTGAAAAATAGATGTATATTAGTTAAAGTCTGTTTTTCCCAAAATCAAAAGTGAATATCATAAAACCAAAATGAAGAGCATTATTTGTTTTCCCCAAATTTTCCTCATCTTAATTTTACAACTTTCTGTGTTTACAAGGGTAAGAAAATATTTTGCAGGTGGACCATTTAATTTTCTTTCTAATCTAATCAATGAAAAAAAAGCAGATTGTAACACCACAAATCATTAACTTCCCACAAACATAAAAAGATGCCAAATTAATTCATTTTCTTCTATATCACAAGTATATATTATTGAGGTATAACTTACATACAGCAAAATTCACTCTTTTTGGTGTACAGTTCTATGACTTCTAGCAAATGCATATAGTAGTGCAACCTACTACATCACAATCAAGATATAGAACAATTCCATCAGCCCCCTCAAGATTCCTTTTTACCCTTTCGTTTTGTTCTGTTTTGTTTTGTTTTGCTTTCAGACAGGGTATCGCTCTGTCGCCCAGGCTGGAGTGCAGTGCTGCAGTCTTGGCTCACTGCAGCCCCAACCTCCTGGGCTCAAGCAATCCTTCCACCTCAGCATCTCAAGTAACTGGGACTACAGGTGCATGCCACCATGCCCAGCTCATTTTGTTTTTTAGTTTTAATAGAGACAGGGTCCTACTATGTTGCCCAGGTTGGTCTCGAACTCCTGGACTCAAGCGATCCTCCTATGTTGGCCTCCCAAAGTGCCAGTATTACAGGTGTGAGCCACTGCACCCAGCTGATCCTTCTTACCCTTTTTTGTAATCATCTTCTCCCTCCATACACACCCAGCTCCTGACAACTACTGATCTGTTTTCTGTTCTCATAGTTCAATCTATTCTTTTTTTAAACTTTACTTCTTCTTTGCTAAAAAAGCTTTTGTACCGTACCTACAGAAAAGTATATGGCTGTGCACTTTTGTAAAGTGAATACTTCCTTATAACTACCAGTCAGATCAAGAAATCGAACATCACCAAGTACCGCACAGGTCCCTGTCATGTCCTCCATTTACTGTCCTCTCTCCCTCCTCAAAGGAAGCCACCATGCCTTATTCTGACACCACATGATAGTTTTACCCATTATTATTCTGGATATAAATGTAAGAATTCATGTTTGAGTGCTTGGATTTTGGGTTTTTGGGGATTTGTTTGTTTTTGCATAACATTATGTTGGCGAACTAATCTGTTTTTAAAGTAGCTGTAGTTCATCCATTGTTATTGCCAGGCAGTGTTCTACAGCGTGCATATATATATCACAGTTTATTCATCCTATTGATTATTAGCCAGGCATGGTGGCGGGCGCCTGTAGTCCCAGCTATTTGGGAGGCTGAGGCAGAAGAATGGCGTGAACCCGGGAGGTGGAGCTTGCAGTAAGCTGAGATGGCGCCACTGCAGCACTCCAGCCTGGGCGACAGAGCAAGACTTGGGTATTTTCAGAATCCCAATATTAGTATTGCAACAAATACAGCTGACAGGGTTCTTCTTGTTTTTTTCTTTTGTTCCACTTGTGTGTAAACTTTTCCACTGGGGGGTCTGGCTAGGAGTGTAATCGCTGAGTCATAGGAAATGAAATTGATCTGCTTTACTAGATAACTGCCAAATAGTTTCCCCAAATAGTTGAATAAATTTGAAATCCCAACAACAATATATAAAAATGGTAGAAGCTCCATATTCTTACGAGCTCTTGGTATTGTTACATTCTTAATGGTAGCCATTGTGGTGGGAATGTAACTTAATTTTAATTGTAGTTTTATATTTTCCTGTTAATTAACCATTTTGAGTGTCTTTTATATGTTTATTAGCTATTTGGGTGTCTTTTTTCATGAATTACCTGTTCAAATCTTTTGCCCGTCTACCTGTTGATTTACCAGTTTGATTTACAACCCGCCCTTACCTCCGATTTATAGGAGTTATTTACGTATTCTGGGTACAGCTCTTGGCAGGTCATGGTAATTTAAATTTCTTCTTCCATTCTGTAACCTACCTTTTCTCTTCACAGTGCCTTTTGAAGAACAGACATTCTTCATTTTAATGTAGAATTTATCAATATGGTTTTTTTATGTTAGTGCTTTTTGTGTCCTCTTAAGAAATGTTTACCTTCTCCACACCATCATAAAGATACCCCTCAATGTACTGTTCTAGAAATTTTATCATTTTGCCTTTTACCTTTAAATCTTCAGTCCAATTGGAATTTATTTTAATTTAAGGTATGAGGTGTGTTTGGGTTTCAGGGGAAGTTCAAGTTTGTTTTGTTTTTTTTTGCCCCGGAAGCTATCCGTTTGAGTCAATGCAGTTTATTGAAAATATCATTCTTGCCTCACTCGCCTGCCTGGCCACCTTTATTATAAATCACATGTATGTACATGTGTGGGTCTCTCCTGGGCATCTATTCTGTTCCTTTGGTCTGTTTGTCAGTCTTTCCACCCATACACAGGTTAACTACCATAGCTTTATAGTAAGTCTTGATATTGGCAATGTAAGTATTTCAATGTCATATTTTTCTTGAAATTGCCCTAACTATTGTTGTTCTTTTGTTTTTGTAAATTTGTCAAGTTTCACCAAAAATCCCGCTGGAATTTTGATTAAGATCATATTGATTTTATAGGTCATTTGGGGGAAACTGATGTTGTTATAATATCAAGTTTCTGTCCTTAAATGAAGTATATGTCTTCATTTATTTTGATCTTCTCTAATTTCTGTCAATAATGTTTTATAATTCTCTGTATATGTCTTACATATCATTTTATTAAATATGTTCCTACATGTGTGTTTCCACTGATACTATTGAAATGATTTTCATTTTTGTTGCTACTTAGAAATAAAGTTGATTAAAATATATTTATTTTGCCCAACTAATTCACTTATTAATTCTAATAGTGTTTCTGTAGGGTTTTTTTTTAGATTTTCTTAGTATACAGTTATGTCATCTGATAGTCATAGTTTTAATTTTTCCATTCCAATTCTCATGACTTTTATTTCCTTTTCTTATCTTACTATACTGGCAAGAATGTTCAGTACACTGAGTAGAATTGGGCATCTTTCTCTTCTTCCCAAGCTCAAGGGGAGAGTTTTCAGAATTTTACCATTAAATGTAAAAGTTAGCTGTCTTTTTGGAATTAGTAAAGTTCCTTTCTAGTCCTATTTTTCCCTGTGTCTGTGTGTGTGTTTTAATCATGAATAGAGTTGAACTTTATCATATGCTTTTTTGTCTATTGAAATAATATGATTTGTTTTTTGTTCTAAGTCTCTGTTAATATTATAACCTACATTGAATGGTTTTCAAATATTAAATTAACCTTGCATTCCTGGAATAAACTTTACTTGGTTGTGATATATTGCTATTGATAAAATATTTCTGTTGTCTTGGTTATATTTCATGAAGGTTTTGCATTTTTTGTTCATGGAAGACATCGATCTGTAGTTTTCTTGTAATGTCTTCTTAATTTTGTTATCAGAGTAGCATTGGCCTCATAGAATTAGTTGAGAAATCTTCCTTCCTCTACATTTTTCTGGAAGAGTTTGTATAGAAGTAAAGTATTTCTTTTTAAAATATTTGACAGAATTGCCCAATGTGATAAGCAGGATTCTAAGTTGGTCCCCCAGATTTTCTTTTTTTTTTTTTTGGAGACAGAGTCTTGCTCTGTCACCCAGGCTGGAGTGCAGTGGCGCCATCTCAGCTCACTGCAAGCTCTGCCTCCCAGGTTCATGCCATTCTTCTGCCTCAGCCTCCCAAATAGCTGGGACTACAGGTGCCCGCCACCACGCCAGGCTAATTTTTTCGTATTTTTAGTAGAGTCAAGGTTTCACCGTGTTAACCAGGATGGTCTTGATCTCCTGACCTTGTGATCCACCCGCCTCAGCCTCCCAAAGTGCTGGGATTACAGGCATGAGCCAGGTCCCCCAGATTTTCTCATCCTCCTCACCCCCAGGTTACACACCCCTTCTAATCTCTGGGACTGTGAATTTGCTATTTGCTGTACTTGCTGATCGTTTGGTTCCACTCTGTGTAGTTATCTTTCCCTTTTCCTGAAAGATAGCACATGTGTACAGCTGAATAATTTTCTCAGCCTGATTCTGCCATGAGAATGTTAAGAATCCTACAGCCTCTTTTTATTTTGTACTGTCTCTGTCCCTTTTAGTCTACATTGGCAATGCGAATTTTTTGTTTTTTTATTTGGTTTTGGTGTTTTTGGGTTTTTTTCTTTTTGTTTCTGTCTCTCTTTTTTTTTTTTTTTTTTGGCTCAGTTTTCTCAGGAATTTTGTGGGTCTTCCCTGGATTTCACTGGAACTTACTCCATTAGATAAATGCTACATCCACAGATCTTTATGAGATCATCCCTGCTCTACCTTAGCCTCTTGCTGAGAGTACTTTTCTTTGTATTTATCGTGTTTGAGGATTCTTGGTGTTTTTTTGCCCTGTGTCCTCATTTTTTCAGAAGGTTTGGAAACCTTAGCCATTCTTTCTTCAGATATATATTCTACTCTATTCTCTCTTCCCCTGTGATTTCAGTTACATGTGCTAGATATTTTCTTTTGTTCCCCAATGTCTGATATATTCTTTGCTATACTTTGTGCACTTTCTACTGTGTCTCTGTCTGGATATTTCCTCTTTATCTGTTTCCTAGTTCCTTGGTATTCATAATTGTCCCTGGGCCAACATCCACAGAAGTTGTAGTCCCTGAACAGCAGTGTTGGCATCAGCTGTGAGGCTGCTGGAAATGCAGACTCTCAGGCCCCACCCTAGACCTGTTCAGTCGTTGTCTGCATCTCCAGGTGATTTGTGTATACATTAAAATTTGTGAAGCACTGATCTTGCTCACTAATCCTTTCTTCATTTGTTTTTAATCTGCTGGCAAACCCATCTATGGGATTTCTAATTTTAGTTAATGTGTTTTTTAATTCTAGAATTATAGTTTGAATTTTCATAGATTTCCATGTTCTAATTAAATTATTCATATTTTCCTTTGTAGTTTTTAAACATTTATGTGGTTTGGCTTTGTGTCCTCACCCAAATCTCATCTTGAATTGTAATCCCCACGTGTCAAGGGAGAGACCTGGTGGGAGGTGATTGGATCATGGGGGCAGATTCCCCCATGCTGTTTTCATGATAGTGAGTGAGTTCTCACAAGATCTGATGGTTTTATAAGGGGCTCTTCCCTCTTGACTCTCCTCTCTCCTGCCGCCTTGTGAAGAGGGTGCCGGCTGCCCCTTCCACCATGATTGTAAATTTCCTGAGGCCTCCCCAGCCATGTGGAACTGTGAGCCAATTAAACCTCTTTTCTTTATAATTTACCCAGTCTCAGGCATTTCTTTATAGCAGTGTGAAAACAGACTAATACAAACATATTAGTTATCTTAAAGTCCATTCCAGAATCTCCAGTATTTGGATCTGATATTGGTTCATTTCTGCTTTTTAGTTTTGTTTTTTCTTGATTCTGGTTGTTTTTCTTTTTCTCCATGTACCTAGTACTTTTTTCTTTTTTAGAATGGTGCCCATTGTTTATTTTTTAAAAACCTGTAGATTCTAGGCTCCAGGGAGGATTTTATTTTGCTTCTGCCAGGTGCTAAGGTAAAAACTGATTATTTTAATCTGACTGAGATGGATTTTTGAGACTGTTTTTCACTCTTTCTGATGACTGCTTTATTTCTGCCTGCCCTTACTTTTGAATGCAGCCAGTTGTGTGCTAGTGTTTAACAAGTGACTCTCGGGAGAAAGAGTTCTGATCTGTAGCATTCGCCAATTTCCATAGTGTGAATACTTCCGCTGTTGCCAATTTCAGATTACCAGTGTTACATCACTGAACATGGCATTGGGAAGCGATGCACACAGCCAGCTTTTGTGAACTGGTACATGCCACATTAACGTACCACCTAGTGTAGTTCTTCTAGTACCCAGCTGAAATTCTATGGTGTTTTTACCAGGACTTTTTCTTTATGGCAGATCTTCAACTCTAATTTTTGTATCTCACGCTCATGAGAATGCATCAGGCTGTGTGTATTTACTCCGCCTCTTAGCTTTTGTTTGGCCGTTCAGCACCCCAGGCACTACTTAACATTGATAAATGTCTAGAAGGAAAAAGTGACTCCAAATATTGAGGTGTCCTCCATGGGCTTGTCTTCTTTCTGGGAGCTTGATCTCTCACTTCCTTGGTAGGTTTTTCATGTTTAAATAGTACAGATTGTACATTTTATTCACCTTTTTAATTGTTCTTGGCAAGAACATTGGTCTGATACTAGCTAGTTAGCCAGAAGCAGAACTCATTGCATAAAATCAGCTTTTAAATGCCTTTTTTCCGGAGCTTGCAGTGAGCCAAGATTGTGCCATTGCACTCTAGCCTGGGCGACTGAGTGAGACTCCATCTCAAAAAAAAAAAAAAAAAAAAAAGCCTTTTTTGTCTTGTCTTTTATCTTCTAAACATAGCCTGTTACCATCTTCCTCACGTTTTAGACTTCAGTCACCCAGGCCTGGAATAGAGTAGTATCTTTTTTTTTTTTTTTTTTTTTTGTCTTTATTTTTTAAAGCACTTTTAGATTCACAGCAACATTAAGCAGAAAATAACACATAGAGTTGCTATATGTTTCCTGCCCCTACACATGCACAGCCTTTCCCAATACATTTGTTACAATCAATGAACCTACATTACATATCATTTTCACCCAAAGTCCATAGTTTACATTAGGATTGATCCTAGGTGGTATACATTATATGGGTTTTGACAAATGTGAAATGACAAGCATCCACCACTATAGTATCATCAGAATAATTCCGTTTCTCCAAAATCCTGTGTTCTCTGCTTGTTCATCCCTCTCTTCCCCAAACCCCTGGCAACCACTCATCTACTGCCTCTAATTTTGCCTTTTCCAGAATGTCATGTATTTGGAAACATGGAGTGTGTAGACTTTTCAGATTGGCTTTTTTCACTTTAGTAATATACATTTAAGATTCCTTTGAACCTTTTCATGGCCTGATAGCTCATTTTATTTTAGCACTGAATAATATTTCATCGTGTGGACATAACATAATTTATCCATTTACCTACTGAAGGACAGGTTGGTTGCTTCCAAGTTTTGGCAATTGTGAATAAATCTGCTATAAACATCCATGTGCAGGTTTTTGTGTGGACATAAGTGTTCAGCTCATTTGGATAAATACCAAAGAGGAGCATGATTGCTGAATTGTATGGTAAGAGTATGTTTGTAAAAGTATGTTTATAAAAAATTGCCACACTATCTTCCAAAGCCACTGTGCCATTTTGCATTCTTACCAGCAATGAATGAGAGTTCCTTTTGTTCCATATCCTTGCCAACATCCTTGCCAACATTTGGTATTGTCAGCATTTTGGATTTTGGCCGTTGTAACAGGTGTGTAATGGTATCTCACTGTAGTTTTAATTTGCAATTCACTAATGACATATGGTGTTGAGTGTCTTTTCATATACTTATTTGCCATATGTATGTTTTCTTTGGTGCAGTGTCTGTTCAGGTCTGTTGCCCATTTTTAATCATGCAGTTTGTTTCCTTACTGTTGAGTTATAAGAGTTCTTTGTATATTTTGGGTAACAATTCATTATTAGATGTGTGCTTTACAAATATATTTTTCCAGTCTATGGCCTGTTTTCTCATTCTTTTGAAGCAGACTAATTTTTGTTTATTCATTTTGTTTATTATTTTATTTAACACTTGGAAATTTTTCAACTTTCCACTGCACTGCAATCTGAAACAGTAAACTTAGGTTCAGAGTGTCCTAGGCCAACTGGTGAAGCTGTTTCCTTTTATTATTCTCAGTTATACTGTTCTGTTCTCAAGAGCCAATATTTTGGGATTCTGCACCGTTGTTCTTCTCATGCAGCTCTTTATTAAACCTCTTTGTATTAATGTCCCAAAGCTTCTATAACAAAGTACCACAAACTAGGGGGCTTCAAACAACAGAAATGTATTGTCTTACGATTTTAGAGGCTACAAGTACAAAGAAAAGCCTCTTCTCCCTCAGAATCATGTACCAGAATCCTTCCTGGCCTGTCCCAGCTTCTGGTGATTTCCTGGTACTCTTTGGTGTTTCTTGGCCTGCAGCTGCATAGCTCTAGTCTCTGACTTTATTGTCACAAGATGTCCGTGTATGTCTCTGTCTTTACATGGCTGTCTTCTTATAAGGACTAAGTCATATTGGATTAGGGGCCCACCCTGCTCTTCATCTTTACTAGTTATGTCTGAAACAAGCCTATTTCCACATAAGGTAACATTCTGAAGTACTGGGGATTAGGACTTCAGTATGCTTTTTGTGGGGGATACACTTCAATCCACAAGACTCTTCTACATCCCTGTAATTATGCTCTAGGTAAAAACCATTGCCTGGAAGAGTTTCTTCTTTATAAAATGCAGAAACTTAGGTAAAAAGAAGCAAAAATGATGAAACTTGAGAGATCTGCAGTCAAACAGAAGATATATGATGTGCACTGAGTCTTCTTGGTTCTCTTAAATTTACTAAAAATTAATAATTGTCTATTCTACCAGTCTTAGGTAGTTTATGAAACTGCGTATGCAACTAGAATTCACTAAAATATAATACTATTGCAAAATGGGTAGCAATTTTTTGTTTTTTTCTTAAAAATTTTATAATTTTTTTAAAATTTCAATAACTTTAGGAGTACCCATGGTTTTTGGTTATATGGTTGGATTGTATAGTGGTGAAGTCTGAGGTTTTAGTGCACCCATCATGTGAGTAGTGTACATTGTACCCAAAATGTAGTGTGGTTTTTTTAATCCTTCACCCACTCCTACCTCCCCGCTTCTGAGTCTCCAAAGCCTATTTCCTTGCCAAAAGAATCATCAGTGAACATATGTACAATTATTGTGTGCCAATTGTAAATTTTTAAAAAATCAATAATGAAAGTAGATGCTAACCCATTATTAGAAGAGTACAATACCAGTTGCTTTCAAATAATATCTTTTTGTTTTGACTTTAGAATGCCTCTTAGTGAAGATATACTATTTTCTTAGATACATTTTATTTCTGCTAACAACAAGTCCCAAAAAATGTTCTTCCCCTGTAAATGACATAAGGATAAGTATACTCTCCCCGTCATATTTACTTTTACATAAATATTAGCATTAATATAAATAAATTTCAGTGTTTTAATGTATTATGGCAGAGCTCTAATAAATGAACTAAATTGTTTGTATTCTTAATTATTTAAATCCCAAATGGATAAAACACCCTTTAGTTGAATTTTGTATTTGTATAGGGGGAGAGATGAATTCTTTGCCTTGATTGCCTACTGAAAAAAAAAGTATAATCCTCTTAACTTTATAATGAAAATAAATTAGACAATATATTTTCATGAACAGGATAAACTAAAATTTATTTTTTTTTAGCTTTTACAAGACTATAATATATAAGAGATTTAATAATGAAATCACCTAAGCCAAATGAGAGTGACTAGATTTTTAGATGAAAGGTCAGATTTGCAAGTTTATATTTTCTGTTCCATTAAGTCTTCCGTCATTAGTCTTCATTCATTTTAAGTAATTCCAGTAGTATTTTTAAATTGTGGCTGAGATTCTTGGTCTGCCTATGAATGGTCACCTAAGTTTAAAAAGTCTTTTGATCCTCGGCGGTCAATTCCAGACTTTGCTTTTTAGAAAATATTGATGATGAATAATGAAATTGTTGTGAAATCTTTATATTAGGAGTCTTATGACTTGAAAAAAAATTAGATGGCAAGAGTGGCTGTTAGAATGTTTATATAGCTTTAAGATGTTAAATTGTGATACATCTACCTGCTTGCTTGTCTTACATCTTGGAACCAGAGAGTAAAGGCAATATCTTTAAATGTATGTCCCCATAAAAGAATCATAGTTCACTTACCTGCAGTTTCTGGAACTTTTACCCTTAAGAAAGAATGTAAGGGAGTGTTTCTAAGAGGGCTGGAGGGACATTCTTGTGGGGGTTAGAGACAGCTTTGCCAAAACGGTCTCTGGCAGATTTTCCTTGTGAGGAATTACATTGTTGCTGTGGGTGTTCATACCAAGGCAGGGTGACCACTTGGAACAGATATTGAATAAAGAATATTCTTAAATCATATATAGAAGCTTACTCAATGACATACAGTGACTCTCCCAAATCTAGCTGCCAGTGGGTCAAGGAATATTTTATTTTTCACACACACAGATACGTGAGTGCGCACATGTACATATGTCCAAGAAACATAGCATATAAAAGAGCTTTGTCAGTCTCTTTAAATGCTTTTAAACCTTTTTGTTTCTGAGTGTAATCCTTAAGTTTAACAACTCAGTGTTTGAAAGAATATCAGGTTGCCTTAATGGAAGGAATCCTGATGCTTTTAGCTTACTCAATAACAGAATTACATTATTTACTCAGTGTCAGATTTTTTAATTAAATTTGTTTTCTTGGAGGAAAGAGAAAAAATATTTTCAAGAATTTTTATACTCTGGATTGTTAAGTACATTTTATTCTAAATTGATTCCCAAACATACCCATAGGGAAGACCCTTTTCTCAAGAACTTTTTCATTTTAACTTCTCTTTTTTAGAAAGACTATCTTGGCATTCTTATTCTTACGCAACTTAATTGTACTTGATCCCTTCCAGTTGATCTTTTGAAGTCCTTTCTTCTGGACACATCATTTTTGTTTTTACTTCCATTTTCGATGGAGTTTTTAGCCTGCCCATAATTTTGTTGTATCTAGGTTTCAGCAGATCATTTAACAGAGCTTTTTATAATGACTCTATACTAGAGGGAAGTATGAGCTAGATTATAATAGAAAGATAGTTGGGAGCCTCCTACTTTGTGTGGGTTTTTATACAGAGGATATTTATTTAACATAAACTTAATGATCTCAAAGACTTCTTGAAATGCCTAATAATCTTTGATTTTTCTATTAGACAATTTTAAGGCCGCTTTTCAACCTATATATGTAGAAAGGTTTAGGTGCTTTCTTTTTCTAGATGGTTGGTGTAAATATGTTATCTCCAGTTCCCATTCTTTCACCTTCTATTTTATTATGAATCTAATGACTTTTTGTTTGTACAATTAGTTGATCAAATTTTCTTGAATTCAAATAGGAATACTAAAATATAATTATTAAATTAGTTGTTATAGGGGCTCAAATGGCAGCAATGAGACCAAATATGGTAGGCAGAGTAATGGGTCCTCAAAGATATCCATGTCCTAATCTCGAAACTTGTGAATATGTTACCTTGCATGGTGTATTAGTTCATTCTTGCACTGCTATAAAGAACTACCTGAGACTGGGTAGTTTATAAAGAAAAAAAGCTTAATTGTGCTCATGGTTCTTCCGGCTGTACAGGCTTCTGCTTTTGGGGTGGCTTCAGGAAACTTATAATCACTGCAGAAGGCAAAGGGGAAGCAGGCACATATTCACATGGCCAGCAGGAAAGGGGCAGGGGGAAGTGCTATACACTTTTAGAACAACCAGATCTTGTGAGAACTCACTCGCTGTCATGAGAACAGCAAGGGGGAAGTCTGCCCCCATGACCCAGTCACCTCTCACCAGGTCCCTTCTTCAACACAGTAATTACAATTTGACATGAGATTTGGGTGGGGATACAGAGCCAAGCCAAACCATATACATGGTGAAAAGAACTTTGCAGATGCAATTAAGTTCAAGCTCTTGAGATGGGGAGATTTTCATGGATTACCTGGGTGGGGTCAATGTAATCACAAGGATCCTAATAAAGGGGAGCAAGAGGGTCCCAGTTAGAGGAGGAGATGTGAGGGCAGAAACAAAGGTCAGAGTGATAAGCTGTGAAGGTCAAGGAAGGGACCATGAGCATAAAATGCAGGTGGCCTTTAGAGGTTGGAAAAGGCAAGAGCAGATTCTCCCCTAGAGCTTCCTGAAGGAACACAGCCCTGCCAAAACCCTTGATTTTAGGAGACTCATTTCAGATTTCTCACCTCTAGAACTGTAATATAATAAATTTGTGTTTTGTGGTAATTTGTTACTGCAACTATATGAAACTTATACACTATGGGATATTTTGATCTGAGAACATTGTCTGGCTTTTCGAGACAAATAAATTAATTGATCTTTCAGGGCTTCATGTTACCCAGGGTTTGCTGTATCACTAGGTGACACACGCTTATTCCTAGATCTGTGAACAGTTAGCTAAATACTACCCTACAGTCACAATAATCTTTGGGCCTAATCATAATAATGATATAACAAAAATAAGAGTAAGAGTTAACATTTAGCCATGATTATATGTCAGATGTTGTTCTGAGCCCTTTAATGTATTTCATTCTCACAGCTCTCTGCAGTTAGAACTGTTATTATTGTCATTCTGCACATCAGGAAACTGAGGCCATGAGTGATTAACTAGCCCAAGATCATACAGAGGAGCTCCTGCCTGCCTCTCCACTCCTCGATCTTGCCATTCCTTCCAACTCACTCTTTGCTCCCACATCTGACTGCTTGTAGTTCCCAGCATACTTTTATATTCATCTCCCCTGCCTCAGATTCCTTCCTCGTCCTCTCACACAGCAGGGTGCAGGGTGAGGAGGAGAACTTGGATCATTTGCACTTAGCATTTAAGCCTCTCTTCAGCCTTCCCTGATCATCCCTGGCTTGGATGATCACCCTGTTCTCCTCCCCACCTCTTTCGTGTTCCCATAAATTTTGGTGCTTATTTATACCCTGTCACTTATGATGTATAACTGGTTTTGAGAAATGTGGGGGCTAATCTTTCTATCATGTGCACCTAGCACAATACCTGGTATAGAGCAAGAACTCAGTATGTGTTGGATTGACAAATGCTGTAAAATTGAATTCTGAAAGTTGAGATGCCATCGGCTGTGAGAAGTGGGGGGTGCCTGTGTGAGAGGAAGAATGGCTGTTTTAGGGGCGGCATGGGACAGAACCTGGGCACAAATAAAACAGGGAACATTAATGAGAATAAAATTCATTCCCATTGGGGTGGTGAGATATATTTTTGTTTGTTTGTTTGTTTTTGATGAAGTGGAGAACAATATGCAGGAATAGGTTAGTGTCAATAAATGAGTCAGGTACTATAGGCAAGGCTTAGATTAAGATGGCCGTATAAGCCATGTTAAATAGCTTTAAACTGTCCTGTGGGCAGTAGAGAGCTACTGAGTAGTAGTGATCTTACGTTTGTTTTGGAAAGCTCTGTCTAGGTGGCAGGGGAACAAAGGAATCAGAAAGCCCATTGAGAAGATACTGCAAGAGATAGATTTGGAAACTAGTAAGTGGATTTAAAGAATCTCTGTGACTTATTCCTGAGACTTTAGATACGCCTTCTTCTTTTGGACTAAATCATTCCAAGTCCCAGACTTAGTTGCATGTCAGCAAATTATTCTGTGTTCTATGGAAAACATTATCTCATGCCACAGGCATTCACTAATTGGGTTTTCCTTGACTGTAGACTTAACAGATCAAATATCGGTAGGCAAGAACATTTTACAAGGACCCTTGAACATTGCTGAAAATTTGAGGCAATATAAATTGATTTTGCCTTTTGCTTCAGCTGGTGCTGATGACATTATCTTTCCTAATGGTCATGAGATTACTTCCTGGACCAGGCCAAACCTCTTCTACTCTGAAGTAGAAACACCAACCCCTCCAGCCCTCTTTCCTTGTCTGCTCCCTATCTTTTCCCCCACTTGATTTTATCTTTTCCCAAGCTGTTTCTACTCACCAGTTACAGAATTGGCTTTTTCCTTGTGGCCTCTTTATCTTTCTTTTTGTTTTTGTTGTTCTAAGCACCATAAGATAAGCTTATCAACTGTGTCTGTGTGTGTGTGTGTGTGTGTGTGTGTGTGTGTGTGTGTGTGTTTGAACCATGTGGAAAACTCTGGACTTGGGAACATTTGAAGAAGCTGGAGCCCTGATTGGATCATTCTTTTTTTTTTTTCTTTGAATCCTTCTTAAATTGAGCACTTCCCTTATATCCACTCTCACACTAACAAAAGAAAAGGAAAATGGGGTGCTAACATTTGGAACTTGGAAACGTGAAAATAACAAAAATTGTTGTTAAGCCTCAGCTGTATAGAGGGAAGTTTGCCAATGATACCCTTGGGTTGTCCACCATCTTGAACCTGAAATAGAGAATCTAACAAACATGACTAATCTAGAGTAAATGGAAGCAGACCTTGTCAAGATCTCATGAAAGAAAAGACTGTTTCTAAGACGGAAATGCTCTCCAGCAGTGTAAACAGAGTGTATCAGTGTGGGCTAATGCAGCACCTCTCCTCCCAGGGACCTGCACAAGGAGACCAGGGAGACACCACAGCAGAGAGTGTCACCAGTAAGAACTCTATTAGTTTTTACTGCCACAGGTAATATCTTTTTTAAGAGTGTGCTCCTGATTCCTCTCAGTCAGAGTCATCCTTTCAGGATCCCAACCTTTTCCCTCTGTACTATCAGTGTTCCCCCTAATTTTCTGCCCTCTGAACCTGACCTGTTGCCTACCTGCCACAGAGCACTGGCCCAACTTTTTGTTTAGCCCCAATGTGACAATGATGAACTAAGTTCCATTACCATGTAAATCAACTTTGTGTAGTCAGACCAACAGGACCAGATGTGTACAGTACAAGTGTAGACTAACTTCGGGATGGAGCCATGTTTTTGTGGGATTGGTTTTTACTTAAGATGGTAAAGATAAGAAGAAAACCCACAGATTGTTGGTACTAAAAGCTCTTTCATATGACTCTCCTGTTAATTATAAGCCATTTCTAGAAAAAATCAGGGATGACTGTACTTGAGAATATATAATTGGTCTTGGGAATCTTTGCATTTCAAGTTTTCTAAAATAACCCAACTTTAGGATAATGAAGAATCATATATGCTTTGAAGAGCCTTGACTTCACTGATAGCAATTTTAATTTGTGCTTTGTAGTGATAGAAAATCATTAAAAAAAAAAAAAAAAAGCCTGTCAAAGAAATAAACTCAACCTGTTTCTTATGATTGTTTAATTTTTTGCTTGCCTTTTGGCATTCATTTTTATACTGCTTCTTTTATGAATTTGTAATTACCAAAAGAGGAAGAAGATATGTGGTTATAAGTTTTCTCTCACATGCTGAAAGGTGGTAGGTATTAGAGTTGAGAACGACTGAGTGAATTTATATTAAATAAGGAGAATATAAATTTTATCCTTTGAAAAGTCATCTTTATTATATTTCAGTCTAACTTTTTCTCCAGTGGTGATTACATACCTTGTTTTATACAAGTTTCAGAAAAACTGCAAGGATCTATATAATAATTCTTTTATGCCTTTTATATGAACTTGATTTATTAAAATTGTAATATTCAATTTGAATTCATTTTTATTACATTAGTAACAACTTTAGAAGTGAGTAGACTCTTGGAGTAACTTCTAAAGATAAAGAACCTTATAATGATATATCTTTTTTTTTTTTTTTTTTTTTTTGAGATGGAGTCTCACTCTGTTGCCCAGGCTAGAGTGCAGTGGCGCAATCTCGTCTCACCGCAACCTCCGCCTCCTAGGTTCAAGCAATTCTCCTGCCTCAGCCTCCCAAGTAGCTGGGACTACAGGTGCCCACCACCACACCTGGCTAATTTTTGTATTTTTTTTTTTAGTAAAGATGGGGTTTGGCCATGTTGGACAGGCTGGTCTCAAACTCCTGACCTCAGGTGATCCACCTACCTCAGCCTCCCAAAGTGCTGGGATTACAGGCATGAGCCACTGTGCCCGGCCGATATACATTATTTTTTAGCCTTATTTTTGTTCTGTGATAAGTATGGTTCATTAATAACTCCATATATTTATAACGTTCCAAAGGACTTATACATGTAGTTCCAAGTGTAAGAGCTGTGTATAATGTTAACTGTGTATTCAGGTCAATGGAATAGATTTGGTAATCTAACATGAAACTCTTTTAAAACTCTTGCCCCTTGCAACCACACTTATTTCATAATTAAGGACAATATAATCAAATACGAGCAAATAAGCATTCAAATGGACAAAAATGTACTGTACTAGTTATGTTCCATCTGGGATCTTGTAATCTAAGATGAATGTCCTGGTGTTTTATTTTGCTACTTATAATGACATGCCTTCAGAGAAGTGTGGATAAGATAAGAAGTTAGAAGGGCAGGGGAAGAAACCTTCCATTGTTTGGATGTTAATATGTGCCAGAAACAAACAAACATAGTCTATGCTTTGCATGTACTTTGTCTCCTGTTATTCTTTCAACAATCTTTTTAGGTGTCTTTTATGACTTTTACTTTGCACATGAGTTAGTTAGCTCAGCTCAGAAAAGTTAAGTTCATTTGCCTCAGGTTATGTAACTATTAAGTAAAAAGCTTGAGACTGAGACTTCATTCTTTTTTATTGGTCCTTGCTCTTATAAACAGTAAAATAAGTACTCATCCCATAAATTCAAAGTAATTTTAGAACATTTCGACCAAACAAGTGTCAGTTTTTAAAGTTGTTTTTCTATTATGACAGTGAGTTTATAGGCCTTAGAAAATTTTTAAACTTCTTAAAAATGATTTTGTCTTTTATAGAAAAGTTGTAAGAATAATACAAAGACCTCCAGTACAAGTTGAGTATCCTTTATCTAAAATGCTTGAGACCAGAAGTTTTCCAGATTTCTGATTTTTCTCAGATCTTGGAATAATTGCATATATATAATGTGATATCTTGGGGATGAGAACTAAGTCTAAACGTGAAATTCATTTATGTTTCTTTTGTTTTTTTTTTTTTTTTTTGAGACAGGGTCTGGCTCTGTTGCCCAGGCTGGAGTGCAGCGGCACAGTCATGGCTCACTGTAACCTCAACCTCCTGGGCTCATACAATTCTCCCGCCTCAGCCTCCCAAGTAGTTGGGACTACAGGCATGCACCACCACACCTGGTTAATTTTTTGTAGAGACAGGATCTTGCCATGTTGCCCAGGGTGGTCGCAAACTCCTGAGCTCAAGTGATCCACTTGCTTCGGCCTCCCAAAATGCTAGGATTACAGGTGTGAGCCACCATGCCCGGTCTCATTTATGTTTTATATATACCTTATACACATAGCCTAGCATTAATTTTATACAATGTTTTTAATAATTTTGTGCAAGAAACAAAGGTTTGAATGCATTTTAACTGCAACTCCTCACATGAGGTCAGATGTGGAATTTTGTGGAGTCATGTTGGTGCTCAAAACTTTCAGATTTTGGAGCATTTTGGATTTTTGAATTAGGGATGCTCAACCTGTATGCCCCTTAGTGAGATGATCAGTTTTTAACATTTTGCTACATTTGCTTTCTCTTTCTCTGAAGAGAAAGACAGATATAGATGTAGTCATAGATATTTTGCTGCTAAACAATTTCAGAATGGGTTACAGACATCATGTTCCTTTACCGCCTTAATATTTAGTGTATAATTTCCTAAGAATGAGTTTCTTACATGATCACAGTACTGTTATCTAAATCAGGAAATTTAACATTGACACAGTGCTTTAATCTACAGTTTATATTCTAATTTTATCAAGAGCCCCGATAATATCTATAGCAATTGTTTTTCCAATAGAGGAGTCAGTCCGGGATCATGGCTTGCATTTAGTTGTTCTATTTCTGTAGTCTCCTTGAATCTATACAGTTCCTAAGCCTTTTTTATCTTTCATGATATTGACATTTTTAAGAATGCTGGCCAGTTATTTAATGGAATGTCCCTCAATTTGAGTTTGAGTTTTCCTCATGATTAGATTCAGGTTATATGCTTTGCCCTCTTAAGCTAAATAAAAATGATGTCATATCCTTCTCAGAAGATCTGATAAGGTATATGATGTGCTTTTGCCCTTTATTGGTGATGCTAAATTTGATCACTTGGTTCAGGTGTTAGCTGGTTTGTCTAGTTTCTTCACTACATGGTTATCTGTTTTTGGATAAGAACTTGTAATCCCAAGTATTGAATAGGATCGTAGAAGAAAGAAACAGGAGGCCTTGAAAACTCAAAACTCTCAGTGGTTTAGTTCACATTTGCAATTTTATGATGACTTGAACTGTCATCTTATGTAGTCCAAAAGATTTTTCATTTCTAATAGATTAATCTGTTCTAAATCTTTGGATTATTTCTAATAGTTTTTAATCCTTAGACTATATTTTTAAAATAAAATATTTTGAATTGCATATATAGTGACAGAGGAGCAACTAAAGTTGGAAAGGCAGAAATTTATTTCATTGGAGTGCCTGTTTATTTACTTGGCAGATAATACATGTAAATCTTTCATCCTCAGAAACTGTGCAGATCAAAACCTATGTGGGTTAAGAGAAGCTAGGTAAATTCAGTTGACGAATTTTTAGTTTTTAGGGGGAATTCTTAGGTCATAAGTAAACTATTTTTCCTGAAGTACTATAATACTGACTTACCAAATCTGCTTGGGTATGACTTAGTGTCAAAGGCATACTCTTGGAGTAAAAAATATTTTCCATGTAACTTACATTCCTTTACTGCCATTCCTCTCAATGTTTATTATCAGTGAAATCACAAAGTATTCCCTCTAACTATTTTCTGGATTCTTTGAGCTTGTTATTTTAGGATAAACAAATATAAAGAGGTGGAAGAAAAATTCCCCATGTAAATTCCAGTTGGTTTTGGAATCAAGCACAAAAATATATGACTGATATCCCTGGGCCGTTACAAAGTTATATGATGCAGTAGTTGATGGATTCCTTCCCAACTAACTTGACATTAAGGCTTGGCAGAGAGCCCCGGGAGCCCCACAATCCCCTGGGAGCAGCCTTCTTCATTCTTCTCTCTAGGTTAACCCAGAACTAGTCAAATACTATTAAAACGAAAATCAGTGTGTTCTCTAAGGGTTGAAAAGGTTGTTCATACTGATAACGTGTCAGGTACCTGAAATCCTATCCTATTAACAAACCTAAAGACTACTGTGAAAGAGTTTAATTTGATTTTATCTTACATTAGCAGCCAGAGTTATCCAGGGGAAGATTGGAAGAAGGCTGTCTGGTGGTGCCATCTCACTAGTGTGTAGTAACTACAGCAATCTTTTTGCCTGTAATCACCCAAAACATGGCTTTCGGGAGTCGTGTAAGTCTCTTGATCACTTTGGCCGTCAGAACTGCATTTCTTTTAGAAATTATAGTCAAAACTGTAGTTAAAATAAAAATTGTTAATTTGCCTAGTATTGAGTAAGCTTCTACTACATGCAAGGAACTGTGCTGGGTAGGACACTACATCTCAAGATGACTCCTGGGTGCTCCTTACTCAAGTGGCATGTAATCCAGAAAGGAAGAGGAAGTATGGTGCTGACAGTACCACAGGACCGTGTGTCTCCACTGCTGTAAGAGCGATACAAAGGGCTGTTAAAACTTGGGGGCTTGTGAGTGGGATGATCAAGGTCACTGTTAACAAAAAAGTAACTTTTAAGCTGAGCTTTTCACTACATGAAAGATATTGGGAGTGAGGTATGAGACATTTTTAGAAAGTGATCGCAGTGCAGTTGTAAAACCCAGGGTTTCTTGTGAACAACGAGAAAGACTTTTTACCAGGTGCTTTGGGCTCCATCAAGAGAATTCAACTGTATAATCCTCCTGGATCTACAACCGCATTGGCCCTTAGGAATCTTCCTAGATAATAAACTGAGCCATCAGAAGTATAACATCTATACTCAGTAGGCAAGGAGTGACGCAATCTAAGCAGTGCTGTAGAAAGATGAAATTAGTAAAAATATGCTAATTGCATCAGAGTGGAGAAAGGCTGCAGGCAGGAATTAAGACGGTAATGAAACAGTGTTGTTATGAAGTCTAAGAGTCAGTGCCTTGATGAGACCATGACGGTAGTCAGAAAGGCAAGAGAAGTTGAAGGAAGAATCTCTATGACTTGTACACTGGATAATACTGGTAGCTTACATAGACCTTGTGTAGCTTGCACTGTTTTGGTGTTTTATATATGTTGTTTCATTTAATCTTCACGCCAACCGTGTGGGTAATGATTGTTTTTATCCCCACTTTACATAAGAGGAAACTGAGGCACAGAGTATAACTTGCTCAAAGTCACACAATTAATGGTGGACTTAGGATTCAAAACCAAGAATTCTGCCTCCATACTCTGCTTCTTAAATATTGTATCTATAATAAATTATAGTGGCAAGGGAGAAAGAAAATTAGTGCCTAAAATAAAGTTCTGAGAAACTTAATTAAAATATAGACTCCTCAATTACTATTTTAAATCTATAGGATTTTAGAGCCAAAATTTTACTCATTTAAAGACAAAATTCTTTTAACTGGTGCTACAACTTAAAGACAAATTCCATGTTCATAGAGGTTTGAGGAGATAAAATGACTTATCAAATGCCTGATCCATGCCAGCGCCTAGGTGGGTGAACTAGTGGGAGCCATAGGCAAACACTGATGTCCTGGCTGTTAAAAGGGGCATCTGTAGATGTTTAGGGTCAGAGTCTGGCACTGAGTCTTCTCTCTGCTTGCTCCCAGTAGCCCCTTTACCTTCCTAACAGTTCCCAGAGACCTTTTCTTTTTTAAACTCTATCCACTTGCCATGTTTCCCCCCCACTGCCCAAGACCAGCTTTAAGTATGGTTTAGGGCCCAAGCTCTTTGTTGCTTTGCCCAAACTGCTTTTTCACTTTGACTTTTTTTGCTATTCTCTGTAGAAGACAGGAGAAAAACAGAATGAAAACTTTGAGGAAATTTACAAAGGTTAAAAAATATCATAGTCCCTCATTTTTAATTCTTAACTGTCTCACTAGATCTAAATGTCGCTGTCCTAAAATATTTTTCTGGGAACAATTATGTATCAAGCATTGGTTAAAATGGCACCCCAAACCTCTGTAGCCCAATAACTCTCGCTTATTAATTAGTATGATGTTCCTTAACTTCACCATATGTATCCACCCTTCCATTAATTTAGTGAACTCTTTTCCTTCTGCACCCAGGCCTAAGACAACAATGCATAAACTGCCTGAAATTGTGAGCAAGATTTGTGCCCCATACTCTATCCAAAGACCGAGCAAGGGATGCCAGACGTCATTGGAAATAGAGTAAGATGGAAAAAAACTTTAAAATCACAGCTGCTCTAACGGAGGACTCTATATGGGTTGTAACTGATTCTTTGAGAAACATCCTTGCTCCTTGTAACTGCCTTCTAAGGAGCGGGCGCCTAGTTAACTTCAAGTCTTTGTTTTTTTTGGAGATGGCATCTAGTTCTGTCTCCCAGGCTAGAGTGCAGTGGCACAAACACAGCTCCCTGCAGCCTCGAACTTGGGCTCAAACGATCCTCCAGCCTCAGCTTCCTGAAGTGCTGGGATTACAGACATAAGCCACTGCTCCTGGCCAACTTCAGGTGTTTTTATTTGCCAAGTGGGGTGTACAAGCTAGGACACCACTGCTGATGTGATTATCTTCTGCTCCCTTCCTATAGTCCTCAGCTGATACTCCAAAAACATATTTAAAGAATATTGGCTTTCATGGCCACCAAATGAGTAGTTTCTAAAAGGCTCCTGGGAGAGCATTTTATCTAACTCTAACTCTTGGTCAATGGTTCTTAACATTTTTTTAGAATAATTTTATATATGTGTTTATATAAATGTATATTTAATATACAGATATGCATGCATGCATGCACACACACACACACACATTTCCTAGAAAAAAACAAATTTGTCCAAAAATCTCTGACCAGATTCTTCTCCAAAGTTATGCCATCAACCTGTCCCTCTGAAGTCAAGCCGCTTCTCTCTAACATCCAACCATAGTCCTGTCTACTGGCTGAATATGGGGTTTTTATAGGTACAGGATGGGGCGGGACAGGGCCATGGGTTGTTTAGGAAAAGGCAGTATTCGGGCGGGAAAACAGGGATGTAAGTTCTCACTTTGGGCCACAGTTTAAGGCTTTTCGGCTTGAGGGTGGGGTTATGCCAGGGACCCACTTTTTTCTGCCTAGAATTTCTCTGTCCCTTGTCCCTATCAATGGGAACAACATAGTTGAACATCTGGCTGGTGACTATACTTCATATAAACCTATCAGAGAAAAACAGGTTCAAAAACAAAGATAGTACTTCCAGGATCTGGGTCAACAGAGATCTGGGAAAGAAGGGCAAGAGACCACTGCACAATTAGTTCAATTAACCTGAAACTGCAGAAGACTTCATTTCCCCATAGAAATAGTTCATAAATAGTAAATATAATTGAAAACCAACCATAATCTACAGATATGTAGTTAAATAATTGGTTTTCGGTTGTCATTTTGGGTTTTTTGGAAGTGGAAGTTCTAACAAAATGTAATTATTTATAATGGGAAAAGATGCAGTCTTACTTCAACCAACCAAATAAAGAACAAAGTTATGGAGCATAGCTAGTTCAAAAGTTAGGAAATGTCCTTATTATTTCCTGTTGCTTTCATTAATTAATACTTGGCGTCACAGCACTATTTTTGTTTTGGAATTGACACTATTTTTCTACAAGTCTTTAAAATTAATATGATAGGCCAGGCATGGTGACTCACACCTGTAATCCCAGCACTTTGGGAGGCTGAGGAGGGTGGATCATTTGAGGTTAGGAGTTCAAGACCAGCCTGGCCAACACAGTGAAACCCCGTCTCTACTAAAAATACAAAAATTAGCCAGGTGTTATGGCAGGCACCTGTAATCCCAGCTACTCAAGAGTCTGAGGCGGGAGAATCACTTGAAACTGGGAGGCAGAGGTTGCATTGAGCCAAGATCATGCCACTGCACTCCTGCCTGGGCAACAGAGCAAGACTCCATCTCAAAAAATAAATTAAATAAAATTAGTATGATATAGACAATGTTAAATGATTCTCCCCCATTATCTATGGATACTGGGTCATGCACTATGCAACTTTACAGTATATTATGCTTATGGAAATTAAAATCATAGCACTTACTTCCCTTGATTTTTAAAGGAATAAAACAAAAAGGATTAATTGACATTCTTTTCAACGTCAGTTGATGGTGAGATGAATGTTTTTAAATTCCCATGCCTTAAAAAATTTACAGATAGGCCGGGTGTGGTGGCTGATGCCCACAATCCCAGCACTTCGGGAGGCTGAGGTGGGAGGATTGCTTGAGCCCAGTAGTTTGAGACCAGCCTGGGCAACATAGTGACACCCCTGTCTCTACAAAAAATAAAAAAAATTGGCCAGGTGTGGTGATGCACACCTGTAGTCCCAGCTACTCAGGAGGCTGAGGCAGGAGGATCACTGGAGCCTAAGAGGCAGAGGCTGCAGTAAGCTGTGATCCTGCCACTACATTCCAGCTTGGGCAACAGAGCAAGACTCTGTCTCTAGGAAAAAAAAACAAAAGTGCAAATAGCAAATTAAAATAGACATACATAATAAGTATGTGACTGTGTAGATCCTTTGGATTGGCCAGCAAAGGTCTCTCTGAGGAGGTGACATCTAAGTTAAATGTGAGTAAGGAGTAGCCTTGTGAAGATACTAGGAGAGAGGAGTTGAGGCTGAGGAAATAGCTCATGCAAACACCTTCAAAAGGAAATGAGCGTGGAGAAACAAAAAGGAAGACCTTACAGCTTGAAGCATCATGGGTGAGAAGACTTGTAGGAAATGAAGTAGGCCAGGTGGTCAAGAGTCAGATCATGGCAAGCTTTATAAGCCAGGTTAAGGTCTGTAGAGCAAAGTAAGCCATAAATATTAATTCCTATATAGTGAGATTTGAGGACATTGGATTCTTGTTTGCCTCTGAAATATTGCGAATGCATAGCTAAAACCAATTAAAATAGGAAGTTACATAGGAGCTGAGATCATGGTGAGAAGAGAGTAGCTTACTCTTGTTTTTTATTGCTATATAGCATGCCAGTGTTAGGGTTATCATCATTCTTTGAATTTATGGAGAGACATCATCTAGTCATTAATGAAGAAAGTTTTTACAAGGGTGATGTCTTTGTAGCTATAAGTAAATAGACATCTGTTACCTTTCAGCTCATGATAAGATAATGAATACAAGTGATATTGAACACCACAGTCATGTTAATTGGAAAACTAATTAAGAACCTTGTATGTTGATAATAGGAACTAACATTTATTGAGTGATTACTATATGCAGACACTGTAGCAAGCATTTTATTGACATTTCATCTAATCTTCATGGCATTCCTACAATAGATGGTGTGCATATCAAGGCTGTAAGTGAAGCCTGTATTTAAGAGCCAACTGGGCCAAAAGGGTAAGCACAACTTCAACACATTTGATTGCTTTCCATACCTAGCATACACAGTTTCTTCTGTCTTTGAACCCGCTTTTCATAAAATACAAAATCCATTGTGCTTAGAAAAACAAACAAGAATTGTAACATTCTCCTTTCATAATTCCCTTTGCTGATAGAGACTGATTTATGGATTATGGAGTTATATATTTTTCTACAGCCTCTGGAAGAAAGGAATGCCACTCATATATATATTAAAGTATACATAAACCAGAATTTCTAGCCTTATCTCAAACTTTTTCACTTTTTATTTGTTCAGGGAATGCTAACGTTAGATTATTGTTTATCTTGTTCTAGATATCAATTATTTCAAAAGAGAAATTCATGAATGTCATATGTGTATGTGTGAACTAAGAATATAAGTATACTAACAATTTTTTCTTTTCTTTTTTTTTCTTTTTTCTTTTTTTTTTTTTTTTGAGACAGCGTCTCACTGTCACGCAGGTTGGAATGCAGTGGTGCAAAATAATGGCTCACTGCAGCCTCAACCTCCTGGGTTGCACGATCCTCCTGCCTCAGCCTCCTAAGTAGTTGGGACTCCAGGCAAGCACCACAATGCCTAGCTAATTTTTTGTAGAGACAGGGTCTTACACTGTTGCCCCAGCTGGTCTTAAACTCCTGGGTTCAAGCAGTCTTCCTGCCTCTGCCTCCCGAAGTGCTATGACTACAGGCATGAGTGTACTAACAATTCTTCAAAGCGTAAGTCTGGTTTCAGATTTAGAAGGAAAGATTAAGACAGATCTAGTTTCATGGTCTCTCAAATCCTGCCAAAATACATCATAGAGATTTTTAGTACAGGAATTATTAACCCACAAATATAAAGAGGACAGGCTAGGAGGGGAAACCCCACAACAAAATTGTGACAGCTGGGGAGCAGCTAGAAATTGGCAACTCACCTCACCAACCTGAAGAAACCTAAATGCCAACCTAGCAGTGGGGAAAAACCAAAACCCAAGCTATGAACCAACTTGATATATACCAGAGAATCCTCAAATGGTCAAGGAATTGGCTGGCACTTTTGAAAGGGAGAATGAAGTAGGAAATGAGGGCACTAACATAAGAAGGATTGTTTAAAACTACTTAAGAAGCAGCAGCTGGATTGCCCCATTCCCCCCCCCCCCAGCTCAGGCTTAAAAGTAGCATCTCCTCACTCACACCAACAGAAGACTGGAGGCTCATTCTTTGAGGGGAAAATGAAAAGTCTCTGGACTGAAGAACCTGTGATACAGTTGAGGGCAAGGGGAATTCAGTGCTCATATGGATATCAAATGCCCTCTTTGTTCATTTAGCAGCTAGAATGCTGGCAGTCATGCACGCCTTTCCTTGTTTGGGAAACCTGATCTGTTCAATACTTAGAGATGTTGACATCAGAGGTTCCATCCTATATTGAGGCTCATACTTGACAAACGCAGCAACAGGCTCAGAACTTTCTTTCTTTTTTTTTTTTTTGAGACGGAGGCTCGCTCTGTCGCCCAGGCTGGAGTGCAGTGGCGTGATCTCGGCTCGCTGCAAGCTCCACCTCCCGGGTTCATGCCATTCTCCTGCCTCAGCCTCCTGAGTAGCTGGGACTACAGGCACCCGCCACTATGCCTGGCTCATTTTTTGTATTTTTAGTAGAGATGGGGTTTCACCGTGTTAGCCAGGATGGTCTCGATCTCCGGACCTCGTGATCCACCCGCCTCGGCCTCCCAAAGTGCTGGGATTACAGGCGTGAGCCACTGCATCCGGCCAGGCTCAGAACTTTCAATCAGCTTTTTTTTTTCTGGGTCCGGGGGGGCAGGGTTTAGATTAACTGAATCTTTTTTTTTTTTTTTTTAAGTTCCGGGATACATGTGCAGTACGTGCAGGTTTGTTACATAGGTATACATGTGCCATGGTGGTTTGCTGTACCTGTCAACCCTTCATCTAGGTTTTAAGCCCCACAGGCATTAGGTATTTGTCCTAATGCTCTCCCTCCTTTTCCCCCCACTCCCCTCGACAGGCCACGGTGTGTGTTGGTCCTCTCCCTGTGTCCATGTATTCTCATTGTTCAGCTCCCACTTATGAGTGAGAACATGTGGTGTTTGGTTTTCTGTTCCTGTTTTAATTTGCTGAGGATGATCAATCAGCTTTTTAAGCCTCTTACACTTAAACATAAGTAGCAATCGAGGATTACCAAATACCTGAGGAAAGCCCTAACTAACACAAAGAACAGGACCAAAGCAAACAGAATAGGAATGGAGTGAGAGAGAAAATAAAAAATAAGAAAGAAACAGGACTGGGCAGGAAGAAGAAAACTTAAAAAAAAAAAAAACAAGTTACTGATATTCTCAGATAAATGAGAGAAGATATTTTATTCATGAAATAAGATAGAGACATCATCAAAAAAGTGATTGGGAGAGCAAAAAATAATTCTTAGACATTAAAAACATGGTAGCAAAGGTAAAAATTCAATGGAATTGGAAGGTTAAAGTAGAGAAAATCTCTAGAAAGTAGAATCAAAAAAAAAATAAGATGAAAAATAGTAGGAAAAATATAGAAAAATCAAAGAACAAATATGGGAAGGGTCCAACGTTCAAATAATAGGAATTCCAAAACAGAGTAAACAAAGAAAGGAAGAAATTGGCAATGAATAATTCAAGGACATTTTTAATGACTGAAGGTCATGAATTAACAGACTGAAAGCGATCACCGTGGACGCAGCATTATGGATGAAATGTAGACCCATGCCAAGACAAGAGAGAAAAGCCAGGTCACATTCAAACGACCAGGACTCAAATTTCAGA
The DNA here is from genome assembly GCF_028885655.2 of Pongo abelii. NCBI lineage: Eukaryota > Metazoa > Chordata > Mammalia > Primates > Hominidae > Pongo > Pongo abelii. Next base: position 21,111,768 of record NC_071990.2, read on the forward strand.
CTGACTTCAAACTTATCAACAGCACCCAGAGAAGAAATGAGTGATTCCTTCCCTATTTTGAAGAAAAATGCTTTTCATCCTGGAATTTTGTACCCACCAAAGTATTCATCAGATTTCAGGATACTCCTTTCTCAGGAAGCCTTTCCAGAATTTTGGGAATCATGAAAACAAGAGAGTAAGCTAAGAAAGAAGATACAAAGATGTGGGATAAAGGAAACAGCAGACTCAGCACAGATGAGAGGTGAGCGAAATCTCCAGGATGGTGGTAAATGGGACAGCCATGTATCAGAGCTGGAGAATAGACAGATTAAACCAGAATGTGCCAGAAAGATCCAGAGGAAACTTCTTCAAGAGGATGAAAAGGATAGAATGCTTATTGTGAATGCACTTCTTGAGAGGTGATTTAGATAAGTGGAAGAGAACTTGGATTGAATTGGTCATAAAGACATAGATAACCAGATAACCAACTGAGCTTCTTCTTCTTTTTTTGAGACAAGGCCTCTCTGTCTTCCAGGCTGGAGTGCAGTGGCATGATCATGGTCATGGCTCACTGCAACCTTGAACTCCCAGGCTCAAGCCATCCTCCCACCTCCCACCTTAGCCTCCTGAGTAGCTGGGTGTAACTATAGGTGCACCACCACACCTGGCTTTTTTTTTTTTTTTTTTTTTTAGAGGCAGGGTCTTACTGTCTTGTCCAGGCTGGTCTCAAACTCCTGGCCTCAAGCTATCCTCCCACCTTGGCCTACCGAAGTGCTGGGACTACAGGCATAAGTCACTGCACTTGTCCATCAAGCATATTTTTTAAATGACTAACTCCAGAGAAAACAAAATATACAGACAAGAAAATATAATTAGATATTACATGGGTAAAATCTGAATAGCATGTATATGGTCATGGGAAGTGGAGGTAAGAAATATATACGTAAGTAGAGTGGGCAGGGGAGGGAATGCAAGCTCATCTTCCCTAGAGGGAAGTCAGGAGATAGTATCTAGTAGTAAGAAATTACCAATAGCAAAAATGACATGTTACTTGGCAATATGGAGGTAAATACCAAAAGAGTAAACTAAAAAGAGCTGAAGGTAGTTACTTCTAAGGAAGCACAAATGGGAAAGGGAAGCTGGGAAGCTATGTGGAGCTGGTTGGTTCTTAGATCATATACATGGATAACTGATTTTGAAAAAACTGAAAAAATAAGCAGATGCTTTAGGGGGTTTAAGATTAACAGAGTTGCTAAAAACAAACAACATACACAAAAATAGACAAACTCTCCAAGATAGAATCTTATTTAGGTGTACATGAAAATAAAGAGCTAAAAAGATGCTAGAGCTGAAAAAGAAAAAGAAGCAAAAAGAACATGTAGCTTCCTCTACAATAAATAGAATGAGAAAGAACTTCTAAATTGCCTAGGAATTTAAAACGTAAAAATAAAGATGTTTATGATCTTGGTTGTTAGTGATAGAAGAAGCCAATAGGTCCAGACACTGGGTAAAGAGATGGGGTTTAATTTACTAATAAAATACACAGAGCAGATACTCAAATCTTTAAATGAATGAATGCTTATTAAAATATAGTTATTACAATTTGAAAATATAAAGCACTATCTGTGTCAAAAGAATGTTTGGACTTTGACATTGATTAAACTTACTTTAAGCATAACTCTTTTAAAATTATCACAATCAGGTAGTTCATTGAGCTCTTCTAAGATACTCCTGTCATTTTACATTCTAAACATGTTGTGTGTTAAACCAACTGGCTTTTTTTAAAAACACCTTAGGATCCTCTTCCAATGAAAAAAACAGAAAGCATACAGTATATGCAGTAAATGGATGGTTAGGACCTCTTTCTTCGGTATGTCTCTCTGAAGAGTTAAGGAAAGCAGAGAAAGGTGGAGATGAGTTTGGCAGGGATGGGAGAGCAGTATCCCAAGGCTGAGTGGAGAGGCCTAAGCTAAGCCCCTGAAAGTATGCTTCTTGTGATGGGTGCAGGGCCTCCCTAAGAATGGAAAGGATGAATGAAGAATAGTAGGACTTTAGCCTGCAGGAAGGTCTATGGTGGTGGACCTGAAGCATCACTTTCTGCATGTTTGCTTATTTCTTAAAATGGTCAGGCCTGTCATTTGATACAGAAACCTACACTGTCTGGGCATCCTTTTCCCACTTGTGTGAACATGGGTTGATTTCTGAAAAAGTGATTATATAACACAAATTATATATAACTAGAGTTGTTTTAGGTGTTAGAATGGGTGCAAGGGGAAGCTCAGCTACTTTATTTTTCTCTTGCTTTGCTCTTCTGTAATTTCCTAGCCTCTTGGCCCCCCTTTCCCCCCAACCCCCCTCCTCCCCTTACACACATACATTCCTGTACCCCTCCTGCCGATGGCTGACAGTGTTGCTTGGCAAAGAGCCAACTTCAGAAATTTTCATCCACTGGCTATCTCTGTGTAGTATCCCTTGCTCTACAACATAAAAAAGAAAATCAACTGATTTCTGAAGTGACAAAGACGAGAGAATGGAGAAGATTGAGCTGTATATTAAATTGCTTTCTGGTTATCAAATAAAGACTCCTTTGTCATAAAGGCCAAAGATAAAAAAGAAAATGTGTATGTTTAATATATGGAACAAAAATAAGTCTATTTTTGACATAGTACTTGAGGAGAAGATGGGTCAAAAAGCCCAGCCACCCCTGAAATGAATTTTAGACTCTTATTATTGGTATGATGGGCCAGGGAGAGATATCAGTGATGGTTGCATTGCTGATAGAAATGATTTTTTACAGTAGGTGCTAAATTAGATGTAGAAAGGAGAGTTATCAAACCTACATTGTCATGTCTGACCTTCCAGGTCCCAGTCAAGGAATCATCATAAAAACAAGTTGTGAGCTTATCTAGAGATGCAGCAATAACTGGCACAGAACAATTTTCGAGCTTCACTTCAAATGGGGTGACACCAGGGGTTATTCGGGGTCAGGAGGGAGATGCATTGGCTTTGATCAGTTTTTAGAACTGTATAGCAGCTTATCTGTGGGTCAGAGAAATTTTGTTTTCTCCATTCTTTTTTCATCACTTTTTCCCTTGGGTGCGATGTGGATTAGCTTCTGGAAGCTGGTATGAGGCTCTGAGCATTAATAGAGTTTGCGCAGATCCAGACTGTTTTCGCAATACTGGGCTCAAGCTCAGCCTCACTGAATGTTAGATTCAGTAAAGGCACGTTACCATCTCTCCATAAATAAAAGGAAGAGAAATACTTAATGACAATATAGAAATACATAGAACTCCAAGATACTAATTAGCAAAACTCACACTGCATTTATTTTATCCAGTTGCACAGTGTTACTCTCTCATAGTTATATCTCTAACATAACTTCCTTTTTTAACTTTTTGTTTAATTATATTGCCTGTCTTTACGAAAATAATGTATAGGTATCAGGCATTATTATTAAGCAAATGGTAAAAAATAAATAAATAAAACCACTTGCTGTCACCCTTCCTAATTTTAAAAAATTTATAACATAGCAGAACTTTTAAAACAAAAATAAAAACAGTGTAATACATAGATAGCAGCGAGTTTGTTGCCCCACACTACCTGCTGGGTTTTGAGGATGGGATAGACTTTGAGAGTTTTAGCACTGTAACTGCTAATTTTTCTAAAATAGCAGTGTGAGAATAGTTATCTTGTCATATGTTAAAGGAACATTTTAAATTTTAGAAATAACTGAAACTTCTTCATGCATTGGTAATATTTATATCAAGAATGTATCTAGAAATACTAAAATTATTGGAAAGTAAAATTCAACAAGACTTGGATTAAGCCCTATTTGCTTTGCTTTATCAAACAGTTTAGATTCAGGGTATTCAAAGGGGCAGGGAGGACATTGATGGGGACACAGTGTTTATTCTTGTAGTCTCAGGTATTTGGGTATAAAACCTAGTGTCTTCAGCCAGGTGTGGTGGTTCACACCTGTAATGCTAGCACTTTGGGAGGCTGAGGCGGTTGGATCACCTGAGGTCAGTTCAGGAGTTCAAGACCAGCCTGACCAACAGGGTGAAACCCCGTCTCTACTAAAAATACAAAAATAAGCTGGGCGTGGTGGCAGGCACCTGTAGCCCCAGCTACTTGGGAGGCTAAGACAGGAGAATTGCTTGAACCTGGGAGGCAGAGGTTGCAGTGAGCTGAGAGTGTGCCACTGCACTTCAGCCTGGTCGACAGAGCAAGACTCCGTCTCAAAAAAAAAAAAAAGAAACAAATACAAAAAAAAACCAAAAACCTAGTGCCCAATATATGTATATATGGATAGCAAATCAGTTGTCTGGCTACATTCTGGACTGCAATTAATTGTTTATTTACTTTTCTTAAGGTAAGAAAAGACTGTGCTATATAGCTGTTGATTTTTTCCTTTCCTAATATTTTTCTCTCAACAAAAGATACTAAATGCTGTCATTCCCCTATTCTCTATGGAACTTGTCATTGGAGAAAGGAGCAATCTTTATGAGAGTGCAAACATATTAAAAAGAAATTCATGCCTCAAATATAAATTGACTCAAAGCAAAATCCCTGGGGAACATGTTTCAAATTCTGAAATTTTTACAATGATTGTCTTGAAGTACTATTTATAGTTATAAAAGTAATAATTCCATCCAGCACAAAAATTTGCATTTGACTTAGTAATCTGGTAAGCACTGTTAATACCAAATGTCAATATTCAGAATTTTTGAAATTAATTCAACAAACATTTATGCACTTACTGTGTGCCTGGTTGCTTGGTTAAGTAATTATTTCTTCCCACTAGTTTGAAAGCTCTATTGAGTCCAGTGGCCTCATCCAGCTTTCTTTCTGTCTCACTAGTATGGTGTCTGCACAATGGGCACACCGTAAATGTGTCGAATGAATATGTCATTCAATTAATCACCTAAGTTTTAGAGCTCAGCGAATGGATTTTAGATATAAAGGATGAGAATGGAAACAGAAACTGGTTGGGAGGCTCTGATGAGGAATAGAAACAGCATTTGAATATCTACTCACAGAGGAATGACCAAGTAGTACTGAGGTGGCCTAAGTTCCCAGGTGCTCAGGGATCAAGTGATTTAACTATATAAGGTGAGAGTGGGAGATTGTAGCAGGAATGAAGGACAAAGCAATGTGGAAGCTCAGGTTACTGACAAGAAATAGATTGAAGTGTTGTGTCATGAATTTAGAGCCTGGAGGGAAAAGGTGACCTGAATGGATACTTTGAAGAACTAGAAGTTTCAATGAAGGTAAAATTGAAATGTTGTGAGGCTAAAGGGGTACACAGCTTTTTTTTTTTTTTTTTTTTTTTGCCATCACCCACGTGCAAGGCACTTGAATAAAGTGTTACTGAAGGAAGGGATGCTATCCAGATGACCAAGACATGGTTTCTTTCTTCAAGGTGGAGTTGACTCACCGTGAAAGTGGTAAAGAGATATCTGGAAGCACACAGTTGAGTGGGTTCTTTCTGTTTGGGAGGATCCTGCATGGAAGAGGTGATCTTTGAATTGGGCTCTTTGGAATGAATTTAATACATGGAGATGGTGGCGGAGGCATTCCAGGCAGAGAGAGTAGCATTAGCAAGATGTAGAGTCAGAAAAATGGAGGCTCTCTAAGGAACAAGACATTGCCTTTGGTGTTAGCTGGAAAAGTGGGACAAGCTTTAATGCAGTACTTGAAATTTGATTCTCTGAGCAGTAGGGAGTCCTAAACAGAAGAGTGCCATTAGTTGACCATGCATTATAAAGCTTACTCTGGCCTCAGTAAAGGGGGATTAAGCAAGGGTTCTAAACTGTGGCTTCACATTCTCATCACCTGGAGAAATTTTTAAAACCCCAACTCCTGGGCTGCACCCTGTATCAATTAGACTATCCGGCACTGGGACGCACACCTCAGTATTATTTAAATCCCCAGGTGATTCCAATTTGCAGCCAGGATTGCAAACCAACGGTTTAGAGCAAGGGTTAGCAAACTCTAAAAAGGGGCCACATAGTAAATATTTTCAGCTTTATAGGCCATACATTTTCTATTGCGACCATTCAACTTTGCCATCATAGCAGAAAAGCAACCATGGACAATGTTAATAAAGGAATGAGCATGGCTGTGTTCCAATAAAACTTTATATATATAAATTTGAATTTATATAATTTTTATGTGTCACAAATATTCTTGTGCTTTTTATTTTTTTTTCAGCCATTTTTAAATGTACAAACAAATTACAGACTATACAAAAGGCAGCCAGCAGTATTTGGCCCACAGGTCATATTTTGCCAACCATTGATTTCGAGGGTGAAGATTGGACAGAGGTACTCCAGGAAAGAAAACAATACTATAATAATCCAGATAAGAGGTAAAGTTAACTATTGTGGTCAGTTAGAAGGGCAGAGTGAAGGTTAGTGATATTGAATTGATATTTATAGCAACTCGTGTTCTTGTGGGCTACTTTTGAGCACCCAGAGGTTGTCATACAAAGGACGTTTGAATGAACCATTGTGCGGTATGTGGTGTACTTAGTGCCCTCTGACTTTGTCTTTTTATTTTGCAGGGATTTGACCTATGTTGTAAGGCTGTTTCTGGCCTAACTGCTAGTAAAGGCTAATCATTTTGGCAACACTTACTACTGCAAATTAGTTAAGTCTCTTGCTTTCCTTATGTGCTAGCCTTGCCTTTGTTACCAAATAATGACCTTTCCTTGCAAAGAAATGTTCTCTTTAGAAAATAAAGTGAGCTTGATAGGAAGAAGGTATGGCAACCTACATTTTATTTTATCACACATCACTGAATTAACACAGAATTTTCTATTTGCATTTTCTTCAGCATTTGTTGCCTAGTTAAAGACCTGCCAGGATAAATGGTGCCTGCTCCTCTACTGCCCCCACTCCCTGTCCCCTGTGAAAATGAGAGGCTGATGGTTGCAACTTCCTTCCTCTAAGGTTATTTTAGAAACCGTAAGGCTGAAAAAAAAAAGTATTTCCCACTGATATCTACTGTGATTTAAAATCAGCTGTACATTTCCACATTTGCTTGGTTATTTTATTTGAATATCATTACAGTTGGGTGAACAAATTCACTTACCTATTTTCTAACTTCCACTCTTAGAGAAGTCTGCTGTTTTGGTGTCCTCTAAGAAATGCTTACTCTTTGCCTCCAGCACTTGGATATGTGAGAAACTGAAGACCCTGATAACTTTCCTTGAGTCTGCTGTAAATGGATGGAGAGAAAGAAATTCAAGACAACAGTCAAAAGCATTTATGGTCATCTTAGTTATTTTGCAGACCCAACTAGAGAGTAAGGGGTGAAAAAATATATGGAATAGAGCCACAGCCTTCTTTTTCTTTGTTTTCCCTGCCACCCTCACAGTAATTTCTCACAAAAGAATAAGGAAGTATTATATGTGCCTTATGAAGGAAAAGCATTTGAGATTTTGAAGAGTCTGCCTGTTTCCCTGTGTATTTTGGGGTATTTTTTTTATCACTAACTGTATTTCACATCATTGATGTTATAATTGATTTCTAAAACTTGAGGTTCATGGTTTAAATTCCAGGGACTTTTTTTTCCCTTCTTCTCATTGATCTTAAATGAGTATTATCATCTTAGGGACACTATCAAAATATGTATAATATAAAAGTGAGATTGTGATTGAGCGCTGATATTGTCAAGTGGTTTTAATTAAGCTTCTGATGCTTTACACATTGATAACACAGTAAAGAGTCCAGTGTATTAAGTTAGCTTTCCATTTATTTTTCAGAAGCACTTACCAGGTAGGGGACTAAATATACAGCAGCAGGTTGTACTGCAGCCACAGCCTTACTGTGCCCCAGAGGAATTCTTGCATAGAGAGTCCATTCTTTTATGGAAAGGAAGAGGTCAAGAAATAAGGCAAAGCTGCAGGCATAATACAGAGATTAAAATGACTGATAGAATTCAGAACACACAATGGCAGTAGCTGAAAGACAGTAGGGAACCGATCCAGAATCATAGAGGCTAACAGTTGGAAGAGACCTTTGGGATCATCTTGACTAGTGTTTCTCATCTTTGGCCACACGTTGGAAATACCCGAGAGCTTTTAAATAATACACTTTTTTCCAGACCCCAGAAGACCAATTAAGTCAGAGTCACTGGGGCTTAGGATTGAAGCTTTGGTATATTTTAAAGATTCACTAATAGTTCTAACCTGCAACAAGGATTGAGAAGCAGTGGCCAAATCTAGCATCTTCATTTTATATAGGAAGTACAAAGCAGATACCTGGCCCAAGACCAAACAGCTATTGTTTGCTAGGATTTTAACCTCAATCTTCTTATCTTCTTGCCTCCCTCACTCTACATTCTCCCTGTGTGATCCCATCCCTGTCCTGCTTTAAATTACACCAATATGCTCATGACTCCCAAGTCCTTTATATGTAACTTCTTTCTTATTTTCTCTCCAAATGTCTCTCATCTTCCTCAAATTCCCTATATTCAGAACTGAATTATCCTTTTTTCCCCCAGTCTCCAAAACCAGTCTCAGTCTAGATTCTTCTGTCAGTGAAGGGTACTTCTCCTGTTTGGTTATCTGTGCCAGCAGGCTGGGAATCCTATTCTGCTCTTCCCTCTCTGTACTCCTATCTAATCAGTTACCAAGAGCTGTCTATCCTGCCTCCCAGCTGTGAATCAGATCTGTCCCACCTTCTCCCCTTGCCCCTAGCTTAATTTAAGGTGTTATTTTTTTTCTGAGTGATTTTGCAACAGCTTCTCGTACTGTCTTCAGCTTCTTGCCTTTGTCCCACTTGGGCTTTATCTTTCACACCATTAGGAGGCTCTTTCTGAAGCACAAATTCGATCATTTGTCACTGTATTTTTTGCATTATGTGTTCTAATCATTTAGCCATTTCTTCAGCCCAACTAGGACTCCCTTTTCTCCTGTCTCCATGTGTCTATATTCAGTCTACTTCCTTATAGTCTACAAAAGCATAATCCATCTATGGAGTCAGTTCTTTTATCGTGCTTTTATCAAACACTGAACTCTCCCATCAGAAATAACATTTTTCTTCTTCAACCAAATGCTGTCACATTGCTGACTGAATTTAATGGGCCCAGCGTTGCCTACACCCTCATTTTGGAACCCACCCCCGCAGGAAGTTCCCAAGGTAAACATCAGACCTGCCTTAGCGTCAGTCCACGTCCTTGGTAGTTAACACCTTCACTTAACTCAGTGTTTACTGGCTTCTTCATTTCCTATCCCTGACTTCAGTGTCCCTTATTGCATCTTAGTAAGCCCTTGTTCTCTGCGTGACTCTCCCAGTTCCTGACTAGTTCTTCACCAACGACCCCTTGACTCTCAGTCATTTGTTGTTTTCATCTTGCACCTCTTGGCTCTTTCGGCCCTTTTGCCTTAGGATGTAGTTTTCTAACTTCTACTGAGTGTCCGTTTCTGTCATGTAAACCAGTCCTGGAGCCCTAGCATGTATTACCTGGAGTTGCACTCCAGTCTCTTTTGGAATTTTTTTTGGTCATAACTCTTGGTCCCCATTAGACCACCATTGCATTTTTGCCTCAGGCACTCCTGCGTGACTCTATTCGGAACCTGATTGTCCAGTTCGTGAGTTGCCTTGACTCCTTATCTTTTCCTCCTACCTTTCTGCTCCCTGCCAGTTGACAGGCTAACTACTTAGGCTCTCTACCAGAAAGGGAGCAGGAAAAATGCAGCATGCTGAAACGCAAACCCGCTCTTTTGGCTTCTTACTATGAAGTATGATGAAGGCTTGCAGAACATTTAAATTGTATTGTAGTATACCTTAAATATATCAAACCCTTTGAAAACTTGTAGGCTTTATCATTTTTAAGAATCCATATGTAGAAATGAAGTCCATAGTCTTATTATAGCTTTTCCTTATGATAACACCATTTTATTTGGGAAAACTTTAATCAACAACTAGAGAATGGGTACAGAAAGGATTGAATTGGCTTGGGGAACCAAAAGAAGTTAAGTTCGTGGATACTGCTAAAATTTGATTGGTTATATAACCTCACATTCAGAATACAAGCTGTTATTACATGCGGAGCCTCTTTCAGAACTGAGCTCTGTTGCATATCTTTGATGAAAATTGGAATGATTACATTGTCTGGAAACCTGAACTGTTAAAAATACTCTCTTGGGGTCTTTAGTTTTGTTTGGTTTTGTCTGAAAAGGAGTTTAAACATGAGTATAAGAAAAAAAAAAAAGGTCATCAGTGTTTTCTGTCCTTGGAGAGTGGAATATAAAAGCAATTTATGAAGTGCCTATAAGATGAAGATTACAGAGGTTCAGCTTCTCGGGAATCTAGAAGTTTTACCAAACATGCATACTGCCTCATTTGTTAAACCCACGGCAGCCCACATAGAATGCAGGACGCAGCATGTAATTACTTTTAAATATCCTCTCATCTCTGTGGCCTGTACTTTGGGATTCATGATGAAGGTAACTTGAAGGTACCTTTTACAATTTGGGGAAAAATATTTGCCATACTCACTGTACTCTGGCCACCCTTGTTACAAGTCCATCACACAACTTGTTTAACATGTTTACTTTTTAAACGCTTGGAGAACTAACAGGTGGTTGCATGACTGAGATGTTTGTTTTAACAGGCTAAAAACTGGGAGGTAATTTAGACATACGCTATGATGCAATAGGAAAATACCTAATTATTCCATTTTTGGCTCAGCTTTGCGTTTCAGTTAAAACTGCTGATAGCAAGGCTCGACAGGTTTTGTAGAGTAGTTCCCTTAACGTTGCCTACATAGGAGAAACTGGCTCACTAGTAATAATGGCCGTGTTTTAGTTACTTGTATAGGAAACTTACTTGGCTTTAGTGCTAGAACTTAGTAAAGGATTTCTTCTCAGAGCTTCTGTCATCAGCAGTTACGGTGTGAATACAGACGGCTCTGAAAGCCCCATATCTATTTCAGCATGCTCTGGAAAACCACTTGGAATATTTTTTGCCTGTACATAGAAGCACTGAGGAAATATCCTGAAAACAAGACAGCTAATTGTTATTATGCTTGGTACGTTCATCCCAGTGTTTCAGTATATAGGTTATGATTGGCTCTTGGAACTGTCCATTGAGCAAATAGAAGGAGCCAGGAATTTTGCAGGATAGTTAGTTGTTCATGTGGTTTGGAGTTAAGGGACTACTGCCGGAAGTAGACATGGTCAGGGATAGAGTTTCTAGATCGGGGTGGTTACCTTTCTCTATAAAGGGCCAGATAGTAAATACTTTAGGATTTGTGGCTGTATTTCAATAAAACTTTATTTAAAAAAAAAAAACAGGCAGTGGATCAGATTGGCTATGGGGCCCTAGTTTGCCAACCCCTGTTCTGGATTCCAGAAGATACTCCACTGGGTTGTGTGACTGATCTCAGAGGGAAGAATAGCAGTGGTTTTCAGTTAACTGGGCGGATACCTATAACCTTCAATATGCCAAGACTTCACAGTATTTGTATATAATAAATTTGTTGTCAGAAAAGGCATTGTTTCTTTACTGGTTCTTTGGGGCTAATATGAATAGTGTTACTTAGTTATACTCCATTTCTTTCCCAAAATCGAGATAATTAGGATAAAAAGCACGTATAAGTGTTAGCTATCAAAGCAAAATCAAAACCTACATTAAGTCACACAAAACAACTTCTGAATATTCCTTTTCCACCTGCCAGTGCAAGCTGGTCGCTCAGCCATTTCTGATAAGCCTCAGTTCTTGGGGTATCTCCTAAGTTTAATACTGATATGCTACCTATTTTATTTTATCTAGCATAATTTCCTTTCTGAAAATATTTTCCCCAGTGTTTTATATCAAGACTCCTAACAAAGGAACTGTTAGTATCCGTCATTTTTCTTCTGATTGAAGTATAAGCCAAGAACTGTTTCACCAAATAAGTGGGTGTATGGGAAGAAAAGAAAAAACTATAAGCTAATGAAATTTTGATGGGCAAATGACCTGTTCAAAGCAGATTCCAGGGCTCACAGAGCTAACATTTCATTAGCCACAGGAACTGTTTCCAATCATCTTACTGATACATCTTTGCTCTCCAGGGGAAGGGAGTGTTAAATTACTTTAGAATTTGATGGTCAGAAGCACTGCTCAGAGGTGGAGAGAGGAGGCAGGAATTTCGGCTGAGCTGTAGGAGAGAGGACTTTTCAGTGGGTGTCAGAAGGTAGCAACAAGGCCAAGTGATTTGAAGGACTGCCACTGGAATTGTGACTTCAAAGACAGCTCTGAAATAGGGAAACTGATCTACAAGGAAACTATGAGTGTGTACAAATGATTTTATTTACAAGGTCCTTATTAATATCAGGTCCAACTGCTTAACTAAGGAGACGCAGAAGATTATGTAGAGCTAGGCGGGGGTCTGCGGCATTGGGGAGGTATGATAGCTGTGTCCTTGAGGACACTGGAGGAGGTAGAAGATACTTCCCTAGAACACGGGATACCAGTCAAGGATTCATCACAAGTGAAGACAGAAGCAGTCTCCTGGCAGTTGGAATAACATCAGAGTAGAAACAGAAGCAAGACAGGGGCAGTGTTAGGGACAAACAGACCACCTGTGTGACAGAATTTTAAGATGTGGTTGTGGGCTAACCTATGATGGACAAGAAATAAATTCTATTATTGCCAGCTGGGAAAATGTTCAATATCTGTTCTAAAAACATTGATTACCTCTGTAAATTTAGAAACATTCTAACCTTTAAATAGAAGAAAGAAATTCTTAAGAATTACCAACTTAAGCTGAGATCCCTTCTCTCATTCACTCTTGCTGAGGGGACAAATTGATGCAATATTTGTGAGGAGGAGGCAGTTTGACTTTACCTGTTAAGGTAATAAATGTGTGTACTGTCCGATCCTGAAACTGGACTTCCATAATTTATTATTTTTAAATACACTCAGGCTGGCAAAGATGTTTGTGCAAAGAATATGATTATATTAAAAAATTGAAATGAATTACAGAAAAGTTTGCGTTTGTAAAGTTTTCAGATGTCAAAAACTTTGAAAAACTCCCTTTAGAGAATTGCTGATGTGTATGTACAACCAAGGAAGTTTTGGGAGGACAAATTGTGTAGTGGAAAAAGTAAATTTCAGAACAATGTATAGTCTTCCTTCCATAACTGCAAGTTCTACATCTGCAGATTCAACAAACAGGGCATCAAAAATATTTAGAAAAATAAAAAATAACAGCCAGGCTTGGTGTCTCACGTCTGTAATCCCAGCTAGGAGGCTGAGGCAAAAGGATCACTTGGGCCCAGGAGCCCAAGGCTGCAGTGAGCTATGATTGTGCCACTGTACTGCAGCCTGGGCCACAGGGTGAGATCCTGTCCCTAAATAATAATAACAAGAGTACAATTTAAAATAATACACATAAAAATACAGTGTAACAACTATTTACATAGTATTTATATTGTATTAGATATTCTAAGCAATCTAGAGATGACTTGAAGCATATGGGAGGATGTGTATAGGTTATATGCAAATTCTGCACTATTTGACATAAGGAATTTGAGCATCAGCAGATTTTGGTACCTACGGGGAGTATTGAGGGACAGCTATACATAGAATGACCTCTTTTCTTTGAAAGTAGTAATCAGTGTGTGTGTTTGTGTGTGTGCATAGAAGATTTAGACCCATACACAAATTGCTTATGGTGGTTATGGGGCAGGGATCACAGTGGATGAGGAGAAAGCCACTTTTTTTTTTTTTTGAGACGGAGTCTCGCTCTTTCACCCAGGCTGGAGCTGGAGTGCAGTGGCACTATCTTGGCTCACTGCAAGCTGCGCCTCCCGGCTTCACGCCATTCTCCTGCCTCAGCCTCCCGAGTAGCTGGGACTACAGGCGCCCGCCACCGCGCCCAGCTAATTTTTTGTGTTTTTAGTAGAGACGGGGTTTCACCGTGTTAGCCAGGATGGTCTCGATCTCCTGACCTTGTGATCCGCCCGCCTTGGCCTCCCAAAGTGCTGGGATTACAGGCGTGAGCCACCGCGCCTGGCCAAAAAAGCCACTTTTATATTAACTAGTTGGCTCTAATAAGAGAACCTCATACTTCTTGCTTCTCACAGATACACTAAGGAGCAGGGGATGGAGAGGTGACTCATGTAATGCCTGGGTTCAGCTCAAGAAGAACACGTCATTAGAAATGAAAAGAGCCTTCTCTTTCTTTTTTCTTTCTTTTTTTTTTTGTTTTGTTTTGTTTTGTTTTGTTTTGTTTATTGAGATGGAGTCTCCCTCTGTTGCCCAGGCTGGAGTGCAGTGGTACAATCTTGGCTCACTGCAACCTCTGCCTCCCAGGTTCAAGTGATTCTCCTGCCTCAGCTTCCTGAGTAGCTCAGATTACAGGTGTCCACCACCACACCCGGCTAATTTTTTTTTGTATTTTTAGTAGAAACTGGGTTTCTCCATGCTGGCCAGGCTGGTCTTGAACTCCTGGCCTCAAGTGATCTAACCTCTCGGCCTCCCAAAATGCTGGGATTACAAGCATGAGCCACCATGCTCGGCCAAAATAGCCTTCTCTTCATAGCTAATCTATGAGGCTTATGTGTCACCATTACAGACATTAAGAGTTATATATGCCTGTATAACTCATACATTCATTTATTCATTAACTTAGCCAATATTTATTGAGTGCCTACTGTGTGTAAAACACCATGCAAGGCACTTAGGCTATATAGCAGTGACACAATAAAGGTATCCTCACAGCTGCAAGCTCAAGCAGACAGACCCAAGCCGTAACCAGGAAGCCTGAAGGAGGTGTATCGTTTAAATGAATGCATGTCTGTGCCCAATTCTGAGTAACAGCAGTTGGTATTACAATGAAGTTGGAAGTGCCCTGTGTATTAAATTTTCTTTCTTTTTCAGTTTTTCTTCATTTTAGTCTTAGCTATGTATTTTCAAATACAGTTTTTGATGATGATTAGTGTTTTAGTTATGAAATCTTCTAGGAAGAGGTCACCTGGCTGCTCTGTGATAATGACCCACATAACAGTAAAGTGACTTTGGTTTTTAGTTGCATCCCTGTGTCTCCTCAGCCTCCACAAAGGACGAATCTCTTAAAAAAAAAAAAAAAACTTTATGTATGTAGAGATATATACACACGTATATTTTTTATCTGCTGTCAACTCAATTGTTTGTATGTTGGTTTTTTTTTTTTTTCCACAGAAAAAGCAAAGGACAAAAGATCTTTCTCGGGTATTTCATTCTTACAGTCCATATGATCACAAGGTAAGAGAAGCATGTTAATAGCATATTACGTATTAAAGTCTTTCAGAATGTATAGTACAATTTTCACCAACATATGGTCATTCTGAAATACACTTACCAATTGCATTTATACTTCAATTTAAATTTTTTAGCTCTTTATCCCTTTTAAAGAAAACAGAAATGTTATATTTCTGAACTATAATAATTATATTTTATTCACATTGAAATCTAGTTACATATTGGCACTGAAATCTCAAAGACAGTGAAAAGACACATTTTGGGGTGTATTTTGGTTGGTTGGTTTTTGTTTTTTCTTTCCAAACACTGTACTGGAGGAACTTGGGTTTTGGATTGGTAAAGATAATTGAAATGCTGACTGCAAAACTTGATTCTTCATTCCTCCTGATAGAAAGTTATTTTTCTAAATAAAAATCCTAATAAAAATTAGTACATAGCATCATGTCTGAAATATCTACTGCCTGGAGCTTTGCTACACAGAAAATGACCAAATAACGTGACGACCCCCATGAACCCATCCCACAGCTTCATAGATTCATAGTCAGTCAGTTTCATTTATACCCTACATTCTCCATCCCTCATATTTGAAGAATTCCTAGACATCTTTTCACTTGTAAGTATTTTACAATATATTTGTAAAAGATAAGCACTCTTTTAAAAAGAAAAAATATATAGCCATTTTTAAGAAAATGCTTAACACCACATCTTCATGGGGAAATAGATTACAAGGTTTCTGAGACTTGTGCAAAACTTCTAAACCATGTAGGATTCCAGTAAATCTGTTAATTCGAGGTGATTTCAGAAGCAAACAAAAAATTTGCACAGTTGAAATGCTAATATAAACTTAAATCTTTATCTATGAATTTACAGAGAGACATGTGGTAGGGATTTTTTTAACTAGCCAAAATAAGTAGTGTGAAAACTACTTTCCTCGGTTGAAAATACAGAGATGTCTGGATTCAGGAGGGAAAAATTGTGCCAGTTCATAGAAGTTGAAAGAATTTGAAACACTAGCTTCTAGTGTTTCTATAGTGACCAATTGACTTAAGCACAAAAACTTGTAAAAGAGATGTTTATGCTTCATGTGACCATGGCGATATGTAATACTAAAAATTATATCATTCCAAGTTACATTTTTCAAGCTAAATCAATCACATTGCAGAATGCAGCAATTTGTTTGAAAGAGATTGAGAGAGCCAATGGGGTCTGACAATGCAGACAGAAGGAGCAGGCTGATAAGTAATACAACAGCAAAAGGAATGAGATTGGCCAGATTTCTGAAGGTAACGTTGCATATTTTTTTTTTTAGATGAAGCCACTTAATGAACATAAGTGCAGCAGTGGCTAAAGTTAACATTTAACAACAACAACAAAAAAGGCGATGGCAAATCAGAGGTTTTGCCTGGCTTGGCTAAATTTCGCCCACTTGTAACATTTTTAAATTCGCAGTTAAGGGAAATTCCATTCTTCTTTTATTAGAACTCTTAATGGAACCTAGCCATTTGCAGCTTCTACCGGCTTCCTCTTCATATCCTTTGTGGCATTGTATCAAAGTCACCTCAGATTATTTTGGCTTCCCTTCATTCCTCTACAACTTAGTCATCAGGCAGTGAGGAATTGAATCTAAATGCTTGATGGAGTTCCTTTTGATCTTTAAGGTTGGTAATAAATTATTGTAAATAGCTAGACTGCTTGATGAGTGCCTTTTGAAGCTCCTAAGTTTTGGCTTGTTGGCATTCTGTTTTATTCTGGATGTACAGTAGCGAAGGAAAATGGAAAAGTTTTATTCCAGGCAGCTCCCGGCCCCCTTAGTAGCCTCTACCTACTTTTCTAAGCTCCATCCAGGCAAATCTATCCATGTTACTTTTAATATTGTCTCTCATCGATTGGAATGTCAACAAAGACTAGAACCATAGGGATAAAGTAACATGCACTATTTTTCCTCCCATAAATTAATAGAGGGTTGTGTTTAAAGTTATTTTGTCATTTTAATTACCCACTTATATTCAAGCAAATTGGTTTTCTAGGCAGATAGGTTTTAGTGTAAAATGTTTTACAAGATGTGGTTAAAGTTGGTTTAGACATCTCATGCTCAGTGAGATTTCTGGCGTGATCCTTATGAAAATATATACATATATTGTCAGTGAAAGCTTTTATGAAATACAACTTCAGTTGTTCGGGATTTGCTTTAATGCAGGCTGGTGTATTGGCTTATGCCGGTAATCCCAGCACTCTGGGAGTCTGAAGCTGGAGGATCGCTTGAGCCCAGGAGTTAGAGACCAGCCTGAGCAACATTGTGAAACTCTGTCTCTATTTAAAAAAAAAAATTAAAAATTAGCCAGGCATAGTATGGCACACGTGTAGTCCTAGCTACCGGGGACAGGTTTAGGCAGGAGGATCACTTGAGCCCCGGATTTCGAGTTACAGTGAGCTATGATTGCACCACTTTACTCCAGCCTGGGCAACAGAGCAAGACCCCGTCTCTAAAAGAACATTTTTTTAAAAATAATTTCAAAGAGCAGAGTGGATAGGGTACAATAAAATAAGATTGCCCATGTGTTGGTGATTATCAAAACTAAATGATGTTTGGGGGGTGTTCATTATTTTATTCTGCATTTTTCTATATGATTGAAATGTTTCATAATAGAAAGATACAAAAAGTAAAATAAACTGTGGTCTGCTCCTGGGAGTGAATGTTGTGACAGTTTGCCTCTCTAGCTATATTCATTTTAATGTTCATTTTCCCCTTGACGTACGTTCATGCCAAAAAAAAGAATAGTCAGCATTTTAGTGGATTCATCATGCTGAGTAAACTCAGAAATGCAACTCCTATTCTAAAGTTGGCATAACTTCCTGGGGTTTCATCCCAAATTATAGTGGGTCACTTAAATGACAGCCTTGCCTACTAGAAACTGTTAAAACAGTTGTAATTACAAAGGGTAGTTAGTGCAACCATTTTGTTCTCAGTGAGTCAGTTGTATTTGCTCCTTTCCTTCCCCCCAACCAAGATTGCTCCTGCCTGACCCCAGACACAGGAAAGTCACCAGGTTAAACAAACGTGTTGTTTGAGTGAGCCCAGGTGCATTTCTTAATCATACCCCAAAGCCATTGTTTAGGTTGTAAATGGTCAGTTGGTTTTCTCTTAAATGCTGTTGCAAAAAGCAAATAAAGCTCAGAGCAAAATGTGTACCCAGAATAAGGCTTAGAAAATACTTTATTTCTTGCACTAAGAAATGTTGCTTGAGACTAGAAGAATTTCATTTTTGTTTGTTGCCTCTGGTTGCATGTCCATTTCTTAAACTGTTTTCAGGAATTCTTATCATAAATAAAGACTCATACAAAAGGGCTTGACAAAAGTTAATTCCCATTTATCTGTCCTTCTAAAAGAGAACATTAGTAAGAGTAATCCAAAGTAGCAGATAATCTGGTTATATTTTATGATTATGTTATTTCCTTTGTCATTTTAATAAACAGGTAATGAACATAACTTGTATTATAGTTTCTGAAACATACCATACTAAGTACCAAGGAGGGTTACAGGGCCAGAGAGCTTCCAGGTCACAAAAAGTCCAACCTGGAGTTGATTTTTTTTTTCTTTTGATAAATCACAGGTAAGTTAGAGTAGGCTATAATTAGAACACTTTTATTAAAACCATGCAAATTAGCATGTGCTATTTGTCCTTGGCCTGAAGAAGACATTTCTCTGCACATAAAAATGTCTTCCTGTTTCTTTCTCTCTTTCTTTTTTGTTAGATTTTATCAGAATTATGTGTTTAGGGGGAAATCTAGGTTTATTAGCCAAACACACATGTTTATAATCTGCTATTGTGAAAAGTTATTCTAAAAAATTGAAATGCTTGGAAGGAAAAAGTTCTATTTACATCTACAGTGGTTTTTAACATCTGCAAAATTAGTTTCTAAACACAGTTAATCTGCATGAATTAATGTACACTCCACCACTAAAAGTGAGTCTTTAACAGGTAGTCACTATTTTTCTGTATTTTGTGAAGTGGGCTTCTTGCTTTCTTTTAGTGGCTTGTTATATTAATAATTTTCCTGCATATACATGTCAGTGGACACACTTGAGAAGAAACATTGTCATCTAGCTCCTGTGTTGATGAACTGGGCTTTTCTTTTTCTTTTGGTAACTATCATTATTTAATTACTTTTCTACATATGTATGCATGTATCAACTGAACTAGAAGCAAATTCATATATGTCATTAAACATGTATGTATTTATGCACTTGATAAGTTAGCCTATGAGTAGAAAGAAAACTAACATTAGTGCTTTACTCAACCAGAGCATCTTTTATGCAGCAATCTCACCTTTTTAAAACAGCTCAGAACCTCTAAAAAAGCCTATTTGGGCCCAGATTGTTAAAATTATTGTGTAATTCTCCTTACCCACCTCATTACTTCTTCAGTCCCTCATCCACAAACAGTTCAATCTTTTTTTAAAACAAATCAGTTCAAACTGATGCCTGGTTTCCTAAAACACAGTCAACACTAATAGCAGGTAAAAGAGGGTGGTTATTGCTTCAAAAAGTCAGAGCTCTAGTAAGAAGTGACAGCATCCTAAATGAAAGCAAGGACGGGCCATAAAAACTATAAATCATTAACAGAGGAACTCCAAAAGTGCAGCTGCCCAAGACCACTTAATTTGGACCGAAATACCCAGATATCCCTATATATTTCAGTAGCCTTAGGGTAAAATAATTGGGATCAGTTTACATTCAGAAACAGATGTTTTGTTTAAAAATAGAATTTTTAGAAACATTGGTATTTTAGGAATAACTTTTACTTACCTTGAAAAGTCTCAGGAACTGCTGCTTCTTAATAAGGTAGGATAAATGAAGTATTACTACAGAGAGTGGTTGAATAAAAGAAGTAATAGGCCAAACATGGTGACTCATGCCTATAATCTCAGCACTTTGGGAGGCCGAGGCAGTAGGACCACTTGAGGCCAGGAGTTTGAGACCAGCCTGGGCACATAGCAAGAACCCATCTCTACAAAAAATGGGGTTTTTTGGTTTTGGTTTTTTTTTTTTTTTTTTTTGAGATGGAGTTTCGCTCTTTTCATCCAGGCTGCAGTGCAGTGGCTTGATCTCAGCTCACCACAACCTCCGCCTCCCGGGTTCAAGCAATTCTCCTGCCTCAGCCTACCCGGCTAACTTTTTGTATTTTTAGTAGAGATGGGGTTTCACCGCATTAGCCAGGCCGGTCTCGAACTCCTGACCTCAGGTGATCCACCCGCCTCAGCCTCCCAAAGTGCTGGAATTACAGGCATGAGCCACCGTGCCTGGCCAAAAAATGTTTTAAAAAGAAAATGAGCCAGCTGTGGTGGTGTGTGCCTGTAGTCCCAGGTACTTGAGAGGCTGATGCAGGAGGATCTCTTGAGCCCAGGCAGTCCAGGCTGCAGTGAGCCATAATTGCACCACTGCACTCCAGCCTGGGCAACAGAGCAAGAGCGCATATATAAAAGAAAAAGAAAAAAAAAGCTCAGGCCGGGCGCAGTGGCTCACGCCTGTAATCCCAGCACTTTGGGAGGCCGAGGCGGGCAGATCACGAGGTCCGGAGAGCGAGACCATCCTGGCTAACGCAGTGAAACCCCATGTCTACTAAAAACACAAAAAATTAGCCGGGCGTGGTGGCGGGCACCTGTAGTCCCCGCTACTCGGGAGGCTGAGGCAGGAGAATGGCGTGAACCCGGGAGGCGGAGCTTGCAGTGAGCCGAGATCCCGCCACTGCACTCCAGCCTGGGCGACAGAGCGAGACTCTTGTCTCAAAAAAAAAAAAAAGCGGCGAAAGAGTGGTTGAATAAGTGTTGATAGTTGGGTAAGGGACCAAAAAAATGTGTTTGAGATAAAAGATGAGGAAAGTAGAATCATTATCACCCCAAATTATTTACTTAATTAGATGCTATAAAATATTAGTCTTTGAGATTTTTATTATATTTTTATCTTAAAGAAAGACTCCTCTAAGCTGGGTATGATGGCTCATCCCTGTAATCCCAGTACTTTGGGAGACTGTGGTGGGAGAACCATTTGAGCCTAGGAGTTTGAGACCAGCCTGGACAACATAAGGAGACCCCTGTCTCTACAAAAAAATTAAGAATTAGCCAGGTGTGGTGGCATGTGCCTGTGTTTCCAGCTACTCGGGAGGCTGAAGCAAGAGGATCAGATGGCTTAAGCCCAGGAGTTCGAGGCTGCAGTGAGTTGTGATCGCACCACTGTACTCTAGCCTCAATGACAGAGCAACACATTGTCTCAAAAATAGAAAAAAGAAAAGAAAAGATAAAAGACTTTACTAGGCATAACTTGAGTGGGATAATTTTAAGTAGTGTATCAGGACAATGAATTTTTAATTGTAGTATTAAATATACAAAAAATATTGATATATATTTCAATAATCACACTTTCTATGACTACCTTAAGAACTGTTGTTAATTCATATCTGCTAGTGTACAGGGAATTCATATCTACTAGTGTACAGTAAAATATAATAAAAATGTAAAATATTTTCTACAGCTTTGGGCAGAGGTATACAGCAAAAATCTATATCAAAAGGCTTGGGTTATACCACCATCCCTTCTTCCCTCAAAGACTAGGTGTCTCTGTGACATCAAGTTTCTTAAATATGGAAAAGGGACAGTTTCATTTCAGATGTCACTTACTGATTTACATTGCTCTTTTAATCAGATTTGTCTAGTGATTTAAGATTACAAAAGTCACTTCACCCAGCTCTTTATGTTTGAAGAATAATGGCCATTTGACTCAAGCCTAAGAGCCACGGTATTGTCAAGCCTTCATTATCTCCTGTGCTTTGAACAACATAATGTAGCAACAGAGTGCTTTGAGTTGTTTTTCTAGAGAGAGAGATGTGGGTTTGGATTATTGCCTGCTGGCCCTGTTGAGCTTTGAGCTATCTGCTGTCTGGAAATAGCAAATTCAGTTTTTAATGGATCCGGCACTCTATGATAGCCAGGTTTTCATGGCACATGCAGATAAAGAAACAAGTTATTGATTTGGCATGTTATGCCATGCTTAAAACAGTTCTCTGCAGCAGATTGTCCAAAGCCATTTGTGCACTTAACTCTATTTCTCATCTTTGGCAAAAATAAAAAAGTGTTTAAAAAGTAATTTTAGGGATGTTGTTAAATATCAGGAACAATTGAATAAATGTCTAGTTGATGAGATTCCCTATTGTTTTACTGATACATGTCCTTATATGAAAACCGTGCTCAGGGTATGCCTTTGAAACACAGGGAAGTCAGTACCTCAATAAGTGTTAAATCCATTTCCTCATCCTCCTCATTCTAAAGCCAAAGGAATGACCCAGCCTTGAAATAAGGACATACTGAAGAGCTCTTTTGGTGTAAAATCTGTCCTTTTGTTTATTAAAGTATCTTCCCTCTCAAAGTGACCATAGAGTTGTTACCAAAGATGCAGACATAGCTGAGCTGTTTCCTGCTTCAGCAGAGGGTAACCCTAGCCATTCCTTGCATCCTCATCAATGCCAACCTAATCCAAAGGCATTTTTCCCATTTTTAACCCTCGTCAGCTTGTGATTTGAGTAGCAGATTATGTTTAACAATTATACCTATACATTTTGGCCTAATTTTGATATCCTACCTGTATACTTTTTCCTTTGCCTTTTTAAGATGGCATTATTCTAAAAATTAAGCATGATTTTTTACATATCAGTTTAATTTATTTTCTTACTGTAACTGCAGAGATGGGTAGAATGGAGATATTTACAAACGGCAGAAATTCAGTGCGCTTAAGATGACATATCCAGAGACCATAGATGCCAGAATTTTTCTCAGCCAGTTACCGTGAGGATTGACAAAGAGATTGAAATCTGAGTAGACTTTTATTATGATGATTAGTATTGTAATAAAGCAACCATTTATAGCACACCCTGTAACCAGCACTATTCTCAAAGCTTTACATATGCAGATAACTCATTTATCTTTATACCAACGTTCTAAGGTGAGTATGCTAGTAAATTACAGAGCAGTCTATCTCTGGAGTCCGTGCTCAACACCTCTATGCTACAAGTATCTGAAAATCTAGTGTCAAATGCTCTAGTGAACGATGGATTGACAAACATAACTTAAGCTCAAGGTCAAAGTGAGCCTTCTTCCACTACCTTTCTTCCCCTAACCCCAAATCTAAACCTAAGTAGGTAAACTATCTAGAAATCAAGGTGTGGCTGGGCGTGGTGGTGCAAGCCTGTAGTCCCTGCTACTAGATAGGCTGAGGCCAGAGGATCCCTTAAGCCCAGGAGTTCGAGGCTGTAATGCTCAATGATCATGCCTGTGAATAGCCAGTGCAGTCCAGCCCGGGAAACATAGGAAGATCCTATCTCTCTTAAAAAAAAAAAAAAAAGAAAGAAAGAAAAGAAAAAACAGAAATGGAGGTGTGAGAAGGAATAAGGAGAGACAGAAGATAGACCTAGGCAGGAGGAAAGCATCGAGGACTCCATTAAATGATTGCCCAGTAAAGTAGACAATAAAACCGTCAAGTTTATCCTAAAAACCGCCACCCTCACCTCCACTCTTCCCCAGCCTGATTAATTCAACGTCAGCATGGGGCAAAGGAAACATGATTTAAGCTGGGCCTTAGGGCTCATACCACACAAAGACTAGCAGGTGGTTGGTAGGCCCTGTTGGGCACTGGGTTTCTAATAGAATCCTGTCCAACTTGCTTTTCTCCCTGACACCCCTCCCATGAGGGGTGGAGTTGAGGCAGGTTGGCAGCACAGTGGTCCCAACCAAAGGATTGGAGTTTTTTAGGGCCAACACTGCAAGGGATATCCAAGCCAGAGAAATAGGCTCAGCCAGAGGCTAAAAGCCTAAAACAGAAAAATTGAAAAGAAAATCAGCTAAAGTGATAATATGTGGAGATGGGAAAATGGCAGCAGGTCAGGAGAGAAGACATAGGATGACATCCTGTTCAGTTGATGGCATTTGTGACTGCCTTTTATGGACAGGTGGGGTCACAGTGCAGAGATTGGAAAGTTTCCTAGGTCATCATTTAAGAATACCCTACTTAGCAGCATATTCTCTCCCCTGCACCTCCCCATCCAAGAACTCCCAGTAATATCAGTAATAGGGAAAAGGCAAAGTTCATGATGAAATCCTTTGCTAACATTCGGTATAAAAGTATTAATAAATTAATCAACAGGTCTACATAGATATGGCAGTTACTGTATTTTCAAATTATTTACCACGCCTAAAAGTATCTGTGTTTCAACTGTCATTGGTTATATACTTCCTCTATGAAATTCACTAGTATAAGGAAGAAACTAGCAAAGGGACAAAGAGGAACTTCACTGTGCCAAGAGCCACAGTACTTCCCCTCCATCCCCGGGCTGGTCACCTCCTGTTCTGTCACCAGTTGCCCTGGGTGTGTCCTTGGTTATCAGTCTTTGCACCCAGTTAAGATGTATCCCCATTCTCTTTCTCTCTTGATGATGTCAGGGTCTTGATAATACCCTGCCCCAACAACTCTTTCTGTTTTTTTTCCTGTATCTCCCCACCAGTGTGTGCTTACCAACCTTTCTTATCCCCATCCAGAGGACAAACTTGGCTAGCACACCATCTACTTGATATATAAGTCCTGTTACATGCCACAGTTAGCAAATAAAAATAAAGGACACCCCCTTAAATTCAAATCTCAGATAAATTGTTTTTTTTTTTTTTTAGAATGTGCCATGCAATATGTGGGACATATTTATACCAAAAGTCCGTTCATTGCAGAGCACAGTTGGTTCTCGCCTGTAATCCCAGCATTTTGGGAGGTCAGGGTGGGCGAATCTGTTGAACCCAGGAGTTTGAGACCACCTTGGGCAACATGGCAAAATCCCATCTCTACCAAAAAAAACTACAAAAATCAGCTGGGTGTGGTGGTGGGCACCTGTAGCTACTTGGGAGCCTAAGGTGGGAGGATTGCTTAACCCCAGGAGCTGGTGGTTGTAGTGAGCTGTGATTGCACCACTGCACTCCAGCCTGGACAACAGAGACCCCTGTCTCAAAAAAAATTATTCATTATTTATCTGAAATTTATATTTAGCTGTGTGCCCTGTTTTTAACTGGAAACCCTAGTTGCATGAGCATTATACATTCCACTTGGGCAAATTGAGGCTCGAAAGACAAACAACAGCACCCACAATGGAATGAAATACAAAATGATTGTAAAACTTCCCCTTCGTTTTACTACAAAGGACCTGAGGAAGTTTTTTCCTATTCCTAATCCTATCCTTGTATATAATGCACCTGGTCTCCCCATCTAAGGCTAACACGTGTGTCAGATACAGTTTTTCAAACTTTTATTAGTTCATTTAAGAAGAAAAAGTTTTAATTTGCCTTTGGTTCTCTCAAATATGTTGACAAAGTTTTAACTTGGGGAACCTGTTTGGAAAATTGTTCAGAAGGCACAAAGAAAATTAAATTTAAAAGTGTCCATATGATATTTTCCAGGAAGAAGACTTTTCCAATCTCTCCCTAACCCCAGAAAGTACACTTTGTTTCTCCGTGATACATTTTATCATAAAATATAATTAATGACTTCTTTGTAGCTGAAGTTGTTTATATTGAGACATACTGAGAAACATTAATGCTGCTGATGCTTTAAGCAAGGAATATAGGCATCCACTAGAGAAGTGAGGAGGCTGTTACTGTTTTTTCCTCCTTTTTCTGCGCTGATCACCTTTGAAGACTGTCGAGGGTCCTGTGATTGGTAGTTTGGGCTGATGCTGTTTGCAGACTGGGCTCCCCAGGCCTGCCTTTGTCTTTTAACAGCAGCTAAAAGGCCACTCTCAGATGATTACCAACCTTCAACACAGATTCAGGGTTGCACAAATCCATTTCCAGATTTCTGTTTACAAAGAATAGTGAGATGAAAGTATTTCCATGGGCCAATAATTTATTCTCTCTGGGGTTTTCGTGTAAGATTAAGAAGACATGATTACAGTTAGCATTTATTGCACTTTTAAACGTATACATTAACACTCTTGAAATTGAGAAACTAGAGAATTTTAGCATCTGGAAAGAAAGTAAGTCAACCACCTTCTTCTAATGATTGTTAATATTTTCCATTATTCAACACTCTGCCTTTGGGTACCTTTGAGAATTCCAGAGGCATTTTAAATGCACATGTGTCAAATAAAAATAAAGGAATTTTAAAGACTCAACTTTGTTTGAATTTAGCTATCGTTATGTGGTAGACACATAGGTAAGAAAGGAGACTATTCCACTTTTAATTATGTTAAAGTATAGCAACAATCCAGCTACAATGCTTAAAACAGAAATCTCGAATTCAGTTCAGCCTTTGCAGGTGGCGGTGGAGGGTGTCTTTTTAAAGTTGCTTATTTATATCTTTATTATTTACTTTTTAATTCTTATGGACACTTTCATTTCTAACTTAAAAGTGCCACTGGATGTAGCTGATGTTTTTAGGATTTGCCTCGCTCCCTCTCCCCTTCGTCCCGACCGTCTTCCCCTCGTCTGCTCCTTTCCTCCCCTCCCTTCCTCTTTCTTCCTCTGGAGAACTTCATTTTCCTGGTTTACTTTCTGTTAGAAAGTATGAATCAATGAAATTTGCTAGTACTTGCCTTAGGGGGTTGTCATAAGGATTCAATGGAAAGCATCTAGAATAGCATCTAGCACACAGTAAGTGCTCAATAAATGACTATGATTTTTATAGTAAAATTATACTTTCTAGGATGTCAGCTCTGCCACTAGTACTCACCACATGGTATATGTTCAATAAATAACTGGTTATTTTAATGTGAAGTTATAATTATTAGAATTTAAGTAGGGATTTTGTTTATTTTGTTCAATGTTTCCTCAACACCCAAAGCAGTTCTTGACACGTGGGAGGTGCTCTGTAAATATCTGTTGATTGGAGGAATTAATAGGTTTTCTCTTCTAAAACTTCAGCAGGGTGTGTGTAGAAATCTTAGTTCTTCCTAACGGTTGCAGTGGTCCTGGGTTTTGTTGCTTTCAGTTTCTCCTTCCATGTTTGTTGATGATCTTCTTATACCATTCTTTATACTTACATTTTCTTAGTATCCCACCTACTTTTGCATTTCCCCACACAATTTCTTAGGGGTTCTTGCTTTTTTCCCTCTGTTGTGAGCTTGGGCTCTTCAACATGGCGCATTTGGGTACGTGTTTCTCTTCTATTGGAGACAGTCATGTGAAAACTTAATACTAGGTTCAATCCAACGTTCATCCATTCTCCTTCGTAAGAGTCTTACACTATAGAGCTGGAAAGGCCTTAGAGCTCATGGAGTCCCACCGCCCTCCTCCATCCCTCCTCTGTTGTTCAGGGAAGAGAGGCTTTTTTGTCCTGTTGATTTAATACTCATCCTTCAAGACCCAGTTTAATTTCACCTTCTTTGCCTCTTTTCTGATACACACAGGATTGCTCTCACCTCTTGCTACCATTCTAACTTGTATATACCTTTATTATTTGACATTGTGTGCTCATAGAATTCAGTTCCATTTAACAAACATTTGAGGTTTTTCCTAGGAGGCAGGCAGAATAACTAGAGTAAGATGCTTACAATCCATTGGGGCAGGGGCCCCGTCTCCCCGAAGACCTTGAATTATGGACTAGAATTGAATGTGTTATGTATATGAAGTATATTTTACCATTCTTTGAATCTGGACACTACAACTATACAAGGCACTTACCCATCATCCCACAGCAAATACAGGGCTAAAACCCAGTCTTTTAATTCCCAGTTTTGTGCTCTGTCTTTGCAAAAATTAATACAGTTGGAATGTCCCAGTAGTAATAACCACAGCTGTGGGAGAATGTCCTAAGTAAGTTTATTCTTGGTTTTAATTATAAATTAAGTAATACATGCACTTAATACCCTATTCAAGGAAATTCTCCCTTTGTAACCTTATCCTAGAGACCCCTGTTTTCTTCTCCAGAGGCAGTCACTGTTGCTGGTTTTGTATATATGCTTCTAGAGTTATTTTATGCATACACAAATACATACCTTCATGTAAATGTCAGTATGTGTTTTTATATAGATATGTGCTTTTTAAAAATTTAAATATTATCATACTAGAAAGTCTTCTGTTTCTTTTTTCACTTTACAGTATATCTTGGAGATAATTTCAAACAGTAATAAAGAGCTGCCTCATTCTTTTTTAAAAAAATAGTTGTATATATTATATACCAGTTATTCACCATATTTATTTAACTAGACTCTTACTGGTGGATCTTTGAGTGGCATCTGATGTTTCGATCTTACAAACAGTGCTGTGCAGTGTATAATCTCACAAACATGTCATCTTATCCATGTATAACCATTACCTGTAGGGTGAATTCCTAGAAGTGAATATCTAGATATTAGATGTGTACATATTAAATCATGATAGATATTGGCCGAGACCCGCTCAGCAAGATGTTCTAGTGTACATGCCCATCAACAAGGTAAGACAGCGCTTGTTTCCCCACACCCCCGCTATACACCATGTCAACTAACTTTTAAAATATTTCCCTATTAGGGAAACAAAGATAACTTCTTATAGTTTTAATTTATATTTCTCTTATGAGTGGTGTCACTCAGTTATTAGAAATAGCCACAAAAACAGAGTGATTTGGTCTTTGATTTTAAACTTTTAAAATCCACATTTTAAAATTTCTGACTCTTCACGTGCGAGCTAGATGATGTTGGCAAGATACTTAAGTTTTCTTTGCCTTGGTTTTCTCCTCTGTAAAATGAGAATGCTGCATTCCATAGACTCTAAGCCATTATTAAGTCTTACTAATTGTAAGACTCGTCATTAATTTACATAACACTAAGGAAAAAATGCCCATTACAACAGTGTCTTAAATTGAGAAATGCTAAAATATAAAATAATGTGCATCTTAGAATCAATGAAATTTGTTAATACTTGCCCTAGAAGGTTGTCATAGGGATTCAATGGGAAGCATCTAGAATAGCATCTAGTACACAGTAAGTGCTCAATAAATGGCTATTCTTGCAGTAAAGTTATAGTGTCTAGAATGTCAGCTCTACCGCTAGGACTCACCACATGGTATATGTTCAATAAATAACTGGTTATTTTAATGTGAAATTATAGTTATTAGAATGTAAGTAGGGATTTTGTCTATTTTGTTCAATGTTGTTTTTTTCCCCAACACCAACGCAGTTCTTGACATGTGGGAGGTGCTCTGTAAATATCTGTTGATGGAAGGAATTAATATGTTTCCTCTTCTAAAACTTCAGCAGAGTGTGTGTAGAGATCTTAATTCTTCCTAACAGCTGCAGTGGTCATGGGTTTTGGGGTTACGTGGTCTTTACCTCTGCCGCCCTGTCCCCCATACATGCCAAAACCTCTAGACCTTATCACAAACCACCTGATTTCATTTTAAAAATAACTAAGCCCTATGGAGCTCAGTTTAAACATTTAAAAACATTTATTAATAAAACCAAAAACTTTGACTTGAAAGAGTTCTTCAGAATATTGTTGATATTTTATCCAAACAGGAGTCAAAATGTTTTTACATAATCTGTACAGGATCCTAATAAGAATTTGGCAAGATTTGTGTAAGTCCTACATTTTAGAATTTGCATTTTTAAATATATTACACTGTCTGTACAAATCATGTGGTCTTGGACTATTGTTATTCAGTATATATTTCCACTACAGAAAGTATAAAGAAATAAAGCCTTCTTTTTGAAGTACCACATTTTGTTTTGTTTTTTAATGGAACATGAGCTCATAGGAGTTTTTTCCTTTTTCTCAGCTATAAGAGTATGGGCTTTAAGAAAGTCTTTATTACTTCATAGAGTCTATATCGTTTATGCTTTTCTCTTTGAATTTCAGACGTTTCTCACATTAGACTACTTGGCTTTATAGACTTTGCTTTGGTTAGTTTGGTTATAGATACCTGAATATTTCCGTATTGCATAGGCCTCTCTGTTTTCAACCTTTGAAAATGTAGGATGCAATACTGACTTGTTACTGTATTTTATTTATTTATTTAGAGACAAGATCGCACACTGTTGTCCAGGCTAGAGTACAGTGCCACAATGATATAGCTCACTGCAGCCTCGAACTCCTGGGTTCAAGCAATCCCCCCACATCAGCCTTCTGAGTAGCTAGGATACAGGCACACACTACCATCCCCAGTTATTTATTTATTTATTTTTGGTAGGGGGAGGGTCTCACGATGTTGCCCAGGCTGGTCTCAAACTACTGGCTTTTAGCGAACCTCCCACCTTGGCCCTTCAAAATAAAAAGGATTACAGGCATGAGCCACCTCTCCCAGCTGGATTTAATTGCTTTAAAAAGAGGAGATAGGAAATACATTATGTGTTTTTATGTACATTTGTATGTGTATATATATGTGTATGTATAGATAGGTGTGCATGCTGTGTAAAATATGAACTCTGGCTGATATCAAGACTAGCTGAGATGACTTGATTCTCCACAGATAGCCCAGGTTTTCTGGCTCATATTATTTTCCCCACCTTATAAGTGTCTTTAAAACTCTGAACGGTGGCTGGGCACAGTGTTAGGATACCTGTAATCCCAACAGTTTGAGAGGCAGAGGCAGGTGGATCACTTGAGGCCAGGAGTTGGAGACCAGCCTGGCCAAAATGGTGAAACCCCATCTCTACAGAAAAATAGAAAAATTAGCCAGGTGTGGTGGTGTGCGCCTGTAGTCCCAGCTACTCAGGAGGCTGAGGTGGAAGGATCAATTGAGCCTGGGGGAGCGGAGGTTACAGTAAGCCAAGAACGCAGCACTGCACTCCAGCCTGGGCAACAGAGCGAAACTCCATCTCAAAACAAAACAAAACAAAAAAAACAGGAAAACTCTGAAGGTCTTTGAGTGTACTACAAATTAAGTGTGGATATTGGTGCCTTAAGTTTAGTTGATAGGGCTCGAGTCAGAGTCTTGTTAAAAACTCAACCTGTCTTTTACAGTACAACCTGGTCCTGCTCCGGGGCCCTGTGTCCAGGAACTGAAGCATTCTTGTTCTTGCATGAGCATCTCCACGTGGGTGAAGTTCACTCCCGCATGTTGTAAAAGTCCACTTTTATCACAGACCTGTGTTTGATGTGTTTATATGACTTTACAGTCACTAACCTTTCACTTACTTGAAGAAGATAAGGTCCAAACCTGAAAGTTTGCTCTGAAAATTTGAGGCAAACCTATTATCTCCTTCTGAAATACTATCACAGTCTGCACTAGGGCTTAGAACAACAGATTTAAATTGCTACCCAGCTATCACCAAATTAGTGCCCCCGAAGGTCAGCAGCTGCAAACACTTCCGTCTTAGGAATACCTTTCTAGGACTGATTAGTGATTCAGCTTTCTCTTTTTGTACTTGTTGCTTTAAACATTCACTAGTTCTCACTTCTGTTGTAACATGCACATGTTCTCATTTTAAACAAAGCCAAATGGTTTTTAAATCCATGGATGAAAAATCATTTTCAAATCTAGTATTCATGATAAATTTTGAATATGTAATAGATATGTACTTAAAACTTCACTCAAGGATTGCAAAATACTTATCTAAGCATAGGTGTGTGTGTGTATTTTGTAATTTTCAGGACATAGGTTGATAATGGAATAGTGCTTGTTAGCATATATCTCTATCAGGGTTTCTTCTGGCCTCTCTGGCTTCCTCCTTCACATTTCTCTTCATTTGTGTCTCTCTGATGTTGCTGCTGCCCATTCACAATAGAGTCCTGTTCCTTGGTAGGCCATGGCTGCTCAGATGCATCCCAGACATACATGCAACAGACTCGGGGGCATTTCCTTTTGAATGGTACCCCAGCCCCACTATATCCAAGACTGAATTCATAACTGTATTTATTACTTCGATGAATATTACATCTCTCCAGCTACTGAGCCAAAACCAGAATGTCATCCTAGACTCCTCCCACTCCCTTTACCCACTACTTTTGATTGCTCTCATTTTCCCAGATCTATACCTGTAATTTATCTAGATTTGACCTCGTTCTCTTTGTGGCAATGGCAATGGCCACAAAGAGAATGAGGTCAAATCTAGATAAATTATAGGTTCACTTGGTGGCAGTTTTCTCCTGAATTTCCTCATCTCTCCCCAACTGATTTTCCTATTTCCATTCTCACTGACTTCTCCCAAAACCCAATGCATTCTCTCACTGCTCTGATGGGGATACTTATAAAATGCCATCCAGACTATTGATTCCCTGTGTAAAATTCTTTTGTAGCCCTCAGTCACTTCAGCCCCAGCATGATCCATAAGGCCCCTCCTGGCTCGTAGCTCCTTACCTTTTACCTCATATTCCATGCTTTCCCCAGTACGTTACACTCTCTCTGGTCTCAGTGTCTACGCATAAGTTGTTTATGCTATACTCTCTCTGGTCTCAGTGTCTAGAAGCCACCGTCACTTCATTCATCTGTTTCATCTTTCCCAATATGATATAGTTTGGCTGTGTCCCCATCCAAAATCTCATCGTGAATTATAATCCACATAACCCCCACGTGTCAAGGGAGAAGCCAGGTGGGGGTAATTGAATCATGGGGGCGATTTTCCCCGTGCTGTTCTGATGATAGTGAGTTCTCATGAGATCTGATGGTTTTATAAGTGTTTGGTAGTTCCTTCTGCATTCATTCTCCTTCATAGCATCATGTGAAGAAGGTGCCTTGCTTCCCCTTTGTCTTCTGCCATGATCGTAAGTTCCCTGAGGCCTCCCCAGCCATGAGGAACTGTGAGTCAATTAAACTTCTTTCCTTAGCTGGGCACAGTGGCTCACGCCTGTAATCTCAGCACTTTGGGAGGCCAAGTCAGGCGGATCACCTGAGGTCGGGAGTTCGAGACCAGCCTGACCAACATGGAGAAACCCTGTCACTGCTAAAAATACAAAATTATCCGGGCTTGGTGGTGCTTGCCTGTAATCCCAGCTACTTGGGAGGCTGAGGCAGGAGAATCGCTTGAACCCGGCGGGTGGAGGTTGCGGTGAGCCAAGATTGCGCCATTGCACTCCAGCCTGGGCAACAAGAGTGAAACTCCATCTCAAACAAACAAACAAACAAAAAGCCTCTTTATAAATTACCCAGTCTCAGGCAGTTCTTTATAGCAGTGTGAGAACGGACTAATACACCATTAGAAATCAGAGCTGGTGCTTCCTTCTAGGAGCTCTCCTGTCTTCCTCTACTCTCAGCTCCTCTGGGGAGTTAGGTGTCCCTTTCATGCGCTCCTGCAATCTCTGTGCTTCCTCAACCTCATTGTGTGTCTCCCCTAGATAACTGAAGTTTTTGAGGGCAGGGCTTGTGTTCACTAAAGTCTATATACAGCTCTGGAGGACTAGTACAGTGGTTGACACATAACAGATGTTCAATGAAAGTTCATTTAAAGAAAGAGGGTGATGTTTTCCAAGGTCAGAGTTTCTCTTACACAGGTGCTCTAGTATATGTTTCTTTCACACATCTTTTGTATTCCATGCACCTACAGGAAATTAA
This sequence comes from Pongo abelii, assembly GCF_028885655.2. Classification (NCBI taxonomy): domain Eukaryota; kingdom Metazoa; phylum Chordata; class Mammalia; order Primates; family Hominidae; genus Pongo; species Pongo abelii. Next base: position 21,145,476 of record NC_071990.2, read on the forward strand.
AAAGCATGTGTGGACAGCAGTGTTTCCACAGTATTTCCATATTTCATATTTAAAATCGATCTTTCTATTCCCAATTATGTTACATTTAAGTGAAATTAAGGGGAATGATTTAATAGCAGTCTGTTCTTTCCTCTGTAGTTATATAAAGAGAGTAAAGCTCCTTATAATGGAGCGATGCCCCCTCCATTCCAGAGATTCTCAAACTTGATGGCACATTAGAATCAGCTGGGGTGCTTTAAGGTATACTGTGCTTGGGTCCTACACATATACACAATGTGTGTGTTGTGTTGCTTCCAAATGTTCTAGAGAATAAGTTATGCTCATTGGCTTTATTATCATTACCCATTCCCATCTCAGCTGAGCACTCAACCTTGATCCTTTTATGCATCTGCAGTCAGCTCGTTTTCCCACTTCTGGCTCTTCTGTAAACTTCACCACTTGCCTAAGTCCTCTTCCCTTTTCCTTTGCTTGTACTGCAGCTCCCGCCCCTCATGAATCAGTTTCTATTTGTATTGCTCAAATTGCAGACATGAACTTGCCATTTTGAATTTCTAGTTTTATCTATGTTATGCTTAATCTGATAACCTGACACTTCCCTAAGGATATTAAGTGGCTTATTAGATATTTTATTTAGGACTATGTTATGAATAACCCAACTCATGCTGGTTTAAACAAAGAGATCATTTATATTTATAATTTATTGGCTTCCTTAATTGAACTGTCAAGGTAGTTTTTGCATTAAGCAAAGTTTGATTCAGGACTCAAGTGGTATCACCAGCAGCCTTTTCTTGGCAGTCTTTGATATATTGACTGTTTTCAGGCTCACCTCCTTAGAGGTAACAGAGTGGCTGCCCCAGCTCCACACCACACTCTTCATATTTTCAAATATGAAGAAGAGAGATGGCATCTGTCCTGGAATAGCCAACCAAAGTTTCATCAAACCTGGTCGATATGGGTTATGTACATTTCTCAGAATTGGGCCAGGGTGTTAATGTGTTGATTGACTTAAGCCAATCAAGATTTTTACCCCAGGAGTTGAGGGTACAACTAACCCAAGCATTGACTGGGATGTGAAGGATGAAGCAGGGCGAATGCCCCTAGGAGAGAAGAATGAATACAGGAAGGGCAAATAGCAAATATTCACAATAATGCAAGTTATCATAATATTATCTGTCAAAAAGTGTTCCATCAACATTTGAGTAATATATATTCAATTCAAAATGTCATACATGTCGATATAGAAGAATTGTTTGATTGAACCATGTTGGACCATGTTGAATTTCTAGTTAAGTGAATGCCAGAAAAAGGTGTAATATGTTTTATTTTTATAAACAATGTAAGAAGGCCAGGCACAGTGGCTCACACCTGTAATCCCAGTACTTTGGGAGGCTGAGGTCAGCAGATCATTTGAGGTCAAGAGTTCAAGACGACCAGCCTGGCCAACATGTTGAAACCCTGTCTCTACTAAAAATACAAAAATTAGCTGGGTGTCCTGGTGGGCGCCTGTAATCCCAGCTACTTGAGAGGCTGAGACAGGAGAATCGCTTGAACCTGGAAGGCGGAGGTTGCAGTGAGCCTAGATTGCGCCACTGTACTACAGCCTGGGCGACAGAGTGAGACTCTATCTCAGGAATAAAAGGAAGGGAGGGAGGGAGGGAGGGAGGGAGGAAAGAGGAAAGAACTGTGTCATTGAATTTATGAGTTTAAGTTTTTTTGCAAATATTAAAACTTGCTTTACTAAATATTAGAATGGTACAGGAGAGTCTGAAGACTGACTTCAAATTGTTGCTTTGCCATTTAACTACCTGGATGACCCTGAATAAGTTATTTATTTTCTTTGATCACTGGTTTTGTTTTCTGCTAGATGCAGATGTAAGTAATACATCTCAAAGTTTGTGAGTATCCAGTGAGATAATGTGTGTTAAAGCATAAACAGATGGTCCCTAACTTACAATGGTCCGACTTGCAAGTTTTCTTTTGACTTTACGATTGTGGGAAAGCAATACATGTTCAGTGGAAACTGTACTTGGAGTTTTAATATGACCATTCTGTTTTTACTTTCAGTACACAATTCAATAAATTACATGAGATATTTAACACTTTACTATAGGCTTTGTGTTAGATGGTTTTGCCCAACTGGGCTAACAAAAGTGTTCTGAGCATGTTTAAGGTAGGCTAGGCTAGGCTACGATGTTCAGTAGGTTAGGTATATTAAATGCATTTTCAACTTAAAATATTTTCAGCTTACAAATGGGTTTGTCAGGATGTAACCACATCATATGTTGAGAGTCATCTGTAATGAAAAGTCAGAGTTAATTGTTACATTCAATTTTACTACCTCATTGGGTTGACTTTACCTGGCCAAAGAAAATATCATCATAATTAAAATGTAATTCTATTTTGCTAGCACACTGCCTTTATTACTTAAAATGTCTTTTGTTTTCATGTTTTATTTTGGTTGAAGAAGCCTCAGAGTGGCCTATATTAGAAATATATAACAAGATATTTTAGGATAAAATAAGAAGAGATGTGCTGTTCACTCACAAAATCTGAGTCACTGCCACAATTAAGAATAAAAGCTTGGGTTTCTGGGAAGCAAAGGCAAAAAGACAAACACAGCTAAACGCACAGCTCTCATTTTGTAATTGCAGAAAGTATATCATTCAAGAGGAATGACAACCTTGCTTAGAGCAAATCTCTAAATAGAATATATTCCATCACTCTTTCTGTTAAGGGGTGTTGAACAGCATAATGGACCATTGTACCATAAAACTTACAAGACCCAGTAAGATTTGAAACTATTTTGGACACTTTTCAATGGAGGTGCAGTCTATCCTGAGTTTGAATCTGCCATTCACTCACTGTGCAACACTGGTAATTTATTTAGCTTCTCTGAGACTCAGCTTTTTTGTCTCTAAAATGGGAATTAAAAAAATAGTACCTCCCCAATAGGGTTATTATAAGGATTAAACAAGAGAATGTATGTTGAAGAGATTGGTACAGTGCTCTGAATGTAGTTAAGTACTTAATAAATGTTAGTTGTTAAATAATAATTATAAATTCTATCCATAAGTATTTATTACTGTAACTAGATATCTGGAAAAAAATATTAGCAGGGTCCTTCAACTAGATAAAAAAGAAACCTAACCAGCTGGAAATCTAAAGGAGAAAAATGAAAATATTGTTCTGGTTCTCTCTCTGAGCCAATTAAAATTTTCTGTTGTTTTTAAAACAAGTCCATTTTGGACTAGAACTGAAAGTCTCCAACCTACTGTGAGTAGAAAAAAAGCCTATGGTAAGAAGACTCAAAAAGCTAACTGACGTATGTGAACCCAGCGTAGACCTCATAATTTACAATTTCCCAACAGTTCCTGCACCTTAGAATTTTGCTTCGATGTGTGTAGCATCAGCAGCATGTTGTAGGCAAGTTGATGTGTTCCAGCTGTCCACTTATATAAACACTATTGTCTTACAGGAGACTATACATTCTGACTCCAGTTTACCAAAAAAAAAAAGGAAAAAATGGAGTAATTGTACTAACTCTAGATATAATACAAAATAAAAATACCTAGACTATTTCACACATACTAATGCATTGATGGTAGATAGCTTTTTAAGTTTGTCCCTTAAATAATCGAAGTAACAGAATATTTGGAATTATTAAACGTTAGCACTGAAAGGAGTCAGTAATTTATAAGGGTCAGCTTAATACAGTCCCTTTTTTTCTACTTTTTTTTTTAAATTTAGGTATGGAAACAAAGACCCACATGCAGTTGGCTAGTTAATAATAAAATGAAACCTTGAAATTATATTTGGTGACTCCTAGTCTGATATGTCTTTCACCTCACCACAGGGTGTTTGTTTTTTGTTGTTGTTGGTTTTGGGGGGTTTTTTGTCATTATTTATTTTTGTTTCTAGCTATTGCTGATTTTTAATATTTGCATTTCACAGGACAAGAACACCCTTTTTTTCCAAGTATTCTGTGATTCAAAACTCTAGTACACTCTGCCTTTTAGCAAATTGGACCTAACTTTTTTTTTCTTTGAGATATAGTTTCACTCTTGTTCCCCAGGCTGGAGTGCAATGGTGCAATCTCAGCTCACTGCAACCTCTGCCTCCTGGATTCGAGCGATTCTTCTGCCTCAGCCTCCCGAGTAGCTGGGATTATAGGCACCCACCACCACGCCCAGCTCATTTTTGTATTTTTAGTAGAGACGGGGTTTCACCATGTTGGCCAGGCTGGTCTCAAACTCCTGACCTCAGGTGATCCACTTGCCTTGGCCTCCCAAAGTGCTGGGATTACAGGCATGAGCCACCGAGCCTGGCCTGGACCTAACATTTTTATAAACCCCTGATTTGCTCAATTAAATGTGAATTGCCAGGTTGGTTGGCTTTGATTGGAGACCCCCAGACAGATGGCAGGGGAAGTTATAGTGGTACAGTATCACACAACTCCTCATCTAGAGTTCTGTAGACCTACTTGAGTTTGTATAAAAGACAGCTTCTTTGGCTTGACCTTTTTACTTGTCTACTGGTGGAAAGCCACAGTAGACAAGGTCTCAGAGAACTGCCACCACCCTGGTCCCAAGGCAGACCTCTCCACAGCCATCACCCGAAGAATACAGTGGCTAGGGTTGGGGCAGCAAGGTGGTGAGTAGAAGGTATGGCAGAAATTGCCAATGCCAGGACTAAAAGGACCTTCCAGCTAGTGGTGAATTTGGAATTCCTCTTTCATCAGCAATACTGTAAGTCCTCTTATCCCCTGGTTTTCCTTCTGCACCAGCTCCCAGGATGGGCTTAAAAGGAGAGTGTTCCCAAAAGCTACTTCCAGGGCAGGGCTTATGATATACCAAAGTTCAAAAAACAGTTACAAAACAGTAAATTCAGTGTAAATGGCAATATTATGTATATATCTGTGCTTCTGAATTGTCTACCTTTTATATAGTATGATTTGCATAATAAGGCATAAAAGGAGTAAGTGCTACTTTTTTTCAAAAAGGCTGTGACTGGGCCAGAGAAAATTTGGATGACTGCATTGGTCAAAATCTGGTTGGCTCTGATAGATTTAGTTGTAGATATAGATATATATTTTTTAACCATGTCTTCTGGTTTAAATATAGACACTGAATTTCAGAAATCCCAGTTTATGATAGGTACTGCCTTTCAGGGTGTTTGTCTCCATTACATCTAGTTCTAAAAAGATATGTAGTTCTGTATCAGTTTAATTTCAGTTTTCTTGTTAGGCCATTTTGGCGATCATTCCCTACATATTGTGATGACAACTGCTTTTATATCACGTGTCTTCATTACTTTGGTGTGGTCGGTATTGTTATGTATATAACAGAAAAGTCACCACAGAGAAGTCAAAAGCAATTTGATGCGAACTACCCGTTATCCAAGTTTTGGTAGCAGTGAAACAGATACGTTTCATGAGAGAGGATGACTGAGAAGACAGCTGTCATTTAACATTCCTAACACTAGAAAAAAACCATAAAGCTAGATGGCTACTCTAAAATGTTATTGATCAGTTCAGAGCATTCAGTTAATTATGTTAAGTTTTCATTGATTTGAAGTAGTTTCAGGGGAGACCTCTGCATTAGTGAAATGTTTTTATTTTAAAAATATTTTTTAAAGGAATATAGTTTACTTCTTTCAAATAATCCCACAAATTTAGTATTCCAAAGAGACCACTTTGTGATTCTTTAAATTGATAAATAAGAAATATTTTCTAAGGCATCAATAAGACTTTAAAATGAAAACATCATTGTTTAACCATAGGAAAAAAATTTAGCCTATCTGGTAATTAAAGCAATACAAATTTAAATTCCAATCAAGTGTTATTTTCACCTATAAAATTACTAAAAATTTTTGAATTGAGAATACAGAGAGTTGGATAAGCATATAAATTTTAGAAAGAGGCTAATAGTTCATATCATTTAGCTCAGCAAATCAGCTTCTGGAAATCTATTTTGAGGAAATAATCTTAAAGACAGAAAGATCTCTTTGCAAAAAATGTTCACTGCATTATTATCAATAATAGAAGAAAAAGCTTAAATAGCCATCATTAAGGAAATTAATTATATAAGTAAATCATGGTATACATGCTCAGTAGATTAATACCCAGCTGATAAACATGATTTACGCAGAATTTATAACAGTGTGGAAAACACTCATTATTAGGAGGAAAAAAATAGTAACAATTTTATATAAGTTAGGAAGTCAGCCCTATTTTGGAACTACGTATTAATGAAGATAGAAGGAGATGCTGAAATTTTAAAAATCTCTTAAGCTCAGCCATTATACATTAAGATCTTATTTATGTTAATATGTAGTCATTCCTTTTTTTATTATTACTTGTACAAAAGTAAAAGTAAGCCGTTCTCTTTCCAAATTATCTCACATGCCAAGTTATGAGGGTCATAATAACATTTTTATCTTAAAGCAGAAATATCTTTAGATAACACATTTAAGTTTTCCAAATAATTTCACTTAATTATCCTTTTTTTATTTGTGTTTTTCAAAGTATTATTTATGTATCTCATGATTTTGCTGTATTACTCTTCTGGAAGAAATTGTATTTCCTGGTAATTTCTCCTTGCTTGCACATCTGTCTACCCCCCAAAACTCCACAAAACTAGAATTCTGAGACGGTATTTAGTGGCTGTTAGGAAGTCGAACCTATATATTTGTTTTAATTTTGTTTTTTCAGAGGTTCTACAGAGCATGGGGATTGTTTAACATTTTCTAGGCACACATGATCCATTTACAAAGACAAAGCACCTTGTGTTTCTATAGTTATTTTTATGTAAAGCTATTAAAGGAACAGGAAACATCTTTCAGCAGCCTTTCTCCCTACAACTGCCCCAAAAATAGTCATTAGTATTAAACATAACAGAGACTAAAATTGTTTCCCATAGATCCTTGGAGAAAGGCTGCAAAGTAACACTAAAGCATTTGGGGTTATTTATAATAAAGCCTGTGCAAAAGAAACAAGATGCCAATTCACGTGTCAGGCAGACAGTGGCAGCTGCTTTGTTACTATGTGGCACTGTCCCATCCTAAATCAAATGGGAAATGGGTACTGTTTGACAGATACTGTCATCAGTACAAACATTATTAAAATAATTAAAAATCTTCTTCTTTTTTTTAATCTTAGGGACAGGCTGTTGGTTTGTTCGGGCTTTCCCAGCCCTGGTGCTCAGGACTCCATGCATATTCCTACACCAGATTTTTTATCTAGCCAAGCCTGAGCTACGATTTTTTTATCCCAGTGGGACAGTGTAGCTATGTTCTTGGCGTTTTCTGCCTATTACCAGTTAGGGTCTGTGAACAGAATCTCCATTTGTGAGAACCTCATTGTGGATAGCACGCAGTGGTCTTTTCATTTTGATTGATGGTTCTGGTTCTGCACCATCTGGCTTCTGATAGGCTGCATTAATCATATCCTGAACTAAGAAAGTGTAGACATGTCTGCTTAATATGTACCCATACATAATGTAGCATTAGTTATTCATTCAGCTTGCAAAACAGTCATAATGTATGCAAGGTCTTTATATAGTAAAACATAAATATTAATATGCGACCCATTAATGCTGTTTTTACTTGTACTAACCTCCCACTAGTACATTTGTTTATGAAGATTGAAGAATTAAGAGAAAGAAGGCCATGTGCACATTTACAGATGTCTCCTATAAATTTAGAGTGATGTATGTCTGAAATACTTATTTGCTCATATTTACTTTATATATATGTATCTTTAAGTGCCTCTTGAAATACAGGTTAAATGCAAGCTGCAATACAGATTAATTTTTTCTCATGTGAACTGCTTGCATCAAATGTAGGTCATCCATTTGCCGGGGTCATGGGGGCGTATGTGGCCGTGCTCTTTTGTGCTGCCTCTGGCTGGGCCCACTCTGTCCCCTGCTGTGTGATAATGTCGAGAAAAAAAAGAGGGGCCAGCAGAGGCCAGATAGGAATTCAGAAGTCAAACAAAGTTTGCTCCAGATTTAGGACTGTCATACTTTTCAGTAGCTCAAATTCAGTTTTAGAAATTTGCTAGGACCTTTTCCATTTAAAAGAGATTTAGTGTGCATTAATCATAATCCTTTCAGTACCTAGAGAAGGGAGGGGAAGGGGATTTAAATTCTCCTGGGAAGTTACCTTGTACAAAATTGCTAGAGCATATTTCTTGAGATAGCAAATTAAAACCATAACTTCATAAAACACATTTTATGTTTTATTAATTATGTTTTGTCATAACAACACTGTATTCCTATGTGGTTACATCCTCTTGTATGAGCCCCAAATTCAAAGCATGTGTTTTAATGAATTATACTATTGCAGAATAAGTGAAGATTAATGCTTGCGTGCTGCAGAATACAAAACACAATCCATGCTGTAACAGTAATCAATCATCGAATAATGCATGGGAAACAAGGCAAATGATCATAGTTTTTGTTGAGAAATAAGTAAACTACAGCTTCTGCTTGAAAAGTGATTGCAGTGAGGTTTAATTAGTCACAGAAGCTCTATGAGCAATATCAACAGAAATTATATAAAATGTAATGCAGGGATTCAAACTGACATCTTAAGAGTTTCAAATATTAAGATAACACCATGTAGAAAGCTGGAAAAAAATAATTTCAGAAGTAAAATTAGTACTTTAATGTCCAGCTCTCCCCTCTCTTATTTTAAAACTACTTTTAACTGTTTCTTCCAATAGTTTAGATCCCATTATTGTTTAATTTCTTCTATTAAGTGATTTTTAAAAATATGGCCACCACTAAGAACACTGCATTGACAAACCAGACTATAGAGTAGGAAATCTTATGTAAATAGTCCATGACCATGAGCTACTGATGTAGTTCTAGGAATCTGTGAAGAGTGCTAATTTGGCTTGGAGAAGGCAGAGTTTGTGTCTTGACTTTGCCTCCAAACTAGCTGAATGATCTTAAAAACAGGTTCATACTGACTGGCCTATTTCCAGATTAACCCTCATTTTAAGATATAATAGTCTGAGTGAGCTTTTTGTCTTAAAAAAAAAAGTTTAATAACCTCAAGCCTGGTTTCTTATCTTGAAATTGAAGATCATCCCTGCCCTTAGTTTTAGTTGTTTGTGAGGGTCACATGAGACAATGCATGTGTGTTAAAAACTTTTAAGTACTATAAAAATATATGTACTGTCATTTTTATTGATTAAACTTTCCTGGATTTCATCTGCTACATTCATGAGAGTATGCACGATGATAGGTTCTCCTCCCATGTCACAGGAAATTTTAAGAACCAATAAAATGATGAATACATGTGTTTCCTGGTGCCTGAATTTCTCTTCTGTAAGTTCCCTCTAGAGTTTACGGGAGAGGTTAAAAACTACTTTTCCCCTGTAAAGGACCATATGCTAGTTGACTACATAATTACAACATAATTTAATTTTCTTCTTCCAGCAACATAGAAACTATTGGACTGTGCTTCTTTAAAATTAAGGACATTCATCTGGAAGCTGGGACAGGACTGAAAGGGAAGGTATTTTAAACCAAACCATTTCATTCGCTCAGGAAGGCAGTGCCAGAAAGACAGCTTTCAAGAGGCCAGTGCTCCGCTTCTCCATTGGAGAACGGGTGCCATCCAGGGGGGAGGCATGAACAGATGGATAAGTTAGAGAACCTGACAGCTTTCCTCTCCCTCCACGAGTCGTCGGTAGACTTTGATTAGAAATGTAATAACTCCCAGAATGCCAAATAAACCTCCTTCAAGTATATAAATACCAAAACACGAGTGATTTTCTTATTTGTAACATTTTAATGAATCTTAATGTTTTTGCATTATCATGAATATATCAGTGTTTACATTGGTCTTGCCTCTTTTTCATGTTACCAGCTTGTCTGAAGGACAACCAGACATATGTATGGTTCTCCAACTTAGGGAAATCACTGTAGGCCATGTTTTGTGTTTACTTAGACTTTAAGTGAAGTTAGGTGTCCTCTGTATGCTTATACCTAGTGTCATAGCACAGATTTATACGTGTGTAAACAATGTGTTTGTAATAGGACTCAATAGTCTTTATATACAGTTTTTTAAAACTCTCATTCATTTATTGTCACTATGCGCAAGACGTTGAAAATACAAACAGTAAGATTCTGTGTGGTCCCATGTCTTGACACACTCTCAGGCTGTTGGGGAGGATGGAGATGAACAGCTAATTTTAATTCTAAGATTCATATGTAATGCCATTACTACCACTATTAGTAATTACTGTATTATTGGTAGTAGTGTTAATAGCAAAGCATAAATGTGTTTTAAAGAAACCTTGTTATAAAAGTTTAACTGAAGGTTAAACTTTGAAACTTTGAAACTTTGAAAATTTGAAACTTTGAAAGCACAAAGTATTCAGTGCTAGCTTCATGCCTGAAAATGGTTTTGGGGACCATGACTCATTAATTATTTCATTCAAATAAATCTATTGCTCTTTCTCCTAAGAACTAAAAATGTGTACTTTTTTTTTATAAGATAGATATTTAGGCGTTTCTCTAAACTGTTGTGGTTCTTCTGTCAACTTCCCAAGAACATGATGGTCCCAAGGTACCTTTTTGAGTTTCATATTTGCCTTAAATTGTAACCAAGAAAACCAAGAATACCCATCCAAATAACTTGTCCAGTGCTTTTTCCTTCATAGCACTGAACTCTTATGTGTTATTTCTTTGGACGCCTTCTCAAATTATAAAGGTAACACGGAGGAATTACTTCCTAGCTGTCTCTCCTATACTGCAATAAATTATTGTCCTCTGCTCTTCCCAAAGGCCTCCCAGGTTATTGACAGCCCTGACCAATGTCTACCATTGCCATCCCCTCGCCCCCACCCCTTACTAAAGTGTCCCACCCCACACCCTTGAATACAGATTAGAATCAAAGAAGGAACTATTGGGAGGAGAAGGGGGTTGGGACGGTCATGCATTATGCAGTTTGTCAGCGTTAATGTGAACAAAAGGTCACCAAGACTCATCAGATTTACAACGGAGAAAGAACATCATTCTCTGCTTTTAGAAATTCCTTATTTTATAATTTACCTAGTATGCTGCAATTATTTAATTTTGAGTTAAAGGTATTGTTCTTGGTGAAAAAACTATTTATTTGTAATCATAGTTGATTAACCTGTATATTACTAGTTATGAGTTATTTCAGTTATTTACAGTTTGTACTTGACCATCACCGCCAAATGCAGATTTATCATAAAAAGGAAGGAACTATGCTCCTTAATTTATTTTGTTTTTCACAGCCTGTAATGGTTTTTAAAAGGAGATAAGGAATGGAAAAGCCCTGAAACAATGGGCTAAAGCCATCCTCTGAATATGTGAGATATTTTATCTTTTCAGAGAATCTTTATAATTTGGGGACGTTTTAAGAAGTAAAACACGTATAGAATGGGAATTTTTTTCTTTTTTAAAACAATCATTTCATTAGGTTTCTTTATTAAAGAGCCTATTAACAGGGCAAAATGACAGCATGATAGCTGTTTAAGCTCATTGTTTTCAGATGGCAGAAACACAGAATAATAAAAGGAAAAGCCTCCAATATAGTTAATATAACCAAATGTTAGAGGAGGTAGGAAGATGCTTGTCAGAATCGAATAACTTATAAGCCATGGTGTCCATATTTTTCCCAGGAGTGGAAAGCCTTAATATCACAGCTATTCAATTTTTCATTCCACAAACATCCATTGTTTATAAACATTTCCAGAACCACGCTCTGTGTAGCATACGCATATGCCTTGTGCTCAAAGACAGTTTCCCTGTTCCTTTTAGTCTCCTTTCAGTTGTATTCTTGCTGTTTTATTCATTTTCCCCCTTTTCCCTTTCACATTAACAAAGTAATTCACTTTCATATGTATTCCTAGAATTGTATTTTTGTTTCAAATGATGATTACATCCCTCAACCCCAAAATGTCTGGGTAAATAGTTTATGGCCATCTGTATTGTGTCGTGCAAAAGAAGATGGTTCTTCCAAATAAATTCAATGACTCAGCCATAATAACCAACATTGTGTGTGTGTGTGTTGGGAACTATCGTTTTATCATTTCAACCACAGACAACCATAACCCAGAGCTTTTTAAATGCCCATCCTTTCACAAACATAATTTTATTTCTAACATTTTTGTAATCCAAATGTGCTAAAACATCTAGGCAGCATGCTGTATATCAGAAAGAGTAAGTGCTTTGCAGCCAAGTGAACCTGGCTTGGAAAATGCTTTCTCTCATTGACTAGCTGTGAAACTTTGGGCACGTTTCCTAATCTATCTGACCCTCACATTTGTCATCTGTGAAACAGGGAAAATAGTATCTATTCTGTGAGAAATAAAACTCTGAAAACAACTGATTCATAGTCAGTACTCATAACATCTCTTGCCTATTTCCTTTCCCTTTCTTCTAAATAATTTCTTGGATAATATGTTCAGTAGTCTAGATACTTGGAAATGCTAAATTATTAAATATTTTCATGTTTCATTTCTCACACCTTTCAATGGCAATTGAAAAAAAATACATTACCATAAGACTTAAGCACCTGGACATAAGCATGGATTAGCTCAGTCAAGCCCATTTGTATACATGAGGTCAAAGTCAGGTCCCACCCCAGAGAACATTGTAAAGTCAAGTTTGTCTCCTCCGGCAGTGAGCTTTTCCTTTCTCCCTGCGTGTGCCCTTCTTGCTGCTTATGGACTCGGCGACCTCGCACTGTCTCCAGTCATCCACAGTCAAGCCTGCTTTCAAGAGAGAATGTGAGAGGCACGTCCATTACAAGATATACATTATTGAAAAGGGTCAATAGGAGAGTCTCCCTGGCTATTTTCATTTTAGCAGAAGAGATGGGATTTAAGCCAAAGTATTAGCTACTAATTGTTGATTCTTATGTGTTAGTGAACCTTTCTGTTTTCCAACAGACTTTCTGGAACATGTCAATTATGGTGTCCCTGAATATTATTTTTAATTGGCTCTTTCACCTTTAAGTGGCTACTTTTGATGACTTCTGACCCACAAAGAGATCCACAAATCACTGGAAACTGTTCCCTTCTGGCAGAAACCCATTTCACTTGTGACCAAGTCGTCCAGTGAAATGCACAATGTCATCAAGGAAGGGAATTGGGAACAGAACAGAGGATGTTACTTAACAGCAGAACTACTAGCTACAGTTATTCCTGGTCATCAACATGTCCCAAGAAAGACTTAAAGAGCAAGAAAACGTAGAGAAAAATAACTTCTACCTTTAGTGCAAAATCAGTTTTACTGTGCCTTTCCTTTCTTTCCTTTTTTTTTTCCCCTTGAAACAGGGTCTCTCTCTGTCGCTCAGGCTGGAGTGCAGTAGTGGTGAACGTGGCTCAGTGCAGCCTCAACCTCCCAGGGTCAAACGATCCTCCCACCTCAACCTCCCGAGAAGCTGGGACTACAGGCACGCACCACCATGTAACTAATTTTTAATTTTTTGTAGAGATGGGATCTCACTGTGTTGCCCAGGCTGGTCTCAAACTCCTGGACTCAAGCAATCCTCCGACCTCGGCCCCCCAAAGTGCTGGGATTACAAATGTAAGCCACTGCTCCCAGCCTACTGTGCCTTTCTTTAAAGTCTTTACTTTTAGAAAATATCTGAAAGCAAATGAAAATCTCATTAATAATGAAGATAATGTATTACAAGCAAAAATATCTTTTTTTCCCCTCAGGTAAATTACAAGGGTATTTTCTTCACAATCCCTAATAAGGGAAAGACTGCAAAAATGCACAGATAATTGTTGATAATCTCAGCTAATTGTTGATCATCTCAGCTTTCTGCTGACTTTTTGCTTCTTTCTTTGTTGTACTGTTCTGATAGAGGATTTGGGTAGATACGGAAGATCAAGGAGAAGGAATATAGAGGAATTCACTTAATTGCTAAATGTTCCCATGAAACATATGAATGATACACTGTCAAACACTGGGTTATATACTGCCTTGTGTGTTCACTTAATTATATCTTAGCAACTAGACTGTACATTTCTCAAGGGTAAGGACTATGTCTTATGTCTTTGAACACCCTTAAAGGAACCTAGGCTAGTAGTTGACATTGAGTAGTTTCTAAGTAAACTCTTGCCGACTGGAATTGTATTTATGGCAAAGCTACTTGCAAATTACTTGCATTGAGACCAAATGTAAACACTAGAGGAGCCAGACATGGTTTTCTTTGGACACACCTTGGATGTGCCTGATGTCCTCCCCACCTGCCTTGGGCATCCCTTTATGATAAAACTTTAATTCAGTCAAACTGGTATCACTGCATGTTTTTAAGAGACTTGTCCACTTTCTGACCAAATTATCCATCTACCCAAGGTTCTCAGTCAGGGTTGGTGTCACTCTATCAAGGGGCTGTATGGAAATAGGGAGGGGTTGGTTGTTGCTAGTGGTGCTACTGGCATTATGCTCCCAGGGGCCGGAGATGCTAAACATGCTAAATGTTGCACAGCACAGTCTGTCACAGCAAAGCATTGTTGTGCTCACAGTACCACTAGCGCTCAGCATTAAAAAACACTGGATTCCTTAAAAACTTGTCCTGCTTGCTATGTGTATTAGTCCGTTTTCACACTGCTGATAAAGACATACCCGAGACTGGGAAGAAAAAGAGGTTTAATTGGACTTACAGTTCCACATGGCTCGGGAGGCCTCCAAATCATGGCGGGAGGCAAAAGGCACTTCTTACATGGCGGCACCAGGAGAAAATGAGGAGAGAAGCAAAAGCGGAAACCCCTGATAAACCCATCAGATCTCATGAGACTTATTCACTATCACGAGAATAGCACGGGAAAGACCAGCACGGGACCCATCTCCTCCCCCTGGGTCCCTCCCACAACACGTGGGAATTCTGGGAATTACAATTCAAGTTGAGATTTGAATGGGGACACAGCCAAACCATATCACCACACAAGCCTTATATTTCACCACTCCCCCCTTTCACGCTATATTTAATCCTTACTGAGCTACTTCGTTCTGGATCATGCCAAGCTCTGTCTACTTCTACATCTTTGCAGATTTTATTTCTTAGGCTCCTGACCTACTTTCTCTTCTAGCAAATGTTTTTTAATCTTTCAGGACTCACTCAGCCCAGGCACCTCCACGAAGCCTTTGCTTCTTACAAACCCAGCCTGGAATATGTGGCATCTTTACGTGCCTTCAAAGCACTCTGTGCTTCCCTCTGCCAGGACATTTGTCCCAGTGAATTATGGTTATTTACTTTCATGTCCTCCCACTAGACTAAAACCTATTTAAGAATAAGGTGTATGTCCCGCGATTCACTCAGTGCCTGACACATAGTGGGTACTTAATAATTTTTGAATGACTCAATCAGTGACATTGTCAGGCAGGAATTAGTTCATTTGGCAGATATTCACTGTGTATTCCTCATAACTTTATGCCAAGGAAGAGTCTTGGCATGAAGCAACACTGGCATTATGGATGGGGAAGAAACCTTAGGAGTGAGGCAGGAAGAAGGAGTAGAGAAATTATCCACATAAGTGGGTTAGCTCAGGCTTTATTCGCTCAGTAACCCTTAAGACTGTGAGTGGGATATGGTAGTAGGAGGGGCCCAGCCAACACTGTTCAAAGTTTGGAGCTTGGACCCAGCCAGTCCACAAACATATTGACCCAAAATGAGGTAACTACAGAAGTTGGAGTAAGCATTTAGGAATTTGACAGAATAATTTTGTGTCCTTAAATCTTATACTGAAAACACTGGTGCTTGTCTTTAATGCCATTTTTTCTAGTCATTAATCTTTATCATATCTTATAAATCAATTGGTTCCTGGTGGATCTGAAATCTTTTTTTCCAAAAAGAAGGAAGGAAAAACATTTAAATAGCTAGTCCTCAGTAGTGTGCACCAGACTGGTCTAGGTGTTCCCGGCAATGACTCTGTTTTGTACCAGACTCCAAGTTAGATGCCAAAGAATCAGAAATTTGCTGCCAGTTCCTTCCTTCCTTTTCTCCCCTCTTGACAAGAGAATGGCTTACTTGAGACAGAGGCAAGCAGGTAGGACAGGGTCCTCTCTGAGTACCTAGCATTCTAGGTAAGGCAATAGTACTTAGCCAGAGCTGCCTTATGAAGAAAAAAAAAAAAATCTGCTCATCTGGATCAAACCAGTCTGGCAGGAGACTGCGACACCATAGGATCTGGGGTGCCCAGTTTTTACCCAAACAGTAGAGTTTATGGTAACATAACTAAGTCTAGCACCTACCTCCTGGTGGACTGGTGGCCACCAATGAACCCTCCATTCTGACGATGATGAGCTCAAGAACTAAATGAGACTGGCTGGATTCATAGGCTACGGACCCTCATTGGCAGCAACTCAGCAGGTTATGGGAGGCAGTGGCCAACGTGCCTAGGATAAGAGGAGCATAGTGCCAGGTATTATGAAGATTCACACATGAGCAGTGTTGTTGACAATTTGAACCAAAAGCATGGACCAAAGTACGAATAGAATGCTTTAGGAGAAAAAGAGAAGTACAAAATGTAATACCGCAGCCTTAAAGAGTAAATATGAACTAGTTTGTGTGCAAATTCAAGCAAGGCAACATTACTTTTACAACATTATCGGAAGAAGTTGAAGATGGTAATGGTAGTGGTACATTTATTGACTGTTAAGTAAGAAGCAGTATGACCCTCATAAAGATTGTTTATGTGTAGCAGGGTTGAAGTGCCATGTGATAAAACTCATAAGCTTTACTTACAAGAGTTCTAACTAGTGTAGAAAAAAATCCTGCCAGACAGCGTGTCTGCTTTGTTTGGAATAGAAGCATAAATATCTAATTTGCCTTGTTACAGAGAAAAATGCATGATCTATGTAGGATGTAGCCAAATAATGATTCTATCAGGCTCAAAATGTAGGGAACGTGGTTAATTTGCTTCTTTGCCCTAATCCTTATTCTCAGATGGTGAAACAAAAATCTGTAAATTTGTGCTTCATTTAGTCATATTTCACCTCTTAGAAACTAAAACACAATTTTGCCAGAAGATCAAAAATAAAAGCAGCCAATAGCATAAGTCAGTATACCCTAAATTAGGAAAGTTAGAAACACACACAGTAACAAATCTCTCAAAGTTTGTTTTTCTCTCAACATTTCTCTAGTCTGTAGGTTTTTTTTCTTTTCCATGTAAGTGTTGTGTCATGAAAGCAAGTGTGTCTCAGGAGTGTAAGGTAGGACCCTATAAACCTTTAATATTAGCATTTCATCACAAAAGTTCCTTTGTTAATTTTTCTGTTGAAGAAAAATGAGGGTGACTAGCAGCCTTAGACAAAAGCTTAGTTTTTGTTTTCAAACAAAATTGATTTGATGTGGTTTAGGTTAGAAATTGATATTTTATGTTTTTAATTTGTCAGGCTTTTATTTTTTAGGTGGTGCCTTGCCTGTGTTAGATGTTTCAGTTTCCTAGTGTATTTGTAACACCCAAAAGCAAATGAATTTTTGTGAAACCATAAAAATGATCAACTATACCCACTTATATAGAATGTTCATGTGCAGCATAATTGTTTAATGCTGTTTTCTTTCCACATTAAGTCAACCTGAAAGATTATTGATTGTCGCAAACACTGTTTCTTAATGCCAGAATTCTCCAGACCTGTGTCTCAAGGGACCCCAGTCAGGAGGATAATTGTTGCTGCTCTCTGTTGAATGCCTGGTGACAGCCTGTCTGGATCGACTCAGGTTATAGAATGGTGCATTTCACGATGCTGAGTAGCCTGCCATTCTGGTGTAAAGTGGGAGTAGCCCCTCATTTATGGCTAAGGGAAGAGAGAGTTGGATGGTAAAAAAAACAGCACAATTTTAGTAGGTATGTTATATTCAGAAAAGACTGAGATACCATTCCATGTGAAGTTTTAAATGTTGCCTTATTTATAAATATGTGCCCAAATCATCATGTTAGTTACTTTCATTTGTGTAGTACTTTCTACAAAGCACTTTACCTATGAATCATCTCACCACCTAGCCAAATAACTCTCAAACAAGTTATTTGACTTCTTTGATCCTCAGTTTTCTGATCTGTGAAAGGGGCATAAAATTACACTGCATCCTATTAGCCAGCCTCACAGAGTTGTGAAGGTCAAATGCAATAGAGCTTAGACATGCAAATGTGATTTTCCCTGCAGCAGAGTAAAGTCACATAAATGAACAACTGTTTTTAAAGCAACTATTGAAAGCTAAATACTGTGCCGTGGTCAGCGGAGTGCAGTTTCATATACTGGGAATGGATTCTGGCATTCCTGTGACATTTTATACTGAATCACCTGTTTGTTCTTAAAAACTGAAGATAGGCCAGGCATGGTGGCTCACGCATGTAATCCTAGCACTTTGGAGGCCAAAGTGGGCAGATTGCTTGAGACCAGGAGTTAGAGATCAGCCTGGGAAACATGGTGAAACCTCATCTCTACAAAAAATACCAAAAAAAAAAAAAAAAAAAAAGAATTAGCTGGGTGTGGTGGCATGTACCTATAGTTCAGCTACCTGGGAGGCTCAGGTAGGAGGATCACCTGAGCCCAGGAGATGGAGGCTGCAGTGAGCCATGATCATTATGCCATTGCACTCCAGCCTGGGTGACACAGTGAGACTGACTTTGTCTCCAAAAAGAAAACACAAACAAACAAACAAAAAAGATGAGACCAGGTAAATTGAGTGTGGGGTGAGGAGGGAGATAAGGGATGTGCCCTAGCTTTACATATTTTCTAAGATTTTCTGTTTGAAGTATTCTTATTTGCTTTAAATCTGAGATTTACAAAAAGTGATTTCAACCTCATGACGTGTCCAAAATAAGTTCTGCTTTGCTAGGCTTGAGCCCTAGGTGGTCATGTCCCCTTAGGCTGCCCAGAGCCTTCAGGATTGTAATGTCTTACACATGTTTCTAGGAGGGCTGCAGAGCTGGGTGGCATGGAGCTCATTTGCATGCACTTGATTCACAGCCTTTATTTTCAGGCAGTCACGTTTTCCTTCTCAGAACAATGTCCTAACTGTTGAAAGTGTGCAGATTTTCGTGTTTGTTCTCAATGATGGAGAGCAGAAAGTCTATAAAAATGTTAAATTATGGTAATAAAGTAAATGTCTTCATTTGCTGAGCTGATCTTTTCACATTTAGAATAAATATCTCCTTTGTAGTAACTCCTTAGAAAAATTCCAAAAGCTTTGTAACAGTATTATGAGAAAAGATTTTTTTCCCCTCCTCCTGTGAAACTGGTTAGCAACATCCCAGAAAACTAGAATTCTCTAGTAACCCCTAGGTCAAGTGCCCATCTTCACACACATCTCTTTTATTCCACCTCACTTATGAAGGAGCAGCTTATTCCTAATTCCTAGCTGCTTTTTAGGGGACAAAGTTAATCTCAACAAAGAATGGTAAATCAGATTTGCAATCTGTGATGTTAGGGAATAGAGTGATATCAAGTAATTAGAAAGAATCATGCAGATCACTTTAACGACTTCACAGCCCAAAGAAGCAAAGTCTCTGTCTAAACTTACATGGCTGCCAACCTGGATAACATAGCAGGATCCCATCTCTACAAAATATCAAAAATTCACTGGGCCTGGTGGCATACACTTGTAGTCCCAGCTACTCAGGAGGCAGACATGGCAGTATCACTTGAACCCAAGAGTTCAAGGCTGCAGCAAACTATGATCACGCCGCTGCATTCAGCCTGGGCTACAGAGTGAGACCCTGCCTCAAAATAAAATAAAATTACATGGCTGGTTTATGGCTGATTCCACAGTACTGATGACAATAGGCAACACAAAGAGTGGTATTTCCTAAAGGTTCTAGTGGACTAGAATGTAACATTTTTTAATAAAATTAATGCATGTGAAAACTGGCTTGGAGATTGTACCCTTCTAAACTGCTAATATCCAATGTTACATCCTCCTTCTTTCCTTAATGGGTCTGGACTGCATGCAGTACAGTTGCCCAGTAAAATAAAACATCGTCAAATACTGCATTAGGTATCAGGGACCAGGCATTTGTCTGAGCTCCAACACATGCTTTCTGGGTCTTGGATTTTTCTCTGCTCTTAAATTAGAATGATTAATTTCATCATTAAATTAGATGGCTGACATGAGCGACTAATGTCTTCATGGAGTACCATTCTTCCATAAAAACTGACCAAAAAAAATCACAGTTCATGTCCCAGAGCCCAGGAGGAAGGGGTGTTTTTGATTTCTGACCCTAACCTTTCTCATCTATCCTTCAAATTCAGATAGGTTCAGCTCAGAATAAAGGTGGAAAGAGCCAATTGGACCTTAAGGTTAAACATTGGAGAGAGGAGGAAAACATGTAGAATCATTTTGACAGCCTCTAGTGTTATTTGTGGAATAGACTGGTCCCTCTAAGATGCTCTTGAATTTGGCCGGGCGCGGTGGCTCATGCCTGTAATCCCAGCACATTGGGAGGCTGAGACGGGCGGATCACAGGGTCAGGAGATGGAGACCATCCTGGCTAACATGGTGAAACCCCATCTCTACTAAAAATACAAAAAAAATCAGCTGGGCATACTGGTGGGCGCCTGTAGTCCCAGCTACTTGGGAGGCTGAGGCAGGAGAATGGTGTGAACTGGGAGACGGAGCTTGCAGTGAGCCGAGATCTCATCACTGCACTCCAGCCTGGGGTACAGAGGGAGACTCCATCTCAAAAAAAAAAAAAAAAGATACTCTTGAGTTTACCTTTCTATCCAAGATTTCTTCGGTTCTGTAATCAAAATAAACCTTCTGTTTTCCCCTATAGTTTTCCTGTCTGATTCAGATCCAAGTCTACATTTTTGGAAGCCTGCACGTGTCCATGGTCCATCAGCAATAATGTTTATGGATGCCATGACCAAAGGCTTCTTCAGCAAGCACAGGCAGGGGATTGATTGGTGGGGGGAAGTCAATACCTAGAACCCACAGTCCAACAGGTAGTCTTTTACTGTGCAAGCATCACCAAATCCAGGCAAGGACCATTTCGAGTTTTTAATACATAAGGTCATTTTTTTCCCCGATGTTTCTGGATAAATAAAAAAGATAATTTTATTTAGTATAAAGAATGCTCAACCAGATAAAAACCTGGAAAGCTTGAGTCCACAACTTTATTAGTATGTTGCTTTTTACTTGTAAAAACGGTTTTAATATTTGATCATCCAAAACGTAACACCCGAGTAACTAACTTCCTTATGAGATTGGCAGATAGAATATGATGGGGGTAATGGGGCCATTCTGGACTCCGTGGGAGATCAGACCGTCATACAAAGGCTTAGAGGTGGAAGTAATAAGAATAACAAATGCTAACTTGTAGCTCTGTGTCCGTCGTCCACTGTTAATTCACAAGAGCCTTGATAGTGATCAAAGCTGAGCTTCCTGGTTAGTGCCCTGCAACCAAGACCACCCTCTCTCCTTGGGTCCTGTGGGATCCTGACTTTACTTTGACTTGAGAAGAAGCTAATTATGGGTTGATTTCTGGAAAGAATGATTAATAATCACTTCCATTTGGCGAAATAAAATCTGTGGAGGCAACATTGGTGTTTTTACTACCTTATGAAGCAACATGAGGAAGAAGGAAAAAATCATGTATAATCTTTTGCAACAAGCTATAAAATGATGTTTTTTGTCTTTAATTAAACAAAAGCATTTTTATTCACAGAATGTTATGATCATATTGCTAATACAGCTTAATGCTTACTTTTTAACTAATTCATTTTCTCATTTGTGGCAATCTAGAAAGGTTTATTAAATCTAATGACTGTTTTAGGATTAAGTAGGGGGAAAGCATGTTCTAATTACGGGGATGGATAAAAGCAAACGAATTAACCAAAAACGTGTATTTCCTTCCTCATAGATGTCTGGTCAGCCATATCTGAGATGAACTTGGGTTACCTAGCTCCTGAGTTTTTTAATCATGTTTTTAGATTGCATTTTTTTACACCATCTGTACCATTAACATGACTGTAATTTCTGTCACAGTTGGAAGCTTCAGTTAATAAATGTTTTGTTTCGGAGGGGGATGGGGAGGCAGACAGGAAGGTGGGAGTGTTTATGAATGAACCAAAAGGGAAGGGACTGTGTCTTAACTGAGGAGCCATGAAGTGAAAATCCTGGACTTACTTAGAACCGTGAATTTGGGGTTGTCTTTTTCTGCCCCACCTTATAAATACTCTTAATTAATCCTTCTAAAAAAATCCAACCTAGTAGAAAGTATTAATCACCAGCTAGTCAAAAAATCTAAATAACCTAATTCATAGACAACAGAGCATATACAGAAGAATGTGTGGTTGTTTTATGAAATTCAGAAGGATTTGTTTCTTAGTGTTGTGTATATCCTGAACAAAGCACAGAATCACAGTATTGTAGTTGAGAGTTCCAAATAAATAGATATTTTATCCTATTTTTTTAATTACAGATTTTTCTGGATATATTTTTCTTTTTTTACTAGTAACTACTACTGCAGGCTTTTAAAAAACACTGATCATGTTCTCAAAGTTGAAGAAAATGGTAAGTTTTAAAGCATCTGTAATTTCAAAGAGTGATAGTATATTGATTAAAAAGTTCATAGAAATAAATAATAAAATTTTGTTGCAGAGGAGAGGGAATAGGCAAGACACAAGGCAAACTGTAGACTAATTCACCAAAAATAAGTACACGTACTTTTCAATTTTAAAAGGTTACCATTCATGACTAAAAAAGAATAAACTATATGAAGCGAAGACTGAATTTTTAGTTAAAAGTCTTATTATACTAGGATGAAGTTTTACATCTTGTAGCATAAGGGACATTAGCTTTAGTATTATAAAGGAGGTATCAGTATATATTGTGTGCCTCCTTGGTGCTTAGGGATACAAATCATTAAGATAGAACCCTACCTCAAGGAGCTTACTGTCAGTAAACATTTGGAGGACAAGGAGTTACAGTAGAATAGGAAATGTAATTTACTTCAAAAAAATTTTTTTTTTTTTTTTTTTTTTTTGAGACAGTGTCTCACTCTGTTGCCTACGCTGGAGTGCAGTGGCACAATGTCAGCTCACCACAACCTCTGCCTCTCAGGTTCAAGCATTTCTCCTGCCTCAGCCTCCCAAGTAGCTGGGATTACAGGCGTGCCCCACCACCATGCCCGGCTAATTTTTTTGTATTTTTTAGTAGAGACGGGGTTTCGCCATGTTAGCCAGGCTGGTCTCAAATTCCTGACCTCAAGTAATTCGCCCGCCTCGGCCTCCCAAAGTGCTGGGATTACAGGCATGAACCACCACGCCTGGCCCCAAAAAACATTCTTAAGTGATGATTTATATAATAAAATTACTTCAGTGATAGACAATGGAAATAGTACTTATCTGGTTGCAATGATGTGTAGGTAGTGGTCTTGCAACATTTGCTGGTGATACATCCTAAAGCCTCACGATTCCTCACATTCCCAAAAAGCCTTGGAATGTATAACTGCGTCCTTAAGTTATGCTAATAAAAGTAATTGAACATTTAGAGTGATGCCGGCAGGCCTTTCTGAAAGTGACTGCGTTCGCTGACAGACAGTAAAGAAGCCACACATAGATGCAAACACTGGGAAGTTGGCTAAGGTGACTCATTAAGTGAGTCCATCACATCTATCAATCTTGAGTAATTCGGGAATTCCAAAATGTGCACCAGCCAAATAACAAATGAATGTCCTGAACATTTCTTTTCTTTCTTTCTTTATTTTGAGATGGAGTCTCGCTCTGTCGCCCAGACTGGAGTGCAGTGGCGTGATCTCTGCTCACTGCAAGCTCCGCCTCCTGGGTTCACGCCATTCTCCTGCCTCAGCCTCCCAAGTAGCTGGGACTACAGACGCCCACCACCGCACCCGGCTAATTTTTTGTGTTTTTAGTAGAGATGGGGTTTCACCGTGTTAGCCAGGATGGTCTCGATCTCCTGACCTCATGATCCGCCTGCCTCGGCCTCCCAAAGTGCTGGGATTACAGGCGGGAGCCACCGCGCCTGGCCTGTCCTGAACATTTCTATTCCAACTAGTGATGGTGAGGATCTAAAGATTTCCCACATAAACTGCAGGAGTTACCAAACAGCACGCTTCCGGGGGCAAGAAAAGAATGGATGCTGGGTATTTATGAATACCCAGCAAGGTATTCAGGTATTCACAGAAATACCCAGGTATTACTTACTGGCCTTGCTAAAAATCAAATACTCCTGATGCCTCCTTAGCAACTGTACAAGCTTGCTTCCATGGCCATTTCCTTTAGTGCAGGGCCGTGTTCTCTAAAGGGAACAGTGTAGTTATGAAGTTTGTTGTAATGAAATTTTCCCTGTGTGACCAAATCTTCACCCTTAAAACCAAACCTAGTTGGGGTAATGAAGGCAAATACAGCCAAAGCCTCCATAAAACTTGCTTTAAGCTTGGCTTTTAGTGTGTGTCAGTTAGCCAAACACTCTTATCAATTAAACCAGTGACCTTGGGATTGATCAGAGGAAGCAGTCAAGTCCACTTGATATTTAAAATGGTTTCAGATAATTCCCATGAAGTCCCATGAAATACAACAGCCCAAGTTCAGGTTTTGTCCTGTCAACTTCGTCCTGACAGGCTTTCTATATTCCATCACTGGCTTTCTAACTTACTCTTCCCCAGACTGAAATCAGAGTAATGAAAACAGTCAAACTGCTCATAAAATGTCACATTACTATGAGAGCACACATTATTTCTACAGATATTTTCTATCAGTCACTAGATCACTACTCAAATGACAGCAGTGCCTGCCTGAAACATGGTTTAAAAATGACAGCCCCATACTGCAAAGACTACTTCAGCAGTAAAATTTACTGATTTGTCCCTCTGATCTCAGCCTACAAAAGCTACCAAATGTTACTCAGGAATAAATAAAACATTTATAGAAAAGGAGAGAAAAGGTTATATGCTTCATTTTGCTTATCAATGTCATTTCCAAGCCAACAATTTTATTAGGGGTAGGGGTATGGGGACATGCTATTTTTAGTTTGTGGGGGAGAAATGTGACATTTAGAACAAATGTCATAGCATTTCTTCAATAAAAATCCATGCTGTCAGCTCCCTAGCTCTAGAGAATTCTAGAAAAGCTGTACTGAACCAAAGGAGAGGCAACAATAACTTGATTTTTAGTTTAACCCTCTCAGACCCAGCCTCAGCGTGGCTGGACAGTAGTAACAGTTTTTGTGCGTTACCTAGCTCTGGGAAGCAGTCGTGCATTCGCACAAAGGGTATTTGTTTAAAAGAATCTATTCTGTCTACCTAAGAAATGACTCTGTGTTCAGCCAAAGCCCTGTGACCTGTTTTGTTCATTGAACCTTGAGGAGAAGCAATTTTTTCACAAACAAAAGAGCTCAAATGTCTACTAAAATAACTGCTCCAATATGAAAGCCAGAAAATGACTTTTATTGCCTGTAAACAACAAAAACAGTAGAGGACATAATTATTAGGCTTTAATAGAAAAATCAATATGTAATAAATAAAGTTCTCATTATGGAACATTTGCCCTTATCTCATTTCCCCCTTTTTTGGCATATATTCACATTCTATCATGTAATATCTCTGGGTTGTTATTTAACTTTTCAGGACAAGAGCCATATCTTACATTTCTCTAAATCCTCCGCAGTGCCTAGTACAGTTTTTGATAAAAGTATTGAACAATTGAAACATTAGTTTGAAAAATGCAGTTCATATCTACAGTTTTTTTTTTAACTTTCTAGCTCTCCCTGGCATGCCGCCTCCACCCCCAACACACACCATGATTATTTTCAGCCTTTGCCATTTTCAAGGCTCAGATTCTACTTGCTCCATCCTTACTCCTATTGAGTAGTAATAGTAGTCTTTGCTGACAGTGACCTATGCACTTTAAAAATACGTATTATCATCTCCACTAAGTGCGAAGATGGAGACATCTGTGCCTTTTTTGCTCTTCTCTCCTTTGCCCTTGCAAATAATTATGTGCTTCATTCATGATCTTTTTTCTTTCTTTCCTGTCTCAGAAGAGGGTCCTCTCTTTCTTCACTAAGTTCTTTCTTCCCCTAAACTCTCAATCGGATCCCTTCAGGCTGTCCTGGAATCCCACCAGTTGTTCCCCAGTAGTCTCTGTTTTCCTTTTTCTAACTCCTCCCCTTCACTTTCAGGTGGGCATAGTAGTAGTCTCCAATTTAACCTGCTGTCTTCTCTAATTACCATTAATTTGCTAAACATGAATTGAGCACTCAATAGGTACAGGCTTTCAGCTAAGTAATAAGGGTATACTCTTGAGTAAGATGAAGTTCCTTCTCTTAAGCAGCTCACAACTGCCACACCGATTCAACTAGCAACCTGTCATATGACCCCCACAAACATTCACTCAGCGAACATTCATCCAGTCAAATTCAGGTGACACAATGACTGCTAATGACAGCCCCTGCTCTCAAGGAGCTCGTGGTCTATGCTATTCCTGGAGCCTATGCTAGCTATACCTCTCGTTTTGAACTTTTACTTATTTACTGCCCATAATGATTATTTGTGTTTTATATGTAACCGTAATATCCTTAATGCAGCTTTTCTTCTATTACTGTGAGGACAAAGACTGTTTTTCAAAAACTGAATTACTTTTTATCTTTTATGATCTTTGTTTAACAGATTACCTAAACACAGATCCCCATCATTCAGCCACTCCAGCCATGTACTACGCAGATCCAAGGAAGGAGTACCAAACACATCTCAATTTAGGCGGCCTTGCACATCAGTGTTCAAGAAATATTTCCATTAGACTCTTAGAGTACCAGCAATTTTTGAAACACTGTTCCATTTTCTAAATTTTTTGAGTCTTTTATCTCTCCTATTTAATCACCCTACTATATAAAGCCATGTGAATAATTCATATTCACTGGTTCAGAAGTAGGTGATGTTTTGAAAATTCATTTTTATATGAATTAGATATATATGATCTAGTAATTTGTATATGTCCCCAATTATATTCTTAACCTGTTTTTTCTAATAGTGTTTTGACATGACTTTTTAACACTTGTCATCTATATTGACAACCTCATTGGCAGGGTAGAGGTATGTGATTTCTTTTTTTTTTTTTTTTTTTTTATCGTTAAGCATTTAACCATGAACTCTCAAATACAAAGAAAAGAATTGCCTCTGTGTGGATTTATTTAAGACTGTAATGAATTAACCTAATGCTATTTGAATTTAGATTGCTTCTGCCTCTATTCTGATAAGTTAGCGAACATATGTGACATTCCTTCAATTATGGCAGCTGTTTAATCATCAATAGTAATATTTTATATTAATCATAATGTAGGCTGTATCACCTCTAGATTTGTGTGCCCATATGAGAAGACGGGTACCATTCTTTAGCTAGCAACAGGATTCCTCTTAGGAAAGGAGCTGGCTTTGCTTAGGAAACTATCTTGATAAACAGTTCAGTGGACAAAGTTAGAACCTGAGGACATGAGTTACAAGGAAACAAGACTAGGAAAGACAGAACTAACTGCTCAGCAGTAGAAAAAAAATAGAGGGATTTTTTTCTCTTAGCATAAATGAGGGAAAGGATAATAAAAGAGAGGGAAGAAGTGGGGAATAACTAATATTCAGTTTTAAGTGGTTTGCATTTTTCCCTGTGTGGACAGGGAAAACAAAAAATTGAGAGCTAGATAAGACCTTGAGAATGCAGGTCCTCTGGATGTTTGAAGTCATTTGAGAAGGACACTGGACTTTTTTCACACAGGGCAAGGATGGGAAAATTAGAGCCCATCTAACTAGATCCAAAGGGGCGGGGAGACTCCAGATGACATCTGGGTCTCATAGATATTCATGCCTGCCTTTGATTCCCAGCCCTGCCTTTTACTAGCTGTGTACCTTTGGGAAAGATACTTAATTGCCCTGTGTCTCAGTTTCCTCATCCATAACATGGGAATCTCAAAAGTGCATTTTAAACAGGTTGTCATGGTGATTAAATTAATGCATGCGGAAGAGGTTGGAAAAATGTTTTGCGTGTAAGTACTGGATAAATGCCACACACATCATCCATACTCATGGAAACACACATATGATAGAAGATTTGGGTTTGCTTTTTATGTGCATACTTTAAACTTAACTGCAAAGAAGTAATACATCAAAAACCCATTCTAAGGAAACAAAGTTGGCCCAGTATCCCTACTTTCTAGTAACTTCATCTCTCCCTTAAATGGAAAATATTTTATACCCTAAACAAATTAACTAATGAGTAACTTACTATCTATAAAACAATGTTTAACTCCATATGTCATCATGTATTTTCAAAGACCAAAATTTTATCAATATCTGGATGTATTAACCAATCCTTATACTTTTGCTCCTTGAGAAAAATATATTGCTTAGTTTCTGAAGCAATGGTGTAACTAGGTCTTTTGATATAACGTTAAATGTTTTAATCATTTGGCTCTTGTATATATGAAATGTAAATGTAAATTGCTTTGTAAAAGTTGTTAAGCTTCAGTGGTGGCTAAATACTCTACAATGTGTAAAATATTAAAATACAAGAGTAGGCTGGGTGCGGTGGTTCACACCTGTAATCCCAGCACTTCGGGAGTCCGAGGCGGGCAGATCACGAAGTCAAGAGATGGAGACCATCCTGGCCAACGTGATGAAACCCTGCCTCTACTAAAAATACCAAAAAAAAAAAAATTAGCTGGGCATGATGGCATGCACCTGTAATGCCAGCTACTCGAGAGGCTGAGGCAGGGGAATCACTTGAACCCGGGAGGCGGAGGTTTCAGTGAGCCGATTGTGCCACTGCACTCCAGCCTGGTGACAGGGCGAGACTCCATCCCCCCCCCCCAAAAAAAAATACAAGAGTGATGACATTAAGAATGTAATTGCTGTCTATTTTGATTGCTTTTATTTAAAACATTTACTGCTGACCTATTGGTAGCCATTTAGAATATTTGCCACATTTATTACAATATATCTAGAAACTCGGTTGTAAAAAATTTTATAATTCGAATCCTCAAAATCCTTTAGAAAACATTTAGATTTAGATTTTAAAATGTTTAGAACATATTTTTCCCTAAGCAATTGTTTTATCTAGTTTTTTTTTTTTTTCCAGAATTATACTATGTGTCATCAGCGTGTGTGAGGATGGGGAGGACAGCTTTAAGAAGCTGCTGCATTTAGTACCAATTCCTTGTACAATTGGGAGGAGACTTTTGAAATAAAATAGTCTATTTCCCCAGCTCAAGCTAGACACGGAAATCAGAAACATGGAGGGAGAAAGGGCATAGCCATGGCAGGAAGGGAGAAGAATTTGATTTGAGGAGCGCCTGGAGAAGCCTAGTCTCACCCAGGACATCACCTCCCACGGTAGCACCTTTGCTATCACTTAGTACATTTTCTGTCTTGAGACAGTGAAAGCTCTTTAAGAGCGGGAACCGTGTCTCCTTGCTGTATTTCAGTGCCTAGCACGTATAGAAGGTTAATGAGTATTTGCTGAATGAATTAGTTGATTCACTTATAAGTCACTTTGCAATTTGGTGATTATTCATTATGTTCAAGAGACCTGTTTCCCATGCATTAGTAATTAGTCCTGCTGGGAATGAAATTTCATAAAATCTGTGAGAAAGGCAGCCTGACAGTGTGTGTCCAGGCCTTCCAAATGTGCTCCGGAATATATTATAAAGGGACAGGGACGGATCTGAGTAAACATAAATCTGTGAGGATGTTCATTGCAGAACTGTTTATAGTAATAAAATGTAAAGAACAACCTAAATATCCCATAGTAGGTGTTGAATTAAATAAATGTTGCATTCATATGGCATAATGGCAGTGACTAAAATCATGTTATGGGAGAATATTTAGTGATAGGGAGGGGAGTGTTCACTGATATTTCAAAAACTGAAAAAGTATTACAAGATAACGTGTATGGGATCCTAATTTCATAAAAATTATTGTTACACATTTGCTTAGGAAAAATAAGACTCAGCCGGGCATGGTGGCTCACACCTGTAATCCTAGCACTTTGGGAGGCTAAGGCAGGTGGATCACTTGAGCTCAGGAGTTTGAGACCAGCCTGGGCAACATGGTGAAACTCTGTCTCTATAAAAAATTTTTTAAAAAATTAGCTGGGCATGGTAGCTTGTGCCTGTAGTCCCAACTACTGGCAGGGCTGAGGTGGGAGGATAGCTTGAGCCCAGGAGGCAGAGGTTGCAGTGAGCCGAGATTGTGCCACTGTACTCCAGCCTGGACAACAGAGCGAGACCCTGTCTCCAAAAAAAAAGGAAAAATAAGACTGGTAAAATATACACTACAGTGTTAACACTAGTTATCTTTAGCAGAATCCCTTTTTTCCTTTTTATGCTTTTTCTATATTTTTGAAAATTTCTAAAATGAACATTTATTCCTTTTGTAAAGAAGGGAAAGAGAAAGGAAAGTTTTCCAGTGCCATTTTGTAGAGTGATGGGACAAGTTTGTCTGAAAGGAATTGAAACAGGAATGGGAGGTTTAGAAGGAAGAACGATGGATGTAAGGAAGATAGTGAGACATGGGTCAACTCTGAGCTGCAGCCACTGGAGAATTTGTGTGGTAGGATTACTAGAATTCAAGCAGCTGGAGAGGTGCAGAGAGATCCCTAGGAGCAAGATTGGTGTGCATGCTGCTGTGGTTGCTTTGGCATGGAATCCTTCTAAGAGTATCAAGCCGTATAAAGTAGGTAGGAAACAGAACCTTGTATGCCTGGTAAGCTTTGCCAAGGAGAAGGGTCTGCTGTCTGCCTGGGTTGGTTTTTCAGCATATGATTTAAGCATATTTTCCTTTAGCTCTTCATATGTGTTTACTGATTTCTTTTTCTGCGCCATATTCTTTGTTTCTACTGTGATGCTTAGAGAGATGGTAGGTAGGGTGGAAAGAGACATGCTTTGAATTTGGCAGAATTCAGCAGACATAGATTCGATCCCTGCTGTATCACTTATGAGCTCTATAACCTTGGAAAAATTTGCTTCAATGCTCCTAGCCAGCAGTGTTAAAATGATGCTAATAATAATCACCTTACAAGGTTTTAAGCAAGATACATTTATGTAAAGTCACCAACTCAGTTCCTTTCGCGATAATGGGCAGCCAGTAAATGTTACTTACTGTTCCCAAGATTGTCTCTTCTCAGCCAGGCACCGTTGTATATATGCCTGTAATCCCAGCTTCTCAGGAGGTTGAAGTGGGAGGACAGCCTGGAGTTTGAGACCAGCCTGAGCAGCATAGTGAGATCCTGTCTCAAAGAAACAAACAAAAAACGAAAGATTGTCTTTTCTCATTGTTCTTTCTTGATTACACAAACACAGTGTGTCTTATAATTACAAAGCCATATGCTTGTGTTGATATCTTGTTTTTTTGTTTTTATAGTTTTTACTTAAGTAATATAAAGAAAATAGCTAAGTGAAAATCTTCACCAATGAAAGCAAACTCGTTGTTTGTTCCTCCTCATCCTAACCAAAATCAGTAGTTTGATAGTACTTCTGTTTCATTATGACATACATCTACCAGTCACCTAACCTGGCCTTACTGAAACAAACCCGTCTTTGAGAAATGTAAGCACATCACTCAGCCTTGTTATGGAAAACTGGCAGAGCACCTGGATGTGCCCAGAGGGACTGTGATTTCACTTCTCACTCCATAAGCAACATCCTTCTGTTGTGAATTAAATCTTCACAGTCAAAATCTGTGTCTGCATGTGCTTGTTTATTTGGAAAAGAAATGTTATTCAGAGAGGCATTTTATTTGTAATACTTGTGGAGCAATATGATATTAAGTGAGCTTAATATTGGTAGAGTGCTCTTTTCATTTTAAAGATTCTTCACATGCATTTGTTTTTCTTTCTGGCTTTCCTATCTGTTATTAGGCCAACAGACAAGTTATATTTTATACATATGTGTCAGTATGATGCTTTACATGTGTTTATAACATATATGAATATGGTATGTACTCTTCTGTTTGTGATTTGCTGTGCATATCTGAGGATACGCATGTTAGTGAACTGGTTTCAATTTACACAAGGAGGTTTCTTTTTTCTGCTTTCACCCAACCTTTATTGAGGACAGTAAATACTGCCTCTTATCTCCCATCCCAAGCTGAGTTCAGCATCTGGAGAAGCTTAAGGTCCCAGTGCATCAAATTATCTTGCTCAAACTGTTGTTTATTACAGTCAATTTTGTCCTGTCACTCCAGTGGCAGAATGTCAAAGCTTTTCTTTGCATTGCCTTCAGCTTTCAGCCTCTGCAGGGATCTGATACGCTGCTCCTGCTTTGCCAGGGGGTGGGTTGGAGGGGACTCAAAGCGTCATGATGAAGCTCCAAGCCAGATAACTACAGCACTGGTTAACCTCCTTGCTAAAGCTGGGAAGGGTTTATGCCCCACCATTTCACTCCCTGGACCACAAAGATGCACTTCATTTTAGGAATATCTGTTAATTTCTTATGTTTCCATTTCTTTTCTTTGGAGACCTGTGTAACCACAAGCAAAGCATGTATGACGGTATTCATAGAAGAATAGACAGTGTAAGTCTAGAAGCTTAATGTGAATTTTGTCACTGACAAATACGTATTCTGTAATCTGAACAGTTTAATTTAGATAAATAGAGTTTATCTTTTAAAACTCTGACTAGAATAAACATTCACATGAATTTCCCATTTAAGTGTTTAAAACTTCAACTTCTAACCTTTTTTTCAGTTAGAAATATATATGTACCTAATTATTTCTTTTTAGTTTTATATAATTGTGATCATGTATATAATTATACATGATTTACCTTTCTGGGATGAAGTTTTGTTGTGACAAAAGGTGCTTTCCAAATACGTTTTTGTTTTGACCATTGTCAACATAATTAATAATCTGCAGAAGTTTGCCTAATGCCTTCCTCTGGGGCTTCTTGACCTTGTTTTCTGAAACCGCCTTTTTTTTTTTTAAATTTTTTTAATGACCCTTGTAATGTCTCATCAAAAAAAGCAGTTCCTATAGTATTCTTGAAAAATGAGTGTAATAGAGTTGGGGATGATACATTTATTTCCAGGATGGAATACAACTTATTCAGATAAGAAAAAATCTGGCAATAATGAAACATTTCACACTGATTATAAGCTAGGAAATATTCCTGTGTTTCTACTTAAAATCAGCTTTAGCCCAAGCAACCCTCTTCTTTTGCTTGGACTGTAGAAGTTGCCTTCTGACTGGTCCCTCCATACCCATTCTTGTTCCTCTCTCGAATCTGTTCTTCCAAGGGAAACTAGAATGATCTTTTATACAAGCTGTCATAGCAACCTGTGACACTACTCTTAATATACATCACAGTTGCCATTTTATATGTGTGTGATTATTTGATCACTATCCATCTCCCTTACTAGATTGTAAGTTCCAGAAGGGCAGAGGCCATGCCTGGCCTATGGTAGATGCTCAGTGAAGAGTTATGGGACACTTAAATGAAGACAGTCAGATCTGTACGAAGTTTTGTGTTGTGAAAGTATGTCCTCGGTTGCCCTGGTTTACACGGTTCTCACAGATAATCCACTCTGAACAGCGACACCTAATTCACTTCACCACCACTTGGTTGAGATCTTACCTCCTGTTCTGAGTCCGCACCATAGGCTAGCCTTTTAAAAATTAAACCCCTACTTTAGGCAGAGTTTGAGATTCAAAAATTTCTCTATAGTTCCACCCAACCCAGATTGGGTTTGAGAATATGCTTATGTAACAGACAAGAGTGGGAGATTATTGACTTCCTAGCTGCTCTTGAAAAAGATCTTTGCAATGAGGCCTGATTATTTTCATATCATGTATTTCCAGAACAAGCAATGTGCAAAAACCCTCTGTGACACCACATGTATAGGATTTGTTCTTGTGATTTTGGGCTACTTTTTGCATGTCTCAGTTTTCAACAGTTCTCTGAGGAAGCACTTTGCTTATTTGGCAAAATATAGCATATTCGTGGTCCACATTGCAGACCCACTTTAAGTGGGTCTCCAGGTTTGAAATCTATCTCCAGGTTTGAAAGTTTCAGTGAAAGAATCAATAAGTCGCTTTTGGCTTTAAAATGGCTCCTGAGCAGTCACCTTTTTGTTTTCATCCCATCTGTTGTTTTCGAATGGGAAATAAAGATTTTCTTGGTTTTTTTCTTTTTTTTTTGAGATGGAGTCTCGCTCTGTCACCCAGGCTGGAGTACAGTGGCGCAATCTCGGCTCACTGCAACCTCTGCCTCCCGGGTTCAAGTGATTCTTCTGCCTCAGCCTCCTGAGTAGCTGAGATTACAGGCACCCACAACCACGCCCAGCTAATTTTTGCATTTTTAGTAGATACGGGGTTTCACCTTGTTGGTCAGGCTGGTCTGGAACTCCTGACCTCGTGATCCACCGTCCTTGGCTTCCCAAAGTGCTAGGATTACAGGCATGAGCCACCGCACCCAGCCAAGATTTTTTTTTTTATTCACTGTAATTTTTGGACACACACACACACACACACACACATATATTTTTAACCTTTATTTCTGGTATACATGTGCAGAACATACAGGTTTGTTACATAGGTATACATGTGCCATGGTGGTTTGCTGCGCCTGTCAACCCGTCATCTAGGTTTTCAGCCCCGCATGCAGGTATTTGTCCTAATGCTCTCCCTCCCCTTGCCACCCACTCCCCGATGGGCTCCGGTGTGTGATGTTCCCCTCCCTGTGGACACATATATATTTTCATTTAAACAGTGGCTAATCCAGTCAAGAGAATAGATCCTGGAAGATTAGAAAATGCAAATTAAGAAAAAAATAAGGATCAATGGTAATACAGGAAGCCCCTTTTGTCGGCTGGGGGGCGTGCAGTGAAGGTAGTGTGAAGGAACAGGGAAGACAACCTCTTGGTGACACCCAACCTGACCTTTGGTGTCAGCTCGTAGTAATCACCTTGCTGTCCTGAGTTAAAAGCTATCATGAAAACCTTATATTGAATGGGCCCATCTTCCTTATGTACTTGACAAGGCTACGTTTTTTCCCTCCCCTCCAACGATATTGTATGAGATTGATGTTATCAGAATAAAAATACTATGGATTGCTATATTTTTCAATACAGCACCAGATCAGCAAACACCATCTTATAAGTAACAATGACTTTCTGCTTCATTAAAAAATTATTTATGCTATAGAAAAACAATATCAAATGGTAGCTCCTTTGTAGAAACTACAGCTGGTGCATGCTGTAGCTCTCTTTTCCGTCAGTGTAAGAGATAAACTGTTAGCAATAATAGAGAGATGCCCATTGAACTGAATATGCTCTTTTTAAGATAAAGAACTTTTTGGTGGTGTTAATCACTTATTTGCCTTTCTAGAGAATGTATCCACTTAATATATTTATAGGGGTGATCTACGTTTCAGATTTATAAAGTCTCTGAATATATATTTTTAACTATACACATAAAAATTAAATTTAGAGAAAACAGTCTCAAGATTCACTCTTCTGTAAAGCTAACATATAAACTCTGCTTCTGCATGGCTTCTTTTATGGGCTTGGAGTAATTAAGCAGACATAATATAACACATAAAGGAATTTATTAGGCTTTTATTAAGGCTTGATAATTTGAGTTTCAGATTTTAAATCTCAAAGGGCTCATAATTGTTGTCATTTTCTACTAAAAGCTGCATTTAGAAAGAAGTTAAACTGTGGTGCAAAGGAAAGGCACGTTTCAATGGAAAATTCCAAATGCCGTTTTCATTAATTCAGGACTTGAATGCAAGTGCCTATTGTGCCTAGCGGGAGGCTTTTAATAAGTAATACAGACGCTGCTTACATGAGTGAATTTATGCTGATATTTTCTTGAAACTGTGTTAGTTGCAGGAAGTAGAGGTTTGAGGTTGAGATATGTCCCGGTAGAGAGGGAAGAGATTGTTTCAAACTCCAGAAATGTGAGTGAATTCTAATTTGCCAAGCCAGTTTAAGTCTTAGAAGTAAGGTTTTTAATTTCACTATTGACTCAAGAGATCACTGGGACCATTCCAGGTCTCTGCAGGATGAATTTTGGAATAGTTTGTAACACTGAACAGCCATCTTCTGATTAAACATCTTCTCTCCTTGTTAACTCCTAATTCCCCATAAAATAATCTATTTGGGGTCACGGAAATGTTCCCCAACAAAGGCAATACTTTAAAATTTAAGAAACCTAGAACTGAAAGCTGAACCTCTGATGGAAAACAGGTAAATGGGGCATTGAACTCTGAGGCCCATTCCATGGTTTTGCCCAGAACCAGCTCTGGCCTTGAGATTTGAGTTAGCAGAATTCCAGTTAACTGAAACTTTGCTCTAGAGTTGAAAATAAAAACAAAAGCCACCTGACTCAATCACGCTTAGTATCACATATGTAACTTCCATGACGCTTGTTAGCTTTGAAGGACCTAGGAAAAGTCTGGCCTGCGGGGCATAGTAGCTGACGCCTGTAATCCTAGCTACTCAGGAGGCTGAGGTGGGAGGATTGCTGGAGCCCAGGAGTTTGAGACCAGCCTGGGCAACATAGCAAGACCTTGTCTCTAAAAAATAGGTTTTCTTAATTAGTTGGGTGTGGTGGCATGTGTCTGTAGTCCCAGCTACTCAGGAGGCTGAGGTGGGAGGATCACTTGAGCCCAGGAGTTTGAGGCTGTAGTGTGCAATGATCACACCTATGTATAGCCACTGCACTCCAGCCTGGGCAACACAGCAAGAACTCATCTTGATGGAAGAAAGAAAGGAAGGAAAGGACGAGAGGGAAAGGAGGAGGGAGGAAGAGAGAGAGGGCCTGGTTTGAATAGCTTAACTAATGCCACAGCTGAACCCTTCTATGGTAATCACAGTGAGGCCAACTGGGACAGAACAGTATTAGGAATCAACTCCCTAGCACACAAAATCTGCCTTTAAATTTATGCCTGATGTATAATGCTAGCAAATACCCGTTTTGCCTCCTCCTCACCGCCAGCACAATCTTGCCTTGTGCAAAAGTCACTTCTCTTGAGATTACTGCAGATGTGGTGGTGGTTCCTGAGTTCTCGTTCATGAGCCACCTTCCTAGGGTCGGTTTTATAACCTCCTCCACTTCACTCTCTCAGTGATGCAGAGGCCTCACATACATCATTAGCTGCTTTAGACTGGATCTTGACCTCTTCATCTTCACAGTAACCCAAAATAAACACCCGCTTGGGGCCACCAGCAGAACCCACTGTGGTTTGGGAATACAGTAGCCTTTAGTGTCTTGATTTCAAGTCACCATCTTTTTCACTTTCCTCATCTGTTTCTTTTTCATCCTAGTGATGCTCCCTCTCCCTCAAAAGTTCTTTAACCAATCATCCAAAATCCTTACTGTGGAGGCCTCTAAACCACAGGCATTTGCCAGATGAAAATCAGAAAAAGGCATGTGGTGTTGAGTCATAATCTTAAACTTTGTAGTCTTGAAATAATGCTGTTATTTGGCTGGGCACGGTGGCTCACGCCTGTAATCCCAGCACTTCAGGAGGCTGAGAGACGGGTGGATCACCTGAGGTCAGGAGTTTGAGACCAGCCTGGCCAACATGGCAAACCCCATCTCTACTAAAAATACCAAAATCAGCCAGGCATGGTGGTGCATCCTGTAATCTCAGCTACTTGGGAGGCTGAGTCAGGAGAATCACTTGAAACCTGGGAGACGGAGGCTGCAGTGAGCCGACATCACACCATTGCACTCCAGCCTGGGCAAGAAGAGTGAAACTCTATCTCAAAAACAAAAAACAGAAAAAAAAAAAAAAGAAAAGAAAAGAAAAGAAAAAGAAATAATGTGTTTATTTTAGTTATTAATTAGGCTCCCTGTCCCTAGCATTGCCCCTCTACCTAGCCCCAGAATGGCCTATTTCACTGCTCCTAATTGTTGCTCTACTAAATGGTGGTCCAGGATGACATTTTCACCAAACTGCAGAAGAGATAAGAAAAACAAAGACAGTACAACTTACAGCTTAAATTGGTTATTTAAAAGATTTAAAATCACTTCCTATTTTGAAATGATTGTGATCATAGATTTGAAATTTTAAAAAATTATATACCTGCTTGTAGAATGAAAAGTACACAACCTTATAAACAAGCTGGGTTTTTAAAAAATTTTTCCACTCATTTTACTAGCATTTAGAATCTCAAAAACTGGGACCTAGATTTAGCCAGAATCCAGAAAACTGGGACCTAGGATCTAGCCAGAACCCAGATTTAACCTCACTGCCATGCCTCATACCCTATAGCAGCCACTGTAACCTACAAAAGCAAGTCCAGGTGCTTCAACCATAACACACACAGACCAGGGCTGGCCCTTTACCACTATCCATCATTGTCTCCCAGCATTCTCTGTCCTGGAACTAAATTGGCTTGATGCCATTTATGCCTAATATTGCTAGACAGGTAAAATCCATCCATGATGGTCAAGTGTAAACTTAGAAGCTTATATTCATAAACACAGAGTCAAAAATTCTCAGCATCAAAGATGAGGTCAGAATGCACCCTCATCTTCCCTGACTACTTTCTGCTTGAAACAGCATTCCCGCCTTTATAAACTGGATTCACTTTATTCATCATCCTTGAAGCTTGACTTGACCAGCTTTGCGCCAGCCTTTAAGCCACCACTGTAGCTTGCCTCTTCATCAACAGCATGTATACATAATATTGGAAAGAATCTTTTTACAAAAATGTCTTTGCCATCACTAAGCTGTAAAGCTCCGCCAGAGGAATCTAATTCATCTTCATGGCATAGCACACACTGGGAAGATTTCTCTTTAAACTGAAATGAACAAATAGATAGCTAAGATGTGGTTAATCAATGTGAAAGCAAAAACCCTTTCTTTCCTCCTTCCCCAAGTGTCTCTTCAAAGGAATAAACTTCCTTCCTGGCTAAAGCCTTGTGGCAAAGTAATTGACCACAGCTTTGACAGCAACAAAGATGACCTCTTCACATCCACTTCCTTAGCCCTTTCCTTCCACTTTTTGTTTCAGGAGAGGAAGGACCATTTTGTTGTTATTGAAATGACTATGCTATTCTAAGAATTTCTAACTGACTACTCCACTCCTGCCATCAGCTTCTTCTTTACGGCCCAACTCTCCTAAAATGTGGTGCTGGATTTGTTGTGTTGTAGAGTAAAAATAATATTGTTATTGTGAATTCTAAGGTCAAAATGTAAAGTCAGAAAAATAGCTGATAACTAACGGATTCTTTTTATTTACTCCGAACAGTTCTAAAAGGATATAACAAATATGTTCATAGCTTCTTTTTACTTTTGGGAGTTTTTACATTTGGGATAATTATTAAAAATCTTTATAATTATCCATCTCCTTCATTTTGCTTTACAGAGAAGAAAATATTGAAGTTAAATGCTCTGATTTGAGAGCTCGTAGAAGAAACAACATTAGTAAATTACTCTGTTGACGTATAGTTCTCATTTTCATATTTTCCATTTCATTCAACCAAAGGCATTTCTTTAGCACTGACCATGTCATGTGGAAGCTGCTGAGGACAGAGGATGAGTAGGACACTTCTTACTGCCTGAGTCAAGGAGGCTACTAGGAGAGTCTGTACTCTGTGATGACGGCACAGTGCATGGCATCCTATGAGTGTGCTGACTTAGAGAGAGCTTTACCCACCTGTGGACAGGAGTCCACTCAGGGGAAGTTTCCCAGAAGAAGCAACACTTGAACTTAAAGCCTAGTTCTGTGATTAGGAGCTGATTCTAGAAGTAGACTGCCTGGATTCATATGCTGGCTCCTCCACTGACTACCTGTGTGACCTTCGGAAAGTAACTAACCATTCTATGCTGTAGTTCCTGAATCATCAGATGGGGAACAGTAATAGTGCTTACCTCATAGAGTTGCTGTGAGCATTACACATGTTACCTATATGAAATACTCAGAACAGAGCCAGTACAGAATTAGCATTCATATTATTAGGAGTTGACCTGATAATTAAATTGGGAAGAAAAAGGGGGTAGTCGTAGGGGTACAGATGTGTGAGAGAGCCTGCCTTGTTCAGATAACTTCATGTAGTTTTTCACTATTACCAGAAAATGAGGTATGACGTGAAGGAGTGCAGGGAGGTGGGAATTGTGAAAGCAGACTTTATTCTGTAGGTAATGAGGGACCATTAAAAAGTTTCAGGCAATTAGATTTGGACTTTGTAAAGAAAATTCCCCTACCGGTTTTAAGGCTGGAAGAGGGAAAGGTAGGGTGAGTTTGAGGATAGCATGAAGTAGATCATACATGACATGCCAGGCACGAAATGGTGTAGACCTGCAGGAGTGCCAGTGGAAAAGATGCTACAACTTCTCCTGCAGCAGCTTCGTTAAAGGCTAATTGCTTTAATAACTTCTTGATAGGCCAGGTCCTTTGACACGCTAGCCATCAACCAAATCCAATCTCCTCATCTGAAATTTCACTATTAAAAAAACTTAGGTGGACAAAGGTTTAGCTTTCAATAGACTAATCAAAGACAGCATAGTAGAACATTTTGATTGAAAAGGAAAATGTTTTACCTACTAAAAAATATTTGGATTTTTTAATTTGGGATTTAAAAAAAAGCAGAGAGATAATCAAGTAACTGTGATGCAGAAGTTGCTAACCTCACTGTACCCCACTCTGACTGTCTGTCTCATGTGATGCTCCTATTCATATCTGCATCAATGCCAGTCTCTTAAGAGGGCAGGTGTGAAAGTGAAAAGAAAACAACCCTTGAAGACAGAACACCCAGACTGACATCTGGTTCCACCATATACCAGCTGGGTGACCTTGAGTATGTCACTTAACCTCTGGGAGCCTCAGTTTCCTTATCTGTGTCCTAGAGATAATGATACTTCAAATAGTTGTCATGAGGAACAAATGAGATAATGTAGGTGAAAGCAATGTGATATCAGAAAAGCAAAATAGGCACTGTGGCTTGCCTGTTTGTACATCTATTAAGGGCTACGGTTAGTTTATGGCATATCCTGTAGTTCTAACAAATGTGCGCTTAGTTTCAATGGTGTTTTTGAGCCCGTGAGAAAGAGTTTGAGTAGTAATGCCGTTAGATTTTAAGTTTAGAGTTGCTTTTCTAAAATATTTCTGCCAA
Organism: Pongo abelii; assembly: GCF_028885655.2. Taxonomy (NCBI): domain Eukaryota; kingdom Metazoa; phylum Chordata; class Mammalia; order Primates; family Hominidae; genus Pongo; species Pongo abelii. Next base: position 21,186,535 of record NC_071990.2, read on the forward strand.
AGGTACTGTCAAAGCTGTTAACCAGCTGACTTAATCATTTCTAATTAATGTGCCACCAAAAGTAACCATGACTGATTCATACGAACTATGGCAGGACTGTTTTATAAACATTAGAAAACATTTAATTAGCCTGGAACCAAAGATGGCAATTAGTTTATAATAGATATGAAAACCCTATCCAACATTAGCCACTTAACTTTAAATCATTTAGCCCATGTCACCAGAATTATTCTTTTAGGACCCACTGTGGTCAAGAATACACACTCTCGTTCACATCAAATTGATGGCAAGTCCAAGATTCTCAGTATTCTGTTCTTTGATCTTCCTTTGACACATTAAGAATGCCCACTCTCAGATGGCTACTGCAAAGCTTGTAAACTGATTAAGTGACCAAAATCTTAAGTGTATTATTAATGGATGGCCATGTAACAGTATCTTGTCTAACACATTCTTCACCAGTGAAATAAATCAGGAGATTCCATTTTATTTAATAAATTAAATTCATGGCTTCATAAGCCTTACTCAAGGAGACACAAGGCCCTGCCAGCTGATGTCATAATCTGTCTGAGCTTCTAAGGCCCTCTGTCATCTCATTCCACAGATGTCTTCAGAAGCCCTTGAAACTATTGCAAGCTGATAAGTGGATGTGCACACCCAAGAAAGTGTACTAAATTATAAACAGCTCTGCAGAACTGGCAAAGCATTATCGTTTGGCAGTAAACCTGAGGAATGGTTATGTTCCAAGCTGCATTTGAGATATCCTGCATGTAGCCAAAGACTGCAGTTGACCATAGGAAGCATGCTGACCGGTGGCTTGAGCATAAAAGCCGAAAATGCAGTTAAGTAGATTAAGATAATCAAGTTGAAATCAATGTAAATCAAGTCAGCCCTTCTTTCTGAGGGCAGTTGAGAACCTCAAACACCATTGTGCCCAGCCTTCTGCTCCTCCTCCTCCTGAGAACCAGATCCAAAGCAGGTAACATCCAGGTGCTCCATCTGTTTCATCAGTGTTGCTCAGGAAAGGCATTTGAGATTCAGTCAAGATGGGATCATTTTCAGGGTCCTAACATGTCAAGCAGCCTAGAAAGACAACTCATTTGAGCAGTTGCTGTAGAGAGGTAACATATGGAAGCTACAGAGAGATTAATTTTTATTCACTAGTGGGAAGACCCTTTAATACTTAACTGACATAGCTACACATGAGAAAAATTTCTTTTTTATATAATTGCACATTTCCTTGGACTCAAAGCTATTGTCTTACAAATCAGAAAGTAATACACCACAATTGGGAAAAGTGGAAGGGTAATTTCAAAATAAAAAGCATACCATCTGTTTCTAAGGGCTAAAGGGAATATTCTGAAAATCAGTGTAGTTTCAAAGAGCTATAAATACAATTTGTAATGTACTGTCATACCCATAGCCCACATAAATAGCAGGCTTTTACCAGTTTTCTTTTAGGTAATCTATTTACTAACCAACAGAGCTTTAATCAACAGAGCTTTGATATTTTTCTGTATCTTGGTCTTGCTTTTAATTCCCATCTATCTCTGTTTCTCTCTCTCCCTCATATACCCTTTTCTACTCTCCTCTTCTTTATAAATATCCTTCTTCACCAAAACATAAATATTTAACTGTATTCTTTTCTGCCCAAGACAGGAGCTAATTTAATGTAGATACACCTCCTGGGCTGCAAGATGAAGTTCCAGATTAGTCAAGACTTGTGAGAAATTCATGTGAGGGGCAAAGAAGAGATTATTTATGTAGAGAAAGTGGGAACCTACATAGGATTATTTTTATCCAGATGAAAGAAATACAGGCAGAAGCAAACTAAAATGGTCTACAGTTGGGCATTTAAAAAAAATACAACTGGAATATTTTACAAAGTCTGCCCCATGGTGATAAATACACATGAGCAGATATTACAAATGCCATGCGTCTGTGTCCCCACCAAAAACCTGTGTGATTTAAACACAGATGTTAATCCGACTAGCATAACCCTTGGTGGGTTCATCTGTTTTCTGACAAGATGAAAAAGTGATAGAAAAGTCATCAGATCTCTGGCTGGCACAGTGGCTCATGCTTGTAATCCCAGCACTTTGGGAGACTGAGGCAGGCAGATCACTTGAAGCCAGGAATTCAGGACCAGCCTGGCCAACATGGCAAAACCCTGTCTCTACCAAAACATACAAAAATTAGCCAGGCTTGGTGGTGCACACCTGTAATCCCAGCTACTTGGGAGGCTGAGGCAGGGGAATCGCTTGAACCCGGGAGGCAGAGGTTGCAATGAGCTGAGATCGCACCACTACACCCCAGCCTTGGGTGACAGAGCAAGACTGTCTCAGGAGACAAGTCATCAAATTTCTGATGAATGTAGGTATATTAGTCTGTTCTCGTGCTGCTAATAAAGACATACCCAGGACCGGGTAATTTATAAAGGAAAGAGGCTTAATTGACTTACAATTCCACATGGCTGGGGAGGCCTCATCATCATGGCGGAAGGCAAGAAGGAGCAGTCACAACTTGCATGGTAGCAGGCAAGAGAGGGTTTGCAGAAGAACTCCCTTTTGTAAAGCGGTCAGATCTCATGAGACTTATTCTCTCTCACCAGAACAGTATGGGAAAGACCTGCCCCCATGATTCAGTTACCTCCTACTGGGTCCCTGCCACAACATATGGGAATTATGGGAGCTACAATTCAAAATGAGATTTGGCTGGGGACACAGCCAAACCGCATCAGTAGACAGATTCGTACCTATCACAGAGAGATGCAAAGTAATAATGAAGACAGCTAATGTTCTGTGGAGCACACAACTGAAGTTTAATATCTGCTGTCTTCAGCCTTGTCTGATAAAATGCTGGAAGCATGCCATCTGAGATGGTCACCAGGACCATATTTTACTGTCTGTAGAAGAAGCACTGGTGGGATAAATCACCTCCTGTAATACATGGGTTAGGAAGAAAAATAACAAAAGTAGTTTTATTAGTTTTCTTATTTCAAATACATTATCTAGTTATGAGGTTGGTTGGTTGGTTGGTTTTGAGATGGAGTCTCACTCTGTCACGCAGGCTGGACACTGCAACCTCCACCCCCCAGGTTCAAGTGATTCTCCTGCCTTAGCTGCCCGAGTAGCTGGGATTACAGGTGCTTGCCACTGTGCCCGGCTAATCTTTGTATTTTTGGTAGAGACAGAGTTTCACCACCTTGGCCAGGCTGGTCTTAAACTCCTGACCTCATGATCGACCCGCCTCGGCCTCCCAAAGTGCTGGGATTACAGGCGTGAGCCACCACGCCCGGCCCTACTTACGGGTTTTTAAATGTTTTCTTTCTTATTAAATTTGGCATTAAAAAAAGTCATGACACTATTTCTAAAATGTTTCTGATGCAATGAATATTTTTTACTGATATTTTCATGTTGAAGGTAGGGAAAGCTTTGTGTAATTTACAGAGGCCGAGGAAGACAGTAAGTACCCTAACGTCCCCAGACAGATTCCACTGCTTTTAGTTGGCACTGTTAGGCTATTTAGAAGACTTATAAATGATAATCTGTTTACAGCCCCGTCATTAATCAGCAGTATTTTTAAATTATCTTAATACTAAATAAAAAGTTGAAGTAATATTGTCACCATCACCATGCAGGGAACGTTAGCTCTGATCACCTAATTACCCACTTTTATAAGTAAGATATTTTTAAATGGCTTTGATTTGATTGTTTAAAAAAATATATAGAAAATCTGAAAAGTAAAGAGAAGAAAAAATAAAAAAATAATTAATCACTATAGTCCAGCACCCAGGTTTCACCATTATGATCAGTTTGGAGTATTTGCTTCTTTTAGACCTTGGGTATTTATTTTATTTTACAATGCTGTCATTACACTGCATACAAGTTACTTCTTTTTTTTTTTTTTTTTTTTTTTTTTTTTGAGACAGAGTCTTGCTGTGACGCCGAGGCTGGAGTGCAGTGGTGCGATCTCGGCTCACTGCAACCTCTGCCTCCCAGGTTCAAAGGATTCTCCTGCCTCAGCCTCCCGAGTAGCTGGGATTACAGGCGCCCACGACCACACCTGGCTAATTTTTGTATTTTTTTAGTAGAGATGGGGTTTCACCATGTTAGCCAGGCTGGTCTCGATCTCCTGACCTCGTGATCCGCCCACCTCGACCTCCCAAAGTGCTGGGATTACAGGCTGAGCCACCGCGCCCGGCCAGTTACTTCTAAAAATCATACTATGAGCACTGTTTTGTGTCATTGAAGTTCTCAGAAACCTTTTCTGTAATGGCTACATAATACTATGCCATTGAATGGATACATCACTTTATTAACTATTCCACTATTGTTGAGCATTCAGGTTGTCGCCAATATTTTATTAGTATAAATTACTCCATAATAAATACCTCATACTATAGATGTATTCTTAGAAGCACAATTAATAGGTTAAAGGATACAGGTACTATTAGGTTAAAGGGGTTTTGGTAGAAACTGCCAAATTGCTTTCTAGAAAAGTTGTCCACACTCCCACCCCAGGGCCTTCAGTTCCAATGATTAACCTTTTTTTGTTATTGGTGAAGAATTTGTATAATGTGCCATTGTATTTATTTTGCTTATATTTCATCCAGATTTTTATTTTGCGTCTATGTTCAGAAGTAAGATTCATGTGTAGCAATGGATCTGAACATTTTGTGGTCTGTGACTCATTCGAGAATCTCATGGAAACCGTGAACCTTCCTCTCAGAAAAATGAACATACTGATACATATGCAGATTTTCACATATTTTAAGGGGACATGGACAGTCCTCCCCCTAAAGCCAGTCAATATTTTGTTGCTCACCTGATACTAAGTGCTTTATATGGGGGTTATTTCCTTGAACCCTCACAATCGAGGGTATCACAGAGGAAAGTGACTTGGTCAAAGTGGCATCACTACGAAATGGTCAAGCTGGGACTCACTCCCCAGAGCCTCCTCTCTTCATGATGTTCGTACCCCAAGGCAAAGGATCCCCTGCTTTATTATTCCTCTTCCACGCACCTTGGTCAGGGTTTTCCAGTCATAGTCATGCTGCCTTCCTAAAATCTAGTGGGATCATTTTCTGTATTTTTTCCCATGCTCTGGATCTCTTTCTGTAGCATGGGGATTGTGTTTCTTGAAAGTTTGAAAGCTTTCTTGGCTGGGTGAGGTGGCTCACGGCTGTGATCCCAACACTTTGGGAGGCAGAGGCAGGCAGATCGCTTGAGCCCAGGAGTTCGAGAACAGCTTGGGCAAAGCAACATAGAGAGACTTCTTCTCTACAAAAAAGATTTTAAAATTAGCCAGGCATGGTAGCATGCCCCTATAGTCCCAGCTACTCAAAAGGCTGAGGGGGGAGGATCGCTTGAGCCCAGGATTTGAGGCTGCAGTGAGCTAGGATCATGCCACTGCACTCCAGCCTGGTGACAGAGCAAGAACCTGTCTCTAAAAGAATTAAAAATAAAAATTAAAGCTTTCTTCCCCAGAGTCTTTTAGCAGGAAATTATTTAATGACATTTTCAGTTGCTTGTGTGTACATTGGTTTCCTTTGTTAAAAGTTTTCGAATCAATTTTTATAATTATTTTCTCCAATAACTACGCATTTCATTAGAATATTCTTTTTCATATTTATTAGCATAGAGTTGTATGTAATATTCTCCTGGTTCTTAGCACTTCCTTTTCATTCCTCATTTTGTCTTTTATCTTTCTTTTTTTTTTTTTTTTCTTGATTGGCTTTGCCAGTGTTTTGTCTGCTTCAGTATTAATTTTTTGTAAATTTCATTTTGTTTTTGTGAGGTTTTTCCTCCTTCACCTCCCCACAACACCCTCCTTTCCTCCTGCATCCCCCCACACACCCAAAAATACTCTTGGATGAGTAATTGTGCCTATTTTTATATTTCATGTTTTTGTAATATTTTATATTACTTCTTCATTTCTTAGGGTGTGGATGTTGTTGGAGTTGTTCTTATTTTTGTAAATGCTAAAGTTGAATGTTTTGTTTGTTTGTTTTTTAATTCTTCCATGCGTAATGATCTGATCTTTTCTATTTTTCAATCGACTTATTTGGACTTTAATTCAGTGCTTATTTAGGAAAGTGTTTTAAATTTTCATATGTGCTATTTTCATAAGTTAATCATTAAGTTTTGGATAGTAGAATCCTAGGTTCATTTGTTGAAGAAGTTTGACCATTATGGGGAGAAATGAACATGCATTGACACCCACTGATGAGAAAAGAAGCTTGAGAGTCCACATTTTCTATTTTGTTTAGGTCAAAAACTACTTACTGATTACCTACTGTGCTCGAGGACCTGTGCTAGGTAGTGGGGCTATAACTGAAAGTTTCCTTTTTCATGGAAATTTTGGTCTACCAGAGAATGCAGATGAATACACAAGCAATTACAGGAACTGTAGGAAAATCAGCTGAAAAACTAAGAAGACCATTGAGTTTGAGCTAACTACAAGATACCATCAAAAATAAAATTAAGGTCAGACGCAGTGACTCACACCTGTCATCCCAACACTTTGGGAGGCTGAGGCAGGAGTAATCCTTGAGGACAGGAGTTCAAGACCAGCCTAGGCAACATAGTGAGACCCCCATCTCTGTGAAAAAGATTTAAAAATTAGCAAGGTGTGGTGGCACACAACTGTAGTTCCAGCTACGGAAGGCTTAGGCAGGAGAATTGCTTCAGCCCAGGAGTTTGAGGCAGCAGTGAACTGTGATCGCACATACCACTGTACCCCAGTCTGAGTGACAGAAGAAAAGAGAGATCCTGTCTCAATTAAAAAAAGAAAGAAAGAAAAAATTAACAGAAAGGGACAAATTAAATAAACAATAGAAAAAGATCTCATTCACTAAAGGAACTAAGCAAATACACCTGGAAATAAATCTAACAAAAAATAAATGTTGTAAGACCTTTATGATGAAATGGGATCTTTTTCTGAAGACTATAACAGATAATGTATTCTTGTATAGGACAATGTAACATGATGATGATAGTATCAACTGTCCCTATATTATTCAATAGAGTCAGTATAATCTTAGTCAAAAGTTCAACAGGGTTTTTGATAAATTTTAGTACAAAGTAGTAAAAAACTTACACATAATGAATGATGGTAAACAAAGTTTAAATAAGGAAAAATAGTCTCAATAATTGTAATTCAGTTATTATAACTCAACAGAAAAATGGACAGAGATTCAATAAACATATGAAAAGAATTCCCTCTCAATAGCAATTAAGAAAACAAAAACTACAACAAAAATATTTGTTCCCCTTTTATGTCAACACTTAAAAAAATGTTATATACAGTATTGTTGGGTGTAGCTAAGAAAACCCTCATAAACTATGTGGAGAGAGGCTGTGGTCACAGTGCTAAATGATGCCAAGAATAAAAAAACACATTGATAAGGCCATTTTGGAGGGCAATTTAACTGTATATATATGAAAATCAAAAGTGTAACTATTCTTCCTTCAACCTAGTAATTCCACTTCTAGAAAAATGCTCACCCCTGTATCCAAAGAGATATGCATTATTGTTGGTAATAGCTAAAAATTGGAAACAAGCCAAATGTCTATTAATAGGAAAGTGGTTAAATAAATTATGGCATCTTCATTATATGGCCTCCTGTGCACTCATCTGAAAAATAAAGTAGGGCTTTATGTGGCAACATAAGGCGCTGGGCTTTCTTGGGGAACCATTGTAGGGTTTTAAGTGGAGGCACGACATGAGCAGACTTGAGTTTTTAAAATATCTCTCTGGATGGATTATGGATTATGGGAAATGGATCAGAGAGACATAAAATGGAGTCGAGAATCCCATTAGGAGGCCATTAATCCAATTGGGCATTAATGGTGACTCCAAGATATGGCAGAGCTGAAACTGCATTTACACAGCCAAAGGATACTTAGGTATGGCAATACATTGTGGTATTTTATTTTGACGTTATTTTGGGCAGCTTCGGCTTACAAATCACTTACCTAGACAAGGATGATAAAATAGGTTTTCTGACTATAAAATCTATTTGGTTAGAATTACAAGTCTATTCATTTTGTTAAATTTGCTTTCCAAATAAAGCTGCTCACCCCTCTTTGTTGAAACAACAAAGCTCATCTAGGTGACCATCCCTCTCTTTTTGCCTTGACTCTCAAGAAGCTCAGAGACAAATTTAGCACTCAATGTAGTGACCTATAGTTAGGTTTAGATTATAATTAGCTTCTACTTTTTCTTCCACAGATTTAGCCTCTTATTTTTATTTTCAAAAGCTGCATGGTTATGTGTGTCATTTATTGTACACTGATTTCTCCATTTTTAGAAACCAGACAGGTTTAAAATTACTAATAAATAAGTGAGTGTTAAAGTTACCATCTTAGCTGCATAGTCTGTTTGATCCCTTGGTGACTTGAAAGGTGTCATTTGACTTTTATCTCCTAAAGTTGTGAATATTTCATATTGGTTTAGCAAAGGTCTTCTAATAAAGAAGGGACCATTTTAACTTCACAGCAGGCTTCATGGTAGTAATATGCTCCTCAAGATTAATTAAGCATTTGTAACATTATTTTATCACTTGTCTGTAAAATTGAAGAGGTAGCGTAGCATTTTTAGTTTAGAGCTTGGCCTTTGGAGCCAGACTCCAGGGTTTGAACATGGGCTGTGCCTGTCACCTACCAGCTGTGGGACTGTGGGCAAGAGACTTAATGCCTCTGGATCTCAGGCTCCTCATGAAGAGGTCTCTACTGCATGGGGTGTTCTGAGTATTGAACTGGCTAATATTTGTAAATTGCTTACTATAGTTATTTGTTAAGTGATAAAATGGAATGGAGACTTTTTTCCTGGTGTACATCCTTAGGTGGAACAGATGTTAATTGCTTCATTTAAGACTATGTGATAAGAAGAGCATTAAAGATTTAACCCTTGATTCTTATTTTTGTATGCATGTAAGTAGAGTTCTAAAAGAAAACATTTTTCTATACATTAATTAATTTAAAATCATAGATTGTTTATGCGTGTTTAATGCTGATTACTTTGGTGTTACTGTTGCAAGGCCAAAACAGTAACTCACAAAGAAGTGAACAGACTGGCATTTAAAACAATGCACAGGCAAGACAAGTGAGTCTGCTAAATATGCAGCTCATCTCTTCAATGGTGAAATTTTAGGTCTGCTTGGTTTGTTTTGTAAACTATAGTCTAAAGGAGACCAAAATATTGTTTGGAATTTATTTGCGTAGCAAGCTGCCTGCACATGAAGGATAGTACACGTGTGCTAGAATGTGAAATCTTATACAGCACAAGGCAGCTTAGGCAAAGGGTCTTCCTGTCCCCGTAGCCTGAGAATGTCTTCATGGGATGGATGTTGGTTTTTTTGTTTTTTGTTTTTTGTTTTTTGGTTTTTTTTGAAACGGAGTCTCACTCTGTCACCCAGGCTGGAGTGCAGTGGCACGATCTTGGCTCACCGCAACCTCTGCAACCCGGGTTCAAGCGATTCTCCTGCCTCAGCCTCCCGAGTAGCTGGGATTACAGGCGCCTGCCACCGCGCCCAGCTAATTTTTTTTGTAGTTTTAGTAGAGACGGGGTTTCACCATCTTGGCCAGGCTGGTCTTGAACTCGTGACCTCATGATCCACCCGCCTCGGCCTCTCAAAGTGCTGGGATTACAGGCGTGAGCCACTGCTCCCAGCTGGATGTTGGTTTTTAAAAAGCAATCCTCACAGCCCCCTGTTAGATAAGAATTATGATTTTAAAAATCCACAACTCTGCTATTCATTTGAATTATTTACATAAGCAAGGCCTCTCCTTCTTAAATTGGAATCATACTGCAATATGCTTTTTGAGGCTTTTGGGTATTCTCAGTTAATTTAAATAGACTTGAGTAGAATGAAAATTGATCAAATATTGCATTGTTTTTAAAGTTAGGTCTCTTGCTTTTCACTTGAGAGATTTTTTTCCTCCACTTTAATACATTGGCTCATTTCCATTTTTATATTTCTTAGATATCATGATAATTATTGTTTTGATAAATTCCTACTCCCCATCCCCCCTTACACATACACACTTAATTTTGTTAGAGAATGTATCTGTTATGAAATACATTAAGAACTACCTCTGCATTGTAATGATTATGAATTTTTCAGAGATTTGTTTTAACTGCCTAATTCTGTTTAGAAGCCTCAATTTATGAGTTTTTTTCCCCACTGTCCTTTCATTAACTACTAAAAATGAATACATTAGGAAAGTAGGTGTTTTAAACAAAACCAGAACACTTGATTTATAAAACCAAAGCTTGATTTAAAGAGTATGATATGTCTTCAACCTGGTTGGGTATTATTTAAAGTTTTCCTCTGATTTTTTTTTTTTTTTTTTTTTCAGTAGCAAAGAGATACATTATCTCCAAAATGGCTAATGGATCTATCCAAACATTGGTTTTATAAGGAAATTGAAGAATCATTATTTACGAATATATTTGACAATTTTCCAAAAAGATAATGAGAGCAGACACATGGTGTAAATAGTATGTTTTTGATACAAATGTTCTCTTAGCCTAGCAACCAAATCAGAATGTTAAACAAACAAAATGAGAAGTAAAATGTTAAAATGCGTTCTGTAGTATTTTAGTTAATAATTTTATACATGGTTCTTTAAGCTTTTCCCATTTTATAGATGTCAAAACTAAACAGCTTGTCCAAACAAAAGTCAGAATCTCACTTGAACCCAACCTATTTTATCACCCACTGATACTTTCTCTAGCCTATCAACTATGTAATGAAATATGTCATGAAATGTTATTATTAAAGGCTAATTCCAGCCAATGTTGCAAGCATAAGGCACAGGAGAAGATGAGAGATGGAGATTTAAGGGGCAGTCATATAGTATCCAAGGAAAAAGCCATATCATGGGGAAAGAGTAAGATGATAGAGAAAAGGAAATAGTCAAGAAATTAACATTTCTGATCGTCATTCTAAACTATATGACAGGGGTTACGTATTTAAGGATCTTTTATAGTATAAAATTCCTGTACAAAGCCAGTACCTGTATTTTCTTTGTAAATCCATTACCATTTATATTGTAACTCTAATGATATTGGAGAAAATATGAATTATGAGTGTGCTGTTAATATGATGTGCCCTGTGTAATTCTGAACTCAAACAGTGAAGAGGAAGCCATGTTTATTTAAAATGTGGGAGCATCATTTTTCTTAACATTTATTTTTAGTGTTAATTTTATCTTGCATGTAAGACCTTACTTGGAAAAAAGAGAGGATCACATAGTGAAAGGTGATCTTGTTAAAAGTCATTGCAGAATGGGTTAATTTGATTGAAAATGATCCCCCCACAAAAGTTTCCAGATTATAACTTAGTCTCTTGTGCCATCATGGACCTTTCTAGTTATAATGGTGATATCAACATCCCAACAACCTACATTCATATAGCAATTTTTAGTTTCCTAAGGGATAGCACCTGCTCTCATTTGTTAAATGAACTGGTTATACTTGCTTCTAAGTGAGGATCCAAGAGGACTTACCTAAGCACAGGAGGGCTTGAAGCTGAACTCCAACCTCTGCAGGTTTCATGGTCTTCCTATAGCACTCTGATAGGTCACAGCAGACTACACAGCTTAGGAAATAATTACAGCCTGCCACAGTTTTTCTTAATTTTTAACTGAAAAAATCTCAGTTCTAAAATTTGATGGACAGTGAGGTTAGTTTGAGAAGTTGAGAAACTCTAATTTTCCATTATCCCTGTTATCTTTTCACCTAGGACACAGCAAGTGACGTGCTCATTGCATGGGCAGAGATTTTCCCACTCCGGGCACTGCTTTTATGCTGTCACGTCTTTTCAGGGTGAGGGAGGGCCACAATAACTTTGCAAAGAAAGTCCCAGATTTTCAAAGAGAGCAGAGAGTGTGGGGTGCCTACATGGGGTGGAGGTGGGAGAGAATGAGACCTTAGTAGAAGGTCTCATTTCACTACCTGAAATAGGCGTATAAAACAAATTACCCCAAATCAACAACTCATTAACGTTACAGGGTTTACTTGTTCGTAGATGTTTCCTTCATTTCTCAGTCTAGGGTCTTATTTAACCTCAAGACTAATACTCAACAAAGCCACACACGAATCATGAAGACGCCTATACAGGGGCAAGTAATTCCTCAAGGGGCATTTATTTTCCTGTATTTTCTAGGAAATGCTATTGGGAGGGTGTATTTTAATAATTAGCATTAAATTTGTTTCATATTTTTGCCTAGTAGCTTTCTCACAAGCTAAAGAATTTGGAAAGAATTGTTTATTCATTATATATTTGTACAAAAATCAGAAATAAAATTTTGAGGACTGAATATTTTAAGCTGTTATTACCTTCCTAAAACAACATTTTTGTTTGCTGCACTAGTCTTTTTCCATGTATACTTCAAGTAATAGAATACTATCATTTTGAATTGTAAAATGTTAAGCAAAACAAAAAAAGAGGCTGGTCCTGGTGGCTCACGCTTGTGATCTCAGCACTTTGGGAGGCTGAGGCAGGCAGATTGCTTGAGTCCAGGAGTTCAGGACCAGCCTGGGCAACATGGCAAAACACTGCCTCTACAAAACAATACAAAAATTAGCTGGGCATGGTAGCATATGCCTGTAGTCCCAGGTACTTGTGGGGCTGAGGTGGGAGGATTGCTCAAGCCCGGGAAGTCGAGGCTGCAGTACGCTGAAATCATGCCACTGCACTCCAGCCTGGGTTACAAAGCGAGACCCAGGCTGGAGTGCAGAAAAATCACCAGCTTCACCATTATAAACTATGCGATTCTGGGTAAGATCACCTCAACCCAAAGGGCATTGGTTTCCTGATCTGTTGAATGAGAATAATGTCTACTCACCCTGTAGGGTGTTTGGTGACAAAATAAGGTAAACCATTTCATCACCAGAACAAAAGTAGTGGTATGGTAATGCTTGTGTTTATAGTCATCATGGTGGTTAGTAGAAGAATCAAATTTTCTCCATCTGATGCTTGAACTTTCTTATGAATCCTTCCTACCCACCACCACCTTCATTTAAAACGGTGACTCTAAGACCTTTAAGTTTCATACCATACTTGCCAGTCCTTGTGACACCAAATAATATGTCAGCTGGAATACACCAGCGGCTTGTTTTAAGTCAGCTATTTACAGCTGCTAGTGTTTTTAGAAGCAAGCAGAAGTTAGCTGTCTGGTCCCAGTGGTAATTATCTGATCTTTCACTGATTTCTAGAAAGCCTCAGAGGGACACCACCTGAATCAATCAGAAATAACTAGTAAGGAAATTGAATATATCATCTTTAGGGAATTGTCTATTAAAGTTCTTTGCAGCCGGGCGCGGTGACTCACACCTACAATCCTAGCACTTTGGAGGGCTGAGGGGGGCAGATCGCCTGAGGTCGGGAGTTTGAGACCAGCCTGACCAACATGAAGAGACTCCCTCTCTGCTGAAAATACAAAATTAGCCAGGCGTGGTTGGTGCATTCCTGTAGTCCCAGCTACTCGGAAGGCTGAGGCAGGAGAATTGCTGAACCCAGGAGGTGGTGGTTGTGGTGGGCCGAGATCGTGCCACTGCACTCCAGCCTGGTCGACAAGAGGGAAGCTCCATTTAAAAAAAAAAAAAAAAAAAAAAAATTCCTTTTTGTGTATTTGAAAATCAGATTGTTTGGGTTTTTTTGGTGTCTTGTTGACTTTTAGGAGTTCTCTATATATTTTGAATGTTAATCTCTTATTAGACTTACAATTTGCAAATATTTCTTCCAAACTGTGGATTGTCTTTTTATTCTGCTGATAGTGTCTTTTGATACATAAAATTTTAAAATTTTTATGAAGTCCAAGGAAAAAAAAAATTTTTGAATTTAAAAACTTTTTTCCAGGTACGTTTTTGACTAGGTATGAGTCACCCTTAAGGCTACTAATTTTGCTCCATTAATTTTTATTCATCTTGTATGTCTACTAAAAAAGAAACAGCAATTACATCTTTTGAAAGACCTTTTGTAGTTTTGATCTTCTGTTTGTGATCTGGTAAGAAAAGAACTGTTTATATCTGAGTTTCATTTTCCCCAAATCTCTGCATTGGTTTGAATGTATCTCTAAAGCTTATGTGTTAGAAACTTGTCTTAGTCTTTTTTTTCTGCTGCTATAACAGAATACCACAGACTGGGTAATTTATAAAGAAAATAAATTTATTTCTCACAGTTCTAGAGGCTGTGAAGTCCAAGAGCGTGGCAGCAGCATCTGGCCAGGCCCTTACTGCTGGCAGAGAGATCATGTGCTGAGAGAACACAGGAGGCAGAGACAGACACAGACAGAAAGAATGCATGCATGTGCAAGAGGGTAGGAGTAAGAGAGAGCTGAGAAAGCCACACTCACCTTTATAAAAACCCACTGTCAAGATAGCTAACCAACTCCGGAGATAGCAGCTTTAATCCTTCACAGGATGGAGCCCTTATGACTGAATCACCTCTTAAAGATTCTACATCTCAACACTCTTACAATGGCACTTAAATTTCAGCATGAGTTTTGGAGGAGACATTTAGACCATACCAAAACTTGATCCCCAATGTGGTGGTATTGGGTGTTGGGACCTTCAAGAGGTTATTAGGCCATGAGGGCCCCCATGAGTGAATTAATGTTGTTATCATGGGAGTGGTTTCTTATAAAAAGACAAGTTCAACCCACTCTTGCTGTCCTCCCTGTATCGCCTTCTCTTTGCCCTTCTACCTTCTGCCATTGGATGATGCAGCAAGAAGGCCCTCACGAGACGCTGGCACCTTGATCTTTGACTTCCCGGCCTTTAGAACCACGAGAAAATAAATACATTTTCTTTATACATTATCCAGTCTCAGGTATTCTGTTATAGCAGCACAAAGAAGACTAAGGCAGAGATCTAATCACAAATCTTACATGTTGATGTTAAAGATAGTTTTCTTAGTCAGTATTTTGATATTAACAGATCTGTATTTTATATGTTATAACCTACTACAAAGCAGAGAACTTTTATATGGCCATTTTGAGAAAATATTTTAATTATTTCTCTTCCTTCTCTACTGATAAGTGAATGGTAATGCAAATTTCTCTTTCATTTGCCATTTCTTTCTGCTTTACTGTATTGATAGACTACCTGTTATTAATGGTCATTACAGTACCTCTTATTTTCTCTTAAAGAACTTGTTTTATATTTTCTTCAAGACACATAATAAGTAGCAAAGAGATGGTCCAGCATTGTTTACTGCAGAAAACAGTGTGCTAGGAAGTTTGGCACCTAAGACCTATATCTAACTTACACAGTATCCTGAACCAAGGTACTTAAATTCTCTGTGCTTCTATAAGTTGGCAACAACAAAAGTCTATGTGAAAGTGAAAAATAAGAAACTAGACGAAATAAGATTATTATAGCTGCTCTTTGTTATGCAGATGATAACAAAAAATACAGCGATTCTAAGGCCTTCAGAATAAATTATAAAATTAAATTTTTGAGAAAAGTGCCATTGATTTATTTCAGTTTAGCAATTTTTCAAAAGGTTTCAGTGCTTGACAGTATAACTATAAGAATATCACTATTTATTAAAAGAGCTGGTTCATTCATTTACATTTATTGAGAACCTATTATGAGTCAGGCATTGTTTTAGGCACTAGGGATAAAGTTGCAAATAAACAAAATCTCTACTCGTGGAATTTAGAATCTTGTGAGTGTTCTTCTAGGTTACTTCCCTTAAAATTTAAGGTAACTAGTTTGCTCAAATTAAAAGGATTATTTTACCCTGCTATAGTGCTATATGTGTGTATGGTTCTTAAACTTCATGCTGTCCCGTGTACTGTTTAGCAACAGAATTGTTTATTATTATGATTCTGGTATGTTAATGAAGGGGTACTTATTTGCAAATAACTGTTTAATCTGTGATTAAAATCTGGCAGCTCTTTTAAAAATAAAGACAGTTAAAATGCATAGTCACTGTCCTGCTGTATTGAATATGCAATTGAAAAACATTAAGAAAGGCATATCCTATTTATCACTTTTAATGAATCTTTCACCCTGGTCCCACTGTAAGCCCTTGATGGTATTCCTGTCATCCCATCCATATGCTCCTAAAAGCATTAACTATTCTTGGCTCTGTGCATGCCTTAGTATAAAATCAAAATCTCTAGGTTTTGATCACATATAAGCAAGCTTAAAAAAATCATTATCATTACCATATCCTCATTAAGATGATGGGCCCCTGACCATCTCTTCATGTTTGCCTTGCAATCTAAAATTCATGAATGCAAAGGGAATTTTTCTTATCCTTTTGAAAGAAGAATGATAAATATTTATACAGCCTTAACTCTTTCAAGCAGGCATAGGATCATGTTTTAGAAATGACAGGAATCTGCTCTAGGTTTTTTTTTTTTTTTTCCCAGCATGTTTCGTCTTTCCAATAACTACTGAAAAAAAATGAATTGCAGATTTATCAATATTGGAGAATATTCCTACTCTCTTCCCATTAAATATGTTTTACATTTCTGCAACCCTTTTGAGCCATGGCTTCGAAAAGGGAGCAAAGAGGTCCTTCTGCTTTTCAGACAGGGTTCCCCCAGAGGGCTGGCAGTACGCCCACCAGGAGTGCTGACCTGTGCTCAAGCCCAGGATCCTAATTCCTCCGGCAGCTTTTTGCTTTTTTAGCATATTTAACAATAATCTAGACTCTAAGTAACAAGTCACATATCCATACAGTGTTGCTTTTTAAAAGTTACTCCTCTCTGAAGCAGCAATTAGAGCCCCAAGACAGTTTTCTACTTGAAATTAAAATTCCCTCATGACTACTTGAATAAAGACATCCAGTAGTAATGTTGAAGTTATGAATGTGTTTCAGCTCACAGAGCTGTCTTCTTATAATAAATGGAAGATGTGTGTGAAGTTGGAATTTAGTTAAATATAGACCATCCTGGAGATAGTAGAAGTGCTGTGGGTTATGTTACCAACAATAATCTAACTTGTCCTGCACCTGCTGTTGGACCTCCTCCATATTATTATTTCTGCCACTGACTCCCAAAAACCAGGTTATTCATCTGAAGACAACTCAAGACTCAAGCCACATCATTACTGTTGTAAACCAGAAATAAAATTCTAAGCCCCCCAACCAACTGAATGCACCCCTTCTCTTGGCCAGGGGCATTCAAAGTTAACCTGAAAAACTGATACTTAGGCCATGAGAGGAAGCAGGGATTGGGGATTGGAGGGGTAGGTTGGACATGCCTCATTATGCTCTCCTCTGTTTGGAATTAAGGTACAACTGACCAGCAGTAACATTAAAACAGAGAACTTAAGACTAACAAAACAGACTTTTTGTAACAATAAGATACCAAATTCCAACCAGATTCTGGTATAGCATCACATGACAGATAACAGGCCCTAAAAAAATAAAAATATTTTACCCCCAAATACATTTCTTTGACTTTTTTTTTTTTTTTTTTTTTTTTTTTGAGACGGAGTCTTGCTCTGTCTCCCAGGCTGGAGTGCAATGGCACGACCTCGGCTTACTGCAATCTCTACCTCCCAGGTTCAAGCGATTCTCCTGCCTCAGCCTCCTGAGTAGCTGGGATTATAGATGCCCACCACCATGCCCGGCTAATTTTTGTATTTTTAGTAGACATGGGGTTTCACCATGTTGGCCAGGCTGGTCTCTAACTCCTGGCCTCAAGTGATCCACCCACCTCGGCCTGCCCAAAGTGCTGGGATTACAGGCGTGAGCCACCACGCAGAAACCAGCTCTTAAATGCTGAGTAGTTCACCACACAGAGAAAGGCCTTTTAGAATTCAAGTGACCTTCTAAGGTTTATTTCAACTGTATACTATCATGTGCAAAGTATTATAGCATTAAAATATCTCAGCTTAGGCCTCCAGCCAGTGCTTTTATTTAATTAATTAATTAATTTATTTGAGACAGGGTCTCACTCTGTTCCCAGGCTGGAGTACAGTGGCACATTCATAGCTCACTGGTGCCTTGACCTCCTGGGCACAAGCGATCCTCCCACCTCAGCCTCTGGAGTAGCTAGAACTACAGGTGTACACTACCACGTGCAGCTAATTTTTTTTTTTTTTTTTTTTTTTTTCTGTAGAGATGGGGTTTCACCATGTTGCCCAGGCTGGTCTCAAACTCCTGGGCTCAAGCGATCTACCCACCTCAACCTCCCAAAGTGCTAGGATTACAGGGTGAGCCACAGTACCCAGCCTATGATTTGAATATTCTCAAGGTCTTTTAGTTCCTACAATGCAATAATTTTGTAGCAGTTTGAAAATCCAGACATACTATATCGGTTTTCCCAGCTACTCCTTGAGTTGGCTCCGTTTCTGCTATTTAGTGTCAGGAACTGTTGCAGTGGTTCCTATCTACATCTGTGATAAACAGCTTTTCCTAGAACAACTTGCAGACATGGCAATGTTCAGGTTTAAGTAGATGATGTACTATTGTGTTTGGCAGGGGAGTCCATTAAAAAAAAAAAGCAGCCCTCATACTAAATTTCTTTTGAAAGGTGTTACTGATCAAAAAATATAGCTCAGAACTGAAAATTGTTTGGACTAAATAACTGTGTCCTTTCTCTCACCTTCCCACTCAATCCTTCCCCCAAAGTAGATTGATATGAAAAAGTACATAGGATTGCTTAAAGCTTTTATCTTTCTTAGTAATCACCCTGGAAGAATTTTTAAATAATTGATTTAAGTAGAATCTTTTATTCTTGGTTTAAATGTATACAAAAACTACCCACATGCTCACCTGCAATCTCGATTTTCTGTGAATTTCATCTGTTTTCTTGCTTGTCTACATCAAGGGGAAATAGGGAGCGAGGACAGGTCTGAACCAAAGTACTCCCAGTTAAATGGCATGATGTGTATATGTATCTGTGTGTGTGTGCATGCCTGTGTGTACACACAGTAAATTACTGGTTGTAATAAAATTTGTTAGAATTTCAATTTAGCTTCATTAAGTCTGAGACAGTGAAGTAATATTAAGGGGGAAATAGAATAGGTGAAGAGAAATAAATACTAGATCAATTGTCTTTCAAGAAAGACGTTTTAGAAGAAGTAGTATTCATTTTTTAGGTCATCATTGACATTTCTCAATATTATATTCCTATAAACTGCATATCAGGACTTGTATGTGCTTGAAGAAGCTACATTTTCACAGCAGGAGAGGAAACCAGAATAAAGCATTGAGATGCAGGTGCACAGTAATACAAGTGGGCTCTTTCCCTGCAGCCTGAATGCCTGGCCAATAATGCAGAAGCTCTTGGAGCCGGGCTCTCAGGGTCTCCCGGAGCTAAGCCAAGAAGTATGGGGGTGGGGCGGGGGGCTCAGGAGAGAATAATTGTTATTCAGTCTTCTTTAATGAGATGTATTGCCCACTGCTGAAAGATTGTGGCAGTGCCTTTTGTTATGCTAATTAGACACCATTAGAGCTTGGCTCTCTTTGATTTCTGCTTAATCTTTTCTGCTTCCTCAGCCTCAATCCTGACTGGCAAATGGTTGAAAGATGGTGGGGTGTACTGCACGTGTTATTTATTGCTCACATCTATGCTGAGTTCTTTGGGGAATGGGGGAGAATGTAAGATCTGTCTTACCAAAGACAGTACCTATTTTGGACATTCATTTTTGGCTTATTTTTAAAAAATGAATTTTTTGATAATGATTACTTTCTGCCTTTTAAGTCCAAATGCCGCTGTTTTTTATATGGTTGCTTTTGCAGCCACACTGAATGGAAAATGACAGATTGGAAAATGTAGATGGCCTCTCCTTGGTTGCCTGGATTTCCCTAAAAACAGTGAGCAAGCTGATCATGCCATAAGGTTTTAGGGAGGCTGTGGTCAACCAGAAAAATGGAAGCAAGAATAATTTAATGGTCAAAAAGATAAATTTTGCTATTCAAAATTCCTGCCTTTACAGTTTATAGACATGTATACATTCCTTCCTGAAACTAAAACATTACGTTTACATGATTACCACAATTAAGAGTGTGGTGAGTTTTTTTTTTTTTTTAATTTTTTTGAAGAATGACTAATATCCTTTCTAAAACAGTGAAATGGTAGATTTCCGTTAAATTTTTAAAAACAACATCATAATGTTTTAGAGCAGCCCTCTCCAATAACAATATGGTATCAACCACAGATGTTTCTTTAAATTTTTTGATAAAAGAAACAGGTGAAATTTGTTTGAATAATATATTTTATTGACTCCAGTATATCAAAACTATTATCATTTCAGCATGTATTCAGTATAGAAATTAATGAGATGTCTTACATTCTTTTATTCATGTGAAATTTTTGAAATCCAGTGTGTACTTTGCACTGGTGTGTGTTTGATAACACATCTCAATTTAGATTCACCACATTTTAAGTGCCCAGTGGCCACATATGGCTAGGGCTACTGTATGCGTGGTGCAGTTTTAAAGTAATTGGGTAATTCACCACTTGCCTAAAACAACTGTCAGGATAGAATCCATTTTTAACATTATAGATTAAATATTATGAGGTATGTGACATTGACCAAGTCACTTAATCTCTAAGGGGCCTGTATTCTCATCTGTAATATGAAGAGTTTGTCCTAAATGATCTCTGAAGTCCTCTCTTCTATCCAATCCAGCTCTGAATTCATGATTTTAAAAATTCTCATTTAGAAGTTGGGTAGGCTGGAGCTTATCCATCCTTTCTCATAATTTAGTATTTGAAAAGAAGCTTTCTTATGCCATAAAGATAATTAGAAAGTGTCCTGCATACCACGCCCACACCTTTTCTTCTTCCAAATGTCTGTATCTTTCTCGGAATTATTCTGAGTTTTATACCATTGGTAATGCCTGGTAGTGTAGCTCACTGAGTTGCCTGACTCCCCATGCTTTTGGAATGAGGACTTGGAGCAATGAAGGTGTGAGGGGAGTTGGCAAGTGGTTGCTACAGATTACTAGATTACATAAACAATCTCTCTCCAATGCTTTTGCTTTTCTTTTTTTTTTAAATTTGGCTTACTTTTTGTGTCGTCAGTGAAACAAAACTTCTACAAGCACCTTCCAAGAAAGTGACTTATTCAGTGTTATCACTGGTCACTTGTGTGCCTTTTGGGGATGGGGAATGTATGAAAAAAAATTTTTCCCAGAAGCACAGCCCAGTATTCATACATATTTTTGCCCATTTGTGAAAAAAAAGGACATTTCCTTATTTTAGTGTTTATTTGTTGAAAATGAAGTGAAACTTTTTTCACATATGTGCTGTATGTAGACAATTTAGATTTTTGGTTTTGAATTGCTTTTTTAGCAGTTTATTTTTCTGTTGGGAACATTTATTGTTTTCTTACTGTTTTGTAAAAGCTCTTTATATTATATAACATAAAACATGTCATTAGTATATATGTCATACTTGCAATTTTTTTCTATTTGCTTTTTGACTTTGTTTATGACAATCTTAATATACTTTTTTTTAATCAGTAGTTAAAAACTTCTCATTTATGGCAACATGGCATTATGTTAAAAAATGTTTCATCAACACGTTACATGTCTAATAATTTATATTTCCTCCAAGTATTTTGTGGCTGCTTCTTTTTCATCTTTTCAACTGACAAAATTGTATCTATTTAAGGTGTACAACCTACTTTTATGAGTAGGTCCCTTTCTGAGACTCTGCTCTCAAAGAAGACTGGCCTAGACTTGCCAAGTAATGGCTGAGAGAGAGACCAGTGGGAATAGATCAGGAGGGTGGAAGTGAATGGAAATGCTGTTCAATTTTTAGGTTTGAGCTTTTCATAAAAAAGTTCTACACTTATATCCAGTGTTGGCTCCACGGGCCCTTTCCATGAATCAGATCTCATGGATAGATCTTACTGGCAGTATCTGGCCATAGGACTTCAGTTTTCAGTATTGAGCACTTTCCCAGGCTGCCTGGGCATGACAGAGCTTGCCCAGTGTGGGGAAAAACAGACTTGATGTACTTTGTGCCGGCTCTGTGATAGGAGGGTCAACTTGTTTGGGTTTGTTGAGAGGGTAGATTTCATGTTATATGTTCTTACCACAATTTTTTTTTTAATTCCACAAAAAGCTTTATAGGCAATACCTTTGAATGCTCTAGAATACTCAGAATGTACAGGCAGGTGGTTAAAATGCAGCTGCTTTTTGAACTGGCAGTTTAGGTAGCACTAGATTTGGATCCCTGATGCCAGGAAGGAAGGCATCAGTGTGGCGTTTCCTGTGTAACTATTTGCTCTTACTATTGGCTCTCGATCAGCAGATGGAAATAGCTTTGTTACTAAGAATGGGATTTTGCCCCCAGCTGGGAAGAGACTACCTTGGATTGTCTTCCTCTTACTGGAGTAGACATGGCTAGAAGAAGACCAACCAGCGTGAACAAAAGCACAAGGAGATTCTTGTTAGAAGAAACTTCATGGTCTGATTTGATTCAGTAGAACTGCCTCGGGCCTGGTCTTTGTATCTTGTATCACTGCACAAAGAAGGGAAGAATAACTTTTGAAAAGCCAAATTGCTTTGCAATTTTTCTTTCTACTTAGGTGATTTCTGAAATGCAAAGAAGGAAGAAATAAAGCTACTAAGATACTCATGGCAATTAATAGATAAGCATATATACTTAAAAATATGGCTATTCCACTTCAAAGGAACATTCTTCACCCTTTGAGTACATTTATATCTATTAATAAGTGTATCTAAAGAATTTTTTTTTTCCACAGAGGACAATGTTTTCAAATAATCTAAAGAATGCCTTTTTTTTTGTCATTGTTTAAGAATCAGTTACCAGTCCAGTGCTTTGAGAATAAACTGTCCAACATCTTCTCTTAAGAACCCTTAAGTAGACCAACAAATTGATGGCTAGCATTTTGAATAGGATGGACTTAAAGGCTCATTACTTGTTTTCTATGCTATCATCATTTTTGACACACATTCTTGTGTCGTGGCCCTATTTCATTATAGAATGGCATTGTGGAGTAAGGATGATATTAAATTTTAATGTTATTGCTATTATTACTGTTGACCGTTTTTAGCATAAGTATGCCTGGTTCTTTAATTCCAGCTTCTGCAGGGCCAGAAAATAGAAGTGTGCATGAACAGTCAGGAAAATTACTGTATACCCAGGAGACCCAGCATCGCATGCTCTGCCTGTTGTGAATGATGAATCAAAATGGAAAGGTTATCATTTTCATTAGCTAGGAAAGAACAAGACCATACTTTTCTCCAAGTGTAATTACAGCGGTTCACTGGCAACATTACACTGCAGTAATTAGTCTAAAGGTGTATGTGAGGGCAGGCTTTTGCACAGACAATAGAAATATTATTTCAGAGTTTAAGGTCACAGCCTTGTGTTTAACATGTTCCAGGCAGCTTAGAGGGGGGAAAAAAAAACTAATTTGACTGGAGCTAAAGAAAGACATTTGACATTTCCCAGAGTCAGGCGTTCAGAAACCAGTCAGGTCGAAAAATTGTATTTTATTATCTACAATAAAAGAAAAAACTTAGCTGCAGAAATAGCATGTCAGAATATTCTGTAGGATAAGCACAGATAAAATTCAAGTTTATTAGAACCATGATGTAAATGATTACAGGAACTTTTGATATGTGTGTTTTGTTTTGTTTTGTTTTTTGTTTTTTTGAGATGGAGTCTCACTCTTGTCGCCCAGGCTGGAGTGCAATGGCGTGATCTCAGCTCACTGCAACCTCCGCCTCCCAGGTTCAAGCGATTCTCCTGCCTCAGCCTCCGGAGTAGCTGGGATGACAGGCATCTGCCACCGCACCCGGCTAATTTTTGTATTTTTGTAGAGATGGGGTTTCACCATGTTGGCTAAGCTGGTCTTGAACTCCTGACCTCAGGTGATCCACCCGCCTCGGCCTCCCGAAGTGCTGGGATTACAGGCATGAGCCACTACGCCCGGCCTGATATGTGTGTTTTAATCTCCATTCTTTTCCTAAGGCAAAGAATGGACAGAAAAAATAATTGTCAGCAGCTCTTCAAGGAAAACAAAATAGTTTCTTTCTTCCTTAACACCATTTTCA
The DNA here is from genome assembly GCF_028885655.2 of Pongo abelii. Taxonomy (NCBI): domain Eukaryota; kingdom Metazoa; phylum Chordata; class Mammalia; order Primates; family Hominidae; genus Pongo; species Pongo abelii. The sequence goes on from NC_071990.2 coordinate 21,210,545, forward strand.
AGAAACAAATGTCTACCTTACACTGGTCCGTATATCTATGTCCTTTGTGAATTTTTTGTTACTCTATTTAAATAGTAATATTGAAATCTTTTTGTAACTCAGCATCTCAGAATAGAAATTGATTGACATTATGTTCCAAAGCCACGTCAGGCTTTCTGTTTAAGTAAAGAGAAAGTAAGAAGAGAAAAAAAGTTATAAAGAGAAAAGCAACTTTACATACAGTTTATGTTTAAAGCCATATATGAGTTTAAGAGAAACCTTCTGCTTTTTCTAGTCCGAAGAATACTTTTGCAAGCAACATTTCTTACTGAGTTAAAAATATTAGCCCAAATACCCTGATGTCTTTGTTTAATTTGAGTAATGTCTGTGTTTCTTCACACAATTCTGTTTCTCTCTTTATATCCTTATATAGCCTTGTAGAATATTGTTTGTTTCAGGGCAAATGATGACTTAGAGTGTACTTGAGGAGCATTCATTCAGCAACCAAATTCTGTTGGAAACCACTGCTTTTTAAATGCAAGTGTGTGTTTTATCTGCACTCTCTGGCCATATGGTTAGAACTGATGTTTTTCACAACTTCAGGCACTTGGGAAATTTAAGCATAGATGTGACACAAATGACACAGCTAGCTGATTATGTAACTTACTGAAAAATCTACCCCAAAATTGAATTTAAAAACATTGCTATTTGTTTGTCACAGATGTTTCTCTGCTCAAGGAAAAGTCATACGCTGCAGAATTAGATCCGTGATGTTGTAAGTTTTCCACAGCTAGCAATTAAATAGGAAGCATTGAGTAGTGGGAAGAGTTCAAAGACTTCCCTTTCTTCTGCCACTGCCACTGAGCAAATCACCCATCTTGCCAGACCTTAGTTCTCTCCCTGTGAAATCAGAGAGATTGCTAAGCTCCCTCCAACGTCTTACTTTCTTTGTCTGTCTAGGGGAATACTGCTTTTATTTTCTGCCTTTGTGGTTTTCATTAAAAAAAAAAAAAAAAAGTATAAGAGCTTTTCTCATATCTTTTCAATAAGGCCTAGAAAATTGTAGCACACTCATTCTTTCACAGCTGGGGGCCGTATTTCCCAGCAGCCCTGCGAGGTCAGCAGTAATGCAAGGTCTTGTGGAGACGTTTCCTGTGCCTTCCTTCACATTAGTGACCCAGTCAGAGAAAGCGAGGGATAGTTTTACAGGAATATTTTTATAATTCATTTTTCATAAAATGTCTTTAAATAACGTTAAAGTGATGAAGTTCTGTACATCCTAGGAAAAAATTACTTTCTCTACTTACATTTGATGAATAAGTTATAAAGTATGCCTAGCTTGTTAAAGCAGGTACCAGAACCAACAGCCACTTTCAAAAGTCCATAGAGCTGAACTCAGTAAAGGAATAAGCTCTGAAGGTAAGAATTGTCCCTTACTTCAGATAGCTATAATCAAGTTACTACAATCAGTTACTTTCCTGACAGATCTCTTAAAAGGCAAAGCTTTGTAAATGGAAACTGAGTTTCCCCTGGAAATACTATAGCATTTGTATTCTCAACAGAAGCTTTTAACCTCTAGCATGTTACAGAAATTAAATAAACATCATTTTATTTAACCAGCCATAAACTATATGCCTGTAAACAAATCAGAAGGAAAAGGACATCTTTCTTAGCATTACAAGAAAATACTTTGTTGAGATTTCCTTTTTTTTTTTTTTTTTTTTTTTTTTTTTTTTTTTTTTTAGGGATGGGATCTTTCTCTGTCACCCAGGCTAGAATGCAGCTTTGCAATCATAGCTTACTGCAACCTTCAACTCTTGGACTCAAGCAATCCTCTTGCCTTAGCGTTCCAAGTAGCTGGGACTACAGGTGTGCGCCACCACACCCTGCTAATTTATTTTTATTTTTTTGTAGAAACAAGGTCTTGCTATGTGGCCCAGGCTAGTCTCTAACTCCTGGCCTCACGTGATTCTCCCGCCTTGGCCTCCCCGAATGCTGGGATTACAGGTGTGAGCCACCACCACACCCAGCCAAGCTTTGTTGAGATTTTGGCAGGCTTCTTTAAGGAAACTTCAAGTCACTCAATAGCCTCTTGAGACACCTTGTAATTGTTTCCTGGCAGGTACTGTATTGAAAATCAAGTTGTTGATTTAAGTACAGCAAGAAGGTAGCTGTAATTTGCAGAGGGCTCTAAGCATACATTTACTGTTTAAAAAGAGAGAGAGAGAGAGAACAAGAGAGAAACAGGCTTGATTTAGAGTACATAATTTCCTTCAGTTAATTCCCATGAAACCTTTGGATGTGCTGATCCGCAGCCTACAGATCTACCTTCAACAATGACTTAAACTTCATAATTGAAAGATCTTTAAATATTGTAATCCACCTCCCCTTCAACAGCCCTACTCTCTTCTCCCTACTTCCGTCCCACTTCTACCAACCTCTCATTTTTAGATGAGGAAAGTGAAACCCCAAAACATAGTCAGGTCTCTTTCATCTCAAAAATAATCTCACTCAGACCCTGTGTCTTTGTCCCCTACTGACCAGTCCATATATGTGGCATCTGTTGATTTCAAAGAACCCTCTTCAGACTCTTTTCCCTTGGGTTCTGCTAGAACTATGTGCTTCTGCTTCTGACCTTTCATTGTCCATCCATCACTTTCCCCTTTCTTCCTATCCTTGAATGTTACAGTTCTCTTGACACCACCCACCAGACCATTCTTTGGACGTAGAATTTCAGTTGTATCTTAAACATTTCTGCTGAACAATTATATTGTGCTCTGTCTTAGTTCATTTTCTGTTGCTGTAACAGAATACCCAAGACTGGATAATTTATAAGGAAAAGAAGTTTATTTGGCTCATGATTCTGGAGGCTGAGAAGTCCAAGATCGGGCAACCCATTTAGTGAGGGCTTCAACTCAGCAGAAAGCAGAAGGGCTTTCAAAGAGACCACACACGAAAGGCAGCCTCACATTGTAACACCCGGCTCTCATGTGAACTTATCCATTCCCTCAAGAACTAACTCAGTCCCTGGAGAAAGACATTAACTAATCCTAATGACCTAATCACGTCTTAAAGACACTGCCTCCCAACACTGTTACATTGTCAATTAAATTTCAACATGAGTTTTGTCAGGGACAAACCATAGCAGGCTGCCAGTCACAAATTTTATGGGAACCATGGTTTTCAACCTCTTCCTTACTTGCAGGATTTTGTCCATTTTTCACAGTGATGTCACCTTTTCCTGTCGGTAGTTTCAGCTGTTAGGCAAGGATCTGTCAGTGATGGTGAGGCAGCCATAGAAGTTTGCTTCTCAGATGAGTGTAGAGTCTCTTTAAGACAAATTCTGATCCCTTCTAGTGGACTACCTCTGCCATTAGCATAATAGATAACTGGGTGGTGTGGTCTTAGAGTCCTGAAGATATCTGTAGCCTTGCCACTTTTCTGCAGATGCCCTGCCTTAGTTCTGTGACTAGAACTTCCTTACTCGGATAGCAGAGGCACTCCTTGGTTATGGCAAGCCAGGATGATTACTCTCAATTTTGTTATATGAGGGTCTTTAACCACACAGGGCTACCATATGGGGTGGGAGAGACAGCATCTAGAAAGTGTAGGGGAAGTGGCTCATTTTAAAAAGAAATTTGAGGCTTGTGTATGTTTCCTTAGCCCACAAGTTCCTTTGCAACCAAGGTGAAGTTGCATCGTCCAGAATGTCATCTGAACTCATTCTTCCATAACTTCAGTGTTGACTTTAATATTATTTGGAATAGTTGATTCTCTTAAAGGTTATATTTGATTTTCACTTCAGTGTGACTTCATTCATTAAAAAATATTGAGGGAAGCATTTATTATTTTTTGTTTGTTCATTTGTTGAGATAGGTTCTCACTCTGTTGCCCAGACTGGAGTGCAGTGGCATGATCAAAGCTTACTGCAGCCTCCAACTCCCGGGCTCAAGCAAGTTTTGTATATTTATAATATATATGTATACGTATATTTATTTTAAGCGGTGGGGACGGATTGCAGCAGCTTTTGATCAAAGCCCTAGCCTTCCTAGGCTCAGTTTTGTTCCGTATGCTCTGGAGATTTTTTTTAGAGACAGATTCTCACTCTGTCACCCAGGCTGGAGTGTAGGGGTACGATCTCATCTCACTGCAACATCTGCCTCCCGGGTTCAAGCAATCCTCCCACCTCAGTCTCCCAAGTAGCTGAGACTACAGGCACATGCCACCATGCCTGGCTAACTTTTGTATTTTTAGTAGAAACAGGGTTTCACCACGTTGGCCAGGCTGGTCTCGAACTCCTGGCCTCAAGTGATCCACCCGCACTGGCCTCCCAAGGTGCTGGGATTACAGGCATGAGCCATCGTGCCTGGCCTCTGGAGATGTTTTATTTATTTATTTATTTATTTATTTATTTATTTATTTATTTGAGGCAGGGTCTTATTCAATCACCCATGCTGGAATGCAGTAGAATGATCACAACTCACTGCACCCTCAATCTGCCAGGCCCAAGCAATCCTTTCACGTCAGCCTCTCGAGTAGCTGGGACTATAGGCACACACCACCACACTCGGCTAATTTCTGTATTTTTTATAGAGACGGGGTTTTGCCATGTTATCCAGGCGGTCTCAAACTCCTGGACTCAAGTGATCTGCCCACCTCTGCCTCCCAAAGTGCTGGGATTACAGGCATGAGCCACCGGGCCCGGCCGCTCTGGAGATTTTTAAGGGCCTTGCCAGTGAGACTGGGGACACAAATAGGATGACTCCTCAGTTGAGGACACAAATAGGATGACTGAAAAGGTGTTTGCCACTATGAACTAGTGCACATTGCGGTTCTCCTGAGTCTCTTTGGCAAATAATAGTTAAATACTCACCTACAAATAGTTCTCTTATGGTTGATTAAAAGCCCAGCTTTCTACTATATAAACATAGCAAGTCTTTTTAACTCTGTATATATTACTGTCATCGTTATCATCTCCAGATGAAATAGAGCAGCCCAAACATGATGGCCCTTACTCTCCACATTGATTCTAAGAAGAAGAAAGAAGCAGCATAGTTTTCAGTGCCTCTACAATTTCACATTGTTGTTAATTTCCTGAAAACTTGATGTTCAATGAAGTGTAATTGCAGATTTCCTTAAGAACCATTGACAGATACTTATCCTAAGTCATAAGCAACTCACACTGTGAAATGTGTACAAACATTCTAAGTCTTCTTCTAGAAGAATATACTTCAGTGATACCCAATATTCACCAGCCCTTTTTGATAAACAGAGCCATTGAAGCTCAACATAGAAGTTGGGGGAAATTTCTTTTTTGCCACAAGTTGGGGGAAGTTTCTTTTTTGCCACTTGATTCTTTTAAGGGGATTAATGTTGCCAGAACTTCCAGTGTTTTTCAGAGAGTGAAAAGAGTCTTTAGTTAAAGTGTCATCTCAGAGACCTTACAACTTTTGGCTAAGAGGGCTATATTTTGAATGAGATAGTAAACTAGATAGTAAATTATGGTGTATTTAGGTACTGGCATTGTATGATGGAGAGGGGAGTTTGATTTGTTTTTTAATTGTTAGGTGGTCTATTTAGTGCAGCTGTGTTTATGTTTCCTTCATGGTAACCGCCTGAACATGGTGACAAGTCCCTACAAATGAGAATAGGAATTTAAAAAAATTATCTTGCCAGTGGGCTTTAATTTGGGGGGGTCATAATTATTAAGTAGCAATCGTAAAAATAATCCCCAGCACAGTCATTCGGTACAGTTGTTTTGCTGTATCAGACATTTTGACAACCTTGTAAAAAGAGTAACTGAGTCCAGGCATGGTGGCTCACGCCTGGAATCCCAGCACTTTGGGAGGCCGAGGCGGGCGGATCACCTGAGGTCAGGAGTTCGAGACCAGCCTGGCCAACATGGCAAAACCCCGTCTCTACTAAAAATATAAAAATTAGCCGGGCATAGTGGCGCATGCCTGTAATCCAGCTACTCGGGAGGCTGAGGCAGAAGAATCGTTTGAACCCGGGAGGCGGAATTTGCAGTGAGCCAAGATCATGCCACTGAACTCTAGCCTAGGTGACAGAGTGAGACTCTGTCTCAAAAAAAAAAAAAAAAGAGTAATTGATACCTTAAATGCTGCATTTCACAGTAGAATAAACTTGGAAATTATAGAATTTCCTTGGAATAGTCACACTTCTTTACCCATTGTTTTGGCTGATTTACTTCTTTGCTATTAAAAATGGGTGCTTAGATCATAACGTACATCAATTCTGTAGGAAATTAGCAGTTCCATATTTTTGCTGTCTTTCTCTTTAAAAAATAATAAATGAATGTGGGGTCATGACTGCAGCAAAGAGACAGTTGCCTGTGACAGAGAAAATGTATATAATAAGTAAATAGCTCTGTGAATTACTCAGTACTTTCAGAATTGTATGCAAAATATGAAATGTGGAGGTGCAAGGTCCTAATGACTAGTTTTCAGAGGCATTTTCTTTAGTGTTACATCCCTCGTAACTTAAATTAATGTTTATTACTATTCTCTCATATTGCCAAAATATTTTCATGAATTTGGATTAGAAGCAGCTTGTTCTGGCTTGTTTTGCAACTTTGTTTCAGGAAACAAAGTGATATTTAGAAGATTTTTGTATGTCATAGAAGCTTTAATTATCTTACTTATGTTGAAGGAGATCAAATTCTGTTTCAGAGTTATGTAAGAAAATAAGAGTTTATACTATGCTAATTTTATGTTGCCAGATAATTAATGTCTTTCAAAAAATTTGAATCCGTGATTTGAGCAGTGTTCGCTGTTAAATAACCAGCAATGTAGAGTCTACTTCAAATTCAAGAAGACCTTTATTTTTATTTTTGGATTCACAGGTGTTTACCCTTATCTTTCCTTTTTTCCCTCCCCTTCTCTCCACAGATTGGTGAAAGACAACAAGTGTTAGTAACAGAAGAATCTTTTGATTCCAAGTTTTATGTTGCACACAATCAATTCTATGAGCAGGTAAGAGGCACTTCAGTATTCTTGAGTTTTCTCCAAAGTGAGAAAGAGTTCTGAAAGTTTAAGCAAAGGGCATTTAAAGGGGAGAGTGTTGAATCTTGTCACAACAAGGCTGTTTTACAGCTTGAAGCCAGCCAGGCTAACACGGACTTTATCTTTGTGACTTACTCTACAATATGTTCTGTACAAAGGAATAGGTGTATTTAGTCTATTTTAGTTCACATTAATCTTTGACAGGACCAGCCTTAGGCTTTTGGGCGTTTGGAACCAGGCAATTAGCACTGCCAGAATTCCCACACCCTGGCAAAGCAGGGGGGAAAGTCCTGCTCAGACGACAGGAAGGATGTCTGCATGGGCAACAGCAGCATGAAAGGGCAGGGATTTCCTCTCACTGGTACATCACCCGGACAGTTTTTTTAGTTGGTTGGTTGGTTGGTTGCTTGGTTGGTTGGTTGGTTGGTTTTTTAGTTTTGTTTAGTTTTAGCATTTGTTTTTTTTAACTTCTACCTTGATAAAAATGCTGGGAGCAGAGGAAAAGGAGTCTATTCCTGGGACTCAACTCAAATTGTATGAACAACTGTGCAGACCCATGTGAGGATCAAACCAGCTTCACTGTGAGAGCTTTGAAGGCCATCTCTAGGGGCGCCCCCACTTACTAGCCCTCCTTCCCTGCCCATCTAAGCTGGCCTGCCTTTGCCCACCGAGGAGCCTGACTTCTGTTTCAGCATCGGGGTTTCTACTCCTCCAGGTGGGACAGCAATTCAAAAGTGACTGAGGAAAAGAGAGTGCCTCTTTCAGGGGCATTGACCCTGGCAAGGGATGAGGCCAGGGAAGAGATGGGATACGCCCTCCTCTCCCATCTCATGATAGCCTGTGTCTCCCATCTCATGATAGCCTATGTCTCCCATCTCACAATAGCCTGTGCGGGAGACTGTCATGGGCTTACGGAGATTTTCACTGATAATTCTGGATTGTATTAAAATCAAATGGAGCTTTCTACTTTTTTGCTTCTTTCTTGTCAGATAAGAGGTGAAAATGTTTGCTATGGGTCATGGCTGGAATTAGAGCTTGAGAAGACGCTGAAGGCCAATGTGGACAAGTCGGATGAGGGATGGGCAGAGGAAGCAGGCTGCCTGTGTCAGAAGGCAGGAAAGCAGGAGCTGAAGAGGCCCCCAGCATTCTCATTCCCCAGGGAAGCATCTCAGACTGGGCAGTGCGTCCCCAGGAAACAGGGGAGCTTTTCAAAGCCCAGACTAAATGTGCTCTGTTCAGTACCGGTGGAGACTGCAGTTGAGGAAGGGCTCCCAGCACTCCATGTCTGGCCTGCATTGCTTCCCCATTTCCCCATCTCATTAATATACTCCAGAGGGCCATTTTCCTATTCAGGCCAACCTTCTGCTCAGCCCTGGGGAGGAGCTTGATTGCATTTTGGTTGCCTCTTCTCTCTCCTTTCTCTTGCCATCTGGGTTTTGCCTCAGCAGGGAACTTTTTTCCCTTCATTTTAAAGGCAGTGGCATGCCTCGTTAGCTGCTTCCTCCAATTTAAAGCAGTCGGGCTTTTTCCAATTATTAAAACTGGAGGAGGGGAAAACACTGAGCCCTTCATTCAGATCAAGGCAGCAGATCAAGGAGGGTTATTTTTCCCCAGAATAGTACCAAATCTCCCAGGGTTAGTTTGGTCTAGAGATTTTCTTATTTTATAAAAACTGATTTAAAAGGGCTTTTTATATCCTAACACTAAAGCTCTTTTAGTTCATTTTGCCTGCCATAAGTAATTCACCACCCAGGTGACCTTTTTCTTCTGCTTTGATGAAGCAGTGTACTCAGTGATCATAAAAATCAAACTCAGACCAAGATTCAATTTTGCCTCTCAGAGAGATTGGCTGTGGAACTCCTGGCTCTCATCTGACTTTTCTGTCTCTACAACTAAGCATATCAAAGATTTTCTAGGAATTATTTTTCTAAATAAGATGAGTTCCAGAGGTGAAGATTATATCTAGATATCCAAGTATTACTAGATTAGAACTGGTCTATTTATTTTGGATTCTAACTTGAAAAGACTGGCAAGTTGCTGCAGTGCTAAAATAGAAGTATAAGGGAGACATCACGCACACAAGCTACCTGTGGGTCCCAAAGGAAGGGAAACATTTGCTCGAAGTAAACAAGTACTTTTATCAGGAATCTCTAGTGGAAAGAGACCACCTGACAGTTTCCTGTGAACCCTTCAGAGGACTGGTTCTAGATGGAGGTAGATTCCCAGGACTGACAAACACATGCCTTTTCTAACAGAGCAAGGGAAATGAACGGCAGCTGTTAGTTTCAGGCGTCATTTAGCTCCAAACAGCAGTGTACGGCGTTATTGGAAGGTTCTTTTAAATGTACCTCCTTCTCCCTCAAAGCACAGCACACACATGCGCGGACACAAACACGCAGGCCTGTGTTTGAAGTGTCTTTTCAAACCATGACTCTGACAGCTCACTTGGAAAGTATTAAAAGTATAAGGCTTTCATCAGTATTGTCTCGGTTTTCCTCATTGCATGGAATAGCCAAGAGCAAGATATCAAAGGCCTGTCCAGAAGTGGCTGGCTGATTGCTGGGGGATTTCCCAGGTCTGCCTTCCACGTGCCTCAGGACATCAGGCGCGCATCCTGCACTGGAAAAGCACTGCCCAGGGGCCCAGGAGCCCCTCCCGGAAGTGCCTTTCCTTCCTGCAGGCTCTGCAGACCCTTGAGCAGCTAGAAGATAGAGCCCACTTTGGAGGGGATCCCAGAATAGAAAAATGACATGAGGGACAATGAGGAAACCTGGATAATTAAGTATGCCTTCGGTTAATAGTATTAATATATCAATTTGGGTTCATTAATTGTGGCAAAAGTACTATACTAATGTAAGACGGTAAATAATAAGAAAACTGGGAGTTGGGTATGTAGGAGCTCTCCATACTATCTTTGCAATAATTCTATAAATCTGAAACTGTTCTATAAACATCTGAAAATGTTTATTTTTAAAAATTAAGCCTCTGAAACAAATGTGTTTAAGGTTTTAGTGCCAAAGAACCCTGCGTTCATGGGGAAAATGGTTGAAGTGGACATCTATGAATCAGGCAAACATTTTATGAAAGGGCAGCCGGTATCTGATGCCAAAGTGTACACGCCCTCCATCAGCAAACCGCTAGCAAAGGGAGAAGTCTCAGGTTTGATAAAGGTAAGTAAAAGATGCTCTCCTCTCTACCCTGCTAGTAAAACAGCAGCTGTGGAAGCACAGTGATTCCAGACCATGTTTCTGTTATCATTTATAGTTCCCTTTTTATGTATGCATGAGGCTTTAATCCTTTGTGACAGATTGAAATCTGAATTAGAAAGATGTGTTTTTGCTGATGCCGATAGCTTTGCTTCTCTGGCTGTAAAGGGAATAAGCTGTTTCTGCTTCCAGTTTAGAAGCAGGGGGTAAAAGCCATTATTTGCAGATGAAAATGTTGACACCAAAAGATGATCTGATCCAGTATGTTTCTATGTCAGTAGATCCTGAGTGGAAGGGGATGAAGAAAGGGGTGTTTTCTTGCTTTACAAAGCTGTTTATACTGTAGTAAAAACCTACAGCTGAACAGGCACTAAACTGTATCATATATGCAGTTATGGTGCCTTTCAGAAGGGTGTTAGCTGGATATCTACTTTAGTCATGTGGAGTGAAAATTAAACATTTTTTTCTTTCTATAAAAAAGTAACCTGACCCCTATTTTATACCTTGGTAAATATGGCCGTTTGCCAAGCTCTCTCTTACATTTCATTGAGCTGCAGTTGTAAAAGCTGATGGAGTGTGAAATGAAAATGTGTATCACATTTCTAAGCATCATTTGATGTCCTTTCTCCAACACAGTTGTTAAGCGCTTAAAAAAAAAAAAAAGCATATACCAATGATTTAACATATGGAAAAAAATAACTGATATTTATCTGGCCATGTAATTCCAAAATTGTTTTAATCTGTGTATAATCTTGTTCCTCAAAATAAATTGCAAGGACATGTTCGTTAAAGTAAAGGGAATACCGCTTCACTCTCACAATAGCAACAAAGACAATACTATTGTCTGTGTTCTCACTGATTGTGGTACTGGATTCTTGTGTCCGATAGCAGTGATAATTCACATGTGCTTGACAAGTGCCGACGAAGGATCTGCATGCATGGCCGTCTAACCCGTAGTGGAATGGTATAGACCAGCTTTTGTCAAAATCCTACCAAATGCATCAGCCTGCACGATCAGGAGATAACTCTAAAACGTGATAAACATAACCATTCATTTTTGCTGTTTATAAAAAAAAAAAAATCATACTTCGGGGATAGGACGGGTGGCCAGGAAGGAGCAGTGTAACCTGGCATTTAAATTATATTGCTAGAGATTTGGCTTTTGATATGTTAGCCAATAGTTTGAAAAATTTTTTAAGAAGCCAGCTTATTTTTTGTTTTGTTTTGTTTTTCCACATAGTGTGTTTTACAAGGTTAATTTTAGATTGCCACAGTGAAAAGCGTTTCTCAGCAAGTAGCAGTAGTGGGGAAATTATTATTTCAAAGACTCTGCCAGGTTTAATTCCTTCATGTATGCCTCTTGGAAAGGGTAGTGTTGTAAACATCACCATTGATAACACATAAATAAGGAAATGTAGTGTCCCTCTATTCGTTCCTGAACTATAGTGTTACTATCTAAAAGGGCAGTTCCATTTAAATTCTCTGGGGCACCCTTTCTACTCTCCCATCCTTTCCTCTAGCCTAGAAAATGGTGTTATCAGTTCTACCACCAGCCCAACTCTGAACCAGAATGGCCCAAAAGTCCCAGATAAGATGAGGAAGCCAGTTGGTTGCTGGTCTGCCAGAGCCTCTAGAAATAGTGTTGTAGCATGACGCCAGTGGGGTAGGAATATTGATTTGGGTATTTACATTAAGAGAAGCAGTAAGGCTTTTGTTGGTTTTTGTTTGTTTGTTTTGAGAGAGGGTCTCCCTCTGTCACCCAGGCTGGAGTGCAATGGTGTGATCACAGCTCATTGCAAACTCTGCCTCCTGGGCGCAAGCAATCGTCCCACATCAGCTTCCTGAGTAGCTGAGACTATAGGCATGCACCACCATCCTGGCTAATTTTTTTTTTTTTGAGACAGAGTCTCACTCTGTTGCCCACCCTGGAGTGCAGTGGCATGCAGTCTCAGCTCACTGCAGCCTCCACCTCCCAAGTTCAAGCAGTTCTCATGCCTCAGCCTCCTGAGTAGCTGGAATTACAGGCATGTGCCACTACACCCGGCTAATTTTTTATTTTTAGTAGAGACAGGGTTTCACCATGTTGGCCAGGCTGGTCTCAAACTCTTGACCTCAGGTGATCCGCCCACTTCAGCTTCCCAAAGTGCTGAAATTACAGACATGAGCCACTGTGCTCGGCCCCAGCTGATACTGTTTATTTTTTATAGAGACAGGATCTCGCTTTGTTGCCCAAGTTCGTCTTGAACTCCTGGCCTCAAACGGTCCTCCCACCTTGGTCTCCCTGGCATCTAAAGCAAAATACTGTGCTTTGGACTTATTTTGTCTCACTTGACCTCTTTTTTTTTTTTTTTTTTTTTTTCCTGAAATGAAGTTTTGCTTGTCGCCCAGGCTGGAGTGCAATGGCATGATCTCACTGCAACCTCCACCTTCCAGGTTCAAGCGATTCTCCTGCCTCAGCCTCCTGAGTAGCTGGGATTACAGGCATGTGCCAGCACACCCAGCTAATCACTTGACCTCTTTTGATGAAACTGATGAGAAGTACAACAGATTAGAAGGGTGTTATCAAAATGATGGTGGGAATGGGTGAAAGTTATATGCGCATTTTTAGTGAAACGGGCAGAATAGGAAACTTGAGAAAAACACAGTTTTAAGATGCTAAGAAAATCAATATTTTTATCTTGTGCTCACATGCAGCCTAATTTTTACTCCACCTGAAGAAAAACTGTAGAAAGACAGGTCGTGGGGTCAGCAATACCAAATCCATGACCATGTAATAGTTTGAAAAATTATCTGAAATCCATCATCAAAGATTGGGATCAAGGATTTTCTTGTTTAATTCCATTATGGAAATCTATTTATGGAAATTTTATGAACATTTTCAAGCATGTACAAAAGTAGAGAGAATAGTATAATAATCCCACATACCTATTACCCACCCTTAGCAGTCATCAGATGACAGCCAATCTTATGTCATCTGTGTTCTTATCTACCCCTATTCCCCGAACCCTGATTATTTTGAAGAAAATCCCATTTACATTTTATTTCATCTAGTAATATACTAGTAAATACCTCTAAAAGATAAAGATTCCTTTTACAAACATAATCACAATATATTATCAAATTTTAAAATCATTACCCATAATTGTCATTGGCTAAATATTCCATGCCTGCTGCTAGGACCCTAAGTCAACATTTATGGCATGCTTATCATGGCCAGATACCATGCTAAATATGCTACATGTGTTCGCTCATATCACCCTCATAACCCTGAGAGGAAGGCACTATTATTATCCCCATTTCACAGATAAGGAATCTGAGCATCCATAATTCAATAAATAGCTTATCTGGAGTCACAAAATTTGAAGGTAGAAGAGGGAAGCCAGGATTTACATCCCCACTTTCAAGCCTTTGTTTTTGTTTTTGTGTTTTAATTGTGGTAAAATATACATAACATAAAATTTACTGTCTTACTCATTTGTAAGTGTATAGTTAGTGGTGTTAAGTACATTCTCATTGTTGTACAACCTATCTCCAGAACTTTTCATCTTGCAAAACTGAAACCCTGTACTCATTAAACAATAACTCCTCATTTCCCCCTTCCCTCAGCCCCTGGTAACTTCTAATCTACTTTCCGCCTCTATGAATTTGATTACTTTTGGTACCTCATATCAGTGGAATCGTACTCTCACCAGTGTTTGTCTTTTTGTGACTTGCTTATTTCACTTAGCATAATGTCCTCAGGGTTCATCCATGTTGTAGCATGTGTCAGAATTTTCCTCCTTTTCAAGGCTAAATACTATTCCATTGGTTGTGGATGCCACGTTTCATTTATTCATTCATCCATTGATGGACATTTAGGTTGCTTCTACCATTTGGCTGTTATGAATAATGTTTGCTATGCACATGAATGCACAGATATCTCTTCGAGTCCCTGCTCTCAATTCTTTTGGATATTTGTGCAGAAATAAGATTGCTGGATTATATGGTACCTCTATTTTTAATTTTTTGAAGAGCTGCCATACTGTTTTCCACGGCAGCTGTACCATTTTACATTTCCACCAATAGTGCACAAGGGTTCCAGTCTCTCCACATTCACACCAACACTTATTTTCTCTTTTTTTTGTTTTGTTTTGTTTTGTTTTGTTTTCATAGTAGCCATCCTAATCGGCATGGGCCAAGCCTTTTTTTTTTTCTTTTTCTTTTTTTTGAGACGGAGTCTCGCCTTGTCGCCCAGGCTGGAGTGCAGTGGCGTGATCTCGGCTCACTGCAAGCTCCGCCTCCTGGGTTCACGCCATTCTCCTGCCTCAGCCTCCCGAGTAGCCGGGACCACAGGCGCCCGCCACCACGCCCAGCTAATTTTTTTGTATTTTTAGTATAGACGGGGTTTCACTGTGTTAGCCAGGATTATCTCGATCTCCTGACCTCGTGATCTGCCCACCTCGGCCTCCCAAAGTGCTGGGATTACAGGCGTGAGCCCCCGTGCCCGGCCTTTTTTTTTTTTTTTTGAGACAGAGTCTTGCTGTGTCGCCCAGGCTGGAGTGCAGTGGCGCGATCTCAGCTCACCACAAGCTCTGCCTCCCAGGTTCACACCATTCTCCTGCCTCAACCTCCCGAGTAGCTGGGACTACAGGCACCCGCCACCACGCCTGGCTAATTTTTTTTTGTATTTTAGTAGAGACAGGGTTTCACCATGGTCTTGATCTCCTGACTTTGTGATCCGCCCGCCTCAGCCTCCCAAAGTGCTGGGATTACAGGCGTGAGCCACCGCACCGGGCCAGTCAAGCCCGTATTTTTAAGCCCAGGTCCATACTGCCTTGCCCATTTTAATTGCAGGAGTCTTATTTGATAAGTTCTGGACACCAGTTTCTTTTTGTATACCACAGTAAGCTTACACTGGATACAAAAAAATAATAAGTAAGAGAGAGAGGGGAAAAATATGAGAAAATGGGCAGTCTTAATTATCTTCTCTGTGGGTTCAGTTAAAAATGGCATTAGAGATCTGTCTCTCTTAGGAATATGTGAGAATGTGAACATTACCGCTGTCTGTTTTAATAAAGGCTAACTAGTTTTACTACTACTGTTTTTTCTTCTTGTCTGGCCTATGTTATAACAAATCACTTGAATCTTACAGTTTCTAAGATTGATTCTTAAGAAGTCAGAACTGTTCTTTGCCTTGTACAAGGTAGAAAAGAACATTTTCTCTTCTAATTTTAAACTTATGAATAGTTTGATTGCAAAGTTTTTTTTATTGAATTCATTCTTAGTAGTAAAAATTGCTTTAAAGAAAGAAGAAGTAGAGTAGCATCATGAAAGATCGAAAGGATCTGAAGTCTGTCAGGTTTGGGTTCAAATTACAGTGACAGTTCCTATGATCAAGCACAACTTTCTTGACTCACAGTGTCTTCATTTGTATAATGGAGCTAACAACTGATTTGCAGAGGATTAAGTTAAATCGTGGACAAAGTGCACAATGCATAGTAGGTATATTAAATATTTTAAAGAAAGAATTCAATAAGTATCGCTTTAAAAAGCAGTGGTTTCCTGGCTTTTATTTTGATTTCTTTTACTTTAATTTTTTTTTTCTTTTTTTTTTAGAGACTCTCACTCTGTCACCCAGGCTGCAGTTCAGTGGCACGATCTCGGCTCACTGCCACCTTCGCCTCCTGGGTTCAAGTGATTCTCATACCTCAGCCTCCGGAATAGCTGGAACTACATGCATGCGCCACCACACCCAGCTAATTTTTGTATTTTTAGTAGAGACAGGGTTTCACCATGTTAGCCAGGCTGCTCTCGAACTCCTGGCCTCAAGTCGTCCACCTGCCTCAGCCTTCCAAAGTGCAGGGATTAGAGGCGTGAGGCACCACACCCGGCCTACTTTAATTTTTTTTTTTAAAGTACTTTGCAGCCCCGTGCAGTGGTTCACGCCTGTAATCCCAGCACTTCAGGAGGCCAAGGCAGGAGGAGTGCTTGACCCCAGAGTTTAAGAACAGCCTAGCACCATTGGGAGACTTCATCTCTATAAAAATTTAAAAAATTAG
Organism: Pongo abelii; assembly: GCF_028885655.2. NCBI lineage: Eukaryota > Metazoa > Chordata > Mammalia > Primates > Hominidae > Pongo > Pongo abelii. Next base: position 21,226,790 of record NC_071990.2, read on the forward strand.
CCGAGTGTGATGGTGCATACCTGTAGTCTCAGCTACTCGGGAGGCCGAGGTGGGAGGATCACTTGGCCCCAGAGGGTCGAGGCTGCAGGGAGCCACTGCAGCCCAGCCTGGGTGAAAGAATGAAACCTTATCTCAAACAAAAAAAAAAATACTTTGCGTTCATGGATTTCCCTGTACATTATAGTATAGCAATTAAGAATATGAATTCTGGATTCCGATTACCCAGATTTGAATCTTGATTCTACTATTACAAAAAATATGTTCTTGGGCAAGTTACTCAATGTCCCTCCACCTCAGTTCTCCCTCTGTAAATGAGTGATAGTAGTACCTGCTTCATAGGATATACATGGAAATGGCTTAGCAGTCAATAAATATTGGCTACTATTTTCATTATTAATTTGTGGTGCATGCCAAGGCATTATTTTACTTTAATTTGTGAAGTAAAAGTTGCCCAATATCTTATCATTTCAAATGTTGTATTCATCAGCGATAGATTTCTGACAATGGCAGATGAAACCAGACCAACTGCTGAGATTCCTCCATGAGAATGACAAATTAACAGAAGGAGATTCCAATAATACTCCTACAGCGTTGGCCATTCTTACTGACAGACATTTCTTCCTCTTACGCTTTATGTCTTTTTTTTTTTTTTTTTTTAGAGAATATTCTAGAATGGCGGCCTGGCCTTACCATTTTTTCTTACAAGTTAAGAGAAGGCTGCCCCAGGGTGCCTAAGTGCCACCTGTTTCTCATCTATTGAGACTTTGATCCTAAGAATGGATTCACTTGAGCAGTTAGATAGCTCAGCACCGACACAGCCGACCGCGCTTGGAAAGGAAGCAGAAGTTTTAAAGGGTGGCATGGTTTGCTTCATTACCAGACAAAGGCCAGCAGGATATTCAGGTGTACTGAGTTTTATGTACAAACTATACTATATTTTCAGAGCTTTGACCCTTGGAAAAACACAGTTAAAATGCTTTCCTCTCCATCTGACATTCATTTCCAGAACCACTGAAGTGAAAGGGTCTATTAGTTCAAGGCCAGATTTGAAAGCACATGAAAACTACATTCATGAGGTTAAGAAATGGCTTAATAATTAAGTTAAAACACTTGAAAGTGGGTCTAATTTCAGACAGATCAGCTAACCATGCTAGAAGCAAATGAGGGCGTGTTTCTTCCTATTTTTCCTTCTACCCCCAAGATACTGGCTCCCAAGCAGTTTTTTCAGTTCCTTTTTTTTTCTTATTAAACTTCATGTGAGACTAAATTCTTCATCGCTGCTGAGTTCGTGTCACAGTTAAAATCATAGTACATTTAATATTTTATGCATTTTTCTTTCATTTTGTATCTTGTTAGTTTCTTTTACAGACTGGTTAGGACATATTTGAGTTTCACAGTCTAGATACATAGCTTTTATTCTATGCTGCTGAGCTATATTTTATTGACCATTGCAGTGAATTAGTATGACTGTCACTTCAAACTGTGTTTAGTGTGTTTACAATACCTTCCGTGTACCAATTTGAGTACCATCCAAAGTATCACCAGAGCAAGCTGATGCTAAACAATTAGCTTTCATTTCACTTGCATCACTAATTGTGCAACCACTGATGATAATTCTCTTCCTCCTGAGGGTTGTAGCTGGAGCATCGTGAGGGAAATTGCATGCATCAGGGAACTAATTGTGCCTTGATAATAATAATAGCTACCATTTAGTGAACCTCTACTATGTGCTTGGTATTGAGGCTTTTTACTGGTATTACTTCAGTTTATTATTCTAGCCTGGCCTAGGGCAGCTGGAACACAATGAAGTTCTTCACACAGCTGTACACACCACATAGAGGCATCATAGGATGGGACTGAGCAGGCATTTTCCCCACCTCTTCATCCTTTGTCCACGTTCAAGATAGGAGGCAGAGGGAGCAGTGAGCCTGGGACAGAGATGTGGACCGACTTCCCTAGCTGAGCGCTAAGGAAAAGAACCAGGCCCCCGAGCCTGAATTACTCACATATACAACATGCAGGTAGCACCTGGCCTCTTATAATATGTTTCAATGTTTATTATCCAGGAACTGAATGAAATCTTAGAGATGGAAATAATGAACATGGGCTTTGTCTTTGAGAAGTTTTTGATCTTGGCTGTTCCTCTGGTAATACTGCTAATCAATTGTGACCCTGGTAGGGAGGGATTGGCATGAGGGAAGTGGTTTTGTACAGGTATGCTAGCTCACCTGTGCGACATAATTACTCCTGTGGTTAAAGTTTTATGGATGATTTTACCAAATCTAAAAGGAATCTCTTAAGAGCAAAAGGGATTCTTTATCATGAAATCACTGAATGGAAAAAAAGCCTCCTTAGGAGAACCAAAGCTGTATTTCAGCAGCAGCGGAAACTGAAAGATCATCCAAGCCCAACCATCTATCCCTGCAGGATGGGACTAGGGAGGCTCCAGAAGACCATGATCTCCTGTGATGATTTGAACCCAGGTGTTGGGAACCACTCTTCCGCACTCACATTTTCATTGCACTATTTCCCCTTCACATGTCTTTACCTTTTTACTCAGTCAACAATTATCAGTGACGAGTATGACACTGTATGCATCAAAGAACTAATTCTGCCGTGATAATATCTGTCTGTGTCAGGACTGTCTGTGTCAGGACTGTCTGCATCAGTCCTGGTTTATATGTGTTGTAATAGTATTAATAATATGCCCTTGTTCCACTCCTCAAAGTATTCTAGTTTGGATGATAAATTATATGGTCATCCTATAAATTCCAAAAGTTGAGCCAGTGCTGTGTCAAGCACTGCTTGGGATACAGAAGTCGGAGATACCATCCTGCCCTCAAGGAGATAAAGTCTAGTTGAGAAGAGAAGATATGTGCTGCTGTGGTCTGGATGTTGGTGTCTTCCCAAAGTTCAGTGTTGAAACCTAATCACTCATGTGATGGTGTTAGGAGCTGGAGCCTTTGGGAGGTGGTTAGGTCAAGAGGGCGGAGCCTTCATGATGAGGATTAGTACCTTTATACCGTACTAATGAAGGCTCCAGAGAGCTGCCTTGCCCTTCCATTGTGTGAGGACACAGCAAGAAGACTCTGTCCATAAACTAGAAATTTGGCCCCCACCAGACACCAAATCTGCTGGCACCTTGATCTTAGATTTCCCAGCTTCTAAAACAGTGAGAAATAAATATCTGTTGTTTAAAAGCTACCCAGTTTATGGCATTTTGTTACAGTCACCGAAACGAACTAAGACAGTATGTACATATGAAACAAAATCTATAATATGTCAAATGTTAAATTGGTTGGTGTTAGATCATAAGAAGTTGGAAGATAGGAGATCTCTGATGACTTGAGGTATCAGGAAATGTATGGATCAGGATTCTTTGCAGACAACAGAGAGCAGTTTAGTTAAACAGGAAGGAATGTATAAAAGGATGCTAGATGGCCCACAGAATTGTTAGAAGGGCCAGGGACCAGAATCTTTGCTGAGTTTTCCAGAAACAACACCCAGAACCACACAGGAGCTTCTGGTAAGAGGTGTCGCCCCTGCTCCACCTGCTCCAGCAAGGCAGAGGCCCCATGCCCCATCTGCTTCCTCATGAAGCTTCCCAATCAATGTCTCACATATATCACATCTGATTGTGGAACCCAAGTCTCACATTTACACCCTGGGGACAAAGGAGGTTGGAAAATCATTTTTGGCATCTGTAGTCATGGGGAACTGTCAATGTAGAGAGGGTTTTCAGACAACTTCTACTACAGAGAGTTTCATGGCTATGGTAGAATTAGAACGGGACTTTGTAGGTGAGAAGAACTTAATCAGGCAAGTTAAGAAGGAAATTTTTCTCACTGTGAAAGGAACCAACGCAAAGTGACAGAATGCACAGACTAAGAAGTTGTGGGCAGTTGGAAGGCACAGGGAAATCACCTTTAGTATGAAGACTGGGACCTCTGGGTTTTGAAGTCAAATAGGATTTATACCTAAGACATTAGACAAGCACATATATTCGTCCAAGACAGGTTAGGCTGTGCTTCGGTAACAAATTAACCCTGAAATCTCAGGGCTAACATAACAGAGGTTTATTTCCTGCTCACACTGAGCATCTAAGATGTACCATTTAGTTTGTAGTTTAGAGTCAAGTAGTTGTCTGCTCCACACAGTCACTCAGGGACCCAAGTTGACTGCATGTCTCCATGGCAAGGAAAGACAATTGCTGGTGAACCAGGCTTTTTACTGCCTCAGCACAGGAGTGGCACATGGTATTTCTATTCATATTCATTGGCCAGAACTATCCACATGGCCCTATCTAACTACAAGAGTCTAGAAAATACCTACTTTTGTTTCAATAAGAAGGAGAAGATATGGGTGAATACTAGAAGTTTCTATCACGCATGTGGGAATATTTTGTTTTGCTTTGTTTTTGAGACAGACTCTCATTCTGTCATCCAAGCTCTGGAGTGCAGTGGTGCAACCTTGGCTCACTGGTAGTCTCTACTTCCTGGGCTCAAGTGATCCTCCCACCTCAGCCTCCTGAGTAGCTGGCACTACAGACATGCACCACCATGCCTGGCTAATTTTTTTTTTATTTTTTTGGAGAGATGAGGTCTCATTATGTTGCCCAGGCTGGTCTCAAACACCTGGGCTCAAGCAATCCTCCAGCCTCTTAGAGTGCTGGGATTACAGGCATGAGCCTCCGTGCCTGGCTACACATGGGAAAGTTTTTGAGCATGAGCATAGTATAGTGAAAGTTTCTTTATGAGGGAAAGCCCATGAAAGCAGGCCCTGCCTGGCTGGTCTGCCCACCACTGGCTCCAGGCCCCAGTGCAGTGCCTGTTTCATGGTTATTGAATGAACTTGGCTCTCGGCGATATGCAGAGTGGAATGGATGGGTTCTCCACCAGAGGCAGGGAACCTACATGATAGTTTGAAATCCTCTATTACTCCAACTGATGAGGACATTAATATATTCTTCAATGGTTAAAAAAAAAAATCAGTCAAGCCACTCAACCTGCTCTTTGAAGTCATTTGACATCTTGATAAGCAGATTGCAAAAGCCCCTTTTTAAACTGATAGTAATCTTGCAAATGGAAATTCTTTTCATGGGAACTATGAGGATGAGTACTTTAGAGCAAGACTTGCTTCTAACCATAAATTGTAGTTTCCTAGTTTCCCTTCTCCCTTTCTAATGATGAAAGTGACAGCCTATTTCTCCTATGAGACTCAGAGTATGGATGTTGCATTGTACCTAAAATAATAGAACATTATTTTTAAATAAATAAAATAGAATATGTTCAAAGAAATAGAGTGTGTTTGTTTTCTAACATAGTTTATAATGTTTAAAAATTTTTTCATTATTTTTAAATTTTTATATATTTAGGGAGTACAAGCACAGATTGCTTATATGCATGCAAGCAGTGTTTTAAATTTAAAGGGCTTTGGGGAAACAAATTTTTTCCTGTCCCTCTCTCTCCCGAATGCAATTCTATAAAATTATTGAGAAACAGAAATTTTCAATCCATATATCAAATCAGTTATCTAGGGCAGTTTTCTGATAGGAAGCCAACCTAAAAAATTAAGATGTAGCACCTTGCAAATTTGCCAACCCCTGAGAAGGAAATTCAAAAGGCAATAGAGGCAAAGAACCATCGGCCGACTTTATCAAGATCAGCATTTTCCCTTCCACAGGCCTCTGGCTCCCAGGGCTTCCTCCTTGAAAACATCCATTTTAAAGGAATAGAGTAGCCCTTACACGCATCAGGTCAGACTGTGGGTTTGGAATTTTGGCTCTGTTCCTTACTAATTGTGATCGTTGTCTGGTCACTTACCCTCTCTAGGTGTCTTTCCTCATCTATAAATTGGGAGGAATAGAGTCCATTTGATAGGATGGTTTTGACGTCGAAGTGAGATAAAGCTTGGGAAGCCCTGAACGCTGCCTGACACGTAGAAGTGATCAGTGAATATGTGATATGGAGTGGGCGGCATGGTGATAGTGAAGATCTACTTGGGGCCTGGTTGATCAAGATACTAATAATATCTCGTTCATGAACATGGATGATGTTTTGCCCTAATTACCTATATGCCATGAGACGAGGAATTGGTCGTTGGTCTTTTTAAACATACAGTCTTTATAAGCAGCAGTAGCATTTGTAAAGGATAGCTGCCTGAAATAAATTCTTTGTGTTTTTCAGTTCCCCCTTTTCACTGACTTTGAGTAGCTATTTCTTTTGTTACCCTTCATGTGAACACAGTTCCTCTGAACAATCACAAAGCATCTATGGTATAAGATAGTGGCATTCACTACAGGTCTTCTTCTCTTAAATATTCTTGTGGGAAGTGATTTTCCCTGCCGTGTACTATATTATCTGAAAATAAAACAATCTGCCTAACCAGTCTCCCTGTTTCTACCCCGAATATAAATCAGATTGTGTCTCTCTCCTCCTCAAAACCATCTAGTGCTCCATATGATTCAGAAATTCCATATATAGCCAACAGAATGGAAACCAGGGACTCAGATATTTATATCCCAATATTCATACCAGCATTATTCATAAATAACCCAAAGGTGGAAATAACCAAAGTATCTATCAACAGATGTATGGACAAACAAAATGTGGTATATAGTAGAATGGAATTTTATTCAGCCATAGAAAGAAATGAAGTTCTGACACATGCTACAGCATAGGCAAATCTGGAAACATCATGTGAAGCAAAATAAGCCACACCAGAAAGGGCAAATATGACATAATTCCACTTATGTGAAATATTGAGAATAGGCAAATTCATAGAGACAAACTAGGTTAAAGCTTACCAGGGGCTGGGGGTGGAGATGGGGAGTTCCTTAAGGGTTACAGAGTTTCTGCTTGGGGTGATAACATTTTGGAAATAGTGGTAATGGTTGCACAGCATGGTAAATATAATTAATGCCACTAAATTGTGTACTTAAAAATTGTTCAAATGTTATTTTATATATATATATATACACATACCATATAAAAATTTTTATAAAAATCATCTAAGGTTTCCCAGCATGTTCAGAATGAAAGCCAGAGACCCTACAACAGCCTCAAGGATCAAGGTCCCGTGCCTTGACCTCTCTCCCCTCGAGAACACTGGCCTCCATGCTGCTCCTTGAACATGAACACACGAGGTCAGCTCCCTCAGGAGGGTCTTCCCAACTGCTGGTCCCTCTGCTTGGAATGCCCATCTCTGAGATGTCCATGGAACATACTTCATTCAGGTCTCTGCTGAAGCACCAGCTTATCAGTGAGGTCACCCTGGGCAGTCGTCTATAAAACCCCAAGCCCTCACCATCCAACACAACCTAGTACTTCCTATTCTTACTCTACTCTATTTTCTCCATGGCACATTTTATCACCAGACATACTAAATATTTACATGTTTCTTTTGTCTCTAGTTACCAAAATTGAAGCCCCATGAATGCTGAGACTTTGCTTCATTCACCTTTGTGTCCTTAATGACTAGGATAGGGCCTGGCAGGGAGCAAATGCTCAGTAAACGTCTGTTGGATGAATGAATGAATGAATGAATGAATTTGTTCCGGAGATATATGTATACCCCTTACTGAAAAGGACTGCAGGACCAAAAAGCTGGTTATCCTAGATATGGGTTATCTTTTGCCATGATAAATGCCCTATGACAACCAACCACAGAACTGCAGTGGGGCTCAGCTGATCTCAGCCTGGCTCCCTCACACATCTACGGTGCACTGTAGGGTAGCTCAGCAGCTCTTCTAAGCTTCGTGGGGCTTCCTAACATGTATGGAAGTTCAGCAGGCATTTGGTAGATCTAGATGGCCTCAACTGGGACTCCGTGGGTGAATCAGCCCTGCTCCACATGCCTCATCCTTCAGCTGGCTGACCTGAGCATGTTTCCATGATAAAGGCAGAGGAATAGCAAACAGACATGCACAAGTGCTTTTCAAGCCTCTGCATGCATGATGTTTGATAGCACCCTCTTGGCCAAGTAAATCACATGGCCAAGACCAGGGACACACTACAAAGTTATGTGGCAAGAAGATACAGATACAAGGAGGTATAAGGAATTGGGAACATTAATGTATTCAGTCTACCACACCCTATGAAATCTTGGTGTTTTTGCCTGTGATCTGTGCAACTTTCCTCCTCCTTTTCTATGTCCCCAGAAGAAATCACATTCAGTTTCAACCTGAGATCTAATCCTTTCAGCTCTACAACTCAGTGTCTTGTTTTTAGATAGTGAGTTGTAGAGCCGGAAGGGTTGGATCTGGTAAAAAGAATCTGAAATCTAAACGTTAATGGAAGCTAAGGGACCTTGTCATAGTCTTTTCTATGAGGAAATGTCAAGTGCTCTAGCTATCTGATGTTTTTCTCTGAGGTACAGTTGTACCCAGCAACTCAACAGTATCACCCTGGGGACCTGTGGTAGGCAGAATAATGCCCCCCACTTCACCCCCCAAAGGTGATCATGTCCTAATCCCTAGAACCTGTGAATATGTTAGATTACATGACAGAGAGAACTAGGGTTGCATATGGAATTAAATTTGCTCATCAGCTGCCCTTAAAATAAGGAGGGTATACTTGATTATCCAGATGGGCCCAGTGTAATCACAATGGTCCTTAAAAGCAAAAAAGGAAGGCAGGAGAATCAGAGGTCAGAGTGATAGGAATGCCGACTTCAAAGATAGAAGCAGGCTGTGGGCCCAGGGATGCAAGCTAGAAAAGGCAAGGAACTGGATTCTCCCCTACAGCCCTAGAAGGAGTCCACACCACACTTGATTTCAGTCCATTGAGACCCATCTGACTTCTGAGTTCCAGAACTAAAAAATGATAAATTTGTATTGTTTTAAGCCATGCAGTTTATGGTAATTTGTTACAGCAGCAATTGGAAACTAATTGGGAACTTATCAGACTGATTTTATCCCATAGAATCCATGTAAAAAATGAGAAGGTGTATATTGGCAGGCTGGGCGTAGTGGCTCACTCCTGTATTCCCAGCATTTTGGGAGGCCAAAGTGGGAGGATCACTTGAGCTAAGGAGTTCAAGGCTGCAAGTGAGCTGTAATTGCACCACTGCACTATAGCCTGGACCACAGAGAAAGACCCCATCTCCAGAAAATAAATAATAATAAGTGTGTATTAGCAACCAGGTGGCTGTTTATGTCCCATCTATTTTCCACATTGACCAATCATTTTAAGAAAGGTGTGGTGGATGGGTAGGGAACACCTAAGGCATTGAGAGGCGGTAAAGGAAACATGCTAATGGAGAAGAGGGAGGTTAGTGACTAGGGCCCATCTAAGAAAAGAAAGAGATTCTTAAGGGATGCTTGGAGAGTTAATGTTTGCAGGAAGCCCACCCACAGGTCTTGAACCCCCATCCTGGGCCACTTTTTCTTCCTTTGACCAAACCTTCCCCAACCCTCATCTCCAGCCCAAATCTTGCTAGAGCTTCTAACTTACATCACATCAGCTGTGATGAGGACTTGGTATGGCCACTTATCTGCAATCATTTCTCTAGCCTGGGTGCCATACCTAGGAGTGGCATTGCCGGGTTGGCCAGAGTGCACAGCTCCCACTTTACCAGGTAATGCCCTCCTGTCTGCCAAAGTGGCTATGTTAATTTCCGCCATTACCAGCAGCAGTGTCATAGTGTTCTGGATCCTCCACATTCTCACCCATACTTGATATTGTTCGTTTTTTTACTTTTTCCAACCTGGTATATGTAAGCTGGTATTTTTGTATTTTTAACTTGTATTTCTCTAATTACAAATGAGGTTGAGCATTTTTAAAAAATATATTTATTGGTTTTATATATTATATATACACGTATATATATATATACGTGTATATATATTCAGATTTTCTCTTCAGCAAAGAGTCTGTATAAGTCTTTTGCCCATTTTCTTCTATTGGACGATACTTTTTCATTGATGTTTAGGATTTCTTTTTCTTTTTTTCTTTTGAGTCAGGGTCTTGCACTGTTGCCCAGGCTGGAGTGCAGTGGTGTGATCATTAGCTCACTGCAGCCTTGAAATCCTGGCCTTAGGTGATCCTCCCACCTCAGCCTCCCAAGTAGCTGGGACTACAGGCATGTACCACCATGCCCAGCTAGGTTTTATTTTTTATTTTTTAATTTTATTATTATTATTATTATTATTATTATTTTTGAGGTGAAGTATCACTCTGTCCCCCAGGCTGGAGTGCAGTGGCATGATCTCGGCTCACTGCAACCTCTGCCTCCCAGGTTCAAGCAATTCTCCTGCCTCAGCCTCCCAAGTAGCTGGGATTACAGGCGTGCACTAGCACACCTGGCTAATTTTTATATTTTTAGTAGAGACGGGGTTTTGCCATGTTGGCCAGGCTGGTCTCGAACTCCTGACCTCAAGTGATCCACCCACCTCGGCCTCCCAAAGTGCTGGGATTACAGGAGTGAGCCACCACATCCGGCTATTTCTGCAGAGATGGGTACTCACTATGTTGCCCAGGTTGGTCTCAAACTCCTCACCTCCAGCAATTCTACTTTGGCCTCCCAAAGTACTGGGACCACAGGCAAGAGGCTCTGTGCCCAGCTGGGATTTCTTTATGTAGTCTAGAGTCAATTATATGTGAAGCAAGTGTCTCTTCCCAGTTTGCAGCTTGTTAACCTCTCTGGTTAGAAGTTTTGTTCTTTTGTTTAGAACTTCTTATATTTTTGTGATTTGTTTAAGAAGTATGTCCTCCGTACCTTGTGGTTAGAAAGGTTTTCCTCCCATATTGTCCTAAAGGTTTTCTAGTTTTTCCTTAGCCAGGTAAATATTTAATATACCTGAAATTGATTTTTAAACATGGTAGGTAGGGGTTAAATTTCATTGTTTTATCTCGTATAACCAGCTGTTCCAGAAAACTTTATTGAAAGTCTACCTTTCCTATTGGTCTTCAATGCCTCTGTTATGAATCAGATTTGTAAGTGTGTGTGAATTGGTATCCAGCCCTCTACTTGGCAACTTTTTGTATTAGTTATCTGTTGCCGTGCAACAAATTACTTCAAATCTTAGCAACTTAAAACAACAAACATTTATTACCTCACAGTTTCTGTGGGTCAGAAATCTAGGTGCAGCTTCTCTGGGTGCCCGTGGCACAGTACTGCTCCTTCGGCTGCAGTCAGGCTGGCAACCGGGGATGTGGCCTTAACTGAAGGCCCAACTGGGGAGGATCTGCTTCTAAGCTCACTTATATGGTGATGGCAGGATTCAGTTTCTCATGGGTTGTTGCTTTAAGGTCTTAGTCCTTGGCTGGCTGTTGGTCAGGGGCCTCCCTCCATTCCTTCTCCTGTGGGCTTCTGCATAGTGCAGCTCACAGCATGGCAGCTGGCTTCCCTCAGAGCAAGCAAATAAGTAGAGAGAGAGAGATGGAAGCTACAGTACTTTGTAACCTAATTTTGGAAGTGGCATCCATCATTTATGTTGAGCATTAGAAGCAAGTGAGTACATTCAGACCATAGCCAAGGGGAAGGGATTACATACGGGTGTGAATACCAGGAGGCGAGGATCACTGGGGATCATCTTCAGGGCTGCCTACCATACTTTTATAGTAACGTAAGTAATTAAGTTTTTTAATATTAATCTAATTTTAAGTGCCTTTCCATAGGATCATTATTTTTTACTTTGAAAAAACTATCTATATTCAAAATAGAAAGGGAGAATGGGCATGTCTTGGAACAGATTTTTGGAAGAAGGCATAATAGAACTTTGGGAGTGATAGGAAAATATGTAGAGATGTGATCTTTCTTCAGATGGTTGGGTTCAGTTTAGTGTAATTATAGTAAGTACAGTCATCTCTCGGTATCTGTGGGGGATTGGTTCCAGGACCCCCCATGGATACCAAAATTCATGGATGTTCAAATTCCTTATACAAAATGACATAGTTTTATATATAAACTGCCCACATTTTCCCATGTATTATTATCTCTAGATGACTTCTGATATCTAATACAATGCCTACACAGCTCTTCAGATTCATGGATTCAACATAGTATTCAGTGTGTGACAAATTCAAGTTTTGCTTTTTGGAATTTTGTGGAATTTTTCCCCCCTGAGTGTTTTCTATTTGCGGTCAGTTGAACTTATGGATGTGGAACCCACAAATATGGAGGACCAATTGTATAAACCATGTAATTTTTCCTAACTAGTTTATCTGCATTTTCCAAGCTGCAAAACTATCATGGTGATATGTAGGAAACATTTTACATATTAGCTTATCATTTACGAGATTCTTTGAGATAGAGAAAAGCACCTGCCATCTCCTTTATTCGTTTTATGCAGTTTATAGAGCTCAGTGGTGCTAAAACCGTATTTCTAGTGTCATTGAAAATGATACTAAGAACAGGATGAGAGGGTTGTATTGTAACAACAGCTAACATCACACATGGCTTCTTTTTCATTTAAAATACAAATCAAACATCTGCCAACACACTTTCATGGTTTCTAGTTGGAAGGAAACCCTTAGGAACAATTATTTTGAGTTGAATTGATGACTTAAAGATGAAGTTTAATACACCCAATTGTTATGTTTGTCAGCATCCTGGCTCAGTGCTTCCTGTGTGCACTGCATGGAATGAGAATGGTTTCGGGTGTGGTTAGAGAGACTATTGAAAAGACTTCTTCATCAGTAAAGCACCTTGACCCAATTCACTTTTTATTTCTTCAACTTTGCCACACCTGTGGGGCAGCTTTTGTTCATACTGATGCTTATCTCCAGCCACTAATGAGGAATAGATGAGTTCAGGTTTCTACTGCTATCATGAATGCTGGGATTACAGGCTTCATGGTTCTAAGTGTGCCTCTTGGTTCCTTTTTTATGTTACAGCTCGTGCGTGCGTGTGTGTGTGTGTGTGTGTTTGCGAGCACATGTGTACTCGTCCATATATCTTAGGCTGATATTTAGTTAGCAGAAGAGACTTAAGTGACAAGTTCTAGAATAATTTCCAAATTTCCAAACTTTTACCCAGTAAATAACTAACTTGTGTTTTCCTTATGTGTAGTTACTAAGAGAACCTTCTCTACCTACCTCTCTTTGGAGAAAAAAATTTAAACAACAATGAGGAGGCAGTAAAGATAAATGTATCTCCAGCTAAGGTGCCAGACCTCTGATAGCATACCTTCTTGGCAGGGCTTACTTTGTGGAATTGAAGAAGTTATGTATAAACAAATGCCAGCGCACCACTGTTGGCAAAGGTTTCTTTACTGTTATTAATTCTAGATCTGGTTCTTCTGTCTTACACCCTCCCCTTATTTTGGTAAATGTAACAAGCCAAAAATTAGGAAACTATTATAAGCTCATTTGAATGAATATTTGTTACTAAGCCAAAGATTAAGACAGCTAAAAATGAAGGTATTCAGATAGAAGCCCACAGCTGGAGTGTCGAGAATGCATTACAAAGCCTGAGGGGCCACCTTTGCTCATTCCGTCTTATGAAGGTCTGATGCAGCAGTTCCTGTTAGGGATGCTTACCTTAGGAGGTGCTTCCTGAAGTTTATACTGGAGAGATTAAAATATGATTGTGGGCCAGGCACGGTGGCTCATACCTGTACTCCCAGCACTTTGGGAGGCCGAGGTGGGCGGATCACCTGAGGCCAGGAGTTCAAGACCAGCCCAGGCAACATGGTGAAACCCCATTTCTACTAAAAATACAAAAATTAGCTGGGCACGGTGGCACATGCCTGTAATCCCAGCTACTCGGGAGTCTGAGGCCAGGAGAGTCACTTGAACCCAGGAGGCAGAGGTTGCAGTGAGCCAAGATCACACCACTGCACTCCAACCTAGGAGACAGAGCAAGACTCTATCTCAAAAAATAAAAATAAAATGTAATTGTGATAGAGATAGCTTATAATTTTGTATTCAATACCAGAATTTTTTTCATGGAGGGGAGACAAGGTCTTTCTCTGTCACCCAGGCTGGAGTGCAGTGGTGCCATCACAGCTCACTGCAGCCTCCACCTCCTGGGCTCAAGTGATCCTCCTACCTCAGCCTCCCGAGTAGCTGGGACTACAAGCACACGCCACAATACCCAGCTAATTTTTGTATTTTTTGTAGAGAGGGGGTTTTGCCATGTTGCCCAGGTTAGTGTAGAAGTCCTGGGCTCCAGCAATCCACCCACCTTGGCCTCCCAAAATGCTGGGATTACAGGTGTGAGCCACCATGCCCAGCCAATTTCGAGATTCTTTTCTATAGTATACTGTACTGCATAATGTATGTTTGAAGATTATTTCCTTGCATTGGTCACATATTTGGTTTCAGTAGGTTTTCTGCAGAGCCCATATGTTCAGGCTTGGTGGGGGGAAGAAAGCCTGTTCTAAACTCTAATTTATCCTGAGGTCTGAGCTATCAAACAATTTTTTCTTCATCCCTGTTAGATTGCACTTCAAGCTCTAACAGTGCCTCTGAGCCATGAGAAACATTTACACATAAGAAATGTTTTGAAGCCATTAAAATAAGTTCAGAGCTTAAGAGCTGCTTTCACATCTCTTGAGTCAGATGAAATGCGGGCTTACAGAGAGTAATAATTAGGTGATGGGCAGATGCCAAGCTTTGTTTTTTGATATGACTATCTCTGTCTTTCATTTGGCACCGTTCAAGTCTGTGGGCTGGGCATTCTGAAAGAGAGGGAGCCCTGAGACCACGCAGGGGCACATCAGATCTGTTCCTTTGGTGGACGTCAAGGCAGAATTACTCAGAATATAATCTGAAATGCATTTGATCATACAGTAGATAGTTTAATAATTTATGTTCAGACTTATTAGCAAAGCCTTGTGTTTACTCTGCTATCACCAAAATAAGATAAAAACCCACCCGTGACATTAAGATTAGAGAGTTTACGTGTGTGTATGTGTGTGTTCAAGTTTGAAATTTTTGTTCATAATTGTAATGACCTGATAGCAATTACACATTTGGGGTGAAAGGGGTAAGGGAAAAATTTCACATGAATAATGTCTGATGTAGAATTTCTCATTCCCAGAATTGAAACAGAAAGGCTGACAGTATTGTGCTCTAATTGCGTGACCATGTGACAGAGGTCTTATAATGGAAATGTTCTTCCAAAAGAAATGGAAAGGAGCAATTAATTCCAACTTCAATTCGTTGATCCTGTTACATTCCAGTGTACCTATAATGCTGAGGACTATGCATGTAACATTGTTTTAACTGACTTCAAGATAAAATACTGGCATTTTTGGTTTGAAGATAATTGGGTACAACTACTTATATGATATTAAAGAGCTCCCAGTTTGGGGAATGTCTAGAAGAATAAAGGAGAAAGATAGCTTGGCACTCTTAATCCCCTGGATGTCCTGGTATCTGGTAATAACATGAAGCCCAGGGACAGGGTTGTCTTGTCAATTCAAGGAAGGGAGCTGGCATGTGGAATATGATTGCAGGGCCCTGGTAACACCTGCAGGTGTCAGGGATAGAAGAACTCATTTGGAAGCTGCACCGCAAGATGGGAAGACAGGTGGCAACTCTCTTACAGGGATATCTTTTATTTGAGCAGAACCAGACCAACTGTTCCTCATTAAAACACATTTTGCAACATGTTCTCATGTGAGCGCATCAAGTGTGTGTGCATGTGTGTGTTCAGAGCATACTCAGCGATGTGCCATCTACAGGTCACAATTACAAAGTCGCAACGTGGCTCAGAACTGCAAGACAGGTAGCATGAAATGTCTCTGCATAACTTGAGGCTGACTTTTCTGGAATGGCCTCTATAGGGAAACTCAAAATAACACCATTACCTCTGTGAGGTGCAGTGGCAAGTAAAATGGATAAAATCTATTTGGTGGGACTGTTGATCTTGATAGTCATTTTAATAACTATGCAGTGCCTTGCTTTTTCTTATTTATTTATATGGAATTATCAATGTATCTCAGAAGTGTTGCTGTGGGGCTGTACTTAGCATGAGTAAAGCCAGGCCACTCATCTGCTTCACCATTTATACTATCAGAAATTTGGGCAAGTGGCTTAAAGAGAGGGTTAACTCCTATTAGCTACTTCATTGAGTAGTTTGAAGGATTAGAGAGCACTTAGAGTCCTGCTAGGCACACGGTGAATGTTCTCTAAATATTCCTTCTACTTAGTATTTTCACATAGAGCCTATCCTCTGCCTTTCTCACTGAATCGTTGTGCTTCTGGTTCTCCAGCCATGTACCATATTACAACTTATCAATATTTTGTATGAGAAGGAAGAGGACTTGGAAGAAAGGCTTCTAAACAACATGACTTCCTTCCATTGGAAGCCTAAGCCCATCCAGCCCCCAAGAAAAGAATACTTGTAACTAGGTGAAGAAAAGACTATAGGAGGCAAAGGAATAAGTAGAAATGCAAATACCAATTCAGAAAACATTAACTGATCATCTCTTGGGTGCCCTTTCCCTCAGAGTCTTGTCTCTTGGGGCCGAAAGACCTGTGAGTAGGACACATCTGAAGGCCCTGGAGGCCTGTTTCCTCCCCATTTTCTTAGGAAGCAGCTAGCTCAGCAAGTCTGTTAGCTCAGCAGAAGGAAAAGGCCTTAGCAGAGGCTCAGCCTTGGAGGTTTGCTGTCCTCTTCCCCCAGGAAACTTCACGGTCAGCCAGCCACACAGTCTCCTAGAGGCGCCCTGTCCCTCTTTCCTTGTAAACGTGTAGAGCATCACACTTCTGTCAGAGTGTGTTCTCTTGGGCAGCTAGTTTAGCTCTGCCTGAACTGAGTACGCTTTCTGGTGGCATGCAAGCTTGGGGGCTCACATATGTCAGGAGTGGTAGGCACAGTCATGTCCCCCACCCAAAGATGTCCATATCCTAATCACCTGAACCTCCGATGTTACCTTACATGGCAAAAGGAACTTTGCAGATGTGATTAAGCTAAGGATCTTGAAATGAGAGGATTATTCTGGGTTATCTAAGTGGGTTCAATGTAAATCACAAGGGTCCTTCTAAAAATAACCCTATGATCACCTGAGGTCAAGAGTTTGAGACCAGCCTGACCAATATGGTGAAACCCCATCTCTACTAAACATGCCAAAATTAGCCAGGCATGGTGACATGTGCTACTCGGGAGGCCGAAACAGGAGAATTGCCTGAACCCAGGAGGTGGAGGTTGGAGTGAGTCAAGATCGCGCCATTGTACTCCAGCCTGGGTGACAGAGTGAGACTCTGTCTCAAAATAATAATTAATAATAATAATAATAGTAACCCTATGCTACTGGCTTTGAAAATGGAAAAAAAGGGCCACAGGCCAAGAGATGTAGGCAAATTGTAGAACCTGGAAAGGACAAGGAATCAGATTCTTCCCTGGAGCCTCCAGAAGAATGCCACCCAGCCAACACCTTGACATAGAACTTCTGACCTCCAGAATTGAAAGAGAATAAATGCATATTGCTTCATACCCTAGGTTTGTGGTGTTTTGTTAAAGTAGCAATAGAGAACTCATGCCGTTTCTCTGTTGGTAAGGTTTTTCCCTAGTCACCCTATTTCATATTTATACTATGTAGTATTGGTGATGTATGACTCTTCGTCCCATTTACTTGCCAGTCTAATAAGAAATATAAGAATAGGTAAATGGCAGTTCATATGGAAGGGATATTTGCTCCTATATAAAATGTGTGAATATATGGTAGTAAGTAACAGGTAGCAATGGCAGTATGCATTCAGCTAACACTGGCCCCTCCTAGGTACCAGGTCCTGGGCATCCATTGGAGAGAAAGGCCACCCCTGCTCAGAAGGAGCACGCTTAGGGTGATGCAGGAGCCAGGATTCAGCAGGGTGTTCACCACCGTTGACACACGCCATGAGAAGGGCCGGCTGACAAGACTAGCAGGCCCACACGGGGTGGGCAGTGGTTGAGAGAGGTTTTCCTAAAGCAAGTCCTGTCTTAGCAGTAACTAGAACAGGCAGGGGCGGGTGATGGTTTCAGTTCGGAGCTTTTCCAGAAGGCGCACTCCACTGGCTTTACCATCTCAGAGCCCAGGGAGTAAGAGGTGCTGACTTCACAATGGACGTAGCTTCTTCTTCATGGGTTAGTGCTTGTGAGGATATGCAAGACAGGACATTGTCATCTCAGTGTTGGTAGTAAGTGCTGTGGGAGGCTCTGGCCTTCTCTGTTTTTCAAGCCACACTCCTGTGATGTCACCGTAATAGCAGCCCTTATTGTGAACCTTCTGTATTCCAGGCACTGTGCCTGGCTGTGGGCACATTACTTCTATTCCTTCTGATACCATCCTAAGGTAGATGGCTTTCCTCCTTCACAGAAAGGATAGCCAGGCTTAGAGAGTTTAAACCACCTGCCTAAGATCACATGGCTGTCTGAACCTGGGTTCAGTTTGGTCTGCCAGAATTCAAAACCCGTGCTCATTCATTAGTGTGTGCCTCTTAATGGTATACATAAGGAACAAAAATAGTACAGGTCAATTCTATTTCAGAAGCAAATAAAATAATGACTTTGTAATTTACAAAAAGAATTTCTGAGGACGTTTGCATTTTTCATTAGAACCACAAAATACCGTGGAATAAATTAATCTGAATTGACATTTAAATGTTCAGGACACTTAATCTATATGTATCTAATTTAATCCTCATAAAAATCCTATGATGCACAAATACTAGCAGTATCTCCATTTTACAGGTGAGGAAATGGAGGCAAAAAGAGGATAAAATTTGCCTGAGAATCCTCAGATGGAGCTGGGATTAGAGCCCAGAGCTCGAGGACTTACTGCTCCTAGAACTGGTTCCATCTGTGCCTTGTGGCGTGAAACATGCTCAAGTTAAAAGCATCTCTTTCCTTTCCCCAACAATACGTGCACAACTGCTAGAGATGAAGGAAATAGTTAGAGATAGACTGTTGTTATCATCCCAACTGTCTGTATTTTTCTTTAACTGATTGAAATCTGATCCCTAAAGTTTCTGAACATGAAAGTTTTTTTTTTTAATTGAAGTTTTGGTATACATACTTCATTCTGCTTTAACAGATCGATTACTTTGATAGGATTTGATAAGCTACACTTTTGAAAATTAGTAGATTATTTTTAAGAGTTAGCAAGTAAGTAGGTTTAGAAATTAATCAAGGGAGCAGTGAGGTTTACAAGGGAAGACAAACCCATGTTAATCAAAGTTAACACAGAATGCACGATGGGAATTTTAGTGTGTCCCTTAGTCTATTATAACAGGATAAATAAATCCTTTTAACAGGATAAATAACTCCATTTAACACATAAATAACGCCTTTTGCGTAAGCAAAGGTCATATCCTGCCTTGTTTCAAATTTCTGTTTTTAAGAAAGCATTTCTGAGTAGAATTTGAGTTCTTAAAAATTGTCTGAGTTGACGTTCCAGTTTGTTTTTTTTGTTGTTGTTTTTGTTTTGTTTTGTTTTTGAGACAGAGTCTCGCTCTGTCGACCAGGCTGGAGTGCAGTGGTGCGATCTCGGCTCACCGCAAGCTCCGCCTCCCGGGTTCACGCCATTCTCCTGCCTCAGACTCCCGAGTAGCTGGGACCACAGGCGCCAGCCACCACGCCTGGCTCATTCTTTGTATTTCTAATAGAGACAGGGTTTCACCGTGTTAGCCAGGATGATCTCAATCTCCTGACCTCGTGATCCACCTCGGCCTCCCAGAGTGCTGGGATTACAGGTGTGAGCCACTGCGACCGGCTCCAGTTTGTTTTAATAAGCAATAACATTTTTCAAATTTGGTGTATTATACTTTGAGCGATGCAGATATGTATTGAATTTCAGGAATTGACAATCTTGATAAGGTTTTAAAGGTTTAGGGAAGGTCTGAGCCTCTGTTTACCTTCTAGAACTATGCTTGTTGTGTGTGTGTCAACTTTTTTCTATCGGCTCTTTATAATCACTTCGCCTATAAGCACTTTTTATTACATTATTTTCTATTCATGATCCCTGCTTTCAACTGCTATGGTTGTACATGTTTGAGCATCTTGGACTTTATGAGAAAGATCTCGTATTTCCCATATTTCTAAACTACTTTTCCTTAAGTATCTCAGTGGTAGTGACAATCGAAATGTACAAAGCTAGCTGGCTACTGATTATTACTCTGTCATCTGAGAAACTTTTAAAATATTATGTTTAAAAATAGTATCATCAAAATCCTTTTATCAAGATCTTGATTTGGTAAAAGTGCAATAGAGACAGGATGCGTTTACTCTCTCCTGCTCCGCAGTCACACTCCCGCCTTGATCCTCAAGAGAAGTGGCAAATCTTGTGGCTGCATATACATGCTTCTGCTTCTCTGCAGGATGCAGGGTGCAGACTTGTCCAGCAGGCACAGGAGGAAAGCTCAGCACCAAAATACCTTTTATGAATCAGTTATGTTCAAATGTGTTAAACGTCTGGGGGTGGAGAGAAAAAAGGATGCCCGAGGAAGAATGACTAAACTTAACATGACCGCAAATAATCCACTCCGGTAGTTTAATAGGTAACTTTATTTTGAACAAAATTTTATGACAGATGAGTTGAAAGGAGAAGAAATTTTCTGAAATTGTCATCAGAAGTCGAAGAGTTTTGCTTTTATTTTAACCCAGGCCAAGAAGGCGCAGTACCTGCACTGCTTCATGAAACAAAAAACAAAATGTATTACCAGCCCAACTAAATGCTTAAGACTCAACTAGTCCTTCCCCAGGTCAGTGTGACACCTGGCCTGGCACCACTAATCATGGCACAGGTTCAGAACCAAGGTCAAGCATTCTGAACTGGTGATAGGGAAAAGGGTGGATGTTCCCTGAAGCTCGTGTAGCCAGTTTCAGGGTCTCTCAATTTGAGGGGCCCCTTCCAAGACCCTGTACCTAATTTTGTATTCATTATTTTTTTCTTAAAGAGAAGGCTTCAGGACCCACAAAATCTGGGTCCACGCCTGGTCGAGGGTATCTGTGAACCTCCTGAAGTCGGAGTGTGAGCGAGGCTGTGTGGATATGTAAATATGCTTCCATATTTTTCTGGAAGGGTCTGTAGTCTTCTCAAAGCCATCTATGACTTACAAAGGTTAAAGAACTCAGGCCTCGGAGAAATTAATCAACCTCTTAATTCTGGTCTTATAAAACCACACTTATTAAGTGATGGTTTAATTGCTAGAGACAACAATTTGTGACTCAAGTAGAATAGCTTCCTGAATATATCACAGGACACATCATTGATCACCAGAGACATAGATGAGAATGTTCTTGATGGTTGCTCATCTCATTGGAATACACACTGTCATATTATTCATTCAATCAGTCACTCATTCATTCATTCCCAAACACTTACTGAGTACCTGCTCTGTGACTGCAGCCTGCTAGGTTCCAAGATTTCAGAGATGAATTAGGCAGACTTGCTGCTTTTGAGGAACTCACGTAGTTCCTATCAATTCAGCTGAAGGACTCTGCATTCTTTCTCCAGGTTCCCACATGTATGTGAGTGCTGTCCTTGAGATCTTGAGGTTATTTTAAATTGAAATGGAAGCTCTTCAGCATAGACCTCACTCCGAAATATTACGCAAAAAGCCAGCCTCATAAGAGAGCTGTCCCCTAGGGACGGGGACATGTCTGGGTGCACCACTGAGCTCTGGCTCTTGCCTCCCCCTGCCATGGGAAGGATGGTCCCATTCTGTCCAGCTGTGTGCCTCCTTATGAAGGATTCAGAGTGCAGGGAGACCAGCAGGATATCGGCCCAGATACCTGAGGAGTGCAGCAGTAAATAATGCTTCGACTGTCATTATGGTTGAGAGACTTTTCCTTGTGGCTAACAGCTTTGTTAATTCTGCTGATAGCCTTCTACACACAGAGCAAGAATTCTTCCCACACAATCACATAGAAATAGGAGCCTGTGGAAACTGGGCTGTAGAAGTTGTTTTCATTTCCCCATTCCTATTCTTTGTGTCTTGCATTTCCCAATCCTTTGAATTCAAATCCTATTGATTCTACATCAAAAGTCTGTTGTTACCTTTGCCGTCATCCCGTCATCCCGATAGAGGTCCTCATTATCTCCCATTTCATCTGTTGCTACAACTTACCACTGGATTTTCTACCCCATTCTCCTGCCTCTCTTCAGTCCACCCCAAACATTCCTGTTCGTGTTACCTTCTGCAAAGCACCATTCCAGTGCCTCTCCTGTGCATGCTGAGATGCAGCTTCCCAAACAGAAGCCAAAGAGGTACCAGGAGGTTGTTAGAGAGCTTGGAAGGGAAGACTGAGCAAAGTACCATGGTTGTTGCAAGATAGTTTGTGCTTCTGTGGATTTCCTGTCCTGTCCTGCACCGCCTCTGGGCTGCCCCTCCGCCCTATCATTTTTCCTTCCATCCAGCATTTCTCATCTGCTCCTTCCACACCCCTCCTTCCGTCTCTCAAAATGTTATTCAGGTTTCAACAGGGGAGTCCCGTGTTATTGGGGGAGGCACCGATTCTGAAGCAGGTACATGAGGTGAAAATCTCATAAATTGCACTTCGAAACGAGAGCCACCCTGAGAATAGCCAGGTGCTCCTCTCTCCACTTCCCTGGACACCAGCTAAGAAGCCTGTGAACAGAAACCACTGAGAAAAGCAGCACAGTCAGGTCCCCAGCTTCTCAGCTCTGCCCAAGCAGGGTTTCCCAACCTGTTCTGTGTCTGGCATGAAGAGAAAGTGATAGTATTTGTATGGCATACAAGGTACTTTGACGGGACTGAGTGTGGGGTCATGTGGGATGGGTCACTCTTGGCGCAGCCCTCCTGTGGCAGCAGACCAGCTGGGAATCTTTGTCCTAGGGATGTGTTTGCTGAATCAAGTGGCTCCCATGGTTGGTTGGTTGGTTGTTTTTGAGACAGGGTCTCACTCTGTTGCCCAGGCTGGAGTGCAGCAGCACAATCTTGGTTCACTGTAGCCTTCGTCTTCCAGGTTCCAGCAATTTTCCTGCCTCAGCCTCCAGAGTAGCTGGGACTACAGGCACCTGCCACCACATCCGGCTAATTTTTATATTTTTAGTGGAGACGGGGTTTCACCATGTTAGCCAGGCTGGTCTCAAACCTCTGACCTCAAGTTATCAGCCCGCCTCAGCCTCCCAAAGTGCTGGGATTACAGGCGTGAGCCACCACACCTGGCCCATGGTGTTTCTTTGTCATTCTTCCATTGCTGAGAAGATATGGTTGCATCTCTCTAAGAGTTAAATATGTCTGTGGTATGACTCCACTTTACACAGATTCTACCGTTCATGAATTCTGCCTTGATTTTCTATAAACACAGCCCGTCTTTCTCATACAGTTTTATGTGTAGTCTGGAGTCATGAACTTGGCCTGGCCCTTCAAGGAAAGGAACTGACTCATTCATACCTACCTTGGGGCCACCTGGCCCGTGGTGGGTGTTCAAATGTGTCTCTGTTGAAGGAGGACATAAAAGGCGGCACCTTCTGGAACCCATTACTTGATTGATATCACAACAGGGCTTTCTCTGCATCTAAAAATAATTTTTTCCTCTGTTTCTCTCTTTATAGGACTTCAGAAATGGGCTTGGGAACCAGCTGAGTTCAGGATCCCACACCTCTGCTGCATCTCAGTGTGACTCAGCAAGTTCCAGAATGGTGCTGCCCATGCCAAGGCTACATCAAGACTGTGCGCTGAGGATGTCCGTGGGCTTGGCTCTGCTGGCTCTTCTTTTTGCTTTTTTTGTCAAGGTCTATAATTAATTAGAATACAACTAATTGAAGCATCTGTAAAGAAGAATACATTTCTAATTAAAATCTTCAATGAACAGGAAAGCGACACCTCCGTTCTCCAAGGGCAATAATTTGTACTGGTCATGCTGCCTCCTCTTCAGCCACTCTTCTTAATGAGGCTCCCCCTCATTAAGAGCACATTGAGTTGGGCCCATTGGTTATTTGACCTAAAACCTAATCACGGCTACCGTAGCACATCCTTCAAATTAAACTGCTTTTGGTTTACTTTTAGCAAGAAATGCAAGCGGTTGCATTTTTTTTTGTTTGTTTCAATCTCCAATCTTTAAGTCAGAACCTAATTGTACAGTGGCTCTGGCCATCTTTTTCTCATGTGGAAGAATTTTCTATCTTTAATAAACTTTTTCTTTTTTTTTTTTTCCAGATGGGGTTTCGCTCTTGTCGCCCAGGCTGGAGTGGTGCAGTGGTGCGATCTCAGGTCACTGCAACCTCTGCCTCCTGGGTTCAAACGATTCCTCTGCCTCAGCCTCCCAAGTAGCTGGGATTACAGGCATGCGCCACCAAGCCCAGCTAATTTTTTTGTGTTTTTAGTAGAGACGGAGTTTCACCATGTTGGCCAGGCTAGTCTCGAACTCCTGACCTCAAGTGATCCGCCCGCCTTGGCGTCCCAAAGTGCTGGGATTACAGGCGTGAGCCACTGCGCCCAGCCTCTTTAATAAACACTTTTAAGTGCATCTTCCCCTTCAGGCTTTGTTTGGAGTCCCAGTGCTACAAACATTGTATTTTTCACAGCAGATGTGTTCCTGAAAAGTGTGTAGAAACCGGTTCTGGGAAGCTGAATGCTTTTGGAATGCACGGGGAGAGTCTGCCAGCTAAAGGACTCCTGGCAACATTCTGTGAAATATGAAACTGAAAAACTGGATTTGTCGAAAACAAATTGTGCCCATTTTCTCACATTTTTGATCCATTAGGTTTTTTTCGTTGTTTGTTTTTTTTTGTTTGGTTGGTTTTTTTGTTTTTTGTTTTTTGTTTTTTTTTTTTTGAGGCAAGGTCTCACTCTGTCACCCTGGCTGGAGTGCAATGGCACTATCTTGGCTCACTGCAGCCTCGACCTCCTGGACTCAAGCAGTCCTCCTACCTCAGCCTCCCTAATAGCCAGGACTACAGGCACATACCACCATGCCCAACTAATTTTTTAATTTTTTGTAGAGATGAGTGTCACTAGGTTGCCCAGGCTTGTCTGGAACTCCTAGCCTCAAGCAGTCTTCTCGCCTCAGCCTCCCAAAGTGCTGGGATTACAGGCGTGAGCCACTCCACCCAGCCCAGATTAAATGTTTTTATTTCTACCTGCCATCATCATTGGTCTTTACTAAGTGAAATGACTTCTTTAACAATAAATGGAATTGGTATACTAAGCAAATCCTATGTTTTTCAGAATTTATTTGGATGGCATAGGTACAGGAAAACCAGGTACCTTGTAGTTACCATAGGATATTTTCCATCTCGAAACCCATACCCCTCTTCAGCTCTTACATTTAACTCAAAATGTTGCTTGTGTTTTGTGTGTCTTTTAAGGAACCCAAGTTAAAATTCAGTCATGTCCTAGTTGGTAAATTATAAAATATATATGCTTTTAGTGTTAGTACATTTCTCCCGGAACTGGTATGTGCTTCTAAGAGGTGCTTACATTTAGAATGCAAAAATCCGCCTGTGCTGCTTCTAGTCCTGCAGTGAAACATCCACTTGGGAGCACCCCTCACTTCTTAGCAGGAATGGGGAGAAGAGAACAAGAACCTGCCATTTGCCTCCCTTCTTGAGCTCTATGCAGTCATTTCTTTGTTAATAAACAGTGGGTTCCAGAGTGGTGCTCATTTAACAAAAACCTAGCAGAGATAAAAACGCCATCCAAAGCCTAGAGTTGCACTAGATCAGACATAGAGAAAGCTTTGCACCTGTAACTGATTGGAGACAAAAAGGATTTTTTCTGCCTCCCTTTTCTGACTCTTTCCCTACTCTTTTCCTCACTCCCTCATCTGTTTATTTCCTCCCTTCTAGCTCTATGCTGTCCTCTCCTTTTTTCATTTTTTTCTTCCTATAAGAGAACGATCCACCCAGTCGTCCAAATTCCCCCCCTACTGCGCTCACCTACCATGGCATGGATCTTCAAGGATCGTTTCAGCTGTACAGGATTCTCCCTACTTCCTGCCATGACTGTTATTTACCCTAAATTTGGCTGCAGCTTCACTCTGCTGTTTGACCCAGAAAGGGACCAAGGCCACTGCCTGCAGCAGACGCTGGACCTTCATGATATCAGTCTCCATACTGGTGACCAATTGGTGAGAGGGGTAGCAGTGTTCTCAAAATCCAGGGTTTTTCTTCCCCCTATGACCTCCATCTACAGGGAGGAGGAGGGAGTTAGCAGAGAAGGATGCAGTGCGAGTCAAAAACAGTTCTCTTAAGCACTGGACTCTGAATGGGGCTGAGTCTGGGAACCACAGGAACAAGTGCGGTCATCAGTAGAGCTGTTACTTTTCCAGCCCGTCTCCTTCCTGCCCACAGTGCAACCGCACTTCTCCCGCCCCGTTGAAGTTAGGCATGACATGTGAAATGTGAGAGGAAGGGTCACGTCCTTCTTCAGGGCAGACATGTTCAGAGCTGGTGTACGGTTTACCGTGTGCTCTTCCCACTGCTGTGGCGATCCTGGACCCATATGTCAGAATGACACCTCCCCGACCCTGGGTCCCTGAGTTAGTACAGTGAGTAGGGCTCCTGGCCAGCATGTGCTAGACAGGCATCAGGAGGCAGAAATATATTTTGGTTGTGTTAAGCCACCGGCATCTGGGGGTCGTAGCCATAGCATACATAACCTGATTCATACAAAGTGTCAGTCGTGATAGGATGCTTGACCTGCAGATTGTATATGTAATTGTTGTGTTTTCTTTGTATGCTTTGCATTAGTATCAAGGGGTTTGTGTGTGTGTGTGTGTGTGTGTGTGTGTATACTTCTCTGCTGAGAAGGAAACCTAGGAAGTGATCTTTTCAATGCTTTGGGCAATTTTTTTCTTAAACTCTTTATTAGAATAAAACATACATATGAAATGGACATAAATCATAGGGATACAGGGATTTTTAAAAACTGGGCAAGCATTGTAGCCAGCACCAAGAGGCTCCCCATATACCCTCCTAGCCATTAAGTCTGCCCCCCAAGGAGTAACCAGTATCCTTATTTCTAACATTACAGATTGATTTGCCTGATTCTAAACTTTCTATAAGTGGTATCATGTAGTATGCACTATTTCATGTCTACCTTCTTTTGTTCTACAGTGATTGTGAGATACATCCAGATTATTATGTGTAGCCGTAATTACTTCACGTTCATTGCTGAATAGTATTTCAGTGTATGAGTACACCACATTGTCTTTGTTCATTCTACATTTGAGTTCTTTCCAATTTTTAGTCTATTATGAATAATGCTGCTATAAACATGTTTTGTTAAGCATTTATGTGATGACGTGAGGAGTACATGTCTAGGGGTGGAATTGCTGGGTCATAGCATTTGCATATGTTCAGCTTAGATACTGCTAAATGGTTTTCTGAAGTGGTTGTACCAATTTACATCCCCACCAGCAGTTGACATGAATTCTGTCATTCTCCCACTATTTTTTCTCTTTGGACCTTAGATATTCTTCAGCAGACCTTGTCTCTGCTGTCTCCCTTCCACAAGTCATTCCTATTTTAATAGTAATGATAATATCAACAACCATTAACTGTCTAGTCCTTAAATGAAATGCACTGGATGTTATACTTTGCACTTACCAGGTGTTAATCAGTCCTGAAGAAAAAATTTTGAGATACGTATTGTTATTCCCATCATACTGAGAAGAAAATCTAAAACTCAAAAGATTAAGTCACTTGTGCAAGAGGCACAGAGCTATTAAGTTTAGAGGCAGGACTGGTACACAGCCTGACTCCAAAGCATATACTCTTCTTCTGTAAACTCCTCCTGCTCCTCTGTCCCATCTTTGACTTAAACTTGACCTGTGCCAACAGATACGCATTTAGGATCAACCCTGTGGATGCCTGAGCTTGGGGGGCTTCAGCCTTTCAGTCTGTGTTGTCCTGCTCTAAGAATGTGCATGGTACTCGATATACTTTTTAAATAAAGATTTACTAATCAAGCTTTTTTCTTTGCCCTGCCCCCTCCCTTCCTTCCTTCTTTTTTTCCTTCCTTTCTGTTGTCCCTGCTTCATCTTATCATCCCTGCTTCCTTTCTTATCGTCCCAGCATGAGATAGTCAATTTGAGAATGTAAAGAATTCTTGGGTTAAAACTTTGCTTTGTTGCTGGGAAAATGTGTCTAAACATCAGATTTCCATATGTCATTCAGTCAAAACATATACTACTTCTACTGACTTCACTCCAGGTTGAAAATTTCAGTGTATATGGTAAGATGTCATGGAGGGAGAATTAGAGTTACAAATCAAGCTTCAAGAGGGTTTGTCATCATAAAACAAACATAGGAAAAAAATGAAGAGAGAGAGGGAGGGAAGAGAAGAAAGGAGGGGAGAGAAAAGGAAGAAAAAGAAAAGGAGAAAAGATATTCTTAAAGCTTGCAGCAACAACAAAAAAGGTAATCATATGAGATGATGGGTATGGTAATTCGCTTGACTGTAGCAGCCATTTTGCTGTGTATATGTGTATCAGTACATGTTCACCTTAAATACTCACAATAAAAAATGAATATGTCCATTTTCTAAAAGGTTTGCTGGTCCCCCAAGGCACCCCAGGATGCTGCAGCACATTCACAGGAGCACCCTGGGATTCTTTAAATTTTTGAAGGAAACACAGCAACATCTGTCAGATACCAGGCCAACTACCAGCTCAAAATAGTTCACAGTTTTCAACGTTAGATTTCACAAATTTTGATGACACCATGTCTTTATAAAACTGGATTTTCAGCAATTGCTGTGATAAAAAGCAAGTATCAAGTGAAAATCAATGTAGAACAAGAAATGAAAATTGTGATCATAGTCTAAGGTTTGAGAAGTGGTGCTGTACCCAACAGATGCACAGCTGCCATTAATAAGTAATATTAATATGAAATAAAATATTAATATTTTTATTTAAGTTACATGTATTATTTTTTCAAATGGTTCTCATAAGATAGTAGGATATAAATGCTTATTCAGTTGTCAGGATTACCTATTTAAACAGAAGGTTAGCTGCTTCTTTTGGCCTAGGGGTACAAAGAATCAAGAAAGTTTGAAAACCTCTGCTCTATGATACAACCTAATTTAAAGGATCCATGTCAAACTTATAATCTGGAGTCCTAATCACTTCCCAAAATATTTTCCCCTTACTTTAAAGTTAGATTATCCATAGCATGTGTTTGATAAATTTACACTGGGCTTGCCGTTGAGTTTGATTTTTATGATGTTGAAACTGTAAAGGAGTTAACAATCAGAATCACCTGGATTCAGATCTCAGTTGTTTTCAATACAAATTTGAGGCAGAAAATATAAGGAAAGACCATGAGATTTTTGACATCAGCAAAACTTTAAATTCCAGCCAGGCCACTTTTTCTTTTTGAGCCACATCTCTAAAATAGGAACAAGATTCCATTGTGGGTCATTGAAAGATAAGTGAACTCATGCATATAAAATATGTATTCTTGACACATGATATTTCCTCCTCTTTTTTGATTACTATAGCCACTTAAAGGTGAAAAATACCTTTATAAATAAAGTTAGGTGTTTTAAATTCTGATATCAACACATGACCACCCAAAAGATTTATATATGGAATAAAAAGATTCCTACCTTGAGAGAGAGAGAGTCTGATTCTAACAAATGCAGCAAAGGAAGAAAAATTCAAAGGCAATGGACTGCAGCTGTATTTGAGGAGATCAAATTAATGAATAGTGTGGAGCACAGATTTGGTTGGCCAATCTAAGATCAAGAAGGAGATTTTCCATGGCCAAAGATGAAAAGAGCAACCGGATTAATAGGGAGGCCTAGAAGTCATGCCCTCCCCCATCCTGCTTTGAGACTAAAAGGAAATGCAGACACTATTATTCTTGATTAGTTTTCTGTCAATTATTTTCTCCCAGTACTGTTCCCTAGAGTTCTATAGCCAAAATATCTCAACGGTGTAGAAGTTGAAGCAAAGGATTTCACTTGGTGTCTCATGATCTTCCTAGTTTCTGGGTATCTGAATACATTTATAAGTACTAATGATGCAAGTTCTCAGGAAAAAAAAAAAGCAGGGGGATGGAGGAGAACAACCTTGGGTCAAGGTAAAGGAAAACTTGGAGTTCAGAAAAACCTAAAGAAGTACGAGTTTTTAACTCTGAGGTTTATCTAATCTGCTTTTAATATGCCCAATTAATCACAAAACAATAGATGTTATACTAGACTGTCTGTTTCCAAAGCCCAATGCCTGCTTTCACCACTGCTGTTTACATTGTACTGGGAGTTCTAGTGAGAACTATTAGACAACAAAAAGAAGTAAAGGGCATCAAATTGGAAAGGAGGAGGTAACACTATCTCTATTTGCAGATTGCATGATCATATGTATAAAGCATCCCAAAGAAACCACAGGAAAGCAACTAGAGCTAATAAATGAATTTAGCAAAGTTATAGACTATAAGACCAATGCAAAAAAAGAAATTCATTTGTGTTTTTTTACACTAGCAATGAACAATCCGAAAAGGAAATTGAGAAAGCAGTTCCATCTATAATAGCAGCTAAACAAATTAAATACTTAGGAATACATCTGACTAAGGAGGTAAAAGATTTGTATGCTGATAACTAAAAATCATTGCTGAAAGAAATTTATGAACATCTGAAAAATGGAAAGGTATCCTATGGTCATTAATAGGAAAACTTAGCATTAAGATGTTAATACTACCCAAAGTGAGCTACAGATTAAACACACTCTCTATCAAAATTCTAACAGCCTGTTTTACCAAAATGGAAAAGCCAACCCTCAAACTCATATGGAATTACAGGCGACCCCAAATAGCTAAAACAATCTCTAAAAAGTAGAATAAAACTGGAGGACTCATGTTTTCCAACTTCAAAACTTCCAACAAAGCTACAGTAACTACAACTGTGATACCTACGTAAGGACAGACATAGAGACCAAAGGACTAGAGTAGAAAGCCCAGAAATAAATTCTCACGTATGTAATCAATTGATTTTCAACAAGGGTGCCAACACCATTAAATAGAGAAAGGACAGTATTTTCAACAAATGCTGTGGGGAAAACTGGATATCCGTGTGCAGAAGAATAAAGTTGGACTTCACCTTATGCCATGTACAAAAATTACCTCAAAATGGATCAAATACTTAAACTTGAGTTAAAATTATAAAACTCATAGAAGAAAACATTAGGGAAAATCTTCATGACATTGGATTTGGCAATGATGTCATAAATATGACACCAAAAGTACATGCAACAAAAAAATGGACTTCATCAAAATTAATAACTTTTGTGCATCAAAGAACGTTATAAAGAAGGCAAAAGACAACCTACAGAATGGGCAAAAATGTTCATAAATCATATATCTGAGTAGGGATTAACAACCAAGATAATTCCTACAACTCAACAACAACTACAACAAATCACAAACACCCTAATTCAAAAATAAGTAAAGGATTTGAATAGCTATTTTTCCCAAGAAGATACACAAATGGCTAATAAACACATAAAAAGATGCTCAACATCATTCATCACTGGGGAATTGCAAATTAAAATTATGAGATATTATCTCACCCATTAGGAGACTATTTTAAAAAATAGAAAATGGTAGCTCTGTTTAAGTTCTTTGAGAAATCTCCAAACTGTTTTCCACAATGGCTGAACTAATTTACATTCCCACCAACCAGAGTATAAGTTTTCTCTATGTTCTTTGCAGTCTTGCCAGCATCTGTTGGTTTTTTTTTTTTTTTTTTTTTGACTTTTTAATAATACCTATTCTGACTGGTATGAGATGGTATCTCACTGTGGTTTTGATTTGCATTTCTCTGACAGTGATGAGCATTTTCTCATACATTTGTTGGCCTCTTATGTGTCTTTTTTTGAAAAGTGTCTGTTCATGTACTTTGCCCATTTTTTAACAATTTTGGGGTTTTGCCTGTTGATTTAAGTTCCTTATAGATTCTGAATATTAGACCTTTGTCAGAAATATAGTTTGCAAATATTTTTCTCCCATTCTGTAGGTTGTCTGTTTACTCTGTTGATAGTTTTTTTGCTGTGCAGAAGCTCTTTAGTTTAATTAGGTCTCACTTGTCAATTTTTGTTTTTGTTGCAATTGCTTTTGAGGACTTAGCTAAAAATTGTTTGTCAAGGCCAATGTGAAGAAAAATATTTCCTAGGTTTTCTTCTAAGCTTTTTGTAGTTTGAGGTCTTACATTTAAATCTTTAATCTATCTTGAGTTCATTTTTGTGTATGGTGAAAGAGAGGGGTCCAGTTTCATTCTTCTGCATATGGTTAGCCAGTTATCCCAGCCGCATTTATTAAAAAGAGATTCATTTCCCCAATGTTTGTTTTTATCTGCTTTGTCAAAGATCAGATGGTTGTAAGTGGGTGGCTTTATTTCTGAATTTTCTCTTCTGTTCCATTGGTCTATGTGTCTGTTTTTGAACTAGCACCATGTTGTTTTGATTACTGTAGCCTTGTAGTATAGTTTGAAGTTGGGTAGTGTGATGCCTCTAGCTTTGTTCTTTTCACTTAGGATTGCTTTGGCTATTTGGGCTCCTTTCTGTTTTCATATGAATTTGGGTATATACCCAAAGGAAAATAAATCATTCTACCAAAAAGACACATGCACTTGCATGTTCACCATGCTATTCACAATAGCAAAGACATGAAATCAACCTAGGTGCACGTCAGTGGTGAACTGGATAAAGAGCATGTGGTACAAATACACCATGGAATACTACACAGCCATAAAAAGAAACGAAATCATATCCTTTGCAGCAACACAGATTGCAGCTGGAGGCCACAATCCTAAATGAATTAATGCAGGAACCCAGAAAACTAAATACCACATGTTCTCACTTATAAGTGGGAGCTAAACATTGAGCACACATGGACATAAATATGGGAAGAATAAATACTTCAGACTACTACAGGGGAAGGGAGGGAAGGGTCATGAGTTGAAAAATTACCTATTGGGTACTAGGCTCACTACCTGGGTGACAGGATCCATACCCCAAACCTCAGCATCATGCAATATACCCATGTTACAAACCGGCACATGTACCACCTATATCTAAAATAAAATTTGAATTAAAAAAAAAAAACAGAAAATAACAAATGCTAGTGAAGATGTAGAGAAGTTGAAACCCTTAAACATTTTCTGTGGAAACGTAAAATGATGCAACCACTGTGGAAAATAGTGGTGCCTCAAAATTTAAATCTAGAACTATCATATGACCCAGATATTCCACTCCTAACTATATATCCAAAGGAATTAAAAGCTTTAACTCAAACCGATGTCTGTTTACCAATGTTTATAGCAACATTATTCACAATAGCCAAAAGGTGGGAACAACCCAACAGTCCATTGACAGATGAATGCATAAACAAAATGTAGTATATCCATACGACGGAATATTATTCAGCCTTAAAAAGGAGTGAAATGTTACAACACAGATGAACCTTGAAAACATTAGGGTAAGTGAAATAAGCCAGACACAGGACAAATATTGTATGACTCCAGTTACATGGGATACCAGAATAGGCAAATTCATAGAGACACAAAGTAGAATAGAGGTTATCAGGAACTGAGGGGAGTAGGAAGAAGGAGATTTATTGCTTAATGGAAACAGAGTCTAGGTTAGGTATGACTAAAAAGTTTTAACTGCAGTAATATACAAGGGAAGTGTCTAGTAGACTAAGAAATAAGTTCAGGTCATGTTGTGAAAGGTTTTGATGCCCTGCCAAGGAATCTAGACTTTATTCAATAGTCAAGGGAGAGCCACTACAGGCTTCCAAACAGGCTTGTAAACATTGCAGGCCACGAAGAGATTCATGTTCGGAAAGATAACCAGTGACAATATGGAGGTTAGCTGGTTCTCCTACTGATAATCCCGGTCAATGCGTGCCCTTACCATACCCTATATTGACACTTTTGGAAACGTACAACATAGTAGTCACTTTCTCAGGCTTGGGAAAAGTTAAATTTCTACTGTTGAGCTTCCAAATATGTCCATTTCCAGAAGAGCTAGTAGTAAGCCTCAACTTAGCCAGTTGGTGGTGGCTTTTGTTCTTGTCATTGCTATTACCGATCCTAGATTTTATCTTACTGTTGCTGATAATGGAGTTTTGTTTTGCAATAGTTGCTGTAATACATAGCTGGAAAGGATGTGCGGATCCCTTTGTTGTCTTAATTAAGAAAGTGCCTCAGTAAGAGGCAAGCTCCTGTCTTTGTAGTTCAGCATCTTTGATCCCCACTTAATCTTTGCTTGGACACTTCCACACTGAATAGCTTCTGGAAACCTAGCAACCCTCTATCCCTCCAGCACCCGCTACCTTCTCTCCTTATCTACTGCAATTTAAATTATTGACTCCAGCTTTCTGGTTTTGATTTTCTGTGTCTCAAATTCTCTTACTACATCTGTTCAGTTAACAATTCATATGCTCTATTCTTAATAAATGGATGCAAATGCTTTACAAAAAAGCCACTTGTGATAACTATCTCAGGCTGTGATCTCAGAAGGCAGATGCTTCTGGTTTTTTGTTTCTGTTTTTTGTTTTTTCAACCCATGTGATTTCTGCAACCTTACTTGGTATCATTTGAGATGTAAGGGAAGAGCTTCTGCTACCATAGACACCACTTCATGGTTCACTGCGCTTAATTCCAAACTTCACAGGAAAACTCTAAATTTCTGATCATTGGCCCATTAAAGTGTTAAAACTTGGTATCCACAAGACCAGAAAAACTAGACTATAATTTGGTCTCAACCCTGTGTTTTGGGCCTGAGTAAGTAAACCTGATCATAGCACAGTCTCTCACCCAGGAAACAATGGTGAATAGTCAATATCACATCTCATTTGGTTCCATAGTCAAGAGTAAAATAACAAGTCAAACAGAAAATGAACCAGGAGACGGAGCTTATAGAGTCTGGGTCCCAACCACAGGAAGTAAAGAATCTTTTAAATTCCACTTAAAATATAAAATATAAAAAAATTAGCCGGGAGTGGTGGTGGGTGCCTGTAGTCCCAGCTACTCGGGAGGCTGAGGCAAGAGAATGGCGTGAACCCAGGAGGCGGAGCTTGCAGTGAGCCGAGATCGTGCCACTGCGCTCCAGCCTGGGCAACAGAGCGAGACTCCATCTTAAAAAAAAAAAATATATATATATATATATATGTATGTATAATATAAATGTTTTATATGGAGAAACATTCAGGATGGGTTGGGGTTTGTGTCTTTTTTAACAGAATTATCTGCAGGCTCTCAAAGAAAGTTCTGGAATGGCTGTTACCCTTGACTACTTCCATATTTCCCTGATTTTATCTTTTCATCTTGATTCTCTGATAGTTTTTCTTCTCATACTTTCCTCTAACCCCATATATGCAAGATCAGATCTCAAGCCTTAAATTGGGATCCCTCTTCTCTTCTTCCCTCTTAACCCAAAATCCTCCAAGATTTTTGAAGGCAGAAAGGTTGAAAATTTCAAAGCAATCTTTAGAAAAACAGAAGTTGGTTGGATACCAGTCTAAAAATTTTAATCTCATCAAACCAGATTGCCTTGTGCCATCAGAATTATAAAAAGCTACAAGAAAATTCAGCAGCTAAAAATGTTGCAGTTTAGTTAGAAGAATATTTTTAATGACTCTACACATATTAGTCAAAAAGAAAGTAGGGAGAAAAAAGGCAATTTAACACCAGCTTTCCCTCACGCTCCATGGCAAAGTCAAGCTGTATATCCGAGGAGCGGCAGTAGCTCCAATTAATATTAAATGAAAAATCTGTGGCAACCTAACATCGAAGTCACAAATTTAAAGCCCCAGAAAGTCACCGCCGGCTACCATCTGGTCATCAATCCTAAACAACCTCTGTTTCTCTGTAATGTGTCAGGGAATTTAAATTTTCTTATAGTAACATTTAAAATTTGAGTTAAGATTTGAGTAGGTTGTACAGAAAGACTGCTCTTTCTCGGTGCTCGATGAAAGGGAATTGTGTCTGTTTCATCTGGAGCCTGGTCTTTCTTGAAAAGGCAGGAGTGGTGAACCCTGCACGTCAGCCTAGAGTAAGAGCAAGAGGGGCTCGTAGAGCATGGAGTTGGACTCCTTTATTTTACAGATGGAGAGACTGAGGTTAGGAGAGTTTAGTGAATTGTCCCGAGGCCACCCTTCTAGTTTAGGGCATTTCTGAACAAGAATCCTTAACGTTCTCTTTGGTGTTGAGATGTTTTGGGGCAGGACTCTGGACTTACCTGTTCAGTTGTATGTAGTGTATTCACCATTGTATCACTTGATTTATCCAGGCCAGAGTGGAGACTCAGCAAATGAATAAATAAATGAAAAATGGGAATGAGATCCCACCATGTCTAAATACCAGATTGCCAAAAAGTAAGAGCTGAATTGCCTGAGTTTTCAAAGGTTCACTGAGAAATGGGGAAGAGCTTGGCATGGCCTTTGAGTCTAATTGTGGTGTCTCTTCTTCACACCAAATATCTAGGCAGACCCTAGGAATTTCATTACAGTGTATCTGCACACATATTATGCAAAGGAACCACTTGGACTTTCACTGTGAAACAAACAAAATCCAACATACCTCAGCTGATCTGTCAATATCATTTTTTATGTATTCTGGGGCCCATTCTAACAACCCAGAGAAATCTCTCACAAACAAATTGGGTTTTTATAAGATTACATTGATGATGGGAACAGAAAAACAGGATTAAAAAAAAAAAATGGCCAGGCGCAGTGGCTCACGCCTGTAATCCTAGCACTTTGGGAGGCCGAGGTGGGCGGATCACAAGGTCAAGAGATGGAGACAATCCTGGCCAACATGGTGAAACCCTGTCTCTACTAAAAATACAAACATTAGCTAGGCGTGGTGGCGCATGCCTGTAATCCCAGCTACTCGGGAGGCTGAGGCAGGAGAATCACTTGAACCAGGGAGTCAGAGGTTGCAGTGAGCTGAGACGGTACCACTGCACTCCACCACTGCACTCCAGCCTGGCGACAGAGCGAGACAGCAAACAAACAGAAAAAACCTTCCTGGCCTGATGCTGTGGTGCATACCTGTAACCCCAGCACTCTGGGAGGCCAAGGCAGGCGGATCACTTGAGGCCAGGAGTTCAAGACCAGCCTGGGCAACATGGCAAAACCCCATTTCTACAAAAAATGCAAAAATTAGCTGGGTGTGGTGGTGGGTGCCTGTAATCCCAGCTACTTGGGAGGCTAAGGTGGGAGAATCACTTGAAACCAGGAGGCGGAGGTTGCAGTGGGCCAAGATCATGCCACTGCACTCTAGCCTGGGTGACAGAGTGAGATTCTGTCTCAAAAAAACAAAAAGCAAACAAACAAAAAACAAGCCCTCTCCCCTCCATCTCCCTAAAACAATAAAG
Source organism: Pongo abelii (assembly GCF_028885655.2). Lineage (NCBI taxonomy): Eukaryota > Metazoa > Chordata > Mammalia > Primates > Hominidae > Pongo > Pongo abelii. The sequence goes on from NC_071990.2 coordinate 21,264,005, forward strand.
AGATTTTGTTCATTGGAAGAAAAACAAAACAAACACTTCTTGGCAGCCAAAGGAACTCAGAGGAACACAAAACTTTACTCGGCACAGGAAGGTGACATACCATCAGATTCTCAATTACTTAGTCAACCTTGGTTTACAACAATTGACATTAAGATAGCACTCAGAAATAACAATAACGAAAACAAAGTCAAACACTTGCCACCTCCTCTTATGGAAAGACAGCAAGGGGTGGGCAGTGGGCACCAATCAGTACCTTCCAAGGGAACCTTTCTTTTACCTGGAAAAGGAATTCTAATACATGAAATTTGCTCTAAAAATTATCAGATGGGGAAAAGTAAAGCCTGCATGTGAATTTTCTCTAATGCCTACAGCAAAAAAGCAATGTCCCAGACTGGTAATATTTTTCTAAGAAATTATATTTAGCCCTTTCTCTTTCCTTTTTGACCTTCAGGAGAGGGAAAACAATTAATTTCAGAACCCACTTAATACTGGTCAGAACTTCCTCTGTTTTCAGACAGTGACAGGTACCAGGTCCTCCCTTCTGCAGACAATCTTTCCTGTCTCTCAATGTTTTGTAATCAGATGTGGTAGTTCCAAATTCTCTTTATTCCAAACAGAGCCAGGAAGTAATTTCTCAGACAGTTTAACTTTGATAGCAGGTAATTTTAATCTATCGCAAACATCAGCCTGACATGGACTTGTTATCTTCATTATTTTAATTACTCTTTTGGGCCACTTTTTTCCCTCATTCCTTCCAGGAAGGAATGAATAGAAATTGGCAGCTTTAATCTTATCATGCCACGGACCAGTTTTTTTTTTTTTTTTTTTGCTTACTAATGGCGTCATTTAGCCATGTATCTTAAGTAATGAAATTTGTTTGTGAAACTCTTTATCTTAACAAAAAAAGGGAAAACGTTACCTTTTCTGATGGGAAGTCACCCACCTCTGTCACACTGCTATGTGTGCTGTTCTGAACAGCTGACAGTTTCTGTTAATTTACTTTCACTCCTCAGTTCAACATTCCCATATGGAAAGCTGGAGTGATTTTTGAATAACAGCAAGTAATATCTGATGTGGCAGCAACTGGCAGCTCTGACATTGAGCTTGACTGTGGCCATTACCCAGGATTCCCCACTTCTCCTTGAGAAGCAATTACAATTTCACAGGCTGGAATTAAAATTCCCTGTGGTATGCAATAGAGCAACTGACACTGTCAAAGTGATTTCAAGCTGCTAATCTCTTGCTGGAGTATGAGTGAAAATAGAGTTCCTCTTCATGGAAACCAAGGCCTGACAACTTTAAAACTCAGAATCTTTGATATATTTTAATTTGCTCCAAGGTCAGCCAGCAGTGACCCAACAAAATTTGTTATAGCACTAGATGGTGGAATATAGGGGCATTTTCACGGAAGTAGGGTTGGGAGGAGGCAGAAGAAGCATTTGGACTGAGAATGAACGTAACAAAAAGCGGGCCCAGCTCTTGTATGAACCATATGACGAGAGAAGGAAATACACAACAACTTCTGAGATCTAATCTGGGGAAGGACACAGAAGATAAATGCCTTTGGGCCAGGTTCTCCAACTTGTTTCTGGAGATCCTCTTCTCACAGATCAGAGGGTGCAGCCCCCACTGTGCCGGGAAGAGCACCGAGGCAGTGTGCTGTATCAGAAGGCTCAGAGCTTTGGGCATGACACCTGGGTTCACACCCTTCTCCACCCACTCACTGTGTGATCTCTTATGATGAAATAGAAAGTCATCGAAACTCAGCTTCCTCATCGGTAGAATGGGCTCAAATATACCCACTTTGCAGAGCTGTGATGGATCAGGTATGAAAAGTGCTCTTCCCCAGCGGCCCATACATCACAGATGCTGATTAAATATTAGCTGTTATTAACAAACAGAAAGTCCTTGTCTAATCATGAGGTTCCCCAAACCTCATAACTTTTGTCATAGCCAATGACTGTCGACAGAATTATTTACTCAATGGTTTGTTTTCAATGACTCACTTTGGAAACTTTATTTTAAAGGAACACTTTATATCATGAATGGGAAACCTATATCTCTTGCCATACATAATTACCATTTAAAACAATGCAAAATAAGAAACATTAATAAACTCTACTTAGCACTGCTTGAAGAAGGCTATGGTATTCAGTTAACAAACAAACAACAAAAAGGAAGAAACAGAACTGGTAGAGAGATCGGAACCAAACTAAGCTGAGGTCTCAATCCTTATCGGCCTCTACCAATCGCCACCTGTGCCTACCTTTGGGGGCCTGGTCCATTTTTATTAGCCTACTTGTTTCATTTCCTGTAGCCTCATTTTCTTCTTACATTTGAAAATAATGAAGGATGTATACCTAGCAGAGAAGCAAGTCAACCCCTCTGAGTTTTTCTATCACTTGACTTCCTGGATGCTGATTTGAGTTTACAAGCATAAACACATGGGTAACACTGATTTTCTTTCTTCCTCATGAACAAAGAGGCAGCCCCTATGAATGAGTGTTGGCAGGAATCCAGCAATACCCCTCACTCCTGAGTTTCATGATGGTGTAGGGGCACTGACGGAGCAGAGCCAGTTGCTGTCCTGCCCAGCCCCTGACCTCTTTCGTTCCTTCTGAGTGCCCAGCCCTGCGATGCAGGCGTGAGCTCAGGAGCCTCTGATTAATTTTCATGTTGTTCCATGATGCCCTGGGTTATGTTTGCTTTGACCAGTTTTTCAGAGGAAAATTATGAAGCAGGTCTTTTTTCTACAGCTACCCAACCACATTGTGTGACTTTATCCTTTTCTTTTTCAATTTAATATTTTTCTTTTGTTAAGAGTTTTTCTAAAGTCTTCAAGCTAAGCCCGTGTCCATTCTTGGAATGACAGGTGTTTCAACTACATTTTAAAAACTGTACTCAATGGAAAGATCATCTATAGGTAAAAGTCCAGGGCCAGCCTTAGAGCTGGTACATCAATAGTCCTGGAATGAATGAGTTTTTAGAAGATGAGAAATCTTCATTTCTCCTGCAGCCTTTTTTTTTTTTTTTTTTTTTTGAGACAGGGTTTCACTCTGTCGCCCAGGCTGGAGTGCAATAGTGCTATCTTGGCTCACTGCAACCTCCGCCTCCCGGGTTCAAGCAATTCTCCTGCTTCCACCTCCTGAGTAGCTGGGATTACAGGTGCGTGCCACCACGCCCAGCTAATTTTTGTATTTTTAGTAGAGACGGGGTTTCACCATGTTGGTCAGGCTTGTCTCGAACTCCAGACCTCGTCATGATCCGCCTGCCTCGGCCTCCCAAAGTGCTGGGATTAGAGGCGTGAGCCACCACACCCGGCCCTAGTTCCAAAACTTTTTTATCACCTGAGACAGGAATTCAGTACACATTAAATAATAACTTTATTCTCCCAATCCCAGCCTCTGGTAACCCAACCTTCTGTATCTATGAATTTGCTCATGCTAGATACCCCATATAAGTGGATTCTTACAACATACATCCTTTTGTGTCTGGCTTATTTCATTTAGTATAATGTTTTCAAGGTTCATCCATGTTGTAGCACATGTCAGAACTTTATAATTTTTATGACTGAATAATAGTCTATTGTATGTACATACCACCTTTTGTTTATCCATTTACCTGCTGATGGACATTTGGGCTGTTTCTACCTTTTGGCTATTGGGAGTACTGTTGATAAGAAGAAGATGTATGTTGTCTGTGTTTGTTTGAGTAGCTGCTTTCAGTTCTTTAGGATGTATAACTAGGAGTGGAATTCCTGGGGCATGTGACAATTTTATGTTTAACTTTCTGAGGAAACACCAAACCGTTTTCCTAGAAGTTCACCTTTGACAACTCATTCTGTTGGACTATGCATGTCCATTTCCTTAGATCCTTTTAAAAATCAGTTATAAAAATTTTCAAACGTATCCAGAAGTTGAGACTACCACAAGCCCCATGCACCCACCACTCATCTTCAGCAGCCATCAGCTTTCTGCCATACCTGTTTCATCTGTATCCCTCATCCACTGCCCCTTTTTAATTTTAGCTGAAGAATTTCAAAGCAAATACCAGATATCCTGTAATTTCTCCCCATAAAACTTAAATATACAACTAAAATGGGGAGCAGCATCTTCTTACATAATCACCTTAATAAAATTAAAACTAATTAACTTTTTTTTCTTTTTGAGACGGAGTCTTGCTCTTGTTGCCCAGGCTGGAGTGCAGTGGTGCAACCTTGGCTCACCACAACCTCCGTCTCCTGGGTTCAAGTGATTCTCCTGCCTCAGCCTCCAGAGTAGCTGGGATTACAGGCACCCACCATCATGCCCCAGCTAATTTTTTGTATTTTTAGTAGAGACGGGGTTTCACCATGTTGGCCAGAATGGTCTCGAACTCCTGACCTCAGGTGATCTACCCACCTCGGCCTCCCAAAGTGCTAAGATTACAGGCATGAGCCACTGTCCCTGGCCCTAATTAACTTCTTAATATTAGTCAATGCATACTCTATATTTACATTTCCCTACTAGTCTTAAAATAAAAATACTGTCTTGCCTTTGATTTGTTTGAATCAGGATCCAAACCAGGTCCATTGTATTTGATTAATTTATCTCTGGAGTGTCGTTTAAGTTGGTTTTAATCTCTTTCTTCTTTATCTATGCTACTGACTTATGAAAGAAACCAGGTCAGGGGTCTTACAGAAAGTCTCCCGTTCTGTAACTGGCTAATGTCTTTCTTGTGGTATTGTTTATATACTCTCTTAAAGTAAACATTTTGTTTCTGCAATAGTAATATAGTCAGTTCCTGTGGCTGCCACTCTCAAGCTTTAATCCCAACCATAATTATCACCATAGATACTTTTTTAAAAAATCAGATTCCTGGCCCTTGTGCCCCTCAATCTCCAGGCTCCCCTCCCCCTCCAGGCTCCCCTCCCCACCCCAGAGAGTTTGATTGGGAAGTTTTACATTGTAGCCCAGACATCTGCATCTTTAGCACGCTTTTCAAGCCATTTGAATGCAGGTGGTCCCTAATTACAAGGTAGAAGGACCAAATCTTCTAGCGATGGAGTTTTATCAGATCACCTTTGCTTTTTATGACTAAAAAAACAGCTCTGTTCTGCTGATGGAATCCCAAAGGTGTCACAGGGGCCTAGTAGAGAAGACAAAAACAGGTTTTGCCCTCTTCACAATTTGGCCAACTTTGGCCACCTCGGCCAGGGACCATCCTTATGACAGATTAAGCAATCAGGGGCCCACCAACTCTGGGATGAAGAACCCCTTTGGGAGGAAGTCACTGTGTGCAGCCCACTCTTAAGAAGTAAGGAGTCATGTCCCACCTGCCTGAGAGTGGATATACAAGCGGACTTCAAAAAGTTCCTGGAAAAATGGAATTAAGATACAAATTAAAAATATACACTTGATATAACCTCCATCAGGTTCAACACACTTTTGTAAGCAGCAATACCAGCCATTTAGTTCACTTACTCAATGCAGTCATTTTTACATGATTAACTGAAGAGAAATGGGTGCCCTTTAAAGATGTTTTAAAGATTAGGAAACAAAAAGAAGTCAGAAGGAGCCACATCAGGACTATAAAGTGACTAATGATGTCCTTTTTTTTTTTTTTTTTTTTTTTTTTTTTTTTTTTTTTTTGAGATGGAGTCTCGCTCTGTCACCCAGGCTGAAGTGCAGCGGCGCAATCTCGGCTCACTGCAAGCTCCGCCTCCCGGGTTTCACGCCATTCTCCTGCCTCAGCCTCCCAAGTAGCTGGGACTACAGGCGCCTGCTGCCACATCCGGCTAATTTTTTGTATTTTTGGTACAGACGGGGTTTCACCGTGTTAGTCAGGATGGTCTCAATCTCCTGACCTCGTGTTCCACCTGCCTCGGCCTCCCAAAGTGCTGGGATTACAGGCGTGAGCCACCGTGCCCGGCCAACTGATAATTTCCTAATGATTTCCCATAGAAACTCTCGCAGAATTGCCTTTGTTAATGAGAGGCACCAGCAGGAGCACTGTCAAGGTGAGGAAGGGCTCCCCGGTGAAGCTTTCCTGGGCGTCTTTCTGCTAAAGCTTGGGCTAACTTTCTCAAAACACTCTCATAATAAGCGATATTATCTTTCGTTGGCCCTCCAGAAATTCAACAAGCAAAATGCCTTGAACATCCAAAACACTGTTGCCATGACCTTTGCTCTTCAGTGGTCTGGCTTTGCTGTGACTGGACCACTTCCACCTCTTGGTAGCCATTGCTTTGATTGTGCTTTGTCTTCAGGATCATACTGGGAAAGCCATGTTCATCTCTTGTCAGAATTCTTTAAAGGAATGCTTCAGGATCTTGACCCTACCCACTTAAAATTTCCATTGAAAGCTTTGCTCTTGCCTGAAGCTGATCTGGGTGCAACAGTTTTGGCACCAATCAAGTGGCAAGTTTGCTCAGCTTTAATTTTGCAGTCAGAACTGTATAAGCTGTACCAGTTGAGATTATATATGGTGCTGGCTATTGTTTGTGCTGTTAACTGTCAGTCCTCTTCAATTAGGGTATGAACAAGGTGAACTTTTTCTTCACAAATTGATGTGGATGGTCTGCTGCTGTTGGCGTCATCTTCAACATAGTCTCATTCCTTCTTGAGTTATTCATTTGTCAGTTGCTAATTTTGGGGATGCACTGTCCCCATAAACTTTTCATAAAACATCAATAATTTCACCATTCTGCCACCCAAGCTTCACTATAAATCTGATGTTTGTTCTTGTTTAAATTTTAGCAGAATTTATGTTCTGATCAGGGCTATTTTCAAACTAATATCTTATCCTTAGTGCCTCAAAGTAGATTCTGTTCAGACATGTTATAACAAGTTATATGAGTTTATTTTGGTGCAAAAAATTTTTGAAATCCATGCATAGTTTTTTCATAATATTCATTTTCCATGGATTTTTGAAACCCCTTGTATATATGAATTATTTGAAATTCTTTGGCATAGGAGATTAGTCTTTTCTCCCTATGTCATTTATTTATTTAATCATTTATTTATATCAGTATGGACTCATGGATACTTATTTTATACTTTGCGTTATAATCTAATACTACTTCATTTTGCTGCTCAAATTATTCCAGCTTTGGCCATTGGGAGATCTTTCAGGTGATTATGTTTCTTTAATATATACCATCAATGTGGTAATGTTTTGGTTTTGATCCCTTTAATTTCTGGCACAAGATACTCCAGGCACATCCTGTATATTTCCTGTCCTCATCCTAGGATCAGCCATTTCTCCAAGGAACCCTGGTTATTTTTATTAGACAATGCTATTAGAAACCAAGATCTGGGTGCCAAGTATGCTTGTTGCTATGAAGGTGTCTTTGTTTTTAGACCCTCTCAGCTGACAGAGCAAGGAAATGTATGTGTGTACACTAAATTGTATATATACACATTTCTATAAACATATCTATATGTAACCATCTGTATCTGTATTAAGCTAAACATGAGTTTATATTAATGTCTCCAACTCTAAGCTATTACCATGTGTATCCTTCTAGCCACCTTCTCTGCAAATCCCCACTCTAACGCTGAGAAACCTGACTCCCACCATCTGCTAGCCATTTACTTAACTGTTCAGTTCCGTATGTATGTATAGTAGTATCAGAATTGTTAACCTGTAACCCTGTGGAAAGCAACTTTATTGATTAGAGTACAGTTCTTTTGTACAGTTCCTTTTGCCTTTAGTCTTACAGACTCTGCTCATTTCCAAAGTTAGGTTAGCACCTTATTCTGCCATGCCCTTCAGTGAAGTTGTTTTATACATTTGGATTCTTTTGCCACATTTTGCATTCCATCATGACCTCCAAAATGATTTTTAAACTTTGCATACATTAAGGTTTATTCTTCGTGTCGTGTGTTTTTATGGGTTTTAACAGATGTTCAATGTCTTATAGTCACCATTACAGTATCATACAGAATAGTTTCACTGCCCTAAACAACAACAACAAAACAAACAAACAAACAAACAAACAAACAAAACCTATTCTTCATCTATTCAGCTCTCTTGCCCATTTCCTGGATCCTCGATTCCTGGGATCCATGGATCTATTTCTCATCTCTCCAGTTTTGTCTTTTCTAGAATGTCATGTAGTTGGAATCATGTAATCTGCAGCCTTTTAGGACTGGCTTCTTGCACTTAGCAATGTGCATTTAAGATTCATCCACATCTTGTGGTAGCTTGATAGCTCATTTTTTTATCATTGAATAATATTCCATTGTATGGATGTACCACAGTTTGTTCACTCAGTTGGCTATTAAAGAACATTTTGGTTGCTTCCAGATTTTGGTGTATATGTATAATACTGCTATAAACATTTGTGTACAGATTTTGCATGGATTTAAATTTCCAACTCATTTGGGTAAGTACCAAGTAACAGTAAGTGTGACTGCGGGATCATACAGTAAGAGTCTGTTTAGTTCTGTAAGAAACTGCCAACTGTCTTCTAAAGGGGCTGTGCCATTTTGTATTCCCACAAACAATGAAAGAGTTACTATTTTACAGCCTCCCCAGCAGTTGATATTATTAATTTTTTGGATTTTATCCCTTCTTATAGTGGTACATTGGTATCTCATTATTGTTTTAATACATTCTCTTTTAAAGGGAAACAACACAGAATGGTCTTCTATTTCACAGAGCACACAATAGTGTATGAGCTCTGGAAACTGAATCAATATGAATGAGACTGGCTGGGCGTGGTGACTCACACCTGTAACCTCAGCACTTTGGGAGGCTGAGGCGGGTGGATCACCTGAGGTCAGGAGTTCAAGACCAGCCTGGCCACCATAGTGACACCTTGTCTCCACTAAAAATACAAAAATTAGCCAGGTGTGGTGGTGCACACCTGTAATCCCAGCTACTCAGGAGGCTGAGGCAGGAGAATCACTTGAACCTGGGAGGTGAAGGTTGCAGTAAGCCAGGGTTGCACCACTGCACTCCAGCCTGGGTGACAGAGAGAAACTCTGTCTCACAAAACAAACAAACAAAAAAATATGAATGTGACTCTCCCACCACCACCACATGGTCCTACCTTCCTCACATCTCACACCCTCAAGTGGCACAAAGAGAAGGGGGCTCTTATCGCTAAGGAAAACTTACTGAAATGGTTTGGGATGTGGCACACATTTAATATAAAAATGTCTGAAGACGTTTTATTCACAATAATCAGAGTAAACAGTGGTAGAAAATAGTCATATCTCACAGTTCACACCAGACTCACAAAAGCCCCCCAGTGGCTCCTTCAGCCTGTCTAGACAGCAGTTTCCATTGCAAGTGTCTTATGCTGTGACAAAAAACGAATCATGAGGATAGCTATTGGAAAACACTGAACCACTCTACAGACAGCCGGTGTTCCCTCAGCCCTACACAGTTTTCTCTAGAGTGTGCACACTTTGAGAAAGTATAGTACAAACTGTTCTATCACCTGCACACTGAGTGAAAACTGCAAAAATCAAAAAAGAAGGAAACGGGACACAAAATCTAAAAGCAATAAACACTATCTATCAAAATCCACATATTCAAACAAAGAAGTTTGTAGTTCCTTTAGCAAGCCACCAGTTACTTAGCTAACAACACTGAGTCACTCTCCTTCCCTTTAAGTCATGTAGCAACTGAGGACCAGAAAATAACTCTGGAAACTTCTACACAATGCCTGCACTTCTGCTCCCAACTGATGGGTCAGTTGTTTGTACCCTCAAATGACATTTTACTTATAACTATGCAATTTATTTAAATCATATCATGGAAGTGAAATGTGAGTTTAGAAAGAAGTAGATTTGTGGTCATGGTTTCAACGAAAACGAAATAGAATTCTTTGTAGAAACACAATAAAGGTGAGTTGCTAACAAAAATGGTGAGTAAGATAACTACAAAAGAGAAAAATGCTGTGCAAGTGTAGAATAATCTTGCACCCAGATTTCTTCACAAGTGACCAAATTCTCATTTCTCCTTAGAGAAACAGAAACTGGGAAGTTGTATTATTAGTCCATTCTCACACTGCTGATAAAGACATACCCAAGACTGGGTAATTTATAAAGGAAAAGAGGTTTAATGAACTCACAGTTCCACATGGCTGAGGAAGCCTCACAATCATGGTGGAAGGCAAAGGAGAAGCAAAGGTACGTCTTACATGGCAGCAGCAAGAGAGCATGTGCAGGGGAACTGCCCTTTATAAAACCATTAGATGTCATGAGACTTATTCGCTATCATGAGAATAGCAGGGAAAAACTGACCCCCATGATTCAATTACCTCCCACCAGTACCTCCCACAATACATGGGGATTATGGGAGCTACAATTCAAGATGAGATTTGGGTGGGGACATAGCCAAACCATATCAATAGTGAAGATATTGTTTATGGATATGCTTGATACAAAAAAATACAACCTGGCCAATTCCAGTCAGTACCCCCATACTCAAAGAAAATTCTCAAGTGTGACAGGAAAAGATTGCCAAAAGAATAGACATTTATATATTTTAAAGTCATTTTTTCTTTCTCAATTTTAACCATATAATTATTTCAGTTATCCAACCAACTTGACCAAGTATTAGAAAGATATTGCTAATGTAATGCTACCTTAGATAAACCAAAAAATAAACACCCACCATCCCCTGCCCTGATTTAACCATATTTTAAGTCGCCCACAATTTCATTGTCCAGTAAAATGACTAAACTTGGGCTCCCACCTGGGCCTACCAAAATATTGACTTCCTCAGCCATGGGAAGTGCAGGGAAGTCCTGGGGTAGCTGACCTGGCTTCTCATGGTACCCCAGTATGCTGTACTGATATTGCCATTTTGTCTGTTTTTGTCGTTTTTGCATTTGTTGATGTGAAATATGTCAGAAAGCACTGGAAAGGGTGCTAAGTCAACATCTGACAGATGAAGCTAGCTAACTAATTTTCACTCTCATTCCATATTAAAACAAAAACAAGGCAATAAATAGGTTATGTCAATCAATGAGGACATCAAATGCCTTATTTTGGACACTGATACACTGTCAGCCTCTTTTCTGAGTATTTGGAACTAGCAACTGTAAATATTCAGTGGTTTTCAGGTATTGTACATTTTTATCTGTATGTCCTCATCATGGAAATTGGCATTGTATAGTTGTGTAACAGATTATTTGGAGTACCTTAACTAAACTACATTTCTTATAAAACTATAGTGTTTATTGTCTAGCAACTATTGTTCCTTTATTTGTTAAATCATTGCCCCATTCAAAATTGCTCAAATAATTTTACTAAAAAATACGAATCTTATCATTCATTTTCTGTGAATGAATGCAATATGTGAGTTTTAAAATAGCTTTGGGGATACATTTCAAATTACTAATGGAGATTTGCTTTGAATTGCCTGATTCAGTTTTCTGGGTTACCATTTATTTTGATAAATTCTTAAAATTAATGATACTCTTTAAAATAAGTTTTCTTAAACATCAGTATTTAAATTTTATAGTTATCAAAGAACAATACCTATGTTGACATTTGCCATTGCTGTGCAACTACGGACTTTTGAAAAGAGAATGATCTATGAGAAAAAAAAAAAGAGAATGATCTATGAGTTCATGATATTCATTTAAGATTAATTCTCCTACCTGCTTCTAAAAGGATATGAGTTTCTTGAGTCATTGTGTCTTCCCATAATTACCATCTCTGGCATTTACAAAATGATGAATTTACTTTATCTATTCTTCATTAGCTTTTTCCTAAGAAGTTTCAGTGTTTCTCTAGAGCAAATTACTTATGTCATAAGCCACAAAAAATTAAGAAAAAAAGGGGCCATAAGTTCACTTCCCATTCACACGAGGAAAGCACCTGGGGAAGGAGACCAAGGCTCACCATCCCTCATGAAGACATACTGGAGCTGTTGTCCTCCCAGCTGTCAGGCACTTCCTAGCTCCCTGTGCTATGACTTACTATCATTAGTCATCCTATTATCAGAAAGGATTCGAGAAAAAGAAAGAACTAATGTGGTCAGGCATGGTGGCTCACGCCTGTAATACCAGCATTTTGGAAGACTGAGGTGGGCTGATCAGAAGTTCGAGACCATCCTGGCTAACATGGTGAAACCCTGTCTCTACTAAAAATACAAAAATTAGCCGGGCCTGGTGGCAGGTGCCTGTAGTCCCAGCTACTTGGGAGGCTGAGGCAGGAGAATCGCTTGAACCTGGGAGGCAGCTCCAGCCTGGGTGACAGAGTGAAACTCCATCTTAAAAACAACAACAACAAAAACTAATGAAAAAGAGGAGAAAAAGGGAACTATCATAAAACTGGAAAATTTTCCAATTTGCTATTTAACTTCAACAATTATTCTTGAGAATTTTTTCAAAGAATTCAGAATATCACATGGTAGAACTAGAAGAATCATATGTCAATAAGACTAAGTCCTTGCCACTAACTAGAACCAATGCACAACCACTTCTAGAAGACATATATTAATACAAATACAGTGAAAGAAAACCACACCTGCTTTTTCATTTTTCCAGGCACAATAGTAGGTACTTTATAGGAAAAATCTTACTGAACACAATTAATAGTCTTTAGAGTTATCAAAATTTTGAAATAGTTCATTAATCCACATAGTATTGAGACCAGACCTGCTAATAATTAGACAAAGACAAAATTAAAGATGGTTGTGTTTTCTTTAGGAAAATCCCTAGGTATGGCTGTCAAAACTCAGAGAAGCAGCCTAGCAGCAGAGAGAAATTGAACTGCATAATGAAACGACACTATTTACAAAGACTCAACTTTTAAAACGTGCCATACATGATCATTTCACATCCTTTCTGAACACAGCTGCCTTAAACCAACTTTACCACCCACTAGCCAGCACAGAAAGTTGTTTAAAAACTGTTTCCTGGCCAGGTGCAGTGGTTGACGCCTATAATCACAGCACTTTGGGAGGCTGAGGTGGAAGGTTTGCTTGAGCAAACCTTTGAAACCAGCCTGGGCAACAGAATGAGACTCCGTATCTAGTCAAAAAAAAAATATATATATATATATATAAAATATATATTATATATATAGCATATATATAATATATATTATATATAGCAATATATATAATATATATTATATATATAGCAATATATATAATATATATTATATATAGCATATATATATAATATATATTATATATAGCATATATATTTTATATATAGCATATATATAAAATATATATTTTATATATAGCATATATATAAAATATATATTTTATATATAGCATATATATAAAATATATATTTTATATATAGCATATATATAATATATAATATATAAAGCATATATAATATATAATATATATTATGTATATTATATATAATATACATAATATATACTATATATATTATATATTATATATTATATATAGTATATATTATGTATATTATATATTATATTATATATAATATATATGGCATATATATAATATATATTATATATATTATATATAGCATATATTATATATATGGCATATATATATTATATATAGCATATATTATATATATAGCATATATTATATATATAGCATATATATAATATATAGCATATATTATATATATAGCATATATATAATATATAGCATATATTATATATATAGCATATATATAATATATAGCATATATTATATATATAGCATATATATATTATATAGCATATATTATATATATAGCATATATATTATATATAGCATATATATATTATATATAGCATATATTATATATATAGCATATATATATTATATATAGCATATATTATATATATAGCATATATATATTATATATATAGCATATATATATTATATATAGCATATATTATATATATAGCATATATATATTATATATAGCATATATTATATATATAGCATATATATATTATATATAGCATATATTATATATAGCATATATATATTATATATAGCATATATTATATATAGCATATATATATTATATATAGCATATATATATTATGTATAGCATATATATAATATATATAGCATATATATAGCATATATAATATATATATACATATAAATATTAAAAAGAAAGTTCCCCATTAAAATTTTCCTCCCTCTAAGGAAAGGTTCCTGCCCAACTCCTGACATATTCATCCTTCTGCCTTCTTTTCTTCCAAGCATTTAAGGGTATCTATTATGTGCTAAGATCTCTTAAGTACTGGGGATATGGAAGTGAAAGAGACAGACACATCCACAAGAAGCTGACAGTGTTTAATAGGAAAGAAAGCCATGTGAACAATATCATTTTTGGGGTTAATGAATATGTTCTGTGCTGCAAAATGTTAGAAAAACAATGATTTCCATCTGATTTGCATGATTATCATTTGTATATGCATGTTTGAAATAAATGGCACAGCCCATAAGTCTAGAGTCATGAAGATTGAGAAGTAGCTAGACTCAAGAAAACTTCAAAAGGAGTCATGAAACTAATACATGACAAACCAAGAGAGGAAAAAAAAAGAAAAGAAATACTAACATTATCAAAGTAGGTTATCCTTAAAATATAAACATTCTCTGCCACAATATTTCTCTCTCTTCCCACATTGTTTTTCTTTTGTTTGAGACAGAGTCTCTGTCTGTCACTGAGGCTGGAGTGCAGTGGCACAATCTCAGCTCACTGCAACCTCCGCCTCCTGGGTTCAAGTGATTCTTGTGCCTCAGCCTCCTGAGTAGCTGGGATTACAGGCATGCACCACTACACCTGGCTAATTTTTGTATTTTTTATATAGTCAGGGTTTCGCCACATTGGCCAGGCTGGTCTCAATCTCCTGGCCTTAAGTGATCCTCCAGCCTCAGCCTCCCAAAATGTTGGGATTACAGGCGTGAACTACAGTGCCTAGCCCCACTCTGTTTCAAATTCACACGTTCTGTCTTGACTTCCTTGTTACTTATTCTGTGGATAGTTTCTTTCTCTTATTAGCTTTATGTTATCCCTTTCTTCTTTGGATGGTATAGCTTCCAATATAGAAATAAATGTATTTTTAAAAGCTTAAACAAATTATGGAGAAAATTACTCACATACAGCCTGCAGATAGGCAGGTATGGGGGCTCCGTGATGACTTTGGGATCTCAAATTCTTCCTAGCTTTCTGCACCAACATTCTCAGAGTGTGATGGTTGTGTCCTCTTGGTACACGAGGACTGTCTTATCCTCAGCCTCACATTTGTTTTCAGGCAGGAATAAAGACAAAGGCCAAAAGCACTTCTAGCTGAGTTGACTTTTTTTTTTTTTTTTAATAAAGGTCTTCCGAGAATTTCCGCCCTAAGATTTTCACTGGCCAGAAAGATATCACATGTGCATCCATTGTTGCAAGGCAGGCTGGGAAATGTAGTGGTTTGGAGGCAGGTGCTTTACCACCAGAACAAAATTGGCGTCTGTCAGTGAAGGATAAAGGGGAACATGGAGCGGACTAGCAGTGAATACCAAGACTGTGTCCATCTCACTCAGGCCATCCAGACAGTTCTCTCCTTTCTACAGTGTTCCTTCACGTGGGTACATCCATGTTGATCTTCACTATCTCCTTGTTTTATCGCATGGCTCAAAGCTCTGCCTAGGAGACTGTCTTAGGAAGCTTTAAAAATCCCACTGCCAGATCACACCCCAGACCATTCCTATCAGACTCTCTCACACACTGCTTCTCAAATTTGGCTGCACATTGGAACCACCTGAGAAGTTTTAAGAACGACTGATACCTGCGTGCCACAGAAAACTATGTGATTGGTCTGGGGTACAGCCTGGGCGTTGGGAGTTTTAAAACCTCCACAGCGGCCGGGCGCTGTGGCTCACGCCTATAATCCCAGCACTTTGGGAAGCCGAGGCAGGCGGATCACAAGATCAGGTGATCAAGACCATCCTGGCCAACATGATGAAACCCTGTCTCTACTAAAAATACAAAAAATTAGCCGGGCGTGGTGGCAGGCACCTGTAGTCCAAGCTACTCAGGAGGCTGAGGCAGGAGAATGGCATGAACCCAGGAGGCAGAGCTTGCAGTGAGCCAAGATCATGCCACTGCACTCCAGCCTGGGCGGAAGTGCAAGCCTCTGTCTCAAAAACAAAAACAAAAACAAAATACCTCCAGAGTGATTCTAATATGTAGCAAAGTTTGAAAACCATTGTGCTAGGTTCCAGCCACCAATAGTTGTTAATGCTCCCCAGGTGATTCCAATATTCATCCAAGACTGGGAACCACTGCATTAAGGCATCTTCCTCCTTAGCAGAAATTGATGTGAGTTGGGAGCAGATGGGGGCACCCTGCCTGTTTTTAACAACTGGGATTAGAATCTGCACCACTTGCACCTGTGGACACACCACAGCGCGGAAGCTATTCAAAGACAGAGATTAAGAAAAGGGAGTAACTTAATCTCTACAGGCTTGTAAGACACTAGCAATCAGCATTTAGATTTGTGAAGATCTTTGTAGAGGATTTCTCATCCTTCCACATTTTCACATCTGCCATCTCTTCCCTGTGTGTGGGCCTTCTCAACAGCTGGGTCAGATTTTCACCTTTTAATTGTGGGGAGTAGAGGGTGAGAGTGCTGTGGGTAGGGTGAGAGGGGCGTCTTCCCCGTTTAAGGCTTTTCTTCCTGGGTATGACCTGTGAATTCTTCACTCTTACTGAGAATTTCATTTTCCATCAATTCTTTTCTGTGGTCATACTACTCTGTTAATTCTGGATGGGTGAGAGAAAGTGTTGTGTTCACAATCTGCCTGTTTTGAGTTGAAAAAGAGGTCAGAACAAATATAAGATTATTTTTTCCACTAATTTATAATAGCAATTAATTCAATGTTATTGCCTAATCACTTATGTTTGAGCTGGATGATTTCACCTACAGCAGAATATATCATTTCAGAGGACTTAGTGATTTAAAAAAAATGCTTTTAAAGCATTTCCAGAGCTTGACCATTGGCCCAAACAAAACAAAAAAGCTTGTTGTAGGGATAGGCTAAGCTAAGACCACTTTGCAGAAACAGTCTAGTGAAAAGAGATAAGACTGCAGACTCACTAAGAATTATGATAAAAGAAAGATTATGTTTGTTTGGGGTTTTTTTGGACAGGGTCTTACTCTGTCACCCAGGCTGGAGTGCAGTGGCACAATCTCGGCTCAATGCCACCTCAACCTCCCAGGCTCAAGCGGTCCTCCTACCTCAGCCTCTCGAGTAGCTGGGACTACAGGCATGCACTACCACGCCTGGCTAATTAAAAAAAAAAATTTTATAGAGACAGGATTTTGCCATGTTGCCCAGGCTGGTCTCAAATTCCTGGGCTCAAGCAATCTACCCACCTTGGCCTCCCAAAGTGCTAGGATTACAGGTGTGAGCCACCACACCTGGCCAAAAGAAGATTTTGAAATTGGGAACATAGATCTGGCTGTCAGAATCCAAGTGACACCAAATATAAGGTGGGAGTTTCCTAGACAATTCTCCAAAATGTCACCCTAATACACTTTACATGTAGGTTGGTCCTTCTTGAAATTCATCCAATGGTATCAAAAAGAGTTTGTTATAATAATAGGCACCATGTATTAAGGATTGACTTTGCACCAGGTGCTATTCTAGGCCCTTTCTGCACGTTATCTTGTTTAATCCTTACAAGTCTATTTTACAGAAAAGCAATTACAAAAAGACTAAGAGGAGGAAAAATGACTCGACTGAGGTCCCACAGCTAGTGAGTGACAGAGCTGGAATCTGAAACCAAGTCTCACCTTAAGTGTTTCTTTTAATTACATTAGCTAAAGAAGAAGGAGGAGGAGGAAGGAGAAGTAGGAGGAAGATGAAAGAAGTTTGAGAAAGTGTTACAGAAATGCTCAACCATCTGTACCTATTTTCTCAAAATATTTTAATCTGATGACTTCACCTCCACATTTATTTCTAGACACAGGATAATCATTTCATCAGGTAAGATGGGGTAGGGATGATAGGCCCTCACTAAGTATGAAGTGAATGAATGAATGTGGTTTATGCCCCATTTCCTCAGCTATAAGGTGAGAGCAAGTTGTGTCACAGTTGATATGGTTTGGATTTGTGTCCCTGCCCAAATCTCATGTCAAATTTTAATCTCTAGTGTTGGAGGAGGGGACTGGTGGGAGGTGACTGAATCATGGGGATGGATTTCCCCCTTGCTGTTCTTGTGATAGTGAGTGAGTTCTCATGAGATCTGGTTATTTAAAAGCATGTTGCGCCTCCCCCTTCTCTCTCTTCTTCCTTCACCAGCCATGTAAAGATGTGCCTGCTTCCCCGTCTGCCATGATGGTAAGTTTCCTGAGGCCTCCCCAGCCGTGCTTACTGTGGAACTATAAGTCAATTAAACCTCTTTTCTTGATAAATTACCCAGTCTCAGGTAGTTCTTTTTGGCAATGTGAGAATGGACTAATACAATGGTCAACCCTGCAGAGCAGTAGGGACACACAGTGCAAAATAATATATGCACAATTTTCACAGCAACAGCTAAGGTACTGACAGCACCTGTAAGCACAGAGTTGCTCTTTTTGAGAAAATTAACTTCTGTTTGTATCATTGCAGAGCCTCTAGTCTTTAGTAGAATGAGCAATGGCAGCTAAAATTTGGAAAAGTGATAAGTGTGGCCTCATCATCTCTTTCCATGATTCCTCTTTTCTGACTTTCCTTGAACTCCTATTCAGTAGGATCTTGTTTATTGTCTTCTGTGTGTCCAGCATTATCCTGGGCATTGTACACAATCTAAACACAGTTTCCAAGCCAGAAATGTATTCCAAGTTTATTTCTATTTTTAAAAATCTTCTATGATCACGCCACCGCACTCCAGCCTGGGTCACAAAGCCCTGTCTCAACAAAACAAAAACAAAAACAAACCCTGAAAGCTAAAGGTGATTTTATAAACTTCTGTTGGGTACTGGTTGCTGACCATATAACATCTAAACTCCTAAGCATATAAGCATAGTGTAAAAAGTTATCCCTCTGTGCTGATAACCTGCCCTGCCAAACTAATGCTTGCTAGTCATCTCCATTGCAACTCATTCCAGCTCTTCTGAGATTTCCATTATTTTCTGGGGCTTGCTTGGTCAACTGATGACTCTATGCCTTTGCATATACAATGTGTTCTGCTTGGAATACTTTTCCCTCTTATCTGTGTAGTGTACTCATGTTCATCCTTCAAAATCCTGCTCACACATCCCCTGTAATGCCTTACCGACTCTTGGGTAAAGTTGGTCTTCTGTTTTCACAGCTCTGTTCCCACCTCTGTGACAATATTTCCCATTGGAACTTTTCCCATTATAGAATTTGAAATCCTCAAGGGCTTGGATGTGTTATCTTTGTCTCTCTCACACCTGCCCATTGTAGGTGTTTAACGGAGGTTTTGCTGAGGAAATTAATAAAATTACACAAAATGGAAACTGCCAGCTAACCCAGCGTAGGAGGGTACTAGATGTAAGGAGTATTTGTAAGGGGAAGGAAAGGTGTTGGAAAATATCTCATTTGTAACTATTTACATTTTAACATATTTAGAGATGGTGAACAGGAAGAAATAACTAAGGGATTTAAATGTGTTTAAAATTAATACATCACATAGCGCTTATAAGTATAATGAAATTTGAGGTGTGGTCTCTGTTGACTTGAAATCATTTCTGGAGGCCTCATGAAAGAGGTAAGTTTGCAACCTGAGCTTGAGAGATGAGAAGGAAGGATCTCTTTCGTTCATGGAAAAACGGGCCTAGAGAGCCACTTCCAATGAGGAAAAAGAACATGAATCTGAAAGTCTGGATAAGCTGAGCGCTTGGTACCTGGCAGGTCCTCAAGAGTGTCTGGGGTATCCACCTCGCACCCCTCAACTACTCCAATGTTTACGTGAAACAAACACAAGATGCCAAACGAGGCACAGCCTCATTACCCAAAGCACACCTTTTCTGAGAAACTGTGGAGGATGTGGCTTCCACATCCCAAACGCAAACCTAAAACCTAAGTTTCAATAGACTTGCTCCTCTCTAAGTCTCAAAGATGGAGGCTGTTTCTCGCCTCCTGGAGAGCTCGGGCTGCTGCAAAGGTTCTGAGCCATCTCAGAGTCTCAGTCGCCCCCGCCTGTGGAAGTGACAACTGGGGGCTCCTAAGGCTGCTTCTAAAAGACAGACCCTGCGCCCTGCACCAAGGGAGAAGTATGGGGTGCGGAAGGAGAAGCATGCGCACTGCCGTCCTCGCCGGACTGTGGGGAGGCCTTGGGAGCCAGCTTCCGGGCCAGGCCGGAACGAAAATGGCCCCACTCACTAGTGCCATGGTCTCCTGCGGCCAGAAAACTGGCTGCTCTTGTGTTCTGGAGGGGTGAGTAGGGGGTCCAAAGAGGGGCCACCAGTGTTTACTCCACACTGCTGCCTCCTTGGCAACGGGAGTGATTCCTTTTTTGCTCCAGAAACGTGGGCAGATGTGGTTCACAAGGTGTGCTTGGAGGCGTGACAAAGGCTGCTCCAGGAAGATGAAGAGGCAGGAGGTGTGCATGGATCGTGGTAGCTGAAGGTGGTGTGGGCAGAAAAGTCCTCAGAGGAGGCAGGGCCTGTCTGGGGTTGGAATGAGTCAGCGTCATCCGTAAAGGCCAGTTGCATCATGTCTAAAAGTAGCCTGCAACTGTTGGGGCCAGCTCCCCACTTTGAATTTGTGAAAGACTTTGTAATCCCACGTCACCTAGCCACAGGCACTCCAGTATTAGAATCACAATATGTGAGAGCCAAAAGAGACATGAAAATCAACTGTTCCAACCCTCTTATTTTATAGATGAGAAAAAAGAAACCAAGAGGGATTTGATGTCAGGCTTACAGTTTGATTACACCCTCCGAAAACATCATAAATTTCTGCTGTTGTTCTGTGGTGACACTCAAAAGACTATCCTTGTCATTTTCAAAAGATGTCAGGTTTCCTACGTAGGACAAACCTCTAATTTACAAGCCAGCCTTTTCACGATGCAGCCTCTTTTGGTTCATTTTCGGTTCATCGTTGGCCACTGAAAATTTAAGATCCCTGTGGTGTGAAGGAAGTGTTAAACTATACCGTTAGTGGAAGTAGGTTGTGCTAAATTGGATATCTGCAAGCAGCTTTATGAGCCATAAAAGTCAACATCTTTCTTTCATTACCTTTAAAGGCTGTTTACAGAAAAGATAAGGCAGGCCCAGCTCAGGGTACCCATTGAGAATTAGTGGGAGGATCTGGCAGGAAGGAATAACAGGAAAGGATTCAGAATCGATGACCAGGCAGTGGAGACAAGCGGCCTATGGACAGAGGGACTAGCATGTCATGTATTTCTTCAGGAGCCTGCTTGTCACACTGTTGTGGGACCAGGCTTCAGATGAAGGACCCAGTCAGAAAGGCTGTCATAGCTGGCTTCATTCTTCCTAACCCATAGCTGGTTTCACGAGCAGCCTTCCCACCTCGGGGTGGCATTCATTTCACGGATCTTGTCAACACTCGGTAAAAACTTAAAAAACCAGCCTATTCTTATGCAGTACATTCTTTCGGGTTCTCCATAAGTCCTCAGTGTTTTCAGTCTGGTTCCTACCTCTCTTAACCACAGCTGGTATGGTGCGGGTTGCACATTCACTTACAGAGAAAATACACATCCTCCTTTTATTTTCCTGTTCAATGATTTGCATTTCTCTAGAAGACTCCCACCTCATTGGGTTACTGGGGGGAAGGAGAGGGAGTGAGAGAGGAAGGAATACAAAAGTGGCTCTAATCCATTCCAAACTAGTGATCTGTTCATAATGATATAAGAGCTAACAGAGAGCTAAGTATGTGCAAGGTACTCTTAAGCATTTAAAAATGTCAGTTCATTGAACAATTATAACACAATTTTATGGGTACAACGATGAACCTCTTAGGACAGATCAGGAAGCTGAGGCACAGCAAGGTTTTATGACAAGCCACACAGTGAGTAATTGGTGGAGTGGGAGCCTCTTTGATGACACATAAGTGATCAGCCTTTGAGAGTTCCCCTCAACCCCCTTGCTCTTTTTGAATGTGACATCTAGGAAGACCCAGGGTAGGGCTGTAGTGAAAGAGAAGAAGACTGGTCCTTAGATTCACGTGGTGGCCTCTGCATCCTCCCTGGTCTCTGTAGTAGAGTGGTTGACCTCAAGGGCTACCTGGCCTGGGACCACCTGCCTGGCATTAAAAATGGGCATTAGCCCTTCAACAGAAATGGGCCATCTTTACAAATCAACACAACGTGTAAGCACTGAGCTTATGCTCATGAGACTAGCAGAACATGTTTGGAGACATGAACAGACACTTCTTACAAGACATACAAGTGGCCAAGAAACATATGAAAAATTGCTCATCATTAATCATCAGGGAAATGCAAATCAAAACCACAATGAGATACCATCTCACACCAGTCAGAATGGCTATTATTAAAAAGTAAACAAATAACAGATGTTGGTGAGGCTACAGAGAAAAGGGAACACTTACATACTGTTGGTGGAAATCTAAATGAGTTCAGCCACTGTGGGAAACAATTTGGAGATATCTCAAAGAACTTAAAACACTACCATTTGACCCAGCAATCCCATTACCTGGTATACACCCAAAGAAAATTAATGGTTCCACCAAAAAGACACATGCACTTGTATGTTCATCAGAGCGCTATTCACAAAGTGCAAAGATATGGAATCAACCTAGGTGCCCATCAACAGTGAATTACATAAAGAAAATGTGGTACATATACACCATAGAATACTATGCAGCCATAAAAAAAATGAAACCATGTCCTTGGCAGCAAGAGGAATGCAGCTGGAGGCCATTATCTTAAGTGAATTAACACAGGAACAGAAAACCAAATACGACATGTTCTCACTTATAAGTGGGAGCTAAACATTGGGTACACATGGACATAAAGATGAGAACAGTAGACACTGGGGACTACTAGAGAGGAGTGAGAGGAACGGGGCAAGGGCTGAAAAACTAACTGTTGGGATACTATGCTTGCTACTGGAGTGAAGGGATCACTCATACCCCAAACCTCAGCATCATGAAATAAACCCAGGTAACAAACCTGCACATGTACCTGCTGAATCTTAGTAAAAGTTGAAAAAGTAAATAAATAATTTTTAAAAAAAAGAACATGCTTTGGGGAAATGTGGGCCCTCAAATCTCTATTTCAGGCGAGGCTGAAGTAGTAGAGGAACCCATGGGAATTCAAGGGTGAGGAGTATAGCTTTCCTCTACAGAAGTCCATTCAAAATTCACTAGGATGACCCCAGGAGTCAAAAGTTCCAAGAAACAACGTCTTAAATTACTTAGAAATACTGTAGTATTTGCCACAAGAGTTACAAATGTGTGTAAGTAGAAGACAGAAATCAATTCCAGTTCTGATTTGTGAATAAGAGCAACCTTTGGCAAAGAGGCAGAGGCCACATGTATTCTTCATGATCAAACAAGAATATAACTGCTAGAAATTGTTTGTCAATGTACGGTGGGGTTCCTTCGAGAGAATCTTTGGCTGAAAGGGACCCCATGAGAAGAACCCCATGATTTAAACCTCCAGGAATCTCTTCAAGATTATTGATAACTAACAGTTAGATGGTATATTTTGATTCTGAATATGCAAAGAGAAGTACAAGGAGAATTTTACCCGCTAAAGAAAAATTAAACATTTAACTCAGCATTTGTATATCCATGTTTATAGCAATATTATTCACAATAGCCAAAAGGTGGAAACAACCCAAATGTCCAAGGGATAAATAGGTAAAATGTGGCATATACATAAATGGAGTATTACTGAACCTTGAAAGGGAAGGGAATGAATAATAAGGAGTGAAGAAATAATAATAAGGAAGGAAGGAAATTTGGACACATACTACAACATGCATGAAACTTGAAGACATTATGTGAAGTGAAATAAGCCCGTCACAAGACTAATATGGTATGATTTTGCTTATATGAGATATCTAGAGTAGTCGAATTCATAAAGACAGAAGTGGAATTATAGTTGCCAGAAGCTGAGGGGAGAGGGGAATAGGGAGCTATTGTTTAAATGGATGTAGAGTTTCAGTTTTGCAAGATGAAAAAATTCTTCTGGGGTTTGGCTATACAGCAATGTGAATGTACTTAACCCTACTGAATTGTGCACTTTAAACATGGTTACTTCGCTGGTAATCATTAAACTACTAAAATGGTACTGAACTCTATAGTTTGAAATGGTTACTTAAAGCTATTAAATTGTACCCTTAAAAATGGTATATTTTTGCAGTGAGCTGTGATTGTGCCACTGCACTGTAGCCTGGGCAGTAGAGCAAGACCCTGTCTCAAAAACAAAAGGTAAACTTTATGTGTGTTTGACCACAGTTAAAACTAAAAAATAAAAACATTCATCTCATCAAAACTGAAATGTGCAGTTAAGATGGTAATAATTTGTTCTATGGTCAAGGAAAATGCCTCCAAGAGTATTTCTCTAGCTCCCTATTCTTTTTTTTTTTAGACGGAGTCTCACTCTGTCGCCCAGGCTAGAATGCAGTGGCACAATCTCAGCTCACTGTAACCTCCCAGGCTGGAGTGCAGTGGTACAATATTGGCTCACTGCAACCTCTGCTTCCCGAGTTCAAGAGATTCTCCTGCCTTAGCTTCCCGAGTAGCTGGGACTACAGGCGCGAGCCACTAATTTTTTGCCCAGCTAATTTTTTGTTTTTAGTAGAGACAGGGTTTCACCACGTTTGTCAGGCTGGTCTCGAACTCCTGATCTCAGGTGATCCACCCGCCTCGGCCTCCCAAAGTGCTGGGATTACAGGAGTGTCTAGCTCCCTATTCTTAAACCAGTACATTGTGAAGCAAAGTTGATTGCTGTCAATATTCTTACCCAGAAATTTAAGAAAGGAAGTTCTACCTGAATTCAGGTCTATGTAGAAAGTTCTCTTGGTCCTAGCATACTGAGGTAGGTGAATTCAGTAGTGAAGGCCTAGTGGGTATTTTAAATCGGTGATCACCTCAGCTTCCTTGCCAAATGCAAGCGTCTGTATTTTGTACTGCAGTCTCTCTCCTTGGTTGCTGGTCAAACAGTGAACTTCAGGATATGCTAGAGTCTCACCATATCTCTGCTTCCTGCCACTTGTCTGCCATTGTTTTTGTAAATCGCATCCTGGGTCACAAGGGCATCTGAGTGAAAGTGTGGGGTGGTGAGAGCCAATCAGGCAGGGCAAACCATCGGGGCTCAGAAAACTTTGTTCTCTTCTTGAATCAAAGGATGAATGAGGCCGGAGGGTGCATCTTGCACTCATGTAGAAGATGGTCCATGTCCCCGGCCTGCACAGAGACTGACAGCATCCTTTTGGAGGCATCATGGTAGGTAGTCGTGCTCTATACCACAGAGTGTACATGGGCCTATGCTAGCTGAGGACCACCCTCTTGAATGATGACACTCTCACACCAAAAATGACCTCATGCTAGCAACTCCCTATTGAGCTTTACTGTCCTGCCAGCCTATCTCCTGCCTTCCGACAGGAAGTGATGGTGGCAAACTGTCTCCTCCCAGCACCAGCACCAAGCAGCGTCAAGCATGTCTGCCATGTTGGCATTTGTCTGAGTTGGGCTCAAGTGGCGAGATCACTTCTTTCTGGGAATACCCCAGTGTTCAGTATGTTTAGAGAGAGATGTTCCTGCTTCATGTTTAAATTGGGGATTGAAGCTGGTTTAAATGAATGTTTTTAAAATCCCAAGGGGAAGGTGGAAGTATTTTTAAAGAGATGCTGGGCTGTCCCCTAGTAGTTTCCTAGGGCTGCCATACACATCACCCCCAACTATGGGGCTTAAACAACAAAACAATTGATTCTCTCTCAGTTTTAGGGGCCAGAAGTCTGAAATCAAGGTGTTGGCAGAGCTGTGCCCTCTGAAGTCTCTAGGGGAAAAAATCTTCCATCCCTCTCCCAGCGTCTGGTGGCTCCAGGCATTTTTTGGCCTGGAGCTGCAGAACTGCAGTTTTTGCCTCTGTCTTCACATCACCTTCCTCCCTGTGTGTCTGAGTCTCTCGAATCTCTCTCTGCCTTTCTTTTATAAGGACACTTGTCATTGGATTTAGGGCCCACTGACCATCCAGGATGATCTCAGCCTTAATTACACCTGCAAAAATCCTTTTTCCAAATAAGATCATATTCACAAGTTCTGGTGGTTAGGACTTGGACGTATCCTTTTGGGGGCAGCTAGTCAACCCGCTACTACCTATGGTAATGTTTCAACCAACGTGGTAGAGAATGGGCTAAAACCTTTTTGGAGTGGTATTGGTTCTGTTCTACATTTCTGTGTCCTCCAGGCCCTGGACCTGTGCAGCCAAGGCCCAGAAACCCAGGCACCAAGTCCTATTCCTCCCTTTCTCTCCTCCGCAATCTCTCACTGCCCGCACCCCCCCGCCCAACTCTCCCTCCTAAAGCTGAAAATATCCTTTTAAGCACATGAACCTGGAGAAGTTAAGTATTTTGTGCATACAAGGTTATCCAAGTGAGCAGAGGGAGGACTGGAGCTAGAGTTCCTGATCCCTAATCCAGTGTCCTCTCTGAAAGAGTTATTCTAGAGTCGAATCACTAGGTTAGAAAGTGTGGAGAGAAGAGCTTTGGAATTAGAACATGAAGCTTCCCGCACTCGTGGCAGCATTTACGGGCTGTTTCCAAAGAAACCTATCAGCCTGTCAACGTTCCCACAGCCCCTCTTACCTTCCCGGTGTCACAGGCACCACAATGTGCAGACAAATGCGCCTCTCACAACCTCCTCAGCCAGTAGCTCTCCAGGCAGTGTTTCATGTCTCCTGTCCAAAGCGTATGACGGCAGCGACTTCCAGGCAGCTGCGCCACGGCACTGGCTCTGTGAACTATGCTGTCAATTTTTATTTTAATCTTCCTTTATTCACAGTTTGATTTCATTTAGGATTGGCCTCACTTCCTGTTCAAATCCCAGGCCTGTGGCCCCACTCTCACTGGCAGAACTACCTAGTCGTCACTACAAAGAGAGAACTCTGCCCTAGACTCTCGTAGAGGAGTTTGGCTTTTGTGTTAACTCAATCTTCCTGGGCAGCTCGCAGTCCTAAAGCAGAAGTCAAGAGACAGCGACAAGGAATTCCATCTTTGCTTTCTGTTGCTTGGAGCTACGCTGATTTGGAAATATTTATTTTTTTTCTTTCCCATATCTGGTTTGCTTTCTCATGTACGTGAGGAGTAGGAATAAATACACCACGAGCAGATCTCTGAAATGATCACCTCCTTGAAAATGTTTGAAAAGGGAGATTAATAAAGCATTCTGAATCTGCCCTTGGGGTGCTTATCAAGTGAGAAAATGCATTTTTTGGTAAAGGACGCCTCTCAGGTCGAATGTGAAGGCTGGAAGCTGATCTTTTCAGCAAACACAAATTGGAAATCTAGTATAGGAAACAGAAGTGGGGCCAGAGAAGCCCACTGGCCTTCATTTGCAGCGTGGCATCCCACGGTGACCAGCAGGAGGAGGTCAGCCTCAGCAGGGAAGGGCCGTGAGTGGCTTTCTGTCTGGCTGCCTCAAGGGAACACCCCTGGGAGCTGTGGCTGTTGCACGTACATTCTCTGCTTTATTTGATGTAAACCCACCCTAAATGTCTGCCTCTTTGCAAAGCTCATTTACAGTTGTTTGTTTGTTGAGACAGGGTTTCACTCTATCACCCAGGCTGGAGTGCAGTGGTGTGAACATGGCTTACTGCAGCCTTGACCTCCCAGGCTCAGGTGATCCTCCTGCCTCAGCTTCCTGAGATTAATGGCATGCACCACCACACCCAGCTAGTTTTTCTATTTTTTGTAGAGACAGGGTCTCGCTGTGTTGCCCAGGCTGGTCTTGAACTCATGGACTCAAGCCATCTGCCTGCCTTGGCCTCCCAAAGTGCTAGGATTATAGGCGTGAGCCACTGTGCTGGGCCTTTTTTGTTTTTTAAACCAGAGAGATTAAAGCCCCTCAAAAAGCAGATGCAACCCTGAGGATAAATTTGCACTGATTTCAAGCCCAGAGTTCAGGAATAGCCAGGAGATAACGTGAGTTATATACGCACCAAGTAGCACAGGCCATGAAAGACAGCAGGGGTTGGAAGTAACCACCTGGAAACGTAGCCAGGAGCAAGGTGCAAAAGCAAAAATGGTGTTCCCATCTTCTTGGCTTTCCAATGGGGCTGGAAGTCATAGTGTGCTCCATCTAAGACTAGAATTTATATCAGATAGACTCTAAGACAATGACATGCAGATTTTTGAATTTCCCACAATTTCAAGATCAAATACTATCTTTTCCTATACCTTTCCAGGTTTTCCTCACCGTTTGCTCCTAATCAACGGCTCCTTCATTTTGTACACCCATGAACAGGACTCTGTCCCTCTTTTGAGGCACACGGAAATGATGAAATTGAAACAAATTAAGATATTTTTGAAAGTTCAGACATAGCTAGTATGATTCAAAGCCAGTAATCCAAACCAGTGATTCTGACACCATGGCCAGTGTTTTCTCTCTGTTTGGGGGGAGGATAAATAAGTATTTTAAGTACATAGAGTTTGAATTGCCAACACGACACCCATTTGGGGATCTGCAGTGGGAGGGGAACAGTGAGTCAAGAAGTAGAGAAAAGTCTAGGCTTGAAATGTTCATTCAGGAGTCATTTGGTTGAAAGTCGTGAGACTGATGAGAATGTTCAGGGGGAAAGTATCAAGGGAAGCACAGAAACCTGATGATAAACCTGAAGGAATTCCCCAATTTGGGTGTCGAAGGATAAAATGTAAGCAAATAGAAGGGGTACTCAGAGAGGTGGGAAGAGAACCAGAAAAGACTAGTGCCATAGAAACCAAGAGAGTTATAAGTAAGAGGCAGTAGTCAAGAGGATTTAATTGGAATTACTGGTTTGCAGGAGATCAGATCCAAAAAAGGTATTTTTTTCTTTTTTTTTTTTTTTTAAGTTAAATAAGCAATTGACCTTAGAGATCTTCAGTCTAGGCCTCTTTTCTGAGTTTCTGAGTGTTATATTTGTGTATCAATGTGCTTACTTGACATCCCAAAGGTACCTCAAATCATATATTCTTTCTTTCTCTCTCTCTTTTTTTAGGCACCAAAGTGGCCAGCAAAGCAAATCATATATTCTAATGTCCTGAACTTACATCTTCCTCTCTTTACTCCACCCCACCCCCCCCAAATGTGGTGCTCCTCTATGGCCACTATTTTAGTCAATGTTTCAACCATCTATTCTGTTATCCAAGAGTAGCCCTTGGCCACACCCTCTTTCTTACCTACTGTATACAATTCAACATCTTCCTAGCTGCAAGGGAGGCTGGGAAATTGGCTGGCATTGGCTTGGACTGGGACTTGGCAAATGTTTTCTGTAAAGGGCCAAATAGTAAATATTGTAGGCTTTGCAGGCCATATGGTCTCTGTCACAACTACTAAAATATGCCCTTGTGGTGCAAAAGCAGCTATAGAAAATGAGTAAATGAATGGGCACATCTGTATTCCAATAAAACTTTGTTTATAATACCAAGAGGTGGGCTGGATTTGACCCAGGGGTAATTTGCCAACTCGTGCCAACAAAACATGGCCTGTTCTGAAGAGCTGGGCACATCATCTTTCCAAACAAAGTCATGATTCTGTAAACTAAAAGCCAGAGGGTACTGACTGTTGGTGGGTATTCACAGTGTCTGCCACCCTGGTCAGTAGGATTTACTTCTCTGGGATGGGAACTGCCCCTCCATCCCTATAACAACTATCTATCAACTATTGGAGGTTTTTGTTGAATTATGGAAGCTCTACTTTTGTGTGTGTGTTTATGTGTTTAAGACAGGGTCTAGCTCTGTCTAGGCTGGAGTGAAGTGACACGATCACGGCTCACCATAGCTTTGACCTCCTGGGCTCAAGCAATCCTTCCACCTCAGCCTCTTGAGTAGCTAGAACCACAGGCATACACAACCATGCCTGTCTAATTTTGGGGGGTTTTTAGTGAGCTAGTAGAGACAAGGTCTTGCTATGTTACCCAGGCTGGTCTTGAACTCCTGAGCTCAAAGCAGTCATCCTGCCTCAGCCTCCTAAAGTGCTGGGATTACACGTGTGAGCCACTGTGCCTGGCCTACTTTTTTTTGTTTTGTTTTGTTTTTTGTTGTTTTGTTTAGAGGCAGAATATCGCTCTGTTGCCCAGGCTGGAGTGCAGTGGCGTGATCTCAGCTCACTGCAACCTCTGCCTCCCAGGTTCAAGTGATTCTCCTGCCTCAGCCTCCCAAGTAGCTGGGATTACAGGCATGCTCTGCCACACCCAGTTAATTTTTGTACTTTTAGTAGAGACGGGGTTTCACCATGTTAGCCAGGCTGGTCTCGAACTCCTGACCTCAGGTGATCCTCTGCCTCGGCCTCCCAAAGTGCTGGGATTACAGGCATGAGCCACCGCTGCCAGCCTACTTTTGGTTTTTGATAAAGGGCACAGTTGAACGTTTTTTTCTTCTTCTAGCTATTGCTGGTTAAAGACTTAGTCGTTCTGACCAGTGACTTTGGAAAAGGGCCCCACTAATTCTACCAATCACTAAATTATCCAATTTCTAAACTGATGCTCTGGCTCTAGAAACTTGATGGAAGGAAAAGTAAGACTGAAATAGCTGGAGGGAGCTGTGAGGCCAGAGCACCTGTGCTGGGGTGTATGTTAATTTGTTTGGAAATATTTATCTATGCATACATAGATGGTACACTTGATGAGTAACTATATTTGTGCTGCACTTACATGCTTTTTCTCCGCCGTTAATGCAATCAGTGCACATTATAGAGGCATGAATATGCAAATGTTGAATAAAGCTTGAATTTTTAAATTAAAAAAGCTAAATCAGGGGAATTATAAGCACCCAATTTAACATTTTAAATATGAAATGAAATGTTCTCCTTCATTCCCATTCATTGCCAACAAAAATTCATGGATTTTGTTGATATTCAGCAAGGAACTTGATTATTTTATCCCGATCTGTTTTTAAAGGAGTTGGCTTGGGTATTGGAGAGATGAAGACAAGTGGAGGATGGGGGAGAAGTGTAAGTCTGGAGGAAAATGTCTAAAGAACGACTTTTTCCCTGTCCTGTTTGATGTCGTTGCCGCACGAAGCAGTTTATTGCTTGTGTACTTGCAAAGGGTATCAGCATATAAATACTCAGTTGGGAATTAAATTTCCGAAAAGAAGCATTTTGCCCACTCAATTTTCTCTTAATTCAGAAAAATTACTTTTAAATTGATGTAGCACAGCAGTTTACAACAGTTACATTTTTCTCCCCCAGGAATAAATATAGGCTTCTCTCTGCTCCCTTTTCAACCTGGTAAACAAATCTTCTCTCTTCAGGCTTGACTTTCCAAAGAGGAAAACGAGCCTCTGTACTGGTTTGGGATTAGAGAGTCTGCACTGCAATTGGCTGATTATTGATTAAACATTTCCTCATGTGGAAATCAGTACTGTCCATAATTAAATTACGAAGACCCATGCCAGGCCCTTTGGAGTTTAGAATCTTCCATGGTCTAAGCAGCTGGGTGAACTTGGCCTAGTGGCTGGTCATGGTATCAGTAGTAATTGTACTTTATAATTATGAGGCACTTTATTCAAAGTGCTTCTGCCTATGTGTCCTGGTTCAGTTTGAAACCTACCTCTGGGCCTCAGGGGAAGAATGGATTAGGCCACCTCTAAGTCCCCTATGAAGCTACTGCTGTGAGTTCTTTTTTTTTTTTTTTTTTTTTTTTTGGAGTCTCGCTCTGTCGCCCAGGCTGGAGCGCAGTGGCATGATCTCGGCTCACTGCAACCTCCGCCTCCCGGGTTCAAGCAGTTCTCCTGCCTCAGCTTCCGAGTAGCTGGGGCTATAGGCACACGCTGCCAGGCCCAGCTAATTTTTTGTGTGTGTTTTAGTAGAGATGGGGTTTCACCATGTTGCCCAGGCTGGTTGCGAACTCCTGAGCTCAGGCAATCCGCTCGCCTTGGCCTCCCAAAGTGCTGGGATTACAGGCATGAGCCACCGCGCTCAGCCTGCTGTGAGTTCTATAAGGTATTTAAGTGGAGAGAAAGGGAGAGGGCTAGACTAATGATAATGACATCAGATTTAAGTTTAATTTATATACTAGTGTGAACAAGTAGTAGGAAATCCTGTGTGCAGTGAAAAAAACCAATGCTTGATCCCTGCTACCCAATAAGCATTAGTATTTATAAAGCTTTGCACTTTGGCTTCCTGGACTGGTCATTTTATAAGGGAAATTCCTCCTACAGTTTATCTTATCCTCAGTATTTTACACCAAGTATTACTCTCAAAGCTCAAAGCATGCAATCTGAAATTCTTTGGAGAACTTTTTCCACTGTTGTAGGAAGTCTGAAGTCCTTCCTGCTACAATGGAAGAAGAAAGAAGTGCTCAAGAAGTGACTGAATCACCTAAATTAGCATTAAATTCATAGCTACAGAAAAACCATGTCTCTCTATTCTCTTGTCTTCTCTGAGACAGAGGGCTGGCAAAATGTTATTTTGTAATACCCAGTTTCAACTAAATCTTGCTTTTATTTAAACCCAAGTGAGAGAAAACATATTAATTTATTTTATTTATTTATTTATTTATTTATTTATTTAT
This sequence comes from Pongo abelii, assembly GCF_028885655.2. Taxonomy (NCBI): domain Eukaryota; kingdom Metazoa; phylum Chordata; class Mammalia; order Primates; family Hominidae; genus Pongo; species Pongo abelii. The sequence goes on from NC_071990.2 coordinate 21,296,580, forward strand.
TTATTTATTTTTGAGATGGAGTCTCGCTCTGTCGCCCAGGCTGGAGTGCAGTGGCACAATCTCGGCTCACTGCAACCTCCGTCTCCAGGGTTCAAGCAATTCTCCTGTCTCAGCCTCCTGAGTAGTTGGGATTACAGGTGCCCACCACCATGCCCAGCTAATTTCTGTATTTTTAGTAAAGACAAGGTTTCGCCATGTTGGTCAGCCTGGTCTAGAATTCCTGCCCTCAGGTGATCCACCAGACTCAGACTCCCAAAGTGCAGGGATTACAGACGTGAGCCACCGCGCCTGGCTAAAAAAATTTTTTAATGTTTTATTTTGAAATAATTTTAGTTTGCAGAAAAGTTTCAAAAATAATACAGTTTGCTTATATCCTAGTTTCTACTTATATTAACGTCTTAACATTACCACAGTACATTTGCCAAATCTAAGAAATCAAAATTGACTAAAGTCCAGACTGTATTCAGATTTCATCAGTTTTAGGAGAATATTTTTAAGTCCTAAATATCTGAGTGTATGTAGAGGGTTCAGCTCGGCTGTTTCAAACTCTGTGAAACTGAGCTTATGGGATCAATCATATTATTGAATCACAGAATGGTATATAAGGAAAGAATTTTAGAGCCCATATAGTTAGTGCTACTTTTAAAAGAAATCCTCAGTTTTATAAAGGAGGTGAATAAGTCCTTTGAGGAACCTGAAATTATTCAAGGCCAGCATAACTTTAGTATTCTCTGCCCAAACAACTCTGAATAGTGGTGGCTTCGGTCTTGGCTGTCCTTTTCTTGTTGAGAAAGAATCCTTGTATGCACAAACACATTCATCCAGCATTGAAATGAAAACATCTCTTACATTGTCACGCGCAGAAACATCCCAATACTCACAGTCCTTTTAACCTACAAAAGGAGGAATTCTGTGGCATCAGCCGCTGCAGAACAGAAAGGTGGAGTTTGTGAAGAGGGTGCAATAAGGTCTACTTCCAACTTTAAACACGGCAACGGTGAAATGAGTCATGCTAAAACTCTTTGGGTTTCCTGGGAGAGGCATTTCATTATGGCCCTCTGTGTGGATATGGGTTAATCCCAGGTACTTGTAAGGTGGTGTGATTCTGCATATCAACACAGCAAGGAGCACAGGAGACACTCTGTCAACATGCATAACCATTAGTCCATCTACAGCTCATGCCTTTGAGTCATCTTATTGAGAATCAGGGCAACCCGAATAAATTTCTCCCTAGCAGTACAGATGGATACCAGGAAACCAAGCAGATGCATTGTAGCTAATCAGGCAGAGGCACAGCAGGGTAACTAGAAGCTAAGATTCGCATGCCTTCATGAACCTTAATTAAAGAGCTCAGTGCCTCCTTTTGTTTTATCTGTTGCCAGTGTTTTGTCTCCTATTGTGACAGTTTTTTGTTTGTTTGTTTGTTTTTTGTTTTTTTTCAAGTAACCAACAATTTGCTGTGATAATCTAATGAGGAGACAGAACAGTCCTATCTATGTATGTGAAAGAGTAGGGATGGTTATGGCTGCCCAAGAGTTAAAGAGCCGCTGCTCCTGCAGCTGCAAACCAACCTTACAAGAGCCAACCAGAACGGAGGCAGGAGAGAGGGCGGGAGGAATCCAGGATACCGCAGGACTCATCTCACATTGTCTTCTGCAATCACCAATAAAAACCCAAAACCAAATGTCTTTAAGGGAGAGAGAGCTAAATTATTGAGCCAGCTCTTAACAGCAGGCAAGTAGAAAAGGCATCTGCAGATTTGTGCTTCACACCCCAGTAATAAATACAGTGTTGAGAGAAGAAATCTGTCCAAGCAAACTCACAGGGATGGGGACAGACTCTGCTATCAGTCTCCTCTGACGTGCAAAGATTTGAGGCAAAGGTTGTTGGCTGGGCCCGATGCCCTTCCATGTGAGCTGGGAGGGGTGACCGGGGTGAGAAGATACCAAAGCCCATAAATAACTAGACTTCCTGTAGTTGAGGGATTAACCCTACAGCAGTTCAAGAGAAGCCAAGGAAAAACTGGTCCCTGCGGAGTATTACAAACACATCTCCGTGCAGAATTTCAGTTTTGCAAGATGGAAAGAGTTTTATGGATGGATGGTAGTGATGGTTGTACAACCATGTGAACACATGTAATGCCACTTAACTGTACGCTTGAAAATTGGTGAAGATGGTCAATTTTATGTTCATGTATATTTTACCACAATTTTAAAAAAGTATCTAGTATCTCCACGCGGTGTCTGGATTAAAGGGGTAAATGTGTCGCTCCTCAGAGCAAGTTCCTTGAGGGCAGGAATAACTATTTATTTGCCTTTCTCTCTCTAGTTCTGGGAATAGTCCTTGGCACATGGTACTCTACTCAATAAAAGAGCATAGTTATCTGCTCTGTTTCTTGGGCTTAGTTTTGTGGATGCTTCTAAATGACACAATCTCACATGTGTGGCTGGAAGGCAATGGAAAGAGGCATTGCATCCTAACAATTTGCATGTCAAGGTAGTTGGGGTGGTCTTGGAAAGAACACTGAATTATAAATCAGAAGCCCTGAGTTATATTTGTAGTCCATGTTTTAAATTCGAAAGTTCATTGGCCAAGACATTTAAATTCAAAAGTTTATTGGCCAACTCTCTGGCCCAGTTTCTCAGGACAATCCTGTTTGATAGTGTACTCATGGGCTAGACAAGCTGCTATAGGCTATGTTGCCCCTTTACATCTTCATCATACTTAAGTCTAGAAAAATTCATATTTTTAGATGACAGCCTCATGCCCCTCCCTCTGTCATCCCCCCAAAGCAATGAACTCCAATTGTAGAGATTAAAGAGACCAGAGGTGTCCAGAAATGAAGATACCTAGTTTGGGCAGTGGGCCTAGGTGTGAGATCAGCCCTATTTTAAAATCCAATAATTCAGTGCCCCAGTTGTGGCTGTTCAGAAGAGCTGTGCTCACTCACACATCACTAAGAGTGTGCAATCACAGTGGTCCAGGCTCACTGACCTTATTCACTCATCCTGCAGGGCCTGCTTGACTTGCAACTCTCTGCTGCTTTCCCCCGGCTCTCAGGCCATCTGGCTTCATATTTTGGATCGTGATATTGATCTCAGGTCTGCCATGTTTTGGTGACCCATTGGACTCTTCCCTGCATGCTTCTCTGTAGAACACAATAGATCCAAAATGGTGATAAAAATGAGTCTTGACATGTGTGAGTTGATGCCTGGTGTTTAGTCAATTACAATTAGTAAGTTATTAAGTCAGGCCAGAAATAGAAGCATAGATTGGTTTTATTGTAATCTCAAATCTCACAAAAGACCAGGAGACAAACTATGAGGATTTCTGCAGCCCACATTCGGAGAAGCCCACCATGCATTTTCTTCTAAAAGTGATGGGATATCACTTTTGATATTTTGCAGAGTGTGACTTCTGATGAAAAGAGACTTTGGAAGAAGCCATTCCATGGCTCCCTTCTCTTCATTTGCTAGTAGGTTTTTCTTTAAAGTATACATCTTTAAAAAGGACAAAATGCTTTTTTATCATTAGGTTAGTTCCTTGTGAACCAGGGTATGGGACTCATAAAAGAAATGACATCATATATGAATGAAGATTGACTCCATTTTAAATCAAATTGGTTGAAGGCACCTTGATTTCCTTGAAAATAAATCTTGAAACATATCCTTCTCCGTTCTTGACTTTTTGACCTATATTGCAGATCTGAAATCCCGAGTGGAAAGCATGAGTGTAGATCGGTCATTTTGACTGGAGATATCAGTTGACTGGCCTGGAGACCCCTTAGGTTCTGGAAACCTTCGGCCTACAGCTCATGTGTTAATTTAGGTTTGTCATGCAAATATTCCTGTACTCCCAAACTACGTCAGATTTGCCAAAGTGCACTTTGGGCATCTGAGTGCAGGTATGTTGTACCCTGTACATACTATTGCGTATGTATCTCTAAAGGGCTGATGGTTTGCTTAATGATTCTCAGTAGAACACCTTGGAGAAATACACCCCTATATATTCTCGTCAATCCTCCACTGGTATTGATAATGTTGGTTGGGATTTGTGTTCATCATCTGCTAGTGACTCAGCATTTGAG